>NC_045548.1:54788532-55988532 GCF_009769535.1 Thamnophis elegans | reverse complement strand
CATGATAACAGTCTTATTTATTTATTTATTTGGTTGGTTGGTTGGTTGGTTGGTTGGTTTGTCAAACATGTACAAGATAACAGGTGTAAGTATAAACATGGACATGAACCAGTGGTGGGTTCTGGATCCCGATGCAACCGATACGGTGAGTGCATGCGTCCTACCTTCCAGTGACGCCTCCACAACACTCCAGCTGTTCAGCGGAGTGTCACACAGGTGCTGTACGCACCGTGCGCGGAAGACCCGAAGAGTTTAAAGACAGGTAAGGATGACGGGCGGGTGGGTGTGCCCTCCAGAGCACCGTACAGGAATGTTACCCGGTGCTCCGTGCAGGCCCTGGTATTCCTGTACCGGGGCGTACCGCCTGCAACCCACCACTGACATGAACAAAGGAAATGAGTACAAATAAATGGGGACAGTAGGACAGGGACGGAAGGCATGCTGGTGCACTCATCACGCCCACTTTACGGACCTCTTAGGAATGGGGTGAAGTCCACGGTAGACAGTTTGAGGTTGAAGCTGTGAGGTTTAGAGGATGTAACAATGGAGTCAGATAGAGCATTCCAGGCGTTGACCACTCTGTTGCTGAAGTTATATTTTCTGCAATCGGGTTTGGAGAGGTTTACCTTGAGTTTGTATCTATTGTATTATTGAGGTTGAAGCTGAAGAAGTCATTGACAGGCAGGACGTTGCAGCAGAAAATTTTGTGTACTATGCTTAGGTCTTCTAATACTTTAAAGGGTTGTGACAAGGGGGGAAAATGTACACCTGTACTCTGTAATGCCCCAGGATAGGATAAGAACCAACAGGTGGAAACTTTACAGAGAGAGATACAAACTCAAAATAAGAAGGAATTTCCTGACTGGGAGCACTGTTAAGCACAGAAAACAACCTACTTCCTGAAATCAAGGGTGCTTCATCACTGGAGATTTTCAAACAGATGTTGATCAGCCATTTGACTGGGATGGACTCAGGATTCCTCCCTTGTATAGGAGTTAGAGTAGAAGACATCCAAGTTCCCTTTCAACCCTCCATTGTTATGGTTCTCTAATTCTCTGCTTCCGAGGAACAGAGTAAAGGCAATTTTTCAACATTTCCTCTGGAACTGTAGAATGATTTGCTGGGAAATCAAGTCTTGTCTATTAACTTCGGGAATTCTTCCAGCCTCCTTTAGGCAAGGCGTAGTGGCCTCTTTTTAACATGCCTCCATCCTTCATTCCAAGGGGTAGTTTTGTATTTCCCCTAACGTTGCTGCTGCTATTGTTTTAGTCCCCCCCCCCCCAAGCAAGAGCAAATATAGCAAGGGAAAAAAAGCAGTGGAAGGGTGCCAGCTACTCCCCCTGTTTGCATCTTCCCATTGGCCAGCTGGAAGAAATCCTGGCTGGGATACCAATGCAACAACCCAAGATTAGTGCCAGGATTGTGACTGTGAGGAGGTTTTTCTTAATCTCTGTTTTAGAGTCCTGGGACAGTTAGTGGGAAATACTTTGGATTGCTTGTTAAAAATCTGTTTGCTCCAAATTTAATATGTCTGTTCCCAAGAGAGCTATTATTCTGGACCGCTTCTAAGTCAGAAGAGTATTCACTAATTTGAAAAAAGAGGGCTTCCTAATGATTGCACCCATATTATGGAATATCTTGACCCACAAAGTTAGCTGGTGTCCTCCGTGGCTGTTTTTTCATGTTGCTGGATATGAGTATTGTTTATTCAAACAGGCATTTGTTATATCTGGTAGAAAATATTTGTTATGTTTTGGTTTTAAATATTGACTCTGCGTGCTGTTCTTGGTTGTTTTGTTAAAATTGTTTTTATGTAATTGTAAACAGGCCTCTGGGGTGTTTTTATTCAAAAGGATATAGATGCCTTGTTAAATAATGGTGCTGTGTAATGTTTCAGATCCAATTCTGCAAAATGCTTTGTAGCTGACAGGAGCATAACTGTTGTGCTGGACTGCATCTCCACATTAAAGAAACTCCACAGCCTTAATAAATGCAATACTGTAAAATCACCATATTTTTATTCATCACAGTATGTAGTCCCTGAAAGTATTCACATTTTGATATTGTGGTAATTTAAAAAAAAAGTAACATAGCATTCCCCCTCTTTTTAAAAGTTCCATTTATTTCACATGAAAATAAAATAAAATAATTTCCACCAGGGATATGTGAGGTTTGATTTGGAAAATCAATTCAGACAATTCTTTGAATTGACAGATTACATTGTTCAATAATCATATAGCTACATCAGTTATTCCAATTTGATCAGAACTAATCTATGCACCTTTAGTTCCTATGCAAACTAAATTAAATTTGACTTTCCCAGGGTTTAGAACATTTACTGTTATGCTCCAAGCACATTATATAGCCATGATAGGGAACGTATGGCAATTGTGCCACAGGTGGGACATAGAACCCTCTCTGCGGGCACGCCAGCCGTCACCTCAGCTCAGCTCCACTGTGAATGCGCTCATGCCTCCCACCAGCCAGCTGGTTTTGGGATCTCTGTCGTGCATGCATGGGGGACAAGGCACATCAAGGGGTCACGTGTGTATGCATAGGGGGAGTGTGGAGGGTCATGTGCGCATGCACAGGGGGGCGGGAGAAGAATGAGGGTTCCATGCACATGCGTGGGGGGTGCCGCACATGTGGGAGGGTCACACATGCATGTGTGGCAGACGGGGCGCACAGGGAGGGGCTTGTGTGCGCTTTTGGCATGCGACAACAAAAAGGTTAGCCACCACTGTTATAGAGAGTAAGGGACAAAAATTAATTAAGTTGCATGAAATTTTTTCACACTTATAACTCACAGAAAGTGAACTACATTGGGTCATCATTTGCAATCGAGTTCTCAAATGTTGTTTCACAGGGATGAAATGGGAAAAAATAACTGATTCGGGAATGTTGCCCACCGGTGTCTAATGTTGCTGAAGATCTTATTAGGGAAATGACTGATTGGGGTTTTCAGCTGTTAGGCAATTGCTTACTAAGAGTGATGTTGTTTTAGATAATGTGTACATGGGAAGAGAAATTACAGGCTTGAGGAGGACAAGCTAAGAACATTTTGTGGTGCAGGTTGTTTTCTCTGATGTAGCAGCCCTGTGCTCGACCTGGATAGCTATAAATAAATGTCAGTATTTTTAAAACATTGGTAGGACTGATCTTCTTCCAAAGGAAACAAGACCAGCATAACTTTACCCTGGAACTTCTTACCAATCAAAAAGTAAGCATAATAAGGTACATTGATGACTTATAGTTGCGGTCTAGATGTCTGAAGGTGCTGCAGGATGAAATGGCAGAGAACTATGACGTTAAAGTGGATTTTACTACTAGACCACACACAGTGGCATTTTTCTAAAACCGCTTCTGTGTTTTTTTAAAAAGAAACTTTCCATGTAACTATAATATCTGACCGATTTTAATCTATCCTGCCCTATGCTACTGCTCCTTCTTTATACAAGACTTTGTTATATTCATTCAATTCAGAACAGTATAACTAAGACCTACTACTGCAGGATTTTGCTTTATGTATAGAGTATAATGTGTCCTTGTTTAAAAATAACTGTATCTGCAACAATATGTAACATGTATTTATCTGGATCTCGTTCACAAATGCCCATTAAGCTATGAAGGTTTGTGCATGAACCAGTCTTAGGAGCAAGGAAAAATATATAGTTTTTGTTTGAGAGGGAAAAAATATGGCTTAGTGGCTAGGACTGAGCTTGTTGATCAGAAAGGTCAGCAGTTGGGCAGTTCAAATCCCTAGTGCTGCGTAACGGAGTGAGCTCCCGTTACTGGTCCCAGCTTCTGCCAACCTAGCAGTTCGAAAGCATGTAAAATGCAAGTAGAAAAATAGGGACCACCTTTGGTGGGAAGGTAACAGCATTCAATGCACCTTTGCGGTTTAGTCATGCTGGCCACATGACCACGGAGACATCTTCGGACAGTGCTGGCTCTTCGGCTTTGAAACGGAGATGAGCATCGTCCCCTAGAGTCGGGAACGACTAGCATATATGTACAAGGGGAACCTTTACTTTTAAATTTTGCAGTTATTAATTACAGTACACAATTAAAAAAAACCTAAAGCAATTCAAATAATATTACAACAATGTTTTTGATTTTCATTTTAACAGAACTTTATTGTACTGGATAATTGTTGAGCAATTTACCTCTTTTTTTAAAAATCTAACACAGCTCCTTTATGCCAATTATATTGCTCCTTCTGCTGCTATGGATATTGGAATAGAACAGCCTACAAAAAATGAAATTTACAAAAGAATTGATCCGCCATTTGAAGATCTTTTTGACCCAGCAGAAGAATATATCCTCACCCTTCTTTTGGTTCCATGGATGAAGATGATAGAGGAAGACCGAGAAACATATGGGAAGGTAATCTATGAACATATACATGAACAGTGTGGCATCCGGGTATTGTTAGCTTTGATACATAATAATAGTGGCAATATTTATAATATTAGTTACATTAATAATACTCAAATAATAATAATAATAATAATAATAATAATATTAAAATTGAAGTTATTAACATGTTAGTATTTGCTCCACCATGTATATAATCCTTCCATATGAAGCCTGTCTTGATCTTCCTAACTATGACCTAACCTCCCTTTCAGCATCTCCTTTGTTTGACTTTACTCCATTCAGAGGTGGCATTCAGCCGGTTTGGACCGGTTCGCCTGAACTGGTAGTGGAAACTGCGGGTTGCCCCGCTCACCCGCCCCGGCTCCATGCTGCCCTATTTAGGCACATTTTCAAGCCAAAGTGCATGCGTGGAAGGTCTAGTGCATACATGGACGGGGCATGTGCACTCACATTTGCGAACCGGTAGGGAAAGTAAGTGAATACCCCCCCTCCCCGATTCCATTCCTATCATCATTAGGGAAACAGTCTGCGTTTTTCATTCTTCCATATTCCTGCCAAATCCTTTGCTCAAATATAAAAGACTGCCCTTTGGCAATTTTTAACTGAAGGCTTATTGCTATGCCAATTAAACAAAACAAAGTGATACAAGGTAATTTGTAGGCAGATAGTTCTACAAAACAAAACAATATTACCAGCTGCCTTTATACTCTTCAGCTTGTACTTCGAATCAAGTATTTAGGATGCTTTTTCCCAGCAGCATTTCAAAGGAGGTGATATTAGCAATTACTTCTTCCTTTTTGCTAGCAAGAATAGCAGTTTCAATGAAAACAATATTTTTCAATTGCTTAATTACAACCATTTGAACGTTAAGTTTTGGTAAATGTTGCAGAGTGTTCCTGTTTAGAGATCAATCAGCCTTTCTGTCCAAGTTAGTAATCCATTCTTCTATTTTCTTTTCCAATTCCATGATTATTGAGCATAGTGCAAGTTTTAAATTTTTTCTCCTTACGTTTTCAGTTTTAAGTTTCCCCTCCTTAAGCTTTTAGGATTTCCTTTGTAATTGAACAGACCTTATCATTTTCCCCAACATGCTGATACCTATGCTATATTTTGGTGCTCCTGTTTTATTTGTTTATTATTTATCAACATTATTTGCAATTCAAATTTCTGGATTCAACTCCTGCCAAGGTAGCTTACAAATAATCTCAAAACTTGTTAATGTTTCAGTAAAGATTATTTGCTTGTAGTCCCAATAGACCCAACTACCTATTCACCAGTGGTGGGTTCCTCTCCCCGTTGTTACCGGTACCCTGCACACAGGGCCAGGAGTACTGGTTGTGCATGCTTGCTGCGCACGCATGCACACTCCACTGGCTCTGCAACACCCAGCTGCTTACCAGTACAGTGGCCGCTGCTCTCGGCTGTTACGAGTATGCCCGTACCGGGCCGTACCAGCCAGAACCCACCACTGCTATTCACTATCGGAAGTAGCAATGTTCTTTTTAGTGCTTTTAGCATCTTTTTTATAACAAACAAATAAATAAATGCACTTGTTAGTCCATATTAAATAAACTGGTAAATTTATATTAAATTTTGTTTTTCATGCAAAACAAAAAAGAAAACAAATAAAACGTATCAATTAGTATGCAGATACCACTAGTGACTTTGCCAGTTTTCTTTGAAAATGAGAGGATATTTCTCCATACCTGAGATTCTGTGGTGGAATGTAGTCTGGATTCCCAGGAGGGAGGGAGGGGCTGCATTCCAGAGGGCATACTATGGAAGGTCTGGAGGAATTGGGTAAAACAACTGCTCCTTAACAATTTCCAAAGTATATCTACAGTGATGCAACTAGTTTGGCAAGATTTCCGTCTATACCATGTTTCCCCACCAAAAAAATACGACCTATGCCTAAAACAAGCCGTAGACTGATTTTTACGCCTGTGCCTAATATAAGCCCCACCCCCAAAATAAGCCCTAGTTAAGCCCCCCACCATCTGGTTGTACAAGGTGCATGTGTAAAAAATCAAGCTTGGGTGTGGGAGCTGAGCTGCCCCATGTGCCCGGCACCTGCTTACCATTAGACCACCTCAGCCGGGCCTACAATGCCTCAACACTTGTTGCACTGCTGGCCAACTTCTTCTGTTCCTGCTTGTGGCCACTCATGGCTGAACACCACATGATGCATTGTGCCAGTGCTCCGCCCGTGGCAGGTTGCTGTGTGTTATGTTGCACTAGTGCTGCCGCTCGCATGTGCAATGGCATAATATGACATTTGGCCTGCTGCCATGAGTGGCGACACCAGTGTAATGACCAATGTGGCATCTGGCCACGAGCGGCCATGAGTGGCCACAGAAGAAATCAGGCAGCAGCGCGACAAGTGTTGGGGCGTGGGAGGCCTGGCTGCGGTGATACTAAGGTAAGCGGATAAGACATGCCCCCAAAATAAGACTTGGTTCTTATTTTGGGGCCCAAAACCGGGTTTTATTTTCAGGGAAACACAGTGTCAGCCCTGGAGCCATTTTCCCCCTGGACACTTCAGGGCTGCCACAGCAAAGAAAGTTGAGCTGTGGAAACGGGAGAGGGGAGGAAGAGATAACTAGGGAATTTTAGCTGTAATAAAATTCTTTCTGAGAACCAAGAGTTTTCCCACTCAGTGCAAGGAGTTGGGGTCAGAGATGGAGTGACCCTTGGACTGTGACCTGATTGGACCATGTGATGGATGGCTTGGTCAGGGGAGGGAAAACTACTTTGAATTAGGAGGTTCAGGGTCAGGTTCCCCCAGATGTGCCAATATGACGTGCCTAATAAATCTATTTTTTTAAGGAACTTGCCTGCCTTGGAGTTTTGATTCTGTTGGGCCCTACTTGTAACCCTGACACATGGTAGATAAGGAACAACAAAGGAAACTACTCAGAAGCAACTCCACAAGTCTTTCTTGATTCTGGAAGTGGCCAAATGGATGCACACAATATTTGTTGCTTTAGCTGTTTCAGCAAATATTCTCCTTGAATCATCTGGTCTGAGGGAAATGCAACATGCAGAGATATGTCTCCTAAACATTTGTCTTGTTCCTGGCAAGTGTGGTTCTTTTCTACCCACTGTCATTGGCAGCTTTCCTCTCCTACCCCTTCATCTTTCATTCCGTGATGTGTACTGGGTTGATGACAGATGTTATTATTTTATTAGGTGGAGCTGGTGGAAGAAATTCGACAGCTGGACTCCGTGTACTTTAAAAAGCTGAAGGCTTTGCATGCAGAGGGCATTTCCAAGAAGGATGAGGTAAAGGCAAGCACCTATTAACAAAAACAACACCCTTATTCTTGCCTCATACTGAGCGCTTAACCCTATGTGCTTCTCTGTGGCAGCAAATCTGTCTCTTGAGACATCTATGACATTTTTACATGGTGCAGTTCTACATTAAAAACATTCAATCTGCAACCATTTACTCCTTGCCAGCCAATTCCTGCATGGCTTCAAAATTATAGTGTGTCATGAGAAAAGGCTTGCCATGCAAACCAACAATATTCACCCTATTGCTATTAATACGGAAACTGTGAATGTTGCGTTTTTTTAAAGTGTTGTCTTTGTCTAGTTATTTCCCCTTCCCTTGTCTATTGTGAGCCGCCCGGAGTCCTTCGGGAGTGGGCGGCATACAAGACAAATAAATAAATAAATAAATAAATAAATAAATAAATAAATAAATAAATAAATAAAAATACTAATGCTGTTACTACTATTTGATAGAGGGAAGAATATGGGACAATAAACATACAACTCCAATACAGGGGGGACTTTATCTGATTATCAACTGCAAATGAGTATTGTTTTCCTTCTATGAGCTTGGGGGAATTAATATTAATTATAAGCAGTTGGTGACTCAAGACAAAAGGAAAATCCACCAGCTTTATATTAAAAGTACTGTGAGAAATGAATTGTAGATCTCACTAGATCAGTGTTTCTCAACCTTGGCAACTTGAAGATGTCTGGACTTCAACTCCCAGAATTCCCCAGCTGAGTTGAAGTCCAGACATCTTCAAGTTGCCAAGGTTGAGAAACACTGCACTAGATTCTATTGTCATTTTAGTTGTATAGCCAAAATGCTACATTCATTGCCCTTTCTCACATATACACTGATATAGCAGTGATGGCAAACCTTTTCAGCACCGAGTGCCCAAATGAAAATGTACGTGCATGCGTGTACATGTGCATGCACCAGAGTGCTGGACACCTGAACACCAGCTGGCCGGCGCTCACCGGCCTATTTTTTTGGGCCATTTTTGGCTGTTTTCAGGCTGTTTTTCTGACAATTTTGGTCCCAAAAATGTTCTGAAAATGCCCCAGAAAACAGCCCCAAAATGATCTGATTTTTGGCTGTTTTTCCAGCCATTTTCCGGCGCTACGACACCCGCGAAAACCAGCTGGAGACGGTGCATGTGCCCACCGAGAGTACTCTACATGCCACCCCATAGGTTTGCCATCACGATGATATAGCATCAACCAGTTAACAATATTTCATACAAGAGACAGGTGATGGCGAACTTTTTCAGCACTGAGTGCCCAAAGCGGATGCCCCGTGCATGTGTGAGTGTGCGCATGCCGGAGCACTGGAAATTGGAACACCAGCTGGCCAATGTGTGCATTGCCTGTTTTTTTGGCCATTCTCAGGCCGTTTCCAGGTTGTTTTCCAGGCTGTTTTTAGGCAGTTTTTGGCCGGAAAAAATGGCCTGGAAATGGCAAGGGAAACAGCCTATTTGTTGTCCATTTTTCAGGCCATTTTCCGGTGCTCTGATGCCTGTGAAGACCAGCTGGCTGGAAACCAGAATAGCCCCTGCGATGGCACACTTGCCCACAGAGAGGGGTCCGCGTGCCACCTCTGACACATGTGCCATAGATTCGCCATCACGGCAATAGACCATAAAACACATGCTAGGCATATTCCTGAATAGTAGTATAGTATAATAGTATTTTTATCATAAAAAAACCCATAGCTTTCTCCTTGCTCTAGCAATAAGGAAATAGTTATACTGTTAAATCATATCCTAAGGCAGACTTCTGGAAATTCTCAATGAGTTGAACTTCAACCTTCATAATTCCCAGCAAATGTAACCAAAGAAGCCCACTGCAGGAAGGACAATGGAACAGAACATACCAGTTTCCTTTAAGAAAAGTGCTTTGAAAGCATGATGTTACAAAATGGCCCATTTTCAAAGCAACAATTTGGCTCTGACATAGTGCTATAGACAACATATGTGCAATATGCAAATCACCTTCTAGAAGTCATGTCCCCATTTTCTGGCTGTATCTGCTATGGTGACCTAGATTCATATCTTGTGTTGAGAGAAACAATACATTATCTTCCACTGAGGACCTGTATACTGCATGCGTCAAAAAGAGGGCCGTGAAAATATTTACAGACCTTTCACATCCTGGACATAAATTGTTTCAACTCCTACCCTCAAAACAACACTATAAAGCATTGCACACCAATACAACTAGACACAAGAACAGGTTTTTCCTGAATGCCATCACACTGCTAAACAAATAATTTCCTTAACACTGTCAAGCTATTTACTAAGTCTGCATTACTATTAATCTTCTCATCGTTCCTCAAACCCATCTCCTCCCACTTATGACTGTATAACTGTAACTTTATTGCTTATATCCTTATGATTTATGTTGATTGTTTCCTAGTATGATTTGATTGCTTATTTGTACCCTATGACTATCATTAAATATTGTACCTTATGATTCTTGACAAATGTATCTTGTCTTTTTATGTACACTCAGAGCATATGCACCAAAGACAAATTCCTTGTGTATTCTATTCTATTCTATTCTATTCTATTCTATTCTATTCTATTCTATTCTATTCTATTCTATTGAGCCAAGGGGCTATATGCCTTTAAAATGCCAGCAATTGTCATGGTGCCAATGCTATATTAGGTTGATGATACAAAAAAGGAATAGATGACCTTTTTGTTCTTTTCTCTTAAATTATACACAACTCTAGTTTTTGTAGTCACTCCTACATAAAGCCATTTATTAGTGACAAGAGATGATATAAATACTATCTTTAATCAAATGCACCCAGTCAGAGATCTGGATGAGCAGAGGTGTCTTTTAATCTTTGATCCTGAAATACAGTGAAACTACATACATATCTTTGTGGGCTAAGAAATCAGGAAATATGAGCATTATCTTGTACAACTTTTTCCTCAGGCTTTGGCAGTTGAAGACGTTCTCAAGAGGTCTGAGTCTATTCGACTTGTAGACTCCATTGAACAAGACTTTCTTGAAGGTTTCAAATCATACTCCATTACGAAATTGATTAACAACAGGACAGAACTGGAACAATTCCGTATCTTTCTTGAGGAGCAATCAGCAAGGTATTTCTCCTGTTATTGCGTGGCCCTGTTGTGAACTCCCATTTCCCTAGTAATGTCTATAATTTCTATATCTTGCTTCATTGATATGACAGTGAAATAGCAAGACTCTTCACAGCTAACATCTTTAAAGAATGAGATGTGTATGAATGCCAAGAATTCATATATACCACACTCCAAATTCCATCTTTAAAAAAATGTTTTGGCTCCAAGCACATTTTTAACCTTCATTATATTCCAGCTTCTGTTCTTGTCATTTCCATCCACTGATTAAGGATATGATATCCATATCTGAAGATATACTTTCTTCTAGTTCCGTGATGGCGAACCTATGGCTTGCCTGCCACAAGTGCCACGCGGAGCCCTCTCTGCGGGCATGCCAGCCATTGCCCCAGCCCAGTTCCACCGTGTCTGTCTTTCACCGGCCAGTTAGTCTTCGGGTCTCTGCTGTGCATGTGTGGGGGATGGGGCACATGCGGGGGACACGTGCACACATGCACAGGAGGTGCACTCACGGGGTGCTCGCATTTTGGGGTCTTGCACAACGCATCATTTTGGTTTCCAGATTGGTGCAAAAGGACGTCCAGGCTCAGAATGGGGTGCGGGGGCACTGCGCAAGGGCGGCGTGGGGGGGGCCATGCGTGGGGACAGTGGGGGGGGTCGCAGGGGGGTTGCATGAACAGGGGCAGGGTGCACAGAGAGTGTCACGTGCACATTGAATTATGGGTGCGGGTGCGCGTAAGCACTTTCGGCCTGGGACGACAAAAAGGTTAGCCATCACTGTTCTAGTTCATTTGTCCAGGACCAAAGAATAAAGAGGAACAAAAAACAAGTTAGATTAATGGAAGAAATTTTGTAATCTCACACCTGCACCATTCAGTGCAAAGTATCTCTCTTTCAATGAGATTTTACAAGAATTCTGGAAAGGAGGATTCTTGTTTTGTTTTGAAGGCCTCTGCAATAAGACCAATCTAGCAGTGATGTTTATTAGGGTGTGGACATTGATTCTTGCTCAGTTTGAATTCGTGATGCACTTAAATGTACCGATTTGATTCAATTTAAAAATTCAAACCAGTTTGGGGAAAAAACCCAATTAAATGTAACATTTCAATGTATAGCATTGTTTTCGATTTGGTTTTCTCAACCCTTTCTCTTCAGATCTGACCCTTTGATTCCATTTTCTAAAGCAGTAGGAAAGTTGGCTCAATTTAGAGATATGCTGAAACAAATCTGTGAATCAAAGTTTCACAAAGCTGTAGCATGTGTGCAATTAAGGCACATGTCATTTTATAGATTAGATAAAGTAGTTTCCAAGCTTAACTTACTTGGGCTGAAGTAAAGAGTTTTAAAATCTGAATTCAGTTGGAATATTAAATGGAGCATGTAAATGAGCCAATTACTTTCAAAGAAAGAAATCCCTGCTCTTTGTACTACGTAAGAATTACATCCTCTGACCAGTATGCCATGTAGAAACATAAAGGAAGGAAGACTTTTGGGTCTTATGGGCAATTGTAGTCCAGTGTACTTACTGTAGTTGTAGAGGCTACAAGCAGTCTGTTTCCATTTAAAGGTTTTGATTTTGTTATTATTTTTCCCTTGGTACTTTCTGCTTCTCGTTGGTCATAATTGCTCAAAATATATTAATTGAAACAAACTTACATACAGCCAAATTTGGGTATGTTTCTCTCCTGCTTTTCCAAGTTCTGGTTTATGGCAGTTGGTTAATTAAAATTTCCCACACAGGCAAGATTAGATTATTAGTTGTCAGTAAGGAGATAGTACTTTTTTCTTGATCTTTCTCCCTTGTTGCATTCCAGCTCTCATTAATTGGAATTGCTTAAGATATGTTAGTTAAAAGGCACTCGGAAGAAGCAAATCTTCACGCTCCTAGACTCCTTTAAAAACACAATCTTTTCAAGTCCAAAACCAAATTTAGAGATTGTGTTTAAGTGGGTTTGTCACTTCTTTTCTTTCTTCTTTTTTCCAAATTATTTCAAGCAAATGGCTCTCTTTGGGGCTAGTGATTTAACCCTCCATTTTTTCGTTTCTTTCTTTTCGCAAAAATCCCGATCTATCCATCAATATTATTTATGCTCTCATGTTTCTCTGCCTTTTCCAAATTCTGATTTATAACTGTGGGTTTATAGATCTTACCAATAGATCTCACCTCTGCACACTCCTCTTCAGCTGCTTTGGCCTGGAGCCAGCTTCTTGTGCAGCCATGTTGCCATGCTGCCGCAATGGCTCCGATTCAGAGGGCAAATCTCTGGCTTACAAGGGACCTGTTGCACTCCCTCTGGGTCTGATGAGACACTTCCCCTTCTTCAACCCCCAAAGGGGGGGTTCTGATCCAAAAATGGATCTTGGAGACAGTTTGTCAGACAGGGTTCATGTGAGACTCTTCAGAGCTCACATCCCCCACGTCTGTCCAGCTGGAGAATTTCAGGTCGACTCATTTCCATTTAAAGGTAAAGGTTCCCCTTGCACATATGTGCTAGTTGTTCCCAACTCTAGGGGGCAGTGTTCATCTCAGATTCAAAGCCGAAGAGCCAGCGTTGTCCAACAACATCGTCATGGTCATGTGGCCGGCATGACTAGATGCTAAAGGTGCACAGAATGCTGTTACCTTCCCACCAAAGATCTTGTCAGCACCTCTCCATTTAATAATTAGGAAAGAAGACCATGAGACTTCATTTGTAGAAAATCAAATGTACTTTTACTAATTAAAAATGGCTAAAGAGCGGTTGCAAAGCAAAGTCTGGTTAATTAGGCGCGAAAGCAGTTGATATATAGAATAGCCCATTCCACTCCCCCTGGCATCATAGGCCTAGTCCAATCATAAGTCCTTCAAGTGTCAGGTGTGAGATAACTTCAAAAGACATCACGAAGATGGAATGTCGGTGCCGTTAACCCAGGCGGGAAACATCCATGCATGCGTAGTACGTCCATCCAAAGATCTCCAGAATCTTCCTCCAGCACAATAAGTAACCCCACCCAAATACTATGCCCTCCCTCCCCGTTTCAATGGCAGCTGAAGCAACAGCAAAGCAGAAGCTGACAGATGGACCCTATTTTTCTACTTGCATTTTTACGTGCTTTCGAACTGATAGGTTGGCACAAGCTGGGACAAGTAAGAGAGCACACCCCATTACACGGCACTAGGCATTTGACCTGCTGAACTGCCAATCTTTCTAATCAAGAAGCTCAGCATCTTAGCCACTGAGCCACCATGTCCCTTTCAATTTAGTTTCCATTTAGGAAGCTATTAATATATCCTTCTCTAACGTGGCACCTTCAAGATGTATTTGGCCATGCAAGTTAGGAAATTCTTGGATCTGGAATACAATACATGAAGATTACAAGGTGGAAAGGTTGCTTTAATAAGACAACAACTATTAAACAATATCAAAAGTTTTGTTAATTGCCATGGTAATAATTTTACATTTGTTGTTGCAATTAAATCAGTATCAACTCCATTACTTTTATTGCCCACAATAGACAAGTGATTTGCTATTGGCTTCTTGCAGGACATTTTGCAATCCCCCAGTCTAACTTATAGTCCTCCTGGGTTTTCCTCATGGTCATCCATCCAAGAATCAGCTACTCTTTTCCTACATTTTTATGAGTTCAGCAAAAATCAGGAAAATGCTGTCCCTGTTGTTTTTTATTCTCCTATAATTCCACTCCCTCAATTCGTGGCAACAAACCAGCCTGTGGCAGACCTTACAGAGGTTTGGAAGCTAAAGGGGAATCCCTGGTTAAATAGTTGGATCAGAGAGTTGAAAATTGCCCCTGTAGAATGACAAATTCTTCCACATTATTGCCAAGGATACATAAATACAACCATAGTCAGTAGAGGTCAACTTGTGTTTTAATTTTTATTTTATTTATTTATTAGCTTGGTATGTCCACCTTCCTCTAAGAATTCCAGGTAGCTTACATGGGGATTTCCTTTCATTTTATATAATACCATAAATCTGAATAAGTGGACAAGTTCATAGAAGCTGCTGACATCATCAGTGATCTATTCTATTAGAGAGCTTGTGGAGATTGCCAATTCACCTTTGTCAATCTTCATGGCTCCTGTAAGTATGTGGAAGAATTGCTTGCTCGGAGTGGCAAAGTGCCTGCTGCATACAACAATTGTTGTTGTTAATTGCGAAGTCGTGTCCGATCCATTGCGACTTCATGGAAGGTCTTCAGGTCTTCCTGTCCTCTACCATCCTCTGGAGTCCATTTAAGCTCATGCCTACTGCTTCCGTGACTCCATCCAGCCACCTCATTTTCCATCGTCCCCTTTTTCTTTTGCCCTCAATCTTTCCCAGCATTAGGCTCTTCTCCAGTGAGTCCTTTCTTTTCATTAGGTGGCCAAAGTATTTGAGTTTCATCTTCAGGATCTGGCCTTCTAAAGAGCAGCCAGGGTTGATCTCCTATAGGACTGGCCAGTTTGATTGACTTGCAGTCCAAGGGACTCTCAGGAGTCTTCTCCAGCACCATAGTTCAAAGGCCTCAATTCTTTGGCACTCAGCCTTTCTTATGGTCCAACTTTCACAGCCCTACATTGCAACTGGAAAAACCATAGCCTTGACTATACGCACTTTTGTTGGCAGGGTGATGCCTCTGCTTTTTAGTATGCTGTCTAGATTGGCCATAGCTTTCCTCCCCAGGAGCAAGAGTATACAACAATTACTCAATGCCATTCTATCCATGTTAATTTAGATTATAGAATTTCATTTGGATGTATGCCTGAAGAATTATGAATAAGGATATAACCCCACTTAGGAGCATGGTGATTTCAGGGGATGGGGTAATTTAAGGTAAGGATAAGAACCATTCATTTGCTTGAGGCGTCCTGTACTGTTTCATCCTAAAACAGTAAAAAAAAAAGGGGGGATGGAATCTGCCCTTTCTGGTTATGTCAGTAGATGTAGATGGTGACCATCTTCTCCAATCTTGCCCATCCTTGGCGTGAAGCAATATTGATGATGCTGTGACAAAAACATATTGTTTATTTTGTAGTGTGGACCTCCTGTGCTGGATAGACATTGAGCAGTTCAGAAGAATGTTACACAAAAATAAAGAAGAACGAGATGAAAAATCTAAGGACATTAAAAATAAATATCTAAACAAGAAATATTTCTTTGGACCGGACAGCCCAGCCACAAAAGAAGAACAAGAGCAGGTAACTGGCTGCATTTAAAATGTTAGCAGAAGTTGGTGCTGGTGCTGTTAGTTCTCACAACTTATGTTTGCCAAGTTGTGTGCTTAGTACTAAGCTATATTTTTCCTGTTGGCCAATATGCATTGTGTTTTCATTTGATCTGATGCCCTTTAAATAATACCAAGCTTCTATGTAGATTCTCTTCTATTTCAAAATGCAGCTGCACAGAAGCAGGGAATAACACTCTTACAGATTAAGTAGATTGCAAAGGAACATATTGTTCCATATAAATGAATGTTTCCCTAAAGGTAAAGCTTCCCCTTTCAGATATGTGCTAGTCCTTCCTGACTCTAGGGGGCGATGCTCATCTCTGTTTTAAAGCCGAAGAGCCAGCGCTGTCCAGAGACATCTCTGTGGTCATAGGGCCTGTTTCCTTAGGGTAAAACTACCATAACTTGGGCTGCAAAATCCAGATGACCACTCGATGGCAGCAGAATGAATATTTGACGATAATGGCAATTTTAGCTATTGTGTCATCAAGTTGTTGTTGACTCATAGGAACCATGTAGATCAATTTTATGTGACAATCTGTCCCTAACTGGGTCTTTCAGGTCTACCCATCAGCACTGTAAATGAGCCCATCCATCTTGCTACTGGTCACCCCTTTCCTTTCACCTTTCCCAGCATTAGTCTTCCCCAAAGAGTTAGATCTTTATGTAATGTATCCAAAATAGGATAATCTGAGCCTGTCATAATATGGTAGCTCATCTTAAGACTTAAAATGTATACAATGGCTAATGTGTCCCAAAGGTGCTTTTTCCAAAAGGCAACTGGACTTTCTTGGGGGAGGAGGGTTGAAAATGTTTCACTTTTTCTCATCCAAGAAGCTTCTTCAGTTCTGAAGAAGAACTGAATTAAACTGAAGAAGCTTCCTGGATGAGAAGTGAAACATTAAAAAAAAAACACCAAGTAAGTCCAGTTGCCTTTTGGAAAAAGCACTTTTGGAGCAATGATGGCTTGGATAATTGAGAATCTGGGTAGATACTGGCTAAAGTGGACTTCTCAGAAGCCTTCTTAGAAGATCAATAATGTTGAACAGGTTTCTTCAGTAGATAGCATGGTCCCTATTTTCAATAAATAATTAAGATAAAACACTGGGCCCTATCTAACAAAATGAAATTCAATGTTGAGAAAAGTAAAGTTCTACTCTTAGGTAAGAAAAACCAAAAGTACCCATATAAACTGGGTGAAACCAGGCTTAATAGCAGTGACTGTGAGAGGGATCTTGGAGTCTTAGTAGACAACCAGCTAAATATGAGACAGTAGTGTGCAGCAGCAGCCCAAAAAGCCAATGCAATCCTAAATTGCATTAACAGAGGGATACAATCAAGATCAAGTGAGGTACTAATACCATTCTATGAACCTAGAAATAAGGAGGAACTTTCTGACAATCAACCAATGGAACAGCTTGCCCTCGGAAGTTGTGGAGGCTTTCAAGAAGAGATTGGACTGCCATTTGTCAAAGATAGTGTAGGGTCTCCTGCTTGAGCATGGGGTTAGACTAGATGATCTATAAGGTCCCTTCCAACTCTGTTAATCTGTTTAATCTATTTCATTTAATGGACTTCTATGGGAATGTTGGAAGCATATTTAAATGTGTTTCCTGCAACAGTGATTATCCCATATGAACTGATAATTCACTTATACTTGTAGAGGAATATGTGTTAAGACTTAGATAAAAATAATGAGAAAAATGATTACACATTACTTTAAAATATTAGATATTTAGATGAATATTAGAAAATCAAAGATATAAGCTGAGGTTTTTTTGCAGCCAAGAGATTAAAATGTTTAGCAAATGAATATACACATAATTGCCAATGTTATAAACATGAATATGCATATAAGACATATGTTATGCAATTTAATATTTAAAAGAATATTAAAAAAATTCCTTCATGGGGGTGGGGCTCAGGATCTGGTAGTTCTCCCTCTGCCATGGTTTAGTAGTGACTGAACAGGCAAAGAACTTTTCACTCTGAAATTATAAAAGGGTGTCTTGGACCTTGATTACTCTAAAGTTGTCCTTTCGTTACAGGTGCATTCAAAATATATTCGGTTATATTGTATGTTGAGAAATGTTTCATTCTTGGCAAAAAATAAAACAGTGCCTCAAATTGCTGAAAGATTCTAAAATTAGAGAATTTCACCCCTATTTTAAGATTGCTGAAATTAACCCCCTGCCTAGGCAGGAAACCTTATACTATTTCAGACAAATGGCTATCCAAAATCTTCTTAAAGACTTCCAGTGTTGGAGCATTCACAACTTCTGGAGACAAGCTGTTCCACTGATTAATTGTTCTAACTGTCAGGAAATTTCTCCTCAGTTCTAGGTTGCTTCTCTCCTTGATTAGTTTCCACCCATTGCTTCTTGTTCTACCCTCAGGTGCCTTGGAGAATAGTTTAACTCCCTCTTCTTTGTGGCAACCCCTGAAATATTGGAACACTGCTTTCATGTCTCCCCTAGTCCTTCTTTTCATTAAACTAGACATACCCAGTTCCTGCAACCGTTCTTCATATGTTTTATGTTGCTCTTCTCTGCACTCTTTCTAGAGTCTCTACATCTTTTCTACATCGTGGCGACCAAAACTGAATGCAGTATTCCAAGTGTGGCCTTACCAAGACATTATAAAGTGGTATTAACACTTCACGTGATCTTGATTCTATCCCTCTGTTTATGTAGCCTAGAACAGTGTTGGCTTTTTTGGCAGCTGCTGCACACTGCTGGCTCATATTTAAATGGTTGTCCACTAGGATTCCAACATCCCTCTCACAGTTACTACCATTGAACAAGGTACTACCTACACTGTACTTGTGCATTTCTTTTTTCTTGCTTAAATCAAGAACCTTACTCTTTTCACCATTGAATTTCATTTTATTAGATAGTGCGCAATGTTCAAGTTTGTCAAGATCCTTCTGTATCTTAAGCCTATCTTCTGGAATGTTAGCTATTCCTGCCATCTTGGTGTCATCTGCAAATTTGATGAGTTCCCTATTTATTCCCTCATCCAAATCATTGATGAAGTTGTCAAAGAGTACTGGGCCTAAAACAGAGCCTTGGGGTACTCCATTGCATACTTCCCTTCATGTAGATGCAGTTCCATTGAGGACAACATGTTGAGTGTGGTTGGTCAGCCAGTTACGAATCCATCTGGTGGTGATGCTGTCTAACCCACTTTCTTCTACTTTATCTAGTAGTAGGTTATGGTCTACCTTATCGGATGCCTTACTGAAGTCCAAGCAAACTATATGGACAGCATTCCTCTGGTCCACTAATTTTGTCACTTTGTCAAAGAATGCAATAAGATTAGTCTGGCATGATCTGTTTTTGATAAACCCATGTTGGCTTTTGGCTATTACTTTGTTTACTTCTAGGTGTTCGCTAATTCGTTGCTTGATTATCTTTTCCAGAATCTTTCCTGTTATTGAGGTCAGGCTGATAGGTCTGTAGTTTCCTGGATCTATTTTTTTCTTTTTTTGAAGATGGGAACCACATCAGCTCTTTTCCAGTCCTCTGGCAGTTCCTCGGTGCTCCAGGATCTCTGAAAGATATAGTTCAGTGGTTCTGAGATCTCGTCTGCCAGTCTTCAGAACCCTGGGATGTAATCCATCCGATCCTGGTGATTTGAACTCGTTTAGGGTAGACAGGTGCTTACTTACCATTTTATTCCCTATTTCAACTTGTGTTCCTAATCTGATTTTTGTGGTACTGTTTTTGATAGGTTGGACTATTTTATCCCTTTGTGTAAAGACAGATGCAAAAAATGAGTTAAATAGTTCTGCTTTCTCCCTGTTGCTTGTCACCTTCTTGCCACTTTCTCCAAGCAATGGACCAATTGTTTCCTTAACCTTTTTCTTGTTTTTAACGTTGGAAGAAGCTTTTTTGTTATTTTTTACTTTTGTGGCAAGCCTTTCTTCATTGTGAGCCTTAGCTTTCCTCACTTCATCTTTACAGGCTCGGGCTATATTCCCCCTCTTTCCACTTTTTATACTTATCAATTTGTCAGAGAGTTCTTCATGCAGCCATGCTGGTTTTTTCTGGGAGCTGTTATTTTTCTTTTTCATTGGTATTGTGTTAGACTGGGCTTTTGTAATCTCATTAAATGTGTTTAATATTAGCTAGTATGTGGGCCAGGAGTTATATATGCTTATGTTTTGGAAATACAGGAATGAATTGGTTTAGTAAAATTATCTTACAGTACTTTGGCTTTGGGAGTCATTAGGAACTGGATGGCATATAAACTTAATAAGTTACTATTGATGTTTTGGAAGAAATCATAATGCATTATAGAATCAGAGATAACTAAGAATAAAGAAGATCTGAGGGGAGGAATGCCAAAATATTATAGGATAGTAACCAAAGTTCAAATATCTAAGACATATAAAGTGTAATTCCTGCCCATTTTAGAATCAGAGATAACTAAGAATAAAGAAGATCTGAGGGGAGGAATGCCAAAATATTATAGGATAGTAACCAAAGTTCAAATATCTAAGACATATAAAGTGTAATTCCTGCCCAAGTTTACCTTTTGAGTATCTTCTTATACATAATATTAACAAAAATTTTCTTTTAGATGACCATTGATAGGCACCTGTGCATTTTATCAGTATAGGTTATGTTTATTTTAGTTGTAGGATGAAATAGCTGTTTTCCACCTAGTGGAAACTATGTTTATATCATCTTTCCTACACTGAGTTGGATTACGGCCTCCATCATTTACATTCAGAATGGCTTAGGTGTGCCTGACATGATGGCTGGGGTAGACCAACTTATAAGGAAGACAACAGATGCAAATGTTGCCCTAGATTTGACAGATTACCTAGTAAGGAGTTCACATTCCTTTATCTGTATATAATAGAAAGTAATTAATGGATTATATGAAGACTCTATTACAGTGGAAACTCTTTCCCTTAAAAAGCAGAAATTGATTTATAGATACAGTAGCTCTGAAGAAGGACTTCTTTAATTCAAAACACCCTGGGCTATAAAATAAAGACCATATGATGGATAAAATCATGTATAGTTTAGGACCAAGCTATTTACAGGACTGCCCCTCCTAAACATCCCCTCTATACTTCTGGATCATCTATGAGGCAAGTTTGGTAGGTCCCGACAGAGATTTTTTGAGCATCTCTGATTAATTTTGCTTTCTGCCTGAAAAGGGGAATGTTTCCCATTATTCCTCAAGCAATTCCCCTTTTCGTTACAATTCAGGAAGGAGCTCGACAAATATTTGTTTATCTAAGTTCCCTAAGTGTATTTGTTTTATTATTTAGCTGTTTTAAAAAATAAGTGCTTTATTGTTTTAATGATCTATCTTTTACTTTAATTGGAATTTTTAATTTCCCCCCCCTGAAAGCTACCCCTGTGAAGGCAGCGCACAGCAAGCCTCAAATATCAATCAATCAATTTTAAATGAATTTTGGATTTTCCTCACTTGTTTTGCCTTGACTTTGCTTCACTCTCGAACATTTTGTGGTTCCCCCTGGATGTCTTTACTAGGTTATGAAGTCACGTGGAGGCTGGGGGCAAGTACTTCATGAACTAGTTTCTCCCGTGATCTTGTTAGACGTTCAAAAGTATGCCCAGAGGAGATTAGAGACTAAGTGGTTGCCACAGTTTTATGCCCGTCAAGACTTGGGGACGTCGAAACCACAAAAGGTAATATTTGAATAATTTTTATGGCAATCTAGTGACATGTAGTTTGAATTGTGAATACCTCCTACTACTGGATTATCTAAAAATCAATGATCGTAAGAAGATACTACAGATGACTTGGTAGACAGTTTTGCTTCTAATGGATCCCTTAGTAGGTATTCCTGTAAGCCACTGAAAATAAAAGTGACTCTTGAGGCTAAGCCTCTACATCTGGCAAGCATTCCAGAGTTTGCTGGCGGGAGGTAGAAACCTTGATCATTGCAAGATTCTTTCCATCATCCACAATCCCTCCCTCACTGAGACACAAATGCAATTCAGTCCATGTGGAAGCTCACAGAATAATGCCGGTTCTGAAGACAACAGGCTGGCTGGCTCCTTCATGCTCAGGCTGTCTTTTTCTCACGTTGCAGCTGTTGCTCATCTTCCCACCTAGGGCACTGCCTTCTATCAAGAACAGTATTGATCCTTTCTTCTGCACGATAGTAAAATAGATGGGAGTCCTTGCCTGGCTATCAGCCAGGCTTTTCATTGAGTGTAGGAAAGAATTATTGGCTCTACGGTGCAATGAATCTACTGGATAAGAAGGGGCTTTTAACTTGGTACCCCTCCAAAGAGGAAAACTGTTGAATCGGCAGAGTCCTCACTTCACTGATTTTATGGGTGTAGAGTTGGGAGATTAAGCCTGGCTTTGTTTTCTGTTCTTTTTCATTTCTTCAAAGTTTGTTCAGTGTATCAGATTACTTTCCTGACTAGGGGAAATAATAGTTGTGGGGAGAGGATATATTAGTATATCTAAGGGCAGCTGTTCTTTTTCAGCAGTGGTCTATTCAGGCTCATGTCACTTCAGGAAGCAATCTGGATGCCTTTTTAAGATAGCCAATGCGTTTGATTTTTGACCATCCAGATTGAAGAAAATATAACCTTGTTCTTTAAAGGAAGCTTAATCAATCTTGACCAGAGTTAGGATATCCTTCAAGGAATGAGGATACCCTCAACATCGGTATTAATATTTGTGCAAGTAATCAATATGCTATTTTGTCATGTTCGCTTTCAGCTACATTTGGGAGAGGCCGCAGAAGACATTTTAATCCAGGGGCAGGAAGAGAAACAAGCACCATGGAAGGCAAGCTGTGTTTGTTTCTACTTGGGTCTTTGTATAACGTGAACCTATTATCCTTTAAACCAGGGGTGTCAAACTCAAAGCCAGGGGTCCGGATCCGGCCCACGGGATGCTTAGATCTGGCCCACATGGCTGCCCTGGAAACAAGGAAGGACTGGCCCATAGTGCCTCTGACAACAAAAACGGAGGTTGGAAGGGCCGCATGCGGTACTCCCGAGCTCCGTTTTGACCGGCAGAGGGTTGCAGGAGGCTGTCGCAGCCAAAAACGGAGCTCGGAAGCCCGTTTTCTCTGTCAGAGCGCTCGGGCCACCACAGACACTGCCGACATGAGTGACGTTAAGCCACACCCACCCTGCCGCCCGAGGTCAAACACAACCCTGATGCTGCCCTCAATGAAATCCAGTTTGACACCCCTGCTCTAAACTATGCAGTCTTTACATAAACAGGAGAGTAAGCCTAGCTGGTGTTAGGTAAGAGCAGTCATTTCAGTATTGCATTCATGATGCTACATCGGTAGTTTTGGCTCATGTTGTCCAATTAAGAAAATTAAGTTAATGCAAATGACGCAGACTCTGTTATTGTTGGAATTGGTGCAATTGGAGTCTGAAACTTAAAAAAAAGAAATTTAAATGGAAATCTTTTTAAGGTTTGTTTTTTATTTCTGTGGCTACAAGTGCAATTAACAAATATATGAACAATACCTGAATAAAGATGCAAACCTTTGATATTTTACTTTTAATTGCTTGCCACACTTTAATTTAATGTAGAAAATACATTTTCTTTATCCAGGAAACTGGAACAAAATATTGTTTTTTAAACACCCGGAAGATAATTTATTAAGAGTGATTAAATGCACTCATTAAAAAGTATGAAATATGCAGCAAGATGAGCAGGATTAATCATATAGCATGGAGTCTGTTTCACTTACAGCTATGTTCTCACATTATGATCATATTGATTGTTAAATGTCTTAAAACCTTGTGACATGACATATATCAGACCAGGCCTTTCCTTTTTTTTCTATCTCAAAGAACAGCAAACTCTATCTCTATGCCTGTCTGTCTGTCTCTCTGTCTTGTCAAAGCACCTGGTATGCCCAAATATGGGAGGGAGCATATTGCTTCCCTTTTGCCTTTCAGCCCCACTCCAGGAGCCTTCCAGGCAGAAAAACCATTTTGTGTTGCATTTTTGCTGATAAATAAATGAAGGGAGACTAGTATAGATCTATTTCAAGCTATTTAGCTCTCATCAGTTAGCCATAAAAGGGAAACAGTATGCTTCCTCCCATATTTGGACATACCAGGTGCTTTAACAAAATACTTAATCATTCCCCTGGCTTAGCTGATAAGGGAGGAGAGCTTGTGGCTTAGAGGTTAATATAAATGCCTAATATGTAAAAACAGAGCAAGTTTGAATCCCAGCAAGGGTATGGCTTGCTGAGGAGAGCTAAACAGCTTGCTACACACACACACCACTGAAAAAGTGACTTATGTTATTATTCACACTTACCATCGTTGTAGCATCCCCACGTGATCAAAATTCAGATAGTTGGCAACTGATTCACATTTATGACTGTTGCAGTGTCCTGTGATCATCTTTTGTGATCGTCTGACAAGCAAAATCAATGGGTAAACCAATTCACTTAACATATAACTAACTTAACAACCGTCTTACTGACAACTGCAGGGATTCACTTAATAACTGAGGCAAGAAAGGTTGTAAAATGGGGGCAAACTCACTCAACAAATGTCTCATTTAGCAACATAAATTTTGGGCTCAATTGTGAATTTTGCCCCATTTTATGACCTTTCTTGCCTCAGTTGTTAAGTGAATCCCTGCAGTTGTCAGTAAGACGGTTGTTAAGTGAATCTGGCTTCCCCATTGACTTTGCTTGTCAGAAGGTTGCAAAAGGTGATCACATGATTCTGGGATTCTGCATCTGAATTTTGATCATATGACCATGGGATGCTTGAATGGTTGTAAGTGTAAAGAATGGTCAGAGGTCCCTTTTTTCAGTACTGCGGTAATTTTGAACAAGCACTAAATGAACTGTTGGGAGTTGAGGATTACCTGCACTGATGACATTACCTAGTTTGGGAATGAAATGTCTGCAAGGGAATAACAAAGCTCAGAGAGCACCAAGCACCTGGCACTAATGTTTTTGTTTTGCTTTTTCTCCCTGTAGTTCAGGGGTGCGACCCTGCTGGTTTAGCAACCAGTTCGCTGAGCGCACGCTTTGCGTCAGGCCTAACCTTCCTGATGCGCACTGTGCGCAGTTCACAGGAAAACAGCTGAGGCACCGCTCTGCCGTGCCTATTAGCTGGGCTAAAAAACCCAAGGAAATAAGGTGAGTATAGCCGGGCAGCCCGGCGGTCAGGCCCACCTGAAGGTCACAGCGAATTGGTTCCGTCTCAGCTGATCTTCAGAGTGAACTGGGCCGAACTGGTAGAATCCCGCCTTTGCTGTGGGATACGGAGAGGTTAAGTAGGAAGGCAAGACTGAGTTCAGGAGGGGCATCTTGTATACAGGGAATCTCTTCAAGAGTTTTTCCCCCCCTACTCCTAATGGTATCTTTCCTTTTCAAAGACGTCTCTCAAAAATCTTGAAAGAAGGTAAGAGAAATGTATGAGCTGTCATGTTTCAAATTTGTTTTCCCAAATTATTTCCTGATCTCTTGTGTCATTTAAAAATGACCCCTTCAACTGTGCTGGTTGGATCTGCAGCGGTACTTACATTTTTTTCATTTCCTTTGATTTATTTCAGTTTCTTTTTAGTCTGCTTATTCTTCCGTACTTAGTTTCCATGCTCCCCTATTTGTTTGTTTGTTTGTTTGTTTGTTTAAATTTATCAACAAGCACAAGGAAACAAGTAGGAAAAACAGATGAAAAAATGGCACATAAATGGATAAAAATAAGCAAAACGTAGCCATAAACACATAAAAAGAATACATCTAAATGGGACAGTAGGACAGGGACAGTAGGCACGCTGGTGCGCTTATGCCCGCCCCCTTAGGGACCTCTTAAGGAACGCGTAAGGTCCACGGTAGACAGCTTAAGGTCAAAGGCATGGGGCTTACAGGAACTAACAGGATCGGGTAGGGTGTTCCACACATTTACTACTCTATTGCTGAAATCATTTTTCCTGCAATCAAGATTAGAACGGATTACATTTAGGTTGTATCTATTGATAACCCTTGTGTTATTATTGCAGCTGGAGTAAAAGTAGTCATTAACAGGTAATAATATAATAATAATAATAATAATAATAGGTAGGACATTATGGCAGATTATCTTGTGCACTAAGCTCAGGTCAGAATGTAGATGGTGCACTTCAAGGTTATCCAGGCCTAAAATTTCAAGCCTGGTGGTATAAGGAATTTTATTACGAGCAGAGGAGATGAGTACTCTTCTTGGAAAATCCCTCTGGACCATCTCTGTTTTAATGTCTAAATCTTAATGTGAAGAGCCACAGATGTCTTGGTGGCATTAATTCCAGAAACAACAAACTTTCAGTGTCTGCCTGTGTCCATGACAATTGAAGTGGCTTTTGTCCACAAGATGTCGAGGGCAGGGCAGTTTTAAACTTGCACCTTCCACGATCTGTGAATACTCTTGCATGTTTCTAAACAATTTCAAACTTTTCCCCTTCCTATTCATAACTCATACCTTACAGCAGACTCGTATGTTCTAAATCATTATTAGTCATTTCCTCCCCCCCCCCTTGTCCCTTCCAAAAAAAAAAACTTTGCCCAAATCAAACAAAAGAGTGGGAGAGAGACAGTGGCTGCCAAATTCTACTGCCTCTATGCAGTGAACTACTGAACATTGGGGTCAATGCAGAGATAAGCATCAGACAGCCTGCCCTAGTAATGCTTGTTATTGCGTTGTAAAATGTGTGCTTTCTTTTCTCCATCCCTCCTTTCAACAGCATAAGAAGAATTGGGTGCTTTCGGCTAAGGAAATCATTACTTTCCGTAAAGCTCTGATGAATCCGATCACATCTCTTCATTTTCAACACTTTGTGTCCCTGAAAGGAGATTTATTGGGGAATGGAGTGATTTTCTGGCAGGAAGTACAGAAATACAAGGTACAGCACTTAAGGAATGGAAATAATGCAGTTACTCAGCAACCAGGAAATTTATTTTTAATGCTATGGCCGTCAGGGCGGTCCTATGGCACGCCTGTCACAGGTGGCACATGTGAGCCATTTCTGAGGGCATGCGAGGCATTGCACTGTCAGCTCCAGCACACATCCATGCGTTTGCCAGCTGATTTTCAGCCTTGATTTTCAGCCGTTTTTTTGCCCTCTGCAGGCTTCCCTGAAGCCTCTGGAGGGCAAAAACTGCCCAACGCGCAAACCAGAAGTTTTGGGAACGGACTTCTGGTTTGCGTGATGGGCTGTTTTTCTCCCCCTGGAAGCTTCATGAGGCTTTCCTGAAGCCTGCGGAGGGCAAACAATGGCTCAACACGCCTCACAGAAGTCCAGAAGCTTCAGTGAGGCCTGTGCGTGGGGACAGGGTTGTGCACGCATGCGTGGGAGAGCGGGCATTGCATTGTGAATGTGGGCACACACACGACCCTCCCCCGTCCCCTCCGCTTTTGGCATGCCTCGACAAAAAGTTTGGGAACCATTTGTTACTTGGGGACCATTTCAGAATAGGCGATCGAAAGATACTGACTCCTGGACTCTTTGAGACTTGTCCTATTACTCAGCTAAATACTGAAATACAAACCTTGATGACCAAATACCTTTTTCTCAAATATCCCATTCTTTCCCCTTAGTCTACTTTTATACCTCTGGAATTTCTTGTTAGCCCTTCACTTCAGAATCAGGTCTGATCCTGCTGCCCAATTTAGAAAGCAGTCTCTAGGCTACTTAACCATACTGTGGTTGTCATATTCAATCCAGGATAGGATATGGTGCCTTTTACCACATAAGATCAACAGACTTGCAAGGAATCCTGATTCTGTAGCTCTAGGCCGTACTTGTGTGAATAGAATAGAATAGAATAGAATAGAATAACAGAGTTGGAAGGGACCTTGGAGGTCTTCTAGTCCAACCCCCTGCTTAGGCAGGAAACCTACATCACTTTAGAGCAATTTATCCAACATCATCTTAAAAACTTCCAGTGTTGGAGCATTCACAACTTCTGGAGTCAAATTGTTCCACTGATTATTTACAATATAATAGCAGAGTTGGAAGGGACCTTGGAGGTCTTCTAGTCCAACCCCCTGCCTAGGCAGGAAACCCTATACCGTTCCAGACAAATGTCTATCCAACATCTTCTTAAAGACTTCCAGTGTTGGGGCATTCACAACTTCTGGAGGCAAGCTGTTCCACTGATTAATTGTTCTAACTGTCAGGAAATTTCTCCTCAGTTCTAAGTTGCTTCTCTCCTTGATTAGTTTCCACCCATTGCTTCTTGTTCTACCCTCAGGTGCCTTGGAGAATAGTTTGACTCCCTCTTCTTTGGGGCAATCCCTGAGATATTGGAACACTGCTATCATGTCTCCCCTAGTCCTTCTTTTCATTAAACTAGACATACCCAGTTCCTGCAACTGTTCTTCATATGTTTTAGTCTCCAGTCCCCTAATCCTCTTTGTTGCTCTTCTGTACCACTTTATAATGCCTTGGACCAAAGCTCAATGCAGTATTCCAAGTATGGCCTTACCAAGGCATTATAAAGTGGTATTAACACTTCACGTGATCTTGATTCCATCTCTCCGTTTATGTAGCCTAGAACTGCGTTGGCTTTTTTAGCAGCTGCTGCACACTGCTGGCTCATATTTAAATGGTTGTCCATAGGACTCCAAGATCCCTCTCACAGTTACTACTATTGAGCAAGGTACTACCTATACTGTACCTGTGCATTTCGTTTTTCTTTCCTAAACGTAGAACCTTACTCTTTTCACCATTGAATTTCATTTTATTAGATAGTGCCCAATGTTCAAGTTTGTCAAGATCCTTCTGTATCTTAAGCCTGTCTTCTGGAGTGTTGGCTATTCCTGCCAGCTTGGTGTCATCTGCAAATTTGATGAGTTCCCCATTTATTCCCTCATCCAAATCATTGTTGAAGATGTTGAAGAGTACTGGGCCTAAAACAGAGCCTTGGGGTACTCCACTGCATACTTCCCTCCATGTAGATGCAGTTCCATTGAAGACTACACGTTGAGTGTGGTTGGTCGGCCAGTTACGAATCCATCTGGTGGTGATGCTGTCCAACCTACATTCTTCTACTTTATCTAGTAGTAGGTTATGGTCTACCTTATCAAATGCTTTGCTGAAGTCCAAGTAAACTATATCGACGGCATTCCTCTGGTCCACTAATTTTGTCACTTTGTCAAAGAATACAATAAGATTAGTCTGGCATGATCTGTTTTTGACAAACTCATGTTGGCTTTTGGCTATTACTTGGTTTACTTTGTAATTGTTCTAAGTAATATCCAAATTGGAATTCCCAACGGTGGCTAGAAGATTTCGAATATACCTTCACCTGATCTCTCTTTCCCATGCTTTGAACTCCTCTTCCTTCCAGGATTTGCTTTAACCTTGATATCATTTTATTAAAAGCATCTACATTGTGATGGCAAACTATGATAAGGCCTTGAATCAGAACTGATCTGAAATGGTTGCTAAGCATCAAATGAAATATTGGTTTCTTCTCTACTGTTTGCTGTGCTCTTGACCTTCTACTCCACTGCATACCAACATACCTTCCAACTGCCTGCTTTGTTTATGCAGACTGTATGGCGATGTATAAACTTTCCATCTGGCATCTTGACTGTGAGGCCATCTTCTATGCTTAGTTGACACTTCAGTATGCTATGCAAGCTCAGAAAATTGAGTTAATTGTTCATTGTTAAGTTATCCATTAGTTAGTGAATCTTATGCACACAATCAAATAGTTTACTATGGAACATGGCTGCTATTAACATTTGGGATGTTGAAGTTGGCTAAAAGCAAGGAGCATATACACCAGTGGTAGTCAACCTGGTCCCTAGCGCCCACTAGTGGGCGTTCCTGCTTTCATGGTGGGCGGTACGGGTTTTGTCCGATATTGAAGCACTTTCCTTTTTAAAATTTAATTCACTTCCCTACTTTATAAATCACCATTACTGTGGAACCAGTGGGCAGTTAGAAAATTTTACTACTAACAGAGAAACAAAAGTGGGCAGTAGGTATAAAAACGTTGACTACCCCTGATATACACAATGCCTGATGCAGTATGACAACAGTTCCAATTATCTGTATTTGCAGAGTTTTTATTCTCTGTCTGAAACACTTAAAAGTTAGAAAGTGTGATTCTCCCTCCCTCCTTTCCTCATTCATTCATTCATTCATTCATTCATTCATTCATTCATTCAGTACAGGTGCCACCTGAATTCAGATTGACTCTTGTGGTTCATCAAGCAAGTTAATATAAAAATAATAATTTACCTAAAACTGCAAACAGATGGTGAATCTGGTCAACATCTAAAATAGATGCTATATGCCCTTCAGGGGGTCCATTCACCCTAGCCCAAAGCCTGGGAGGAGACCTAAGTCTTTAAGGTCCTTTGGAATGCCCTCAGGCAACCCCCCATTTCAAAGGGGAACTTTATTCTAGAGGGCCTGGGCCATGTCAGAGAAGATACGTTTCCAGTCCTAAAAGCTGACACTGTTTAATTGCGTGTGCTCCCTCTATTGGTCCAAAGTGGTCAATCAGACACCCATGGAGACAATCAATCCATCAAATAACCGTCCCTATAACATGCACAGCTTTAGTGATCTTCAAGGTAGTAATTGAGCTCTGCAGTGAGTACAGCATGAGTGAATGAAGGACCTGTCAATCTAGGAAAGACACCAGTGGCATACCAACTGAACTTGTGCAAAAAGGCCCTTGTGGCCATAGCTGCTGAATCCCAACCTGAAATCTGACAGAAATGGTTCTAGATTATCAGTTTTCTCCAGGATTTTCATCAGCTGCTGTCTGACCATTTTAGGTCCAGAACTTTGGTAGTAGGAAAAAACATATCTAAAATGATTGTGCTGAAAGATGGCTGTTTGAGGAGATGGCACACCATTGCCTCCTTTACCAGCAGAGGAACAAATCACTCCTTCCCTCAAAGGGGTGAACACCATGGCTTGGATCCAACTGGGAGGGATCCAGCCCACTACATATGCTAGATTGCCAAACTAATATCACCAATAAACCTGCTCACTTCCTCAAGAGTCACCAGTTCAAAATCATCCTGGTTCAAAAGTTTATAGCAAGATTGGGTCTAAACTAGGAGGATCAATAGTCTTGTCAGAAGAACTACATAGTAAATAATAAAAAAGTAAGGATAAAATAATAATCATCATTAATAATAATTAATAATATAATAATAACAATAATAATATCTAATTGAGAAGACAACAACAGATAACAAATGCCTCATTTGCAGTGAAGCTGAAGAAACAATAGATCACCTGATTAATGGCTGCAAAAAATATATATCATATAGTCTGACAATAAGTAGCAGTGTAGCAAAGTAGCAGCTATGGTACAATGGGACGTCTGCAAGAAATTCCACTTGCCTGATAGGACCCTAAAACAGATGATAACAAAGACAAATAAGTCTGGATAGTGGACATGGTAGCATCTGGAGACACCAGACTAGAAGAGAAAGAGCTGGATAAAAAAATAAAATGCAATGACCTATAAATAGAAGTAGAACGATTGTGGCAAAAGAAAAGAAAGGTCGTGCCAACAGTAATAGGTGCCTTGGGGGCAAACCCAAAACAACTGGAGCGCCACTTGAACACCATCGGCATTGACAAAATCACCATCAGTCAATTGAAAAAGGCTGCTTTACTTGGAGCAGCTTACATCCTGAGACAATACCTTTAATACCATCAAAAGACAGCATCTGCCTATCCCAGGTCCTTGGGAAGGACTTGATGAGCCAAATCGGGTGTAAACAGCTGGCTGAATGTGCAATGATTAAGGATTGAACCCCCAATTCCACCCAATTTTCAATGAGGTAACTGGGGACTGGTCGTCCTGATCGTAGGTGATATGGGGTGGGAGGGCAAAGAATAGCTGGGAATCCATCGACTGGTGCCCTGAAATTTCCCTAAATTAAACTGTATGATTGCCGAGAGTCACTGCTAAGGCCAAATAATAGGAAGCCAAAGAGACAGTGAAATTTATGTCACTATGTTTTCAAGGATGAGAGAAAAGTACACCGATGTAACTACCCTGCAGCAGAACCCAAAAATAGGTAGATAAAGAATGTGTGTTGGAAGAAACTAGTATGAATTCATCATCTTAGAGATGTCTTGATACTATTAAGTGTAACATTCAAACAGTTCATTAGTCGTGTACTGGAGTGTTGGCAAATTCACATATTTATCACACACAGTTTGCAATATTTGTTATCATTCAACACAAGAACATGTTTGGCATAGAATCAAAATATATACGTAGTTAATGGTACAGTATGGCTAAATAATATGAAATGAGTAGACAAAAAAACCCTCATTGGATGTTACTGAAGTACACATTGCCATCATCCTCATTGCTGATCATCTTTCTTAGGATGAGAGTTATAATTCATACAACATCTTAAAGGTCATCTATTGGCCATTGGCATCCTAAAAGGTCTTCTGAGAATTAGATTTTTCTCTCTGTCCTTAACAATTATTGTTGCAGAGCCAGTCCAAAAGGAATGAGATTTTCCCTTCTAAAATGAGCTTTTATCTGATTCCTTAAGAAACTTTGAACTTGCCTACTTACTGAGATCTTTTTCTGAGAAGCTCTTTAGGTTCTTGCCAAACTGAGGTAGGTGGTGATGACCAAAGAAGATTTTCACATACTGAAGCTCTGCTTCTACATGGTTCCCTGGGAAATTTTTGTAACATGAGTTGGCCTGAGAAATAGAACCTGAAGAGCGGCTAGGGAATTCTATTTTAGACATAAATCAAGCTAACTATCTAAATAATTTGCATCAGCTTTCTTTGACCTGGTGCTTTCCAGATATGTTGAGATGGCAGTTCCCAGAATTTCCTTCCAGCTGTTGGCCATAGAGATAGGGAATTATGATAGTTTGCAATCCTAACACATCTGGAACTCATCAGGTTGAGGAGAACTGAGTTACATGTTGAGTATGTAATTACATATATACTCTGAATGTTTTGTTTCTTCATTTTCAGGATCTGTGCCATTCTCACTGTGATGAGTCCATTATCCAGGATAAGATCACAACCATTATCAACTGCTTTATCAATTCTGCCATTCCACCTGCTCTTCAGATCGACATACCTCACGATCAAGCCCAAAAAATCATTGAACACAGGAAAGAACTAGGCCCATATATATTTAGAGAAGCACAGGTACATGAATAAGCCTTGTGGGTAGTCATGCGTTTTGTGTAGATTGAGAATTGTTTTTATGAATGAACATGATGGGCGCAAAGCTGTCCCTATTATGGAATCTGGATTGGCATAGTTTGATATTAGGGCATTAAAAATAAAAATAAAAAATAAGATCCAAGATATGCATAGAGATTCCATCTGTGTACAAGTAGTTCTCAAGGTCGGGCGCATAGGTGAACCGGTGGTAACAAAATGTGAAGCCCACCGCTGCATGCAAAGTGTGATGGCTCTCATTGTATCACCTCAGTTTGATCCTGGCAGGCAGGAGAGAGCTGTGTATTACATTTTTTTTTAAACAGCAACTGACAGGGATGCTAGGCAAGTAAAAAAGGAGAAAGATAGCGGTAAACATACAAATCTCCTATATTTATCTTGTATTAATTTTCCGGAAATCCATGCTGTGAATTTTTGAATCTCTGATTTTACAGGTTGTCCACAACTTGCAACTGTTCATTAATGGGTATTCAAAGTTACAACAGCACTGAAAAAAAGTCATTTACAACTAGTTCTTGCACTTATGACCATCACAGCCTTCCCATGTAATCAAAATTCAGGGGCTCGGCAATCTGCATTTATTTATTATGATGGTTGCAGCATCTCAGGGATCATTATTTGCAACCTTCCAAGTTGATTTTCGACAATCGGAATCAATGGGGGAAGCTGGATTCGTTTAACAATTATGTGATTTACTTAATTGCAGTAATTTGCTTAGCAACCATGGCAAAAACAGTCCTAACATTGGGCACAACTCACTTAACAAGTGCCTTTCTTAGCAATGGAAATTCTTGTCCTGATTGGGTTCTTAAGTCCAGCACAGGGCTGTCAAACTCGTGGTCCATAGGCCAGATGAGTCATGTGCTGGCCATGCCCATGTCCGGTTTAGCAAAGTGGGGGGAGTCACGATACATCAAGTGATGATGCGAATTTGACACCCCCTGGTCCAGCACGATCTGTACTTTCATATCTCTTTTGTGACTGTACTGTAAAGGAAATAATCTCTCTTGCAAGGAGATTGTATCACTTCAAAAAACCTCACCAGCTCTGCAATGTTGTTTTAGAATTTTTCTAGAGGCAAAAACTTACCATATTTTTCAGAGTATAAGATGCTCCAAAGTATAAGACGCACCTAGATTTTGGGGAAGAAAACAAGGGAAAAATATCTGCCTCCCAGCAATTTGCCTCTTTGCAACAAACAGTACAGACAATATACACTGTTTATAGTGTTATATTTCAAACTATACTTGTACAGATACTGTTAAAATTGATGTGCTTTCTGGAAGTATAGTTATTCTCTGCTATTTAAAAGAATAGCACTTTTTAAAACAATAATACCGGGCCTCTTCAGATCAAGTATTTATTTTAAAAAGCTTCACTTTGTTAAGTTGTCTAGAACAATAATAAAGCAGTCTTTAAAAAACAAGTCTAATATAATTTAAACATTCTATAGGCATTTATAGTTGTTGACTTACTTCCTTGCAGCAAACAGCCTGATTAGCACAAGAAAAAAAAAAATCTGCCTCCCAGCAATTTGCCATGTGGAGCAAACAGCAAGTTTCATTTTCAATTTCTCCCGATCATCAGCTGTTAGAGGCTGCAGGGATTGCTATAACTTGTTTGCTGTAAAGAGGTAAATTGCTGAGAGGCAGAGGCCAAAGGGTGGAGGCTAGTGGGTGGGTGGGTCTACATTCAGTGTATAAGATGCACCCAAATTTTCACCCTCTTTTTTGGGGGGGGGAGATGCATCTTATACTCCGAAAAATACGGTAAGTAGAGTTTCGAAAGAGGCACATGCATCTGTCAAAATTGAATATTCTGGACAACAATTTGGATTTAAAAGTAGTTCTGATGTAATTTGTTTGGTTGGTTTTAGAAACCTCATATTAAAAACACAAACAATTCACCACTTAATGTTTTTATTAATGCAAGACATTATAATTTTTTTAAGGAAAGGCTTTGAAACTGTAGCTTAAGAAATTTTTCATCAACCATAAACACATTTTGATGGGAAGCATGTGCCTGTCTGGAGAAAAATATTAAAAGGCAATATGTACAAAGCTGGGAGTTTATGCTATATTTATCATTGGCAAATATTCTAATTGTCTGCAGTAGTGTTTGTTTCTGTGGAGTATTGCATTTTAAGACATCCTTTTCTATTCCCTTCCTTCAGATGACTATTTTTGCACTTCTCTTTAAATTTTGGCCAATGTTTTGTGAATTCCGAGGTAATTTGAAGGATGAAGCTATTTTTCCTTGCTTGGAAAGAGAAAAGAAGATTCAGAAATTAAAAAAAGCAAAAGAATTAGAAGTGAAGGTGAGAAGACCAGATTAACAGGACACAATAATGTGAATCACTCAAAATAAGATAAATTCTTACCCAAAATAGCACAGCCATTTTGTAACTGATCCAAATCCTGCAGAAGTGAAATGGGGGAAAAAAATGCCCACATTACAAATGAAATTTTCCCTATTTAGGACTACTCATTTATTATATTTGATTTCTGGTGCTGTAGGAGTTTAAGACAGACAGCAATATTTTATAATGAAACATACTTTGAAAGTTTGCTGAACTATAACAACCTAATGAAAACATGCCTTTTGATGCCAGCTCTCCATAAATCTGCTTTCTGTAAATGTATGCCTTTGAGATGTGTGGGAATACAATTCACATCACATACGATGTTGTAATTCACTCTGCACTGGGGAAAGCTGCTTTAGGAATCCTCATTTTTGTGAATTCTCCTAAGAATGTAATTCTATATTTGCAGAGAGTTGCTAAATACTCAGTGGTGGGATTCAGCCAGTTCGCATCACTTCGAGAGAACCGGTTGTTAACTTTCTGAGCAGTTTAGTGAACTGGTTGTTGTAAGAAATCATTAGGGCAGAGAATCGGTTGTTAAATTATTTGAATCCCATCACTGTATACTGTATACCTATGATACATTAATCAAAATACTGTTAAATATTATTAGCCAAGTAATCCCACCTCAAATGTTAGGAGACCAATTGGAAGAGGGCAGAGATAGGTAGATCATGGCCCAGAAAAATTATAAAACCTCTTTTCATAATGGAAGGGAAACCAGAAGCGAACAGTGCTTCGTATCCTATGTTGTGTAGTAACACTCCAAATGGAACATTTCCATCCCAACAACTTTCTGCCTACTCATCTATCAAGCCCATTTGGGTTAGGTGAGGAATGAAACCACCCTGAAGGACATATATGGGGACGCCTAAGCAAATTGCTCAGACTGAAGAAGCTACTGAGATAAGTGAAACGTTTTTAACCAGCAGGAAAAGAAAATGAGTCCAGTAACATGACTCAACCTCCAGAGGCACCATAATAAAAACTTTAACTTCCACCCTTGTGGGAAAATACTGAAGTGGGGAGGTGAAGAAACTCACTTTCCTCCACAACGCTCAACAGAAAGCAGTATTTAAAGTAGGTGCAGCTATCAACTATGAACAAGGAGGAGAGTATTAAATGAAGATGGAACTGAATGTTGCTTGTTTCCCACAACCAACCTAACAAGCAACATCTCATCTATTTTTGATATTGCAAGCCAAATCTTCTCTTCCATAAGAGAAACAATCTGTCATTTGAAACTCTGTTACTGAGCTCCGTGTTTCTCCTCACTGCTGATCTTGGAGGACAAGGCTGAGGGTCATCACCTGAGGAGAAAGGAAAAAAGAATCTCAGTACAGGTAGTCCTTACTTACTGACCGCTGGTTCAGTGACCATTTGAACTTTTCACAATAATGAAAATAGAAGCAGTCCTCGAAGTTGTAACTGTCACAGTGCCCCTGGGCTCATGTGATTGCAACTGGCACAGATTTATGACAATTGCAGCATCCTGTGGTCACCATTTGAGACCTTCTCTGCCAACTTTTGACAAGCTAAGTCAATGGGGAACCTGGCAGGAAGTCATAAATTGTGGTCACAGTGCTTAATGCTATGCATGATTTGCTTAATGACAACAACTTGAACCAGAGGTGAGTTTCTGTTGGTTTGGCCCTGATTGGGTGAACTGGTAGTTGCAGCGGTGGGAGGCTCCGCCCACTCACCCGGATGCTTCTGCACATGCCCGTGCACATACACAAGCAAACTGGTAGTAAAAAAAATGGAAACCCACCACTGACCTGAACTGATGTTGCAAGTTGGTATGGTCACACTTAATCACTGGCATTGCCTAGCGACAAAGTTGCCAGTCCCTATGGCAGTTGGTAAGTGAGGACTTCCTTTAGATCTTGCTCGAATCAGAGGTTGAGAGGAACTCAGAGAAAGAGGTCTGAGATCCAATAGAAATCCCCTGTGGAGCTGAGTAACCGGAAGAATCCATGAGAGTCTAGAACCTCAGAGGTATCTTGCTTGGCTTCCTTGATAATCTTTCTAACTACATCCCAAAATACTTCCTTTATTTGTAATTATTTTGGAAATCTTTCTCAACAGGAGTCTCCTTATAAGAGGAAGAATTTATTCAAGAGAATTCCAAATCTTAAAACAAAAACAAAAAGGATATAAAGTAGATTCTTAAAAATATTCTGAAATATACTGTCCAGTAATTTATTTTACTTCACAAATAATAGAACATTTATTTCATTGCTAGGGACAAAGGAAGAAAAGTTCTGTTCCTGGGAAAATAGGTTCACCTACTGAGTCAAAACTGAGTATGGCTGAATTTTCACCATCCGCAAGCTATTCTGGATTGGGCCGAGAGGTAATTGAATCATGTTCTGTCAATCCTTCCTGAAGCACAGTGTGGTGATCTGGAATGATCCAGTGGATTTAGGAAACCGATTGAAAGCTGTTTCTGATGTGTTATCAGTTTCATTTTAAAGAAATTGCTATTGTTTAATTATGGGCAAATGAATTTGCTAGCATTCATTTGGATCCCTTCCCTTTAAAAAAAAACAAAACACAGCAGGACACGTCTGAAATTCATATCAATTTCATTTTGCGTTAGTGTCCCTCATGACGGGGGCTGCATGTTGCTAAATGAGAGTGGAAGCTTTTTTTAAAACAAAAAATGTAATTTAAAATGTTGAATGAACATGTTGAAGTTATTTTTATTAATCTAAAACAATCAAAGCCCTTCTTAAAATTGCAAAATCAATTAAGGAAATACCGGTTGTCTCTTAAAATAATGTGAAAATACTTATGAAAAGAGACAAATAGCCCTGGCAAATATCTGAGCGTAGGTTTGATGCTGGCATATTTAAACTGTAAGTACAGATTAATTCAGTATCTTACCCACTACAGGCAGGATATAAATCCAAATAATTAATGTACTGATTTGATATGAAATTCAGATATTTCACAACTGCCTTGGAGGAAATTGGCTCTTCAACCGCTTCAAATGTCTGTATTAAAAATCCTCCTCCTTATTACAAGTGGCATTAGGAAACCACATGAATGATTACGTTGCCCCATTGATAAATAATGCCATACTAACTTTATTCTCTTTTATTAAAATTTCAGTTTTCTGAAAGCAAGAACTGCTAACATTATCTCAAGATGTAAAAAAGGATTGCCCATTTATTGGCCCACTATCACATCCACCTAACTTGTTTGCTTGTTTTTCTTTTAAATCTCCTTGTTGCAGTTTTTCTGGTCTTATTCAAAGTACATAGAAGCTCTTGAACAAGAAAGGATTCTCCTACAGGTTCAAGAAGATTTAGAGAAAAAAGCAGTTGCAGCATCTGCTTATTCAGGTTAGCTTTTCGTTAATGAGAAAGGTTTTTGTGAGCCCATTTAACATTCATTTCCTTACTAACTATGTGAAGCAGAACAATAGTATGTTCTCTGAATACAATGAGATTTGTTATGGTTTTATGGTTATCTCTCTCTCTCTCCCTCCCTCCCTCCCTCCCCTTTCTTTCTCTTTCTTCCTTCTCTCCTTCCCTCTCTTTCTCTTTAATTTCTTTCTTTTCCACCCCCCAGGTCTCTCATCTTTCCTCGCTATGAAAAGTGATATGGCCATAAGCTCCGAAAAATCTATGACCCCATCAACTTTCAACACAGCTTTTGTGAGGCAACGTTCATTCCTATCTAAAGATAATGCAAGTATGTCTCTAGGAGCTCAATTAATTTTCCATGTTGATAACAGATATCATTTCATCAGATGCTCAGTTTGTATAATAATATAAAAATGAAATGTCTTGTGGATTCAGTCCAGGAGGAGCATGCAAGTATAAGCAGCCCATCCTCTTAGATGTGCAAGTAGGGTTTTTCCCCCAGCATTTCCTATTTGGCGTTTCTTTCCCTACATAGGCGATTTGCCCTTCCAAGCTGGCAGGGAAAGCTTTTCATCAGCTTGCCCAAAAATGTTCTTGTTCTTTCCATCCCTGCCCTTCTGACTTCATCCTGTTGTCATTCTACCTGCAGTGGGCAAATGTTCCTCCTGCAGTAATTGCTTCCTCTTCTCCTTAGTCCATTTTCAAAAGAATGGTTGACACTAATATTTTTAGCTTAATTTATAGTTACCATCTGCACAGTGATGTCATATAAATAGTGCAAGATTCCAGTTCACAAATATTAGCATTCTTGCATTCTTCAGAGTTGTTCAACCAAATGTTAACTCTTTCAGGCCCCAGTTTTGGTGGCAAATAGTTAATCATGTTCTTAATATGCTTATGGATTTTTTTTTAGGCATGGTCTATTATGCCCCTAACTGTAACTAAATCACAGCAAACACAGAGGGATGAATATTGAACAATGGTACACTTAATTGCAATGGTGATGTAGAGGATCAGGCATATATGGGAAACTGTTTTTTTTTAGTACCAAAGGTTCTACAAAGAGGCGGATGTTATTTTTCTTTGAGCTACCCACATATGTGGGAATTAATCATTCACATTCCTATCATTTAAACACAATGATTGGACATATGAACATCCTTCATTCTAGATTAACTCCACAACCTCAGCACAATCTGTGCCGTTGAACCGTCCTTCTGATTTGAAAATGCACAGAAGCCCAACCACACCACCCACCTGCAACTCTTTAAAGTCACTGCTGTCGTGCCTCTGTTCTTGAGATCCCGTGGCCAGTTTTGAAGGCAGAAAATGTTTCTGATAAATTCAGAGTTGGCTATGTAAACCCATGCTTCAGTTACCTCCAGATTTAATTTCTGCAACGTATATTTCTTGGGGCTATCTTCAAAAAGGACAGCAGTCCCCAACCTTTGCGGTTTGGTGGCCTGGCTGGGAGGGGGGGGAGAGAGGAATGGGGCCACATGAGCAGCGGGCCAGTGCGCGCGCACACACAAGCATAGCTCAAGTTGAGTTACGTGCATGCACATGTATGCCAGCCTGCCATTTGCAAAGTCCGGTTCTGCCAAGCCTGCCATTCAGCCCAGGCATTAGGGACCTGTAATCTAGGAGGTATCTCCAAGAATAATAATAATAATCAGATTCAGTGTACAGGGAGTCCTTGATTTACAACAGTTCATTTAGTGATTGTTCGAAGTTACACTGGCTCTGAAAAAAGTGGCACATGACTATTTTTCACACTTACTACTGTTGTAGCATGTCCATAGTCACGTGATCAAAATTCAGATGCTTGGCAACTGACTCATATTTATGATGATTGCAGAGTTCTAGGGTCATGTGATCCCCTTTTGCTCCCTTCTAACAAGCAAAGTCAATGGAGAAGTCAGATTCACTTAACAACTGTGTTACTAACTTAGTAACTGCAGTGATTCACTTAACAACTGTCTTGGTTAGCAATAGAAATTTTGGGCTCAATTGTGTTTATATGTTGAGGACTACCTGAACAACAGTCCTCCAAGGTCTGCGTTGATAGTTTGTTTCTTAGCACAATTCAGAGTGTTAGCTATTATTTTTAAAAATTTAAAGGGTTTTGATTCAGGATGACTTGGCGGAGTGTCAACCCATCCTTTATTGCTGTCTAGTCTACTAGATCTTATGGAAAAGCTCTTTTCTGAGATATTTTTGGCTGAGACAAGATAAAATATTATTTAATTAAGCTTTTGGAATCTATAGTTTGGAAGGCTCCCTTGGCTCATTATTTGCTGGTATTTCACCAATAGGCCAAGAATTTTAGAAAATCTCTTGTCTCTTCTCTAATGGTTACCGTTCTGTATTTGCCTTTGTTAATACTTTTAGTTTTATCTTTGAGGTTATTTCTATTTAATATTTTCTGTTTAAATTTATTACTGTTTTTAAATGGTATAAACTGTTCAGAGAGATAACACATGTACTAGAGAGAGAGAGAAATTTTTAAATTGAACAATATATTCACAAATTTAGACGCAACTGTCAGCTGTTTTACCTATGAAAAGGCAAAATAACTTATTCCCCTAGATTTTTCTTTGGAACTGTAAGAATTGTCTTCATTTTCTGTCTTAACAGGTATTATTTTTGATTTCTTATAATATTAACGCTTTGTGTCTTTCCCAACTAGAACCATCAAAATTTTAAGGAAGCTGCTGAAGAAATTATGGGTTTGCATCCACAGTGGGACCCCAATTTATCAGAAATAAATGAACGTTGCTCACTGGTTTGCCCTATTTTTCAGAGATAAGTAACTAAGAGAAGAAAGAAAATAATTCTGGTGCATTCAGTGCCAGTGGGACTTTTTTCTTATATACTGTAGTATTATAGCCTTCTACTACAGCTATGTTAGAACACAATTCCTATCATCTGGAGACAACTTTTCAGTGTCAAATTGGGAATCCTGTGCTATTATATTATTGTTTTTAATGAAGGAAGAATTGTTGATTAATTTACTTACAAAATATTTGAGAGGTTTTCAGCTCATTGACAAGCCCTTATACCATATTTTTTGGAGTATAAGATGCACCTTTTTCCCTCAAAGGAGGCTGAAAATCTGGGTGCATTGTCTACACTGAATACAGCATTTTTGCCTCTCAAGCCCCTGCCCCCTTCACCAAAATGGCCGTGCATAGCCTTTAGAAGGCTTCCAGAGTGCTCCTGGGGGCTGGGGAGGGCAGACATGAGCAAAAAATGGGCCATTTTTTGCTCAATTTTATCCCCCCCCCCCCAGCGGCACTCTATAAGCTTCCTAAAGGCTATGTATGTCCTTTTTTTTGACTAAAAATGCTGTTTTTGGGAATACACCATTTTTTGCTCATTTTTGCCCCCCACCAGCAGCACTCTACAAGCCTCCTAAAGCCTATTCATGCCTTTTGGGGGGAAAGATTGGCCCATTTTCATGAAAAACGAGCCATTTTTGGGAGGTCTGCAGAGTGCTAAAACTTTTTTTAAAAATTTGCCTCTTCAAAATCTTGGTGCATCTTATACTCTGAAAAATACGGTACTTCACCAGGATTCTGAAATGCAACAGGTACATCTTCGGGCTAACTTCAAGGCAGTTTCTCTTGCTTTCATTATAAAGAAGTCTCAGGAAGAGGTGTAGTAAACAGTCCCCAGAACCTCAGGGCTGGTGAACTGATAGAGCAATTTGTAGGGCTTCGAAACAGCAACATCTGTGACTCTCTATCTGCCATATTGTTTCACAGCCACTTCTGATTCGCACTATAAATTACAGTGAGAGCTTGAGCTGAGTTGTGGATGATTGCTGCTGAAGGATTCAAATACATTAGCTCTTTCTTCCTTTTGCAATGTTCATGTTAAACAATGAAGTATGTATCGAGAGGGGAAATATCTGTGGCCCATATGTGGTCTTTTTTTTTCTGATGGTTTCAACATTCTCCAAGAACATGTCATTCTAAAAGGGAAACACTGGGACCAAATCCTGCCCCTGGTCCCTCTGGGCATCAAAGAGGAGGAGGAGAAATAGGAGGAACCACAAGAAAAACAACAAATGAAGTCCTTCTGCAAAATGATTGCCTTCACCTGTTACAGATTATTTGCTTTAGATTCATGATACATCATTTTTTGGCTTTGTGTTGAAGTTCAGATTCACCATGCTAGAAATTTGTTTTCTTTGCCACATGTCAAACAACTGCACTCTGGATTGTTTCTTTTCTATAACAAGTATTTATGTCATATATTAAAAAGAAACTCCCATTTAGGTATTTAATTTTTTCTCCAGCCAAGTATAATATGAAACCAACAATTTGCCCATGTTTTAGATTTGGACTCTATTTGTATCCAATCCAAACATCAACCCATTAATCCTCTATATGTCTCCCATGATACCTTCAAACACTTGATAACCAAACAACGTGTTTTCCCGTTCAGTAGCTCCATTCAGAATCAAACTTAGCAGACTTATTCTCTAAAGGATATAATCCAGGCATATGTCAGGGAGAATAAATTTTGCTTGATTGATACTTGGTTTTGCAGAATTGTTTCCACCCACGCAGCAAAACAATGGTTCCCTTGTGAGTTTGATAGAAGTGGTGTAAAGTAGATGTCTTATTTGTCTGTCATAAGAAATATCATTGCTTGATAGTCACACAGAATTTTTCGTGACTGGTTTATAATTCATCCCTTGAATTACCATCCCTCCATTTTCCAGAGTAGTTCACGATTTTATCCAATTTACACTCAGTGTTTCAAATCTTAACTGAAAGAGGGAGGAATATACTTCTTTGCAGTCCACTTTATTTTAAGGAGAGAGTGAAACACATACTCACACATTTTTATTTGAAAATCAATGGTACTTAAAACTTTTTTTAAACTTTGCCATGTGATGGTTTGCGGCATCTAAAGATCAGCAGATTAATTGTGGTTTTCTAAAGAAAAGATATTACGTTTTCAACATTATCTAATATAGTTGTAATTTAGGTATATTTGAAAGCATTTTTAATCATAAAATATATTTTAATTTGATTACCAAAACAAGGATAATTGATATGCCCAGCAACAATTTTGTAAATGGCAACGTTTAATAAATATTATGTTTGGACTGTGGCACTTTTAAGGCTTACACAATTACAAAGGAATAATTTTTTCATAGTTTGACATCCATTTGATCAAATACAATAAAACTATCTTGAGATACATAATACAATATAGGATACATAGAAATGATTGCAGAAAAACAATTGTAAAGAATGAGGTTAGAAAAAGTGAAAAAAACAAAACAGTAAATACATGAACAGTCATTCACTAATTTGTGGCTTTGTTGACAGCAAGTCATTTTTCACTGTTTTGTAACATTGTGGTCAATCTTAATGAACATGTTAATAAACTAGCAGTTTATAACTTTTCTCCCTGAATTGTTTTTGGTTTTTTCTCGTCATTTCTCCAGAGACGCTTCATATGAAGCCAATCATCAAATTATAATAACTTATGAATAAGGACATTGCTAAATGATATTTTTCATTGTTTGCATTTCTGGATAATTCAGTGTAGATGTTTAAAAAATCACATTGACAAGAATAAACATAATTTTAAAAACTTCATCTGGTTTAGATCCTGTATTAACAAAATATACACTTCAAACTATCTATTAAGCTGTTGTTAGCCTGCTATGGCATTGGGATTATTTGTCAAAGTAATCAATACATCCAGGAAACTATATTCCCTTTCCCACAAAAATCCTCTTAGAATGTATTGATAGTACCTCAATCACCACTATTTAAATGTTCACCTGTAAGGATTCATAAAGAGGATGTTTGAGCCAACAGTAAATAGATTTCTAACATTCAGAAAATAGATTTTCACTTACAAAATTGGATTATCATCCCTCTTCACTGCCTGAGGTGTGTGTCCTCCAACCTACGTTAAAATGTTTTTTTCTATTTATTTTTATGCACTTTTCATATTTTTTATTCTTTTAAATATATTTAGTTTGCAATAGTTTTTGCTGTTGTAAATTGTAATCTTTAATAAAATCACTATAAAAACAAAAGAAGACCTAAAAGGATAGATGATGATGAAGAAATATCTATGTGGTCGCTAGGACATCAGAAACAACATGATGGAATATAATGAATGAATCAATCATATTTTAAAATATTTGAATGGCTCTCATATCAGGAAAATTTGTCATTTGATAAATAGGATCCAGACCACAAGTTCAATTTCCCAGAAAAGAGTGTATGTGAACATTAGGAAGAATTTCCTGAGAATTTGATAATAATACAATTATAATCTAGACACAAAACAAGGGCAGGAACTGCCCATGAGTCAGATCTAATCCAGAAACCAAAACTTGAAGTCAGCTCTCTATAAAGAACATCCAATCTTCACATTGTACCTTGTTTGACAACCAAAACTTTGTAATATACTGGCAAATGGAGGAAACTGCTTTTTTCTTGAAGAGATGACTTTCTGAAATAAATTGAGGTGTCAAAAGGATCACAAATTTGGCATAACTTCTGATAACAGGCAGATACTCAATACACAAACTAGAAAACAAAAAATAAGATTCCCAGAGACAGAATATTTTAAGCTGCAGCCTAATGACCAATGTCGGAATGTTTCCTACATTGACAGATGGCTTCAATAATATTTTGATCCCTTCCAATTCTGTGCTTTATTGGTTTATACACAGAATAGTGCTTAGTCCAGTTTCCTGAATCTAGATGTCCAAATGTGTGGTCATAAACTCCTAGCAATAGCCATGTTAACTGTAGAATTTTGAGAGTTGCAAATATCTGGAGAATGCTTAAGTAACACTTTGTATTTAAAGACCAGGTATGAGAAATTCCCTTTTATTTATTAGAATAAGAAAGTCTTGCTTTATCTTAAAAGGACTAGATGATTCTTTCAAAATTAGTTTTTATAGATTGCAGTCTATTTTTTTCAGTTGAAACAAACTAATCATTGTTGGTCAAGCTCCCAAATAGTCCTGTTTATTTGGGCAACCCATTCTATGAAGTTTGGTACTTTTTGTCATTTTTTAAAAAGCAAAGGAAAGGAGCATTTGAAATTTCTCTATTCTCCTCACCCTCAAAGCTTTTGCAAGCCAGTGATTAAAAATCCAACCTAATGACTAATGCTTTCAATAGCTGTGGCAATTACTGGTAACCATCAACATGTTGCTTCATCTTCATATGGTCCAAAAGTTAGAAAAACCATTCCTGCTTATTTGTTCTTTGCATTCATCATTGTAACATTACTCCAAAATTAAAGCATGCAGTACTTGAAAGAACTTCAAAAGCCAAATTTGCAGTTCCACTGGTTGAGCCTTTTTATTAGTTCATGTTTTCCATTTGCCTTCAACATCTTGCTTTGCTGATACCCTTCTAGAATTTCATTAAGTTCCAGTTCCAGTTGGCAAGTACTTAATTAATACCGGGATGGCAAATATGGGTTGAGGTAAGTTCATACCTCCTGGTCAGAGGCAGGAAGTGGCAAAGAATGCCATTTTTTAAATGGATATACTACATACTCTACATTCTACAGAGGAATTATTGAGTCTGTCATCTGCACCTTCATAACTGTCTGGTTTGGTTCTGCAATTCAACAAGACAGATGTAGACTTCAGAGGATAATTAGAACTGCAGAAAAAACAATTGCTACCAACCTGCCTTCCATTGAGGACCTGTATACTGCATGTTAAAAAGAGAGGTGTGAAAATATTTACAGAATCCTCACATCCTGGACTTAAATTGTTTCAACTCCCACCCTCAGAATGACGCTATAGTGCACTGCACATCAGAACAACTAGACACAAGGACAGCCCCCCCCCCAAACATCATCACTCTGCTAAACAAATAATTCCCTCAACACTGTCAAACTATTCACTAAGTCTGCATTACTATTAATCATATCATTCCTATCACCCATCTCCTCCCACTTATGACTGTGTGACTATAACTTTGTTGCTTGTATTCTTATGGTTTATATTGATTGTAATCCTTGTAATCAAATCCTATGATTTGATTGCTTATTTGTACTCTGTGACTATCATTTTGTGTTGTACCTTATGATTCTTGATGAATGTATCTTTTCTTTTTACGTACACTGAGAGTATATGTACCAAAGACAAATTCCTTGTGTGTCCAATCACATTTGGTCAATAAAGGTTTCCATTCCATTCTATTCTATTTATACCACACAGAAGGTGTCAAAGTGTGCCATAGGAAAATAAATAAAAATCAATTTAATCTAAATATATACAAATTAGATAATTTAGGCCATCATGTAGCTCAGATATATTAATATAATAGAAACATGGCTTGCACTTTTTAATATAAAGTTATTTTCTAAGAAAAAAGGTAGAAATGGCTAATTTTGCATAAAAATAGTGCCAAGCCCAACCAGATGTAACTGAAACAGAAAATGGGAAGCCTATAATTTATATGATATCACTCTGCAATAAAAATTCTACAATTGCACTTAAAATTATCTAACGGCAAAACTTACATCACAAATATTCTTGAAGCTATATAACAGAAATTTAATAAAGGATACAGTAACTCATATCAACAGAAAACAAAACTTGTCACAATATGGCAAAAATGATGTGTGATCAATTGGTCCCAATTTAATTTATACCACAGCAAAATGATTGTGCTATGCCCAACACAGCACAACAAATCCAAATAAAATGTCTGAAATTCTGATGTCTGTTTTAAATAACATCCACTTTAAAATACTAATTTTTAAACAATGCTATAATATATTTGGCATCATGTCAGTTCTAAATCAACGGTTTGCCATGAATTCATTCCTGGCCCAGAAAAAAGGAGCAAATCTGATTTTGATTGTGGCACAGAAGACTTGTTTTTGCATTCGATGTTCAACAATGCCAAGTATATCTGACAGGCCAGCTGTTAGTCCAGTTTTCAGAAGTAACTCCAGCCCAGAACCACAAAAATGATGTCGATGGTGGTATCTTGCTAACCTCGCCTGGCCTCTAAAACTGCACAGCATCAGGTCCAGCTGGTACCTGGGCAGGAGGACCAGCAACGACTGGATGGGGATGCCACCCCACTCCCAGCCCCCAGGGCAGTTGGCAAGCCACATTTAGAATGATAGCCCTGAAATTGCAGGGGTTTGTCTGACCTGAACTCACTTTGGTGGCGTTCTTATGTCCAGATGTTCTTGCAGGGCTTCTTCTGGGGTGGGATTGTGTGTGTGTGTGTGTGTGTGTGTGTAAACTGCAGCTCCTCATTCCGACAACCTGGAATTGCAAGGAATTTGGAATTTAGCAATGCAAATCACAGGAATGGCCATGAATGCTCCATTAAAAGCTAGACGAAAATTAGCCATCCCGAACTTTGAGGAGCTGCCACAAAGAAGAGAGGGTCAAGCTATTCTCCAAGGCACCTGAGGGTAGAACAAGAAGCAATGGGTGGAAACTAATCAAGGAGAGAAGCAACTTAGAACTGAGGAGAAATTTCCTGACAGTTAGAACAATTAATCAGTGGAACAATTTGACTCCAGAAGTTGTGAATGCTCCAATACTGGAAGACTTTAAGAAGATGTTGGACAGCCATTTGTCTGAAGTGGTGTAGTTTTTAAGAAGGGATTGGACAACCATTTGTCTAAAATGATATATAGGGTTTCCAGCTTGAGCAGGGGGTTGGACTAGAAGACCTCCAAGGTCCCTTCCAACTCTCTTAATCTGTTATTCTGCTAACTTCACCCTGGGAGCCCCACCACGGACATTCACGATTAGCGCATTGCGGGACTCAGCACTGTAAACGAGGCTCTAAAAAGAGAATCAAGAGTTTCGCAGCACCATTTTGCCTTTCTTGCGTACAGCCGAACGGTGGGCGCCAGGTTGAGGAAGGATCCCTTCGGCCGCCTGCACCGTCCCACCCGCTCCTTGAACCGCGTTTTACTTAATCCCGAATCCCGTCGCGCCGCAGCGCCGCGTCAACTTTCAGCCCCGCCCTTCTCCTGGCAAAAGCCACCCACCTTCGGCGCTGCCCCTCACCCGCCACGCCTCGCTCTCCGAGAAGCAGCTGCCGCGATGCAAGTTTGGCCTGAGCGCTTGCCGTAGTTACATCCCGGGGACGCGCATGCGCAGGTTGGAGCCGTGCCTCTGAAAGTGAAGGCGTTAAGGACGGCCTTGTCTCTGTAGGGGTCAGAGAAGGAACTTCCTCCTGCTTTGGCGTCGGGCGTGAGTATTCGCGGCGGCCTCCTGCGCGGTTCTCCTTCCCTCCCCTTTGGGGGGACGCCGGGCTTAGCTCGACACTGAGACAGTCCAGAAAGAACAGTCTAGGGACAGCCCGGGGAAGGGGGGAGGCGGGAGTCCGTTGGGGTCTGGCGGTGCAGTTGGTGGGCGGGGGGGGGGAGGAGGAGGAGGCTGGGGGCGTCCGTCTATTTTGGGGTCCCCGCCAAATGCAGCAGAATCGCTCTGGGCGGGAGGTTGGACCGAAAGGATAAGATGATTTTTGCCTCGCGATTTGCTTTCCTCTCTTCCTCTTGCGGTCATTTGGACGTGAATTAGTGGCCCCAGGCGAATCCTGCAGATGGAAGATTATTTGTAGACTGTGATTAAGGAAGCTATGGGTTGTAGTGCGGGAAGCGGGGAAGAGACCATTTGCTGCATTTCGGATGAGGAGCGGAATGAAAACAATGTCAGCAGGTTGACACTGTACACGCGAGTCCTGGTCACGCTGGCAGTGAGCACTAGATTCCCAAAGTGGAAGATTGAAATGCCATCTGCAGATGTGGAAAGGAAGGATTCCTTGTGCAGCATCCATATTAAGAGTTTTGCAAAGCTTTAGAATCAGGCTTTTTAAAATGCAATCTATTAAACAATTGTCACTTTTTTTTAATAGAGTTGCATTTCTGCCATAGAAACGGCTTCCATCTGTTTCTGCTGCATGTATGCATATAGCGACATATATGCTGCTGCATGTATGCATATAGCAGAAAGGCAGAATAATTCTTTGGAAATTGTTTTATTTGTTAGAAATACATAATGTGTGGTATAACTTAGGGCTTTATAAAGGTTTTGATGCATGTATGCATATAGCTTCTGGAGCCTTGGACCTTGATTGTTTTAATTTGAAAAGTGACACTTTATGAACTTTGTCCTGACTATCACTGAAAATCTCTTTTCAAAACCTTTATAGAGTCCTAGGTTATACCACACATGTATTTCTAACAAATAAAACAATTTCCAAAGAATTAGTTCTCTACAAATGCTGCCTTTTTGTATAGGGAACACTTTGTGGTTGCAATTTTTGTTGTTCTTGTTCATATTGTGATCATAATAGCAAAGCCTTAATTTTCCTTTCTGTTTTAGGAGAAAGCTTCAATATGTCTTCCAATCTGTTGCCCAAGCCACGAATGAGAGATCTCCTGGGAAGATTTGCAAGAAAGAATTTTCTGATAGGAGTTACTTTAGTAACAGGAAGCTTTTTTCTCTTGGAGGTCAGGATTTTTTGTGTTAAAACTTCGTGTAAACCAGATTTTTTTTTATTCTTAAGAGCAATTCTTAATTATTTGGGCAAGTCTTGAAAAATTACAAATAACCCTTGTTTAATGACCATTTGCTCAGTGTCTGTTTGCAATTATGATGCTGAACAAATGATAGTTACAGCTAGCACTTGAAGCTATGGCTGTTGCAGTGCTCTCATGTCACATGATCAAAAGTTAGGTGCTTAGCAGGCTGGCCAAGCTTACAATTGTATGGTGTGTTTCAACTCCCCCCACTGTCTTCCTCCCCCATCTCTGCTCTTCTGCTCGCTTCTCCTGCTGCTTCCAGGGTGACCTTTGTTATGCTCCTCAGTCAGGTGTGTGAGTGTGTGGTATCAGTGCTGGGCTTGCCACCAGTCTTCTTGGCTGCCAGTCTCGCTCACCACACATTCCCCTATACAAAGTCATTCTGTTTTCCAGGGTTCCAAATATTTGGTAGAACTCACTGCTTCCTACTGGCTGCTAGCTATGGTAAAGGTATTGTAAAACAGCTACTTGTTCCAAGGGAGTGGGGCACCTCCCAGGAATCAAATGAGAACAAGGTGAACATAAAACCTGTTGTATCTCAGAGCTTGAGGATCAGGTCCTTGCCATGACCCTTCTGGAGGGTACCAAAACAGAGCTTTGATCTTCATGATTTAAGCCTTATTTCTACATTCTGAAGAAGAATGTCAGTTTCCCTCAGCCAGCAGCTCTTTCAGTCAGCCTTCAGAGATGAGAGGGAATCTTTTCGGCAAGTGGCAGCAGCCTGTAACCTTCCCTGCTGGCTTCCTCTTTGACTATCGGGGGAAACTGGCAGAGGAGATTGCAAATGGCAATAACATGATGACTGATTGCATGTGTAAACAGGGATCCAGGTGCCCAACATACATTTATGTGACTCCAGAAGTTGGGGATGGTGATGTTTGATGTCAGTTGGAAGTTATTTATGGGTAATATAAATCACTTCTGTGGTGGCGCAATGGTTAGAGTGCAGTACTGCAAGCTACTTCTGCTGACTGCCGGCTGCCAGAAGTTTAGCAGTTCGAGTCTCACTGGCTCAAGATTGACTCAGCCTTCCATCCTTCCGAGGTCAGTAAAATGAGCACCCAGATTGTTGGGGGCAAGATGCTGACTCTGTAAACTGCTTAGAGAAGCACTGTGAAGCGGTATATAAGTCTAAGGGCTATATAGCACCCTTTCTGAGGCCATGATAAGTATAAATGGTAAAAAGTCAACTAGCTGAACCAGAACTTCAATTTCTAAGCAGTGGTGTCACGTGTTTCCTTTAAAGACTGCTCCATTTAGCAAGGAGAATTCTGTTCCCAATTAGGGTCATTAAGCAAGTCCCAGGTAAATAGGTACAGGATTGTAGTGTTAACAGTGTACACCTTTTTCATCATTGCATCACTGTTTTCTCAACATTTTGTAAACAATTTACGCTGCCCACGAGTGTTTTCATAGACATTGCTCTTATTTTTTTACAAAAATGTTTTTGTTCAGTATTTAATCGAATTGCGTGTGTTAAAGTCTTATAATGGTAATTTTTTTCTCCTCAGCATTATTTCATTCAAGCAAAGCAAAATAAATACAGAGATTTCTATAAAACATTTGATTTTGCGAAAGACTTTGAGGACAAGAGAAAAGCAGGAGTGTTTCACAGCGTGAAGCCCTAATGACATCTGCTAATCATAAGTAAGCAATCGTTCAGCTTCTGCTTTAATAATTCAAGGGAATGTTTCTTTTAAGCTAGCTTGGATAGTGTAGCATAGGATTAAAGTGCTGATATCAAGCGAGAAACCCGAGTTTGAGTTCTCCCTTATTAGAAGCCAGCTGGGTGATCTCGGGCCACACATTTTTTCTCCACCCTGACCCAGGAAGTCAAAACGCTTTCCAGGAGAAGCCAATAGCAGACAACATAATTGCTTTGTGGGTTGGGTGGCATAAATAAGACTGATTAAAACACATTGTTAGCAAAGAAATGGCACAGACCTGGTACTGGTGCATATTGAAATACAGAATAAAAGTAATTCACTTAGAGCAAAGTAAAATAAAATAAAATAATTCATTTAGTTTTAACTGAAGTTACTCCTATGATTTTTTTCCATTGATGTACTTTCTTAATTCTAATATTCATGTGCTTTCTTGGAAAAAATGTAGCCGTTTCATTGCTGCTAATTTTTAGCAGTTTTCAAATCATGCTGTTAGAAGCTTTACTATTAAGCACAAAGTGGCTAATTATGTTTGCAGTGGCATTTCATCATATCATGAACTCGTTTTAGGGTTACAACTGTTAGAGCCTTTAGGCTTCATAAAACAAATATTTTATATACAACTTACATAAAGTAATGTTTTGCATATCTTTTTCAAAATGGGAGAATAAATTCCAGTTTCTTAACTTATTTTTTTGTTTTTCAGAGCATCCTTTTGGAGACAAAATAATCAAATATTATTGTGATCAATAACGATCACCTTCAATGTTGATCCTGCTGTATTGTGTTCATTAAATCAAATCTTTATCTTGGAATGTGTCTTGGCTTCTTTCAGTTGGTATCAAGAAAAGCTCACGGAAAGCACTGCAGTATTTCATCATCATCATCATAATAGTTGGAAAGGGACCTTGGATGTCTTCTAGCCCAACCCCCTGCTCCTTGGACAATGTGCCAGGCTGAAATGTCCCTAGTAGCAGACATTTTTTATGTTTTCTTTCTAAAATAAAACACTGAGAGGAGAGGGTGTGTCAAGTCTAAGGGACAACAGGAAAAATCTTGATACTATCCATGGATCTTTTTAGCTTCCTTTTAGCAGCAGTTGGAAGCAATTTTTCTCTCTCCTTTTATAGCTTCTGCTTCACAGAGAAGTGGGCAAAAAGGAGAAATGAAGACTGGACTGTTTTCAGTGACCATCTGAAGGTGAAGTGTATGGTATCCACATTTTACATTTACCTTTATAATTTTTTTTCAGAACATTTATTGAGTACCTTGCAGGTAGCACACTGTTGAGCAACAACCAGATTTTCTTTTCTTTTGTGATAATATAAAAGTAGTTATAAAAATTGCTGTTATTCACAAGAGTTCACTTTGCAATACGTGTTGTGGAAACGTGCCACATAGTTGTGGGCAGGCAGATGCAAATGGCTGCTTTTGGCTTTTAAGAGCCGTACTGCAATAGGATATCAGCTTATCTAAGTTAGCATTAGTTCTACCATTGTCCATCTAGAAATTTAGGAACACACAGGTTTATTGATGAGATTAATGGCACCTTGCCCCTTCTTGGATGTTTCAAAGTTAGTAAAATGATTTTGTACAATTAATTGGTCACTAGGTTCTTGATTCAAAATCTGTTATTCGATATTGATGGATTTTTTTCACCAAGTCTTTCATTTTTCAGTAGTTGTCTGCTGTTACTCTCCAATCTGCTAAAATTTTGGGTTGTTCTTAGCAATATGCTGTCTCTTTAAGAGATTTTGCTGGCCATAAGAGGGAAAGAAAAAACTAGCAAGCAAGTGAACTTGTGACCAAAAAGGCTATGTTTATAATGCATCCAGGTAATTCTGTCAGACATCCACCTGGCCCAGAACTGTTGCTTTCTGACAAAATTATTGAGCATGTTATGACATATCAGATGTCATAAAAAAATTTCCTGAGTTGAACATGGCTGCTTTAAGGCAGTTACATCTCTGAATCCTTACTGAATTTTAAAGAACATTTCAAGCGCATTAGAAGCTCTGCTATTGTTGAAGACATTGAGGAATCTGATAAGGATATACGGTATCTGAACTGGTGACCAAGTAGCACATGAGTTATCTAGCCCTTATGTAAACATTTGATTGAACTGGGAACTTCTGGCCCCAGTCTGCTCCCCCTGACCAGCAAGGCCCTCTAAGGACCATTTATGGTGGTGAACATTATATAATACGCAAAATAGTGTAGAATCTAATAATTATTTCATGCTTTCAGTGTTCAGACATCTACATTATTAGTTGCAATCCTTAGACTACTTTATAGTAAATATAACTTCATATATGTTAACTATAGTGGGAGGACTATAGATTGACAGTTGAGTTACCCAAGAATGCAATACGTTTACGATTGAAGCACAATTTGTGCCTATGGCATCACTAAAAGCATAGTGTTTTTAGTGATGCCATAGGGATTCCAGGAATCGCCATCCCATGCATACCCTGCTATGAACTGCATGGCATGGGATGGTCTCTAAAGATGCCCTTGCTTTTTGAGGTACTGCAGGTCAAGGACATTCTGTTTTGCTCCCAAGTCATAGTATACTCTCAGTGTATACTCAGCTTCCATTCTTCCTGCTTGGGTGACAAAAGATATTTTTCTTTAGCCAAGTGCTTGAATTAATTGCAATTGTTAACATTTTCAGATTGTAAATAATATTTTTTTAAATTGTTAGCTGCCCAAAATGTGTTCTGGGCAGGAAACTGGAATCTAATTCTTATAAATATTCAAATATTATGATTAACCATGCAACTAATTTTAATCTTAAAAGTCAGTTGCAGTATAGGTTGTGTTCAGAGATAACAAGGACAATAAATCTCAGGGAGATTTTTAAAAAAGTATCTTCGTATAGTATTTTCAGAACTGTAGCTAGGTCAGCACTTTAAATTTAATTGGATTTGTAAAGCAATTGCTATAATTCAGAAGAGCTTTAAACAAATTTGGTTGCTCTACTTTATAATCTATCCTGTTTGTGCTAGTTTATTATTTTGGCACTTTATAAATACATTTCTTTTGACTCAAATTGCTACAACAGTACTGTCAACAGACAAAGTCGCAATATAACTCTTTATTTCTCATGAAAGATTCAAATATAAAATACAATATTTTAAAGCAGTGTAAGTAAATGACTAACAAACAACTTAATAAACATTTAACAAAGGGTGTATCTAGTTTGTACTTAGGATAAACCCAGTTTTCAAAGGCTGAATATTTTAAAAATGGAACACATAGGTTATGAGACAAAATCAAAAGAGCTTTCAAAATCTCTGCCTAGAAATGTACTGGAAACAGCGACAATTGGCTAAAACAGTTTAAATTCAGTACCTAGCTTCCACATAGTTTTGTAGTGCAGATTGGCCTTGTACAGATTAATGTTGAGTTCTTGCCTTAAAAAGCTGAGCAGGGTATTAGAGTGGGGAGGAAAAGAGAAAAAGAAATGTTTAGGACCCAAAGTGTTAAATTAAAATAAATAGCTAAGAGCCCAGAGCAAACACATCTTTTGAAACTATAGCCTGCTGATCACAGTTCAATCTATTTAAATCGAATAGTTATTTTATGCCGGTGATTCTTCTACAATTTGAAGTTGAAAACAGATGTTGAAAAATCTATGGAAAAGATACATTTAAAAACATCCACTATTAACATACTAGAGGTCTCTGAAAAATTAGATTTACACAGGAAATGAGAAATCTGATAACTGATCCAGTAACACAGCTGTATGGTCTAAAATGGTTTGGCCATACATCCATGAATTTTACTTTTCCTGGGTTGATGGTTTAGTGTAGTTTTCTATGTCACAAGTATATACTTTAAAAAAAAAGAATGTGCCATTTAACCTTCTGGTGCAAGTGTAATTACTGAATATTACAGCAATAATGAAACCAGGCACTAGTTTTATGGTTTACTGGGTCCTTTCCAGTGGATATATGGGTTTAACTTCGGATGACAGTGGGTAATAGGGCTATATGAGAGCTGATACTCTGGCTACTAACTTGTTCAGTTAAAAATTCAAATGCACATCTCATAGTATTAAATAGCATTTTCAGTGATACACTGAATCTCTTTATTTTATAGAAAACTGTGAGACAAATATGAGTTCAAGTTATGTCTACTTTTTAAACATGGCTATATAGGCTTCAAGTTAATCATGTATTTAGATGAGCTTTCCCTATGCTGGCACCTACCCAGAATTGCTGCAATTACAACTGCATGACTTGGAATTATGAAACCCAAATTGTGTTTGCTGTGGTGCTCTAGTATGGATATGCTGATCAAAATGAAAATTTGTTAATATAACCAATGTAGCAATTGTTATGTTGCTTGGATGTAACTTAATGGAACATACTTTGAGTAATGCATCTTGGATCAGCCGATGATTTAAATTATCTTCTCATTTTTGGTATCCTTGGCTAAACAAAAGTTATAAAGCTTTATATAATGCAAGTTACTGGTCCCTCATTAATAGTCCAGGAGAACTCTTGCATAATGATACATTGTTAAAGAATTGCAATAGCACATACATTCAACAATCTTCAGAAAACATTGCTATCTTTTATGGTAGGCAAATATCTCATAAATTAGTGTTGTCACCAACTAGTTCTTCAAACTAAATAAAGGCACTAATTATATTAAGGACTGAAATTTGTCAAAATCTCAATGAAAATTAACAGAATGGTCTGGAACCCTAGGTTATCACAATTCACTTAGCACACCCAAGTACTTCCAAACTGAATAGAAAGAATAATTTTGCTATAGTTTGGGCCAGTTGCAGTACAAATTTCAGCCCTGAGCAAGTCTTTAAAGCTAAGTTCTAAACCTTGCTTATATTAATTGGCACCTCTTTAGAAAATGAAGAGAAAGACAAGAACATTATAATGTCCTTTCTGTGCATTCTGTCAATCTTTTCATATTATACTTCCAATTAAAAAGAAAATAAAGATTTTCACTGTCATCTTACAAGGTTGCCAATTTGTTTACTGACAGCTTATTTTACAACATATATACAATATTTTGTCTCATAAAGCAGACTACAGAATTCATCTCAAACGTACTGAGTGCAAAATAGACTCTTCTTTTTAATGTGCGTGTTCAATATCCCAGCACACTTAAGTTTAAACTCATCTGTTTTCATGTGATGTGAAATGTAAAAGTTCTTATTAGGCAACTGCATAGATAGTACTTTAAATCTGGAAACATTTCAGCAGAGGGTTTTCAGTTAAATCCTCTACTCAAAGCTTTATTTTTTACCATTGTAAATTTGCTGATGAACACATGAGCAAAAATGGGATTAACCAGGTATTGATAAGTCTTTACTGTTGCTGGAACTGGTTCTGTAGCTATGAGAGGTGCTGTGTTTTGTATAGACACAGGGACAGTAACCAAGTGGTAGGATGCTTTTGTAATGTAGTCAACAAGTCTGTTGTACTGCTGTTCGGACAGTCTCTCTCGGTTTCCATCTGCCTGAAATCAGAGAACACAGATTTATGGAAATGGGCAGTGTATTGCTAATAAAATTCAAAAAAAATCATGGCTGTTTTTAAAGACTACAAATAAAATAAATCTGGAGCTTTACCTCTTGATCACAAGACACTCTCTGCTGTTTGAGCTGCATCTTCAACAGATTGCTTTGTTCACCGTCTAGCAGGCATTCAATTTCTGTCACTGGGAATGCCTGTTGCTGTGTGTCTTCATCAATGCTAACCACAAACAGCACTTCTGAAGTAAGGAGTAAACATCCTTTGTGTTCTTGGCCTGATCCACTCACAATTATCACATCCAGGGCCATGTAGACCTCTGGTCTCCCCAGTGACTGAAGCATTTTCCTATTTAAAAAAAAAGGTTCAAGATGAAGAACATGCATTCACCTGATAGTCAACATTTCTCAGTAAAAGTTCCTTTTCTCTCTCTCTAAAGAAGCAGTAGCATTAAACAGAAACAATTTTTGCAAAACTTGCTATGATTTTAAATCCCAAAGAGGCCTTGTTTATTTTGTAATACTCTCAAACCTCCATCTTCTGCAGCCAAGCTGACCTAATTGATGGTCACAATCACATCTCTCTTGTCCAATTCATTTCTTCTTCCAGCCCTGAATCCACTCCAAGGGATTGGAACTGGAAACTGGAACCAAACTGAGAAGAAACTACTGTAGCAGTTATTTCTGGAGATGTCCAATATTTGGGCAAAGGCAACTGAGTAATATCTTTCATAAACAAAGACAGGCTCGCATCAATTTCCAAAGCTCAAAGGACAGCTGGCTTTCCGAAAGGGCCTCTGCTGAACTTTATGTTTAGCATTCCTATATATTCTGCTGTAAGTCAGCCTTTTGCTCTGTTAGCTTGACCAGAAGCCAGAATCTATTAATCAACACTTGGGGCATAGAAATGAGTCAGTATCCAGATAATTTACCAGACGTATTTGACGTGGCTGTTTGGTGCCTGTTCAGCATGTTGATCGTTCGGAGGACAACGCTGTTTAGGATGCTGGGAAAGTCCAGCTCCATGCAAAATACCTGTGGTGATAAAAGTTAGGCTGTTTTTGGTTTTGTTTTTACAGGGTGGGAAAACAGAAACATGTTGCAATGATGTCATGTTCTTAAACAGTCCATAAAATTGTGCAGATCCAAAGTGATGTCACATCTTTGGAAGCTCTAGTGGAGATAATTCATTCAACATTAGAACACAATAATCATGCACTTAACCATAATGGATTTTAGCATTAGCTTGAAATAAACAAAAGACGGATCATCAGTCACAAACTAGCAATTAGGGAAAATTAAATGCTCTTGAGGGCCATAGATTTAGAAAAGGGATTGGACAAGTTAGGTAAGAATGTAGGCATATCAATTCAAGACCGTGGTTAACTTTCTTGCTTAACATTCTTTCATGAGTATATCACAATTAGCACACACCAGCAGGTAAATTTGCCCTAGATACGGCATTTCAAGGTAAATTACTTAATGCATCGGTTAAATATGAAACCCAAATGTTTATGAATTCTCTTGGGGCATCTGAAATTTGAAAGGTGTCTTCTTACACTACAGCAGAACTCTGTAAAGGTACTTCTCTTCCTTTTTGCCCTCATCAGGAGAAGGGGGTATCTTAGCATGTTGCTTTCTGATGGCTGGTACAGGGCATGGCACTTAAGCTGGGAAAGGTCAGAGAGTCAATAACTGGATGGTTTACTTAAAACAGGGATGTCAAACACAAGGCCCGGGGGCTGGATCCGGCTTGTGGGATACTTAATTCTGGTCCGCGAGGCTGCCCTGGAAACAGCGAAGGACCGGCCTGCGGTGCTTCTGCCAGTGAAAATAGAGCTTGGGACGGCCACATGTCACCCAAGCTCACTGGCAGATAGTTGCAGGAGGCCATGGCAGACAACGGAGCTCAGGGGTCTGTTTTTGCTGGCAGAGCGTTTGGGCTGCCAGAAGTGACCCTTACAGGAATGATGTCAAACTGGCCATACGCCCTCCCCTTCCCAAGGTCAAACACAATTCTGATGCAGTCCTCAATGAAATTGAGTTTAACACCCCTGATTTAAAAGATGTTTTATAACTGGGATTGAAACGGGTATATTTTAGAGATAGGCAGATTTTCTGGATAGGGAGAGAGCTGAGCATCAAACATTTCTCCATAGGGTAAAAATGTATAAAACAAATACCAAATTAAATAATGCACTGGTGGTGTTCAGAAAGAATTCACTTTAATATTGAACATATACCAACTCCTGGTAATGCTCAAAAGATACATTCCAGTTGTATAATTAGCTGATTGAAATTTTCCAGCATTATTGCGAATGAGATAGTCATTGGCAGATGGAAAAGTAGAACGTGTGATTACTTCTGTGTGGTCTTGTTCCCCCCATAAGTCAAAAGCCCATTCGCCCATTAGTCACAAGCAAGATACTGCTCCATGCACTTCCATTTATTATGGAAAAGACTCAGTTCCCTCAGCCAATAGATACAAAAATATAGAAATACAGCTGTCAGAATCTAGCAGACTAAGTCATTAATTATATGCACTCAGGGCAATGTTGCATTGCGAACCCCTTTTCAAATGGAGGAAAAAAGAGAGTTGCAAAAGAACTTGACACATTTTTTGTGGGGGAGAGATTGTTATTCAACGAACAACAACACCACAAACTGTCTTCTGAGTTCTGCAAAGTTGGATCTGCTAAAGTTGCTCTCTGGTTTCAAGCCATTGTTTGCAGTAAAGTGCATCTTTCCATTATTTTGGGTCACTTATCAATTGCCAACATTTTTTAAAAATCTAAAATCTATGTTACATGGAACATCTCTTCCACTTACTTCCAACTTTTTTTTTCTCTAAGTTTTCCTAGAATCGAAGTTTTATGTACAACAAACTTCCAATTGCTCAACAGGCTAAAGAACTACACATCGGATACACATGTTGGATAAATAATTATGTGAGAAAGCCACACACAAGTTTCATCTTGTCCCTCCAAACCCTCTCCAGAGAATTAGGAAAATCTTGGAAAATCTTGGATATAGGTTAGGAAGGCGGCATATGTTGAATTTGAATAATTGTAGCTGCCTTTTTCCCCCCCCTTCTTTTTATGCTTCTGAAGCTGATGAAGAATTTGGGGAAAACCTGTAAGAAGAACCTTTGGATCACGCCCCATTTTTTCAAAGGGTCTGCTTGAAACTTAGGCCTCTAATTTTATCATTTGTTCAAATAGGATCTTTAGCTCCAAGGTATTTTGAAAAGTATGAAGCAGAACAGAGTGGTTACACTCTTCATTCTTTTGCAAAATAATGCTTCAACGTTTAGTTAATGGAAATTTTAAAAAAAAGCTGGCCAGTGTAAGCAGTTAGTGACTCATCTCAAGGAGGAAAATACTGAGCCAGTTAAAGAAAGATGCTATATGAGTAATCACATTATAGCAATGATATCTACAATGTTTGCAATTCTTGGATACAATCTAATATACCATTAGTGGAATATTGACACATCTGGGCCTGGCTCAGAGAAAGTGAGCATACTTTATACAGTGGTGACATATGACCTGGTGAGAAAATTCAGAACACATCTTTTTTTTTTTTCCAGCAGTAAGTTGGGAAGTAGAAATAACAGCTGGCAACTGATTTGTATTATGGTTATCAAGACAAGAGGGTGATCTTATTGTAAATAGGCACTTAGCTTCCATTAGTCAATAGCAAACTGTGTGGGATCATCTGAGCTTTGTAGAATTTCCTCACTGACCTAGGTAACACATGATTTATTAGGAATTTATAGCTTAAATTGGCTGTTTATATTTTAAGAAGGTTTTATCTGAAATAAATTCTACTGAATTTGCTAGTTTTGCAATGCAAAATAAATACACACACACACACACACGGATGCGGTGGTTCAGTGGCTAAGACGTTGAGCTTGTCAATCAGAAAGGTCGGCAGTTTGAATCCCTAGCGCCGCATAACGGAGTGAGTTTCTGTTACTTGTCCCAGCTTCAGCCAACCTAGCAGTTCGAAAACTTGTAAAAATGCAAGTAGAAAAATAGGAACCACCTTTGGTGGGAAGGTAACAGCGTTCTCTTTGCTTTTGCCATTTAGTTATGCTGGCCACATGGCCACGGAGATGTCTTTGGATAGCGCTGGCTCTTTGGCTTTGAAACAGAGATGAGCACAGCCCCCTAGAGTTGGGAACGACTAGCACATATGTGCAAGGGGAACCTTTATCTTACCTTTATATATGGCTAACATGGGCCAAGTATTTGAAATTGGAAAATAATGTAATCTCATTAAAAAAATGTGATGGTAGGAGGGAAATATATATTTTAAATAAGATTTTAGAACTGTAATATTACATGTTATAACTAAAATAATACATAAAAAGTATCAATGAACATGCAACATGCTGAATTCATACATTCACTCAAACCTACCATAGCCAGTCTGGGAGACTAACTCAGCTGCTCCTCCAATAGGCTTAGCAAAAACTCCCATGATTCCTTTTCCCACACCAGATATCACGCCTTTGGCTTTGTGTCCCGCTGAAGCCTGGGCTTCCGATGTTTTCTGGAAGTTCTGCATTGGCTGATCTACAATCCCAGCAATTGCACCTGTAATGAGTTTTCAAATATGACAGTATGATGTAATCTCAGAGTCGGATGAAATGTTGATTTGTGAACACTTTTGCTTCATTTCATTTGCATATTATGCCTTTGTCTAACACGGCAATAAGGAACTGATATTGGGTCCCTTTAATTCAGGATAAGAAAATTTCTGCTAGTCACATCTTCTGTTTCACTTAAGAGAGCCCAACATTTTGAGCTGCTTCACAGATTTGGATTACTGAGAGCATGTTATGGACCCTCACCCAAATTATTGCAATGATGGACGTACCCAATTACTAAACAGTTTACCAGAAAGAAAAAAACAGGAATCCCAGGAACCATTCTAATGGTTCTGAATATCCCATATATCAACTCGTATTTCTGTCTTCTTTCTAGGTAGGTTGAACATACTTCCAAAGAAATCCCTGAGCTGCAGTTTCTATGATATCTGCTGAGATTTCTACGGAATTCAAAACATGATTGTAAATAAACGTTAAGCTTTTGCAACATGCTGACTTCGCATTTACTTCTTTACAAATATATAAAAAACATAAAACCAAATTAAGTGAGGCATAGGATCTGGAGCCTAAGAAGCACCAAGGTAGATGTGTGTTGACCTTTTGGTTTACATTGGTACCATATTGTGGATTAGTAGATACACATTAAAACTTGGCTTCATTAGGTGTCTTTTAAACTTCCACCGTTTTTCTAACTTAAAGTTGTTGGATGGTAAAATTGAATATATATTGTATATGTTTTGATTCTGGATTTTGACTTTTTGCTGATTTTGCTGATGAGATAGATTTGTTGTTATAATAACGGCTAGTACACATTAGCATGTAAAAGTAAAAAGTTATGGGTGCAATGTTACTACTTTATTTTACTGCGCTAAAAAGAGTCGGCAAAGGTTTTTCTTTTTTTCTTTCCCTTTTTCTTGCCCTATGCTTTTCCTCTTCCCCTTTTCCTCCCTTATTTTTATTTTCTTTTGCATTTTATATTCTGATAAAACTTAATAATTTATTTTTAAAAAGAATATACTGTATATACGTGTATTTTCGATAAGAGCAAATTTCTGCTAACATAGTGAGATTTTAGACCACTACTTAAAGTAAATCTCACAAACCCTTAAACTTTTCCCATGTCCACTATATCATTTTAGCATGCCCTTATATTATAAAAATGCTCATAAACCAATGCAATCTCTAATATATTACTAAGTTTAGTAGAATTAGGCCTGGATACTTTTGTTCCTGTTTTTGTGAATACAATCATATTTTATTTTAATGTGTACAGGTGAAACTTTTACAAGTGCCTTAATGACCCTCCAGCTTTTCATATCAACAGAGAACAGCAGTTTAAATCTTCCTAAATGTAAACAGATATGTCAGGTGGGATCTTCCTTTGATCTTGAGTTTATTCAAGCCATGTACCTAGAGATGCCTCTAGCTGTTGTAACTTTGATGGATAATTTATTTGGATCTCACTAAAAGGAGAATGATTGAACAAGATGACAAGATGTTATATTAGGAACCTGAAGTGTTTATGCTGAAGGTCATCATTCAGTACAGAAAAGACTGGCTAAAGCTTCCAGAACTCTTTGTAAGCCCTCCAAATATGGACAAGAGATATTTTTTTCAGCCCATATGGACAGCAATAACTATATTAGGGCCAATTGCTATTCATTTTGTGCACATAAACAACAATAAAAACCTGAACATTTTTGCATAAAACCATTAGGTGCTTTTGGAGACAACAAAAATAATTGATAAACAGAATCTTTACCCTCCATAAGACTCACAAACTAGCCATTGCTATCCGGTGGTTTCAGATTGTTCTTTGCATCCATCTTACAATCCACCAATGAGTCCAGAGATGAGATGGAAATGTTCAACTCACCCTTCAACTTATGTATGGCATGCACCAGGCCTCCTAGGACAACCCCAATGGCCCTGAGGCATGCCACATTCTTTATCTGGCACTCTGTCCACTTAATAATTGCTTAAAGACCACAACCAGGAGTGCCAGGATTGCAGTTGTTGAGTGAAACCATCACATGACATTTCACTTAATGACTGCTTTGCTCAATGATCAAGATTCTGGTCCCAAAAGGTTTCATAAATCAAGCACTACCTATAGCTTATTGACATTTTAAAACTTTCCTAGTGTTAGAATTAATACAAGGTTTCTGGCAAATCACACTTAAACAATGTACTATGTACCTATGTATTTCAGAGTATTATTATTTTTTATTATTATTATTTAATGGATTTATAGGCCGCCCAATCCCGGAGGACGCCGGGCGGCTTACAAAACAAAGAAAATAATTAGTAAAAATACAAGAAAACAATTTAAAAACATCACCATGCACCCAATCTAATCGGGGCTGGACCTCAGTAATGAGGTCAACAGCCCCAGGCCTGCCAGAATAGCCAGGTTTTAACGGCTTTTCGGAAGGCCATGAGAGTGGGTAAGGTCCGGATCCCTGGGGGTAGTTCATTCCATAGGGTCGGAGCAGCCACAGAGAAGGCCCTCCTCCAGGGAGCCGCCAGCCAACACTGCCTGGCTGACGGCACCTGAAGGAGGCCCACCCTGTGCGATCTCACCGGCCATTGGGAGGTATGCGGCAGTAGGCGGTCTCACAGGTATCCTAGTCCTAAGCCATGTAGGGCTTTAAAGGTAATCACCAGCACCTTGAATTGCGATCGGAGACCAATAGGAAGCCAGTGCAGCTTGCGGAGAATAGGTGTAACGTGGGTGTATCTTGGTATACCCAATATCGCTCGCGCGGCTGCGTTCTGGACTAATTGTAGTCTCCGAACGCTTTCAGGGGCAGCCCCATGTAGAGCGCATTGCAGTAGTCTAGCCTTGAGGTGACGAGGGCGTGAGTGACCGTTTGAAGTGCCTCCCGGTCCAAATAGGGCCACAACTGATGCACCAGGCGAACCTGGGCAAAGGTCCCCCTGGTCACAGCCGACAGATGGTGTTCCAATGTCAGCTGTGGATCCAGGAGGACCCCCAAGTTGTAGGCCCTCTTTGAGGGGTGTAAATTCTCACCCCTCAGGATTAAGGATGGATTATCTGGACTGTCTTTCGGGGGCAACATCCACAGCCACTCGGTCTTGTCAGGATTGAGTGCAAGTTTGTTCACTCCCATCCAGATCCTGACAGCTTCCAGGCATCGGCATATCACGTCCACCGCTACACTGAGCTGGCACGGGGTGGAAAGATACAATTGTGTATCGTCCGTATATTGATGGTATTTAATCCCGTGCTGACGAATGATCTCACCCAGCGGCTTCATATAGATGTTAAATAGGAGGGGGGACAGGACCAAACCCTGCGGCACACCACATTTAAGGGGCCTACGGGTTGACCTTTGCCCCCCAAGCAACACCGACTGTGACCTGTCGGAGAGGTAAGAGGAGAACCACGGTAAAATGGTGCCTCCCACTCCCACCTCCTCCAGCCGTCGCAGAAGGATACCATAGTCGATGGTATCGAAGGCCGCTGAGAGGTCAAGGAGCACCAGGATAGAGGAATGTCCCCCATCCCTGGCCCGCCAGAGATCATCGGTCAGTGCGACCAAAGCGGTTTCGGTGCTGTACCCAGGCCTGAAACCAGACTGGAAGGAATCTAGATAATCTGCTTCATCCAAGGTCCGTCGGAGTTGAAGGGCCACCACCTTCTCGACAACCTTCCCCAAAAAAGGAAGGTTGGAGACAGGATGGTCATTCTTAAGAATAGCTGGGTCCAGAGAAGGCTTCTTGAGTAGGGGTCTTACCACCGCTTCCTTCAAAGGTTGCGGGAAAGATCCCTCCTGTAAAGAGATGTTCGTAATCATCTGGAGCCAGCCTCGTGTTACCTCCCTGCTGGTCAAGACCAGCCAGGAGGGGCACGGGTCCAGTAAACAGGTGGAGGCACTCATCGCTCCCATGGCCTTGTCCACTTCCTCAGAGGTGACAAGCTCGAACTCGTTCCAGGAAATCTGATCAAGACTCTCCCTCGGCATCTCCACTGGTACTGCCCAAGTGGAGTCCAGGTCTGCCCGAATCTGAGTGATTTTGTCCGACAGAAACTGAGCGAACTCCTCAGCCCTTCCCTGCAAGGGTTCCCCCGCATCCTCACCCTTCAAGAGGAAGCGGGTTACCCTAAACAGGGTGGCTGGGCGAGATTCTGCGGACACAATAAGAGCAGAAAAATGTGCACATTTTGCCGCCCGTATCGCCACTAAATAAGTCCTAATAAAGGCTCTTAATAGAAAAAAAAATAGAGCAATTTTTAACTGCTACCAATTTCTGGACAAAAGAGTTTAGATAAAATCAATGGTGGGATTCAAATAATTTAACAACTGGTTCTCTGCCCTAATGATTTCTTCCAACAACCAGTTCACCAAACTGCTCATAAGGTTAACAACCAGTTCTCCCGAAGTGGTGCGAACTCGCTGAATCCCACCACTGAATAAAATGGGTGTGCCAAAGCAACATGATACCTGGGAAACAGATATTCTAGCATCTTATGCTTCTCCCCTACTCCATTTGAGTAAGGCTCTTCAAGTGTTCCTCTCCTTCAATAACAGTTGAAAAAAATATTGTATTACCAAATTCAACATGTTTTATTTCTTCCCATCTATCACGATGTTAGATAGAAAGAGATTTTAGAGATCCTAAAATTGCCTTGGTTTAATAAATAACTCCAACAAACCTTACAATATGCAACTAGAACTTTTCAAGGCTATCGGACAAACTCATTTATGACATGGCAAAACCAATGAAATCTGGAAAGAGCCATGGAAAATACATTATTTGAAATCTCACACACCAGAGGAGACAGGTGAAAACAGAGATTGCAAGGAGATATCAAATATTGATGGACACATTGTTTACAGAATTCAGAACTCAGGCTGGGTTTGTGTTGAATGCTATACTTTAAAATACTAACAGATGATAAAGCATGGTGCTCCTGAAAATATCTGCTTGTGTATTCATTACTCCTAAAACACAATTTAGAATCTTCAGATACTTATATCACAAAGTGCTTGTAATTTATTTGGATAGTTATTTTTTCTTAAACTAAGAGTAGTGGGGATTATTTCAGCAACAAAGAATTTGTAAACAGACTCTCAATGCCAGTTCAAGTGTTTCATTCTGATTAAGCAAAACAGTGCAGGCAACACAGCCTAAGCCAAATTGTAAACTCGTCTATATCTTGAGTAAAGGCAGCAATTAAGAGCAAGAAGTGATCCGTTTGAGTGAAATACAACAGATTTCCATCGCAGTGTCTAAATCCCTGGAAGATCAAGAAGATTCTGTTGGTCCAGTCACAATTATTCATGTAATAATGAGAGCTTTCTAGAAAATCTTCACAGCTTGATAAATTCAACCAATCTTCTCTGTAGCTAATCAAAGAACCAAGAAGGTGCTGTGGCTGCTGCAACTTTCACTATATTGAAGAACCTCAATAATTGACTGATCTGAAGAGCTTTTCTACAGAATTCTACAGTAATTATGGCCTGCAGTACAGAGGCATAAATAAATGGTGAACATGCTGGTATGTATTAATCATGCACTACAAATTTTCTTTTGGGGTGATTGCCCATGGCTGTCATAGCTAAAATACAAAATGTTTTTTTTAAAATATTCCTAGGACAGTAGTTTGTACGTGATGCTTTTACCAAGGATTCTGCTTGTTAAGATTTCAAAGGGTAATGAAATAGTCTTTGTAGATATTTTCTTTTAAGATATATCTCTCTCGGCAGATAGTCTCTCTCTCTCTCTCTCTCTCTCTCTCTCTCTCTCTCTCTCTCTCTCTCTCTCTCTCTCTCTCTCTCTCTCTCTCTCTCTCTCTCCCCCCCCCCTCTCCCTCCCTCCCCCCCTCTCTCTGTATACACATATGTGTATGCATATGTTTATACACACACATCTATATATCAGTGGTGGGTTCCGCACCGCGTTGCAACTGGTATGCTGCAATGGGGCCGGGCAACCACCATGTACATGCGCACAGCACTTGTGCAGTGCGCGCATGCATACCCACAACCTGCGATGCTCCAGCTGCTTGGCAGAGCGTTGTGCAGGTGTCATATGCTCCGTGCGCAAATACCCCGATCAGCTCAAATAGCGGTCGGTCACGTGGGCCCTCCGGAGCACCGTACCAGAATGGTACCTGGTGCTCCCAGCAGGCACCGGTTAGCCCGTACTGGGGCATATCAGTCGTATCCCACCACTGCTATATATCTAATGATACACAAACATACGCACAAGCTTGCTGTAGGGTTCTGTCATGCCATAACATAATTTTCTATCATTTTTCTAACAATTGAAAAATTAAAAATTTCATGGACAATTATTTCCAGGTAAGGTATATTGCTCTATTTCATATATGATGATCCTGAATTTTAACAATTGCATGCTTTGTTGAGTAAGTTATATTAATCTTCTTCATAAATAAAACCTATTGAAAAATAACAAACCACAACATGATTTAATGTTATCTATGGACTATGCTACTAATTGCATTTACACCTCAAGTATAGTTTATTTTGCTGAACTGAGAACAAGTAAGCTGGTCTTTCTATTGAGTAAAATTATGTTCGCTTATTTGAACAGTTCTTGATTTATTTTCCTTCTTATTTTAGTGGCTCCTAATTTGCACCCTTTAAAGGCTAATTAGTATGAGACATGGGGAGAGCATAAAAATAAAACAAGCATAAGCTAGAAAGGTATTTTAAAAATTGTTTAGTGTTCCATTTACACATCATTCTATATGAAGAAACAAATCATATTATGACATTGTCATGTGTGGGTCAAACTTAAGATTTAAAAAAATGTGAAGTACCTCTAATGGGCCCCTTCCTTATAATGTTAGTGCAATGTACATAATATATAATATCATAAAAATGTCCTTCTACTGCAGGATAAAAGAAGAAGCCATGAAATTGTCCATCTTATGAAACAACCCCCACCCTCCACCCCAGAAGTCAGGTTATGTCCCTGTTAATATTCAGGAAGTTACACCAGACCTGGTTATGTCACTAGGCTTGGGGTTCCGAAGGAATTGGCAACATTTTAAGGTAGCTCCCTTATTACGGATGATATATACTTGCAATATTTACTCTTTCTACTTGTGGTTTATGTACTTTACTTTTTAAAAAATATTTTAACTTTTAATAATGATTGCCTATTTTTACAATGATTGTTTTTATATTATTTATTTTGTTTAATTGTTGAATGCTGCCCTGAGTCACTTCGGGTGATATGGACAGCTAAATAAATTTAGTAAATTATTATAATCTAATCAATACAATACAGTTTATTATATTATATTATATTATATTATATTATATTATATTATATTATATTATATTATATTATATTATATTATATTATATTATAATATTATAATTATATTATATTATATTATTATATTAATATATTAAAAGGGAAGGATTTTTTAAGAAAGAGAAAAAATCTTCAAACAAGATTCTTCTGAACTTTATGTTTGCTTATTTCTAGTCACTTTGATCTCACAGGGTGATAGTGTGGTCTCATAATCCCATGAAAGCATTTGACAAGCAATACATACTTGTGATTTTTTTGGCTAGTTAAAAAAAAAGTCTGTGTACATTTTTCTTTCACAATTCTAAATCCTACTTTCCTTTTAGAAATGTCTATATAGTGGTTAATTAAGTCGGGACAAATGTGTCATCCTCTTCTAAAGAAATATTTTTCATCCATGTTTATGTGATATTTGAACTAGTGGTTTTCAAACAAAAACAAGCATCTAAGTTAACCTTCCCCAACTTGGTGCCCCCAGATATTTTATAATCAAGCAAACTGAAGCACTGTGAAGCAATGGGAACACTTACTTTTCAGTGAAAGAGAAAAAAATAGGGAACTCTTGTGTCTTTGTACTATTTACAAGATATTAAGGGAAAGTAAGTTGCTTTGCATGAATGCACAGGGCAAGACAGCCAGGAATGGTTCCCACAGCTGCTGTATATGTCCCCTACATCCCATCCCCACCCCCACCAGCTCCTTTTAATGATTCAGATACAGGTGCTTTGGGCATGTGCTCATCTGTTGCAAAGTCTTCTTTCGCATAATTAAAAGATCCAAAAGATCCTGTCCACCAGCCTACTACATAACACACGCAATTAAAACAATATAATGCAGGTTTAAGTATTATTCTTCTATAGCCTTTAGTTTGGGGCAGGTAGTTTCTGGTGGCTTTTTGATGTTGATTTTTAAATGGGCATTCATCTCCGTTCACCGTCAGTGAATTGTGTTAATAAACTTGCTTTGTTGTAGTGATACTGAACAGAGCATTCCTTGCCCAGGACAAGCTGTTTTGCTGGTTAACTAAGCAAGAAGCTCTAGTATGATCTACTCAGTCCATACCGGGAGCAACATGGGGGAGTAACAAGTTAAAGCCAGAGGCTGAACAAAATCCATTTCTATATAAACTCTCCAAAATTTGGAGTCTTGGCCTCCAGCAGTCATTGTTGTGAACCTGCTTTCCTTCTGAATTAGATTACTCTGTGATTCCCCCTTAAATAATCTGTTCCCCAAGTGCGTATAATTCACATGCTGTTGCTGCTTACATATACAGCCCTGTGAAACGGAGCCTTCCTTTAGCATCGGTCTTACCAGATGGCTAAAACATCCTGTCTCTGCTCCCCTCCAAGGTTATAGAAACTCATAATTACAAGAAACCAGAGCTTTTTCTGAGCCCTCTTTTTTCTCAGATTAGATTAGGATGATGAGAAAGGGGGGGGAGCGGGGGGGGCAGTCATTCCTGCAAGTGCGATATGATTCAGGGAGAATTTCTTGCCAGGAATAATCAGCCTATCCAGGGCCTGGCTAGGGAAAGGAAATCAAATAATGCAGGAAAATAATGTATGTGCTTCCTCCCATCCCAAAGCACACTCTGGGTCCCCCCGGGAGGATCCCATCACAGTTGAGAACATAACTTACTGCTGTCCAAGGCAACAGCCTTACTTTCTAACTGTGCTTTGCTTGCCCAGCCTCGGTTCCTTCCACTTGGCAGTGGCTACCTCTGACACAAGCGCTCATTTCAAATGAATTTTCTTATCCCCGCCGAGGTGGGAACATATAACTCACTCTTGGTGAAATGGAAAAACTAGAGGAATTGAGAATAGTGGTGGAACTGTATTCTGCCAAGCCGAGACAGCACTGTCTGCACTATGGGGCACACAGATCTTGCTTCTGCCAGTGATCCTCTCACGCCCTACTTTTTTTGCCCTCACTTAAGGAAGAATCTGAAATTGGAAACTACACTCAAAAAAGTTTTGCTCAAGTTGACAAAAGGAAAAGACCAAAAAAACATATCCTACACCCTGCAGATATTTCCAGATCCCGTTTTCCCAAATGCTGAACACAATGAAGACCAAAGAAGGGGGTCTTACCCAAAAGGCTGATGCCCAACCGGGAAAGTCCTTGTCTTAGTCCTTCTCCCAGATTTTCTGGCAGCTGCCTTCTCCATTCTTCTTGCCGATTGTAATGCTCCTCATCCAGGGAAAGCCTATCCATATTTCGTGCCAGGCTTGTTGCTAGGTTGGTAATGGATGTTAGTGTACCTGAAGGCAAACCGATGAGTAAATGCCCAGTTAATTTGGAAAGGGCAAGAGATGTTATTACAGGTAGTCCTTGACTTACAACAGTTCATTTAGTGTCCATTCAAAGTTAGAAGGGCAGTGGAAAAAGTGATTTAAGAGTTTTTCACACTTATGACCATTGTGGCATCCCTATAGTCATTTGTTCAAAATTCGAATGCTTGGCAACCAACTCATATTTATGACGGTTGCGGTGTCCCAGGGTCAGCTTTTGAGACCTTCTGACAAGCAAAGGCAATGGGGAAGCCAAATTCACTTAATAACCATATTATTAACTTAACAGCTTCAGTGTTCACTTAACAACTGGGCAAGATAGGTTGTAAAATGGGCCAAAATTCATTTATCAAACGTCTCACTTAGCATCAGAAATTTTGGGCCAACTATGGTCACGAGTCAAGGAGTACCTGTATTTTGTTTAAAAATAATGGAAACTACTGCAATCAAGATCCATAACGCATAAAAGTGGTATGTCACACTAATAATAAATGATACTACGGTATTAATAAACATTACTAATAAGAAATGTCCCCAATTCTTAATCCATTCAGTAGCTTTTATTATGAACTCTGCTGTTAACTATGATACAATAAAAGTTAAACTGGGATTGGCAATGTGGCAATCTATAATGGACTCCAGCAGTGGTGGGATTCAGCCAGTTCGCACCACTTTGGGATAACCGGTTGTTAACTTTCTGAGCAATTTGGTGAGCTGGTTGTTGGGAGAAATCATTAGGGCAGAGAACCGGTTGTTAAATTATTTGAATCCCACCACTGGACTCCAGGGAACTAAGTAAAGTTCTTAGCTGCCCCCCCCCCCCAGGTTTTCAAAAGAGGGAATTTTTATTTTCAATTTTTTTTCCACATCCAGGCCATAGCAGGAATAAGCATGATTTTGTCAAGCTATGAAAAGGTTGCTTAAACTGTATCCTAAACCAAGAAGCAACCAGCTAGCAAAACTTCAGCAAACAATAGTACTACATGGAGATAATCTGATGGCGCTTTGAACTGCTGGCAAACTAGCCGTTTTCCCATCTTTGAGTCTTTTTCTGTTTTCCAGCTGGCCTAAGGAAGCCACAAGATGGCGCTATGCCTGTACACAAATCCAGGGGAAGCCAGATGTGTGCTTGCTTTTACAAATGTGCTCAGCAATATTTAATAACGGTGTCTATTATTATCTTTTCAACTACATATGATGAGGCAATGTGGTGTAAGATTTCTGAAGCACTGCAGAACTTCTTGAACATTTCTGCTCAGTTACTGCATTACAAAATGGTCATGTGGGAAAGCTTAAGTCACTAGTAGAAACAATAGCAGAATAGAAAAAGTTCTCCCCCCCTCACACACACACACACACACACACACACACACAGAGCAACCTATGCCTTTCATTGAGACTCAAGGAGCTTAAAGGAAGCTGAGGGTGAGTAGCAAGTTCATCTAAAAGTTTGATGCCTTGATGACCCTCTGCTAATGAGAATACATGGAATTAGAAGGAAAAGATAGATACCTTTGGATATGTGCTTTACAAATGATGTGGTCCCTCTGGAAACCCCACTAACAAAGGCGCCTGGGCCACGGGTGAGACCTTCATAAGGAAGCCTGAAGAAGTCTGCAATCCCATTCCCAACACTTCTCACCAAACTGGCTGGGCTGCCGAGAATTTCCAGAGATCCAACAACCCATCCTGCAAAAGAATGACACATGGTTAAAAAAAGAATAAAGTGCCGAGGCTCACACAAACTTCACAGAAGCTGCGTTTAAGTAAAAAGAACAGGAAGAAGGGGGAATAAAACCCCTAAATCTTGTCCCCTTGCCTCCCCCCCCTCTTTTTTTTTAACACTGAAAATTTATCACATCATAAACTTCCTTTGAGAAAAACACGGGAAATAGCTCATCCACTACAGATTCAGTCATGGCAATCTTTCATGCTTTCTAAATCAAAGAACTCTCTTTGGCAAAAACACAAATAACTTTCAAATGACTTCCTTCCATAAGCCTCCCGTATTTCTGCTAAAGCTACGTGTGGAGAGATGGGTACTGCAGTTAAGAGGACCGGGAGTAATAGGACCAAGGGCTTATTTTGCTTTGGAGGCTTTACATCTCCCAAAGCGACTTTGTTATTTCACGTCCACGCAGCAGAAGAGTCGTGACAGCTAGTTTACAGTGATACACTGTCCCGCCTTGGGGGGAGCGTGAAGGTCAGCTGCTTGATGGGGTGTTGGGAAAGGGAATGCAGGTTTTTGACAAGCACAGGGAATTATTTTAATCCACCCAACAGCTCTGTGCTGATCACTTTCCTGTGGAGTCTAGTTATGGCCAGATAAATGACTTCTTGCTCAACATCACTGTGTAAACAGAAATGGCATTTGCATGCTGATTAAATTACTCAGAGGGAGGATCCTTATAAGTTCCCCACAAGAGCTCGAGGGTGGAGGAATTTCCAAGATTTAGTTTCTTACACAAAGTTACAGTTGCTGGCAGGGAGCCTGACTCTGAGCACGTTCCAGCAATGCTAGCTCTGAAGGCAGGAGGACCAGAAGGCCACCAAGCCTAGGAGACTTTCTGTGGCCAGGGCATTGCAGAGAGACTCCTGTCAAACTAGAAGAGCCTAAGTTTGCACCTGCCTGAAGGCATGGCTAGCTGTCCAGGCTTGTTATGATCAGCTGAGCAGCCACAATGGATGGACAATTTCTCGTGCCAGTTCTTTCAATTAATGCAGTACTTCTGCAACTTACGAGGGAAAAACATTCCAGAGTGAGAGACCAGGCTTTATCATACTGATCAACTTACAAGGTTATAGAAAAGTCTAGTAATTTGATATACCAGTTGACTTTCACGCCAATAAGAAAAAAAAAGTGTTTCGACATTATGATTTTTCATTCTGTTATTTTTAATATAACTTAAAAATAATAATGATCACATAAGCTACAATAGTTAACAGTCCACTCTGACAAAAGCTGTTCCTTTGATTCTGCAGTAAGTGGTATGAAAGTAATTGTTTTGCATTTCCTCTCCTTTTCCAGTTCCTGATACATCAAGTGTGCTTCTTCCTGAAATTTTTCAGTGAGCCTCAATAATTGAATAAACCTATCCACAAAAGTGTTGTTGTTGTTAGTTGTGAAGTTGTGTCCAACCCATCGCGACCCCATGGACAATGTTCTACCAGGCTTTCCTATCCTCTACTATCTTCTGGAGTCCATTGAAACTCACTCCTACTGCTTTGGTGACTCCAGCCAGCCACCTCATTCTCTGTCGTCCCCTTCTTCTTTTGCCCTCAATCTTTCCAAGCATTAGGCTCTTCTCCAGTGAGTCCTTCCTTCTCATTAAGTGGCCAAAGTACTTGAGTTTCATCTTCAGGATCTGTCCTTCTAAAGAGCAGTCAGGGTTGATCTCCTCTAGGACTGACCAATTTGATCGCCTTGCAGTCCAAGGGACATGCAGGAGTCTTCTCCAGCATCATAGTTCAAAGGTCTCAATTCTTTGGTGCTCAGCTTTTCTTATAGTCCAAATTTCACAGCCATACAAAACATTACACAAAGAAAAAAGATAACTTGTTTGACCACCTTAAGGTGGTCCTGCATTTTCCACTTCAATTATTTGCCCATATCCAACAAGAAACAAACAACCTCACAGTGTCTCACGCCAGCAAAGTAAACACTTATTTAAACAATACTCCTAACCTTATCTTATTGCAAATAACCTCAGAATTCCAAATAAGCAATTGGGCGATCAATTGTTATTCCAAAAGGCTATATGCCACCAGGATATTATTTTCAGAAAATACATTGGATGTCTGTCATACTCAAATTTGCATGGATACCAAACCACCTAATCCAGGGTCCACCTTTCAAATCATTCCATTAATCATATTTGCATGCTGGCTCATTAAGTCAGAGAATACCTGCCTTGAATCCGAGGCTTTTATGGAACAGTAGTATAGACACCTATGCCGGGAGTGAATATAACATTTTCAATGTTTTTAAATGCTTATGTACTTGAGATAGCTTATACTGTAAGTTCACTACTGAGTTGTCCCAAGGGAAGATTTCCCAAGGGATGGCAGAGCTGAATGAATTAACAGCTCTTTTGCCAAAAACAAAACAAAACAAAACAAAACAAAAACCTGCAGGGACATGTCCAGGCAGTGTAAGAATTGGACACAATTGAAAGGAAGAAAAATATATCCATAGATTATTTGTTTTTCTTTTCTTCAGTTCAAGCACTATCCATTCTGACTGGCATTTCAAGACCTCAGACAGTTGACTTTCCCCACTCCTGAATTCCTTCTGAACTAGAAATAATTCTGGGAGTCTATGCCTGCAAGACAGGTGTGAACAATGGGTCATTTCTATGGTTTGTTTGTCTTACCAATTCAAAGAGAAAAATGTATGAGTTCATCTGTTCTTAAAAACAGATCAACCTGGCACCAATACAGGAGAGTATCTGTTGCTCTCTATGCTTGGTTGTTTTCTTGCAGACATGTTATTACCCAAACTAGAAATCCTAGTTTGGGTAATGAAATGTCTGCAAGAAAACAACCAAGCTCATAGAACACCAAAGGACTCCTCAGACCAATCTGTATGTGTCCTGCAGCATTTACAGGGCCTTTGAATATGAAATTAGCTCTTCCACTGAAACCCATTCACATAGTGGTTGACAGGAGCACCCATTAGAATGATCTAAGCCATAACAATTGGAATGGAGAAAAATAATTGTTTCAATGCATTGTATATTACTTGTATATAAAAATGTGCTGCAGGGATTGAGTCATTTTGTGAATGTGCAGGTATGGAAGCAAAAGACAAGCTATCCATTCATCTAAAAGATTGTTTGTTCAGTATTGATCTTGGATGGCAAAGAATCAGCAAAACAAACACACTCCTCAGATCAAAGGACAATAAACATCTGCATGCCAGTCTAGTGTGAGGATTCTGTGAAGAAAGACAGATTGCTAATCATAAACGGCAGCCAAAGAGAAACTGAGCAAGAACACAAGCTTTCAATGGCCTAATGTGCTTCAAATTTAGAGAAATGAATTGGATAAATTCGAAAGAAACTCCTTTTGTGAGATCGTGTTAAGAAATGGTTTGGAATTTAGAGTTGAGTGGCTGGCTAGCCCAGCAAAGAGACAATCAGAATGTAGAATCATCCCTCTATTTGTCTCAAGGTTTGTGACTATATCCCATAAAAGTCCAAATCATTTTTGCTGTTTAATATTACTAAATTTTCTTCTCATTTTCAGATGAGGTTTTAAAGACAATATTCTTTGAGACAGCATTGTTACTTTGCAGCTGCAGAGCAATAGCTATGCTGCCTACAATAAAAAGTAAAGTTTCCCAACGTCTGCTATCTGAATAGATAATCCATTTTTTCTTAGCAAGAATGCAGAAACAGTTTGATTGCCTCCCCCTTATTCCAGGATGTTTTCAATCTAGCCCACCTAATATTCAAAATAACATTTCCATGAGTAAGAATGGAAGTTAATTCTAAGTACTTTGTAGCCATAACTACACTCTCGGGAACCTCATAATGATGAAGCTATGGTCATCTCTTAGCTTATCTCGCATTTGATGAAATAAGCTGCAGCTCATGAAAGCTTATGCCTTTGAATAAAACTTGTTAGTCGGAAAAGGTTCTGCCAGACTGATTCTTTCTCTCTTTCAAAGAAAGAAACAGGCATCGCTCAAAGACAACCCACATGGTTTTTGATCGTCTGTGCAGGGCAAAGCATAATGTCTACTGGGGTCTTTCAGAAATGCAGCCATACATTGTAAACCTAATCTAAAAAAAATGTGTACAACTATTAAAAAGACAACATACTGTACCTGCTCGAAATAATGCTCCTGCAGCATAATGCATGGCCAGGGCATGAATAAGCTGCCTGGCAGTTGTAAAAAGGGGTCCTCGTTCAAACACAGAAAAGGAGAGAGGAGTGTGATCTGAAGCAATATATATCTTCAGTGAAGCATGGATGCTCACCAAGACATTTACTGGCTGGATGGCCAGCTTCCTTAACTTCACTGGGTAGACTAAAGCGTCCGTGTGCTGCCTCACTTGTTCTGGCAGCGCCTGGCTAACAGTTAATGCTTTCACGGAATGACAGGCGCTTTTGCCGTCTGGAAGATAGGTCTCAAATAAAGTTTTAATGTAATACACAAACGTGTCTTCCACATACAACCTGGCTGGTTTCAGTTCAAAATTGAGGTCATTCGCATGAAATAATAAACTCTGCTCTTTTGACAAAGTGACGCAAAGTTTTACAAATGCATTCTGGTTACATTCTTCCAGGTCTTTACTGGGAAGTGTAAGGTTATGGGCTTTAGCCCACTGAATGTTTTCATTTTTTTCTCCCTGGCACAACACCACTGGAAAATGAAAATTGGACTTGTTGTAAAGCTGATTGTCCAGCTGAAAGTCTCCACAGTAGATCTGGAGAGTATAAAACTGCTGAAGGTCACTTTTGGTCTCTTCTTGAAATTTGTGAAAGAGAGGTCTAAGGTAGCTAGCAACTGGAACCATGTTAAGATAAATGTAGTCTATTGTGAATCTCAGAAGTTCTGATGATACTTTAGGGTTCGTGACGTCATCATATACGGTGAGGCTCAGCTGGTTAATAAACAACTTAAAGGCAAGGCTTTGCTCCTGGCTTCTGTATAAGAGAAAATAGCATTGTAAAGATTCCTCCAGTTTCAAGTAAAAAATAAAATGTATATCCAATTGTTATGAAGTGAACATGATCTGGTCAACTCATGCAAACAGATATAATTATGTGTCAAGCTATACCTTCTCCTACCCATTTAATATAAATGAATATTCCAATTCTTAATGTAATGTTATATTTAAACTTCCTTGCAACATTTTATGCACAGTAATTTTCAGCTGTATTTGTAAAGTAGTGGCAAGTAAATCAATCAGTCAAAAATATCCCCACATCTTGTTATATCTTGGACTGTTTGACAAACTCAATCTACTAGGTATTTTCTTTTTGTTTTAGCTTTGTCTTTATTGTTTTTAAAATAATTATTACATAACACCTTTATGGTTGTTTTATATATCTTCTGTTTTATTGAATTGTTCTACACCATCCAGAGTCACTTTCCACGAAATGGGAAACAATATAAATTCAATTAATAAATCATAAATAAATATGGATAGTTTCTGTTATGGATCATTAATGTCACATTATCAAAGCAGCATTTTCCCGTTAAATCACCATGGCTATTTTAAACTGATGATAGGCTGGCTTGATTCATAGTCTTAACTAATCCTTTGCCAAGCTTAACTGCAAGTGAACCAGTAAATAGTGATACTTCATGGTGATTCCTAATTATAGGATCCTTTAAAACTACCCAAACTAAGCCTGCAATAAAATTTCTGTGCTCTCTTGATGCCAAATAATAGAGCCATCATGTTGGCAGATATAAATAGGTGATATTATAAACCTCACAACAGAGATTTTGGAGTTTGGGGGCACCAAGGCAGTGTAATAAAGATGATCAACTATAAAGTCTGTATTGGATTATTCTTCTGTCCTGCCTTGTGAATGAGAACTCCCACAGATCTCAATGGGAGTTATGTGCAAAAAAGGTTTGCTGATCTGGCCAATAAACTTGAAATGTGTGAGTCTTCCCTGAGTTTTGTTTATTATAACAGGCACTTCATGTTTATCCTTTGGTGACATGACCTCAGATGTTAAATTGTCATGCCTTACAATGATATACAAAATGTTAACATGTGGTCTAAACATACGCCACACATATGCTGTGTCACACCAGACAAAACAAATAGTTGTGCTAGTTTTAGTAAGTCACTTCACACCTAGAGGGCTAAACAGCTACCCAGAACAATTTTCTTTCTGAACAGTTTTAACATACCTGATCAAACTGTCTTGGTGTCCTGGCTTTCCTTCAGGTGCTAAAGTGATTATTACTGTCCCGCACTGATGAGCAATGTCCACATAAAGGTAGCCAAACCCAGTTAAAAATATATTCTGCAAAAAATAAATAGTACTTAGAAATATAATAAAAGTAGTGTTGCCTTGATTTATTAAAATCGACGATGTTTGGAATTATTTACTCCAGAGTGACATCTATACAACTATAATGGAAACAAGTGTTTGAAAATGGCAACTTTTCGTAATATTCAGCATTAAATTAAATAATAAGAGACTTACGATGCTAGACAAAAATTGGAAATAATTCAAAAAGTGGATTCTCCAAAATTCAACGAAAATAAAGTCCAGAACATGGAGACTTTGTTTTACATCCCCCCCCCCAATTTATTGTTGAATTTGTCTTACTTACTTAGATACATTATTCCAAAATTATGCACAGCAGATACTTCCAAGGCTTTCTTCAAAGTATGAAAGCATACGGTGTGCATGTTTTTTCCACAAATAAGGGGAGTTTATATCTCTATCCCCCATTACAAAAATATTACCAATTATCCCTGATGAGCACAACTCCTTGCTTGCATGCAGGCAATAATGGTGCTTCGTTCAGATGTATCTTCATTCATCATATTCATTGACACAGTTTTGTTTCCCTTGCCCACAAAATACCACACTACAAGAACATTTATTCCCTCAGGAATGTTCTGGCTGAGACAGAAAAAGGTAGTCCTCATCTTATGATAGTACCAAGAATGAAGGTCATAAGTCATGCCAATTGTGAATATAAATGTGCCTGATTTTATGACATTTTAATGGTGGTTATTAAGTGAATACAGCAGTTGTAAAGCAAATGCTACAGTTGTTCAGTGAACCAATGGTGGGTTCCTACCGGTTCGGCCCGGTTCAACCGAACTGGTAGTGGCACGCTGGCCTGTGTCGCAGAACCAGCAGCGGTCCAGGCTGGCCACACCTCCGAATCGGTTCCCTGATCACTGCTGCTATCTTGTTTTTGAGTTCTGCGCATACACAAAACAATTTCTATTGAACTGCGCATGCAGCACGAGCACGTGAAGAGCACCCATGAGCAAACCGACAGTAACGCTGGCTAGAACCCACCCCTGCAGTGAACCCATTTTTTGCGTTAGGCAGTTTTTGCCAGAACACCAATTATAGTTTTAAAAAGTCATAAATTGTCATCATGTGACCACAGGAGGCTGCAAAGAGCTATAAATGCATACCTATTGCCAAGCACCCAAAATGTGATCATGTACCTACAAGGTTCAACCGGCCGTGAAAACTTTGAATCCAAGTCATAACTACCTTTTAGGGAGTCCATCGTCATTTTTATGTGATTGCTAAGCAACCGGTGTAAGTCAAGGACTAACTATGTTAAAAGTTATGTATCTTACACCATAAAGAGAAAGAGTTCACTTGAACATTACTTTTTTGTTTGATTTTTTTTATCCTGTCTTTATTACTTTATAAGTAAAGCAAGGTGGCAAAATACCTTCCTCCTCCTATTTTCCCCACAACATCAACAACAACACTGAACACACGTTGGGCTGAGAGAAAATAACTGGCCTAAAGTCACCCAGGTGGCTTTCATGCCTAAGGTGAGACTAGAACTCACAGTCTCCTAGTTTCTAGGCAGCACCTTAACCAGTAGGACAAACTGGTTGTTCCACTAGGCCAATTAATTAATACTTAATATTAATAAGTGTTAATCTTTCTTAAAAGGCTTCTTTCCTCAAAATGCTTGCTGACATGGCATATAATCTCCTGCAGGAGGGCATAACTTCTCTGAGTTGGAAGCATCCCGAGAGACATCCCTGGTTGAAAGATTCTTCTAGCTCTACTTATTGGGAGTATCTGCCCCTCATTGCTCAGCTATGCAGTTCCTTACAACTCTGGCCTCTGACACATCACTACATTTGATTCCATCCTACAGCAGGCCATCTTCTCCAATCCCACAAAATGAAAATTGCTTCAAGTTATCAGATGTTCAAGTTTAGAATACATTCTAAAAATGTCTAAAGAAGGAAGACAAAAAATAAAACCAAAAGAGATATCAAATGGGAGAATCCTATGTTACCACTTTAGTTAAAAAAAAAAGCATTTTCTGACATAGAAGAGATAATGATTGTTTCTAAGAAAATATGAATAACAGAGTTAATTCATAGGGTCCATCTTCCCTCCATCTACACTGGCTTTTAACTTCTAGCAAAGGCAGGGAATTTAGCTAAACATTTGCATGAAAGTATACTCAGCCATATTGAAAGATATGGTTCTATAGCCACTTGTAAGAATTGAAGCACTGTGCCACCTAATGATCTGATACTATAATGTGATGCATTTCTTTCTTTCTCTGGTTCCAGAAGTTTTCCAGTTCAAATAATTTCAGTATGGATGCAAAAGAATTTACCCAACTCAATAAAAACATTATCCTTTGCTTTTTGAAAATTATATTATTAATTTTTAAATTCATAGATTTATGAAAATAAACATATCATTACATATATAAACTGAAAAGTGCTGATATTAATTTGTCAAGAGCAAGGTCTGTGCTGCTTATTTAATTATATCACCAAACCTCTGGTCTACGCAGATATCTATATTTCCACCAGCGTAGTTGTGAGATTCAATTTTTTTTACTACTGTGTCTATGGGTGTGTTTTTGTGGGCATGGCTTTGTGGCCAGGGCAGGGGAAAGATAATGCAAAATCCCCATTCCTTCCCCACTCCTGTGGGAAAGATATTGCAAAATCCCCATTCCCTCCCCACCCCACTAACCTGCTTTCCAGCTCCATTCTCCTGTTTAGTGCAACAAAAGAAGATCAGCTGAGAGGCAGCGAGGGCAGGGCCAGCCTATTTGCTGGTTCTCTGAACTACTCAAAATTTCTGGTACCGGTTCTCTAGAACCTGTCAGAACTGGCTGAATACCACCTCTGCACCAGTGACAAAACCTCATTGCTTCTGAGGCAGGTAAAAACCGTGAAATATGCTAACCTAACCAGGGGAAAGGGAAGCTTTTCTCAAATGTAGCCATGTTATTAAAAGCTTGATAAATTACTATTTTTGTTTCTAGGTTACACTTATCTTGGCTTACCAATGTTATTAGTGGACACAGCACTCTTCTGAAACATGAAATAACATCTTGCTGAATTATTTCTTTGAAGATTTCCTGATGGCAATTAATTCCTCAGGTCAAATAAACATAGCAGAGGAAGCCATACTATTTAGTTTCTTAGATTTACAGACATTTGTGTTCATTAAGTATGCTTTTAAACTTGCATTGTGAAAAGTTTTGGGGGCTTTTTTTTTTTTTTTTTTTGCCCTTGCAACTCCTGCCTGTTCCTGAACGCTTTGGAATCTGAGCCAAAGTTGGCTTTGATAGCAAATGGCAGATGGGAATTTCAGTTAGTATCTTACTGAGTTTTCTTACAAGAAGAAAGAGCACTTAAATTAATGGCTCAACTGAAAGAGCAAACAGCTTGTGATCCTATGATATCGGAGTTGCTTTCATTTTTGTGCCAAAATTACAACCAGAACGAACCAATTCTAATGCAGAGGAATTGTAAGTTCTGCGTTTCTTAGAAATGATTATATACTTGATAGCACATTTTTTCGATATGCTGATTTCAAGATAGAGTTCCATTTGGCGAATAAGTTTTTAACTAATGTAACCAAAAACTCTTTGAACTTTAATACTTAACCAAGAAAATGAAACCAGCAGAAAAAGCAATGGGAGCCGATATTCTCAGGATAAAAGCATCTACATCATTAAAAAATGTGAACTTTCATTGGGGAAACCCAGACATAGACTGAAAGTGGCATCATCTCCCTGACTACAGGTTGCCATTGAGAAAATCCATTTCCCATCCAATCCCACACCACAATTCCAGGCAAAGCCAGAGAAGACCAAGGGAACAGACAATATTTGTTCTTTTGGTAGCAATTCTAAGATCCAAATGTTCTTATACACTGACCTGTAAACTGCATGAGTCAAAAAGAGAGCCATGAAAATATTTACAGACCTTTCACATCCTGGACATAAATTGTTTCAACTCCTACCTTCAAAATGACACTATAAAGCATTGCACACCAAGACAACTCGACACAAGAACAGTTTTTTACCGAACACCATCATTCTGCTAAACAAATAATTTCCTCAACACTGTCAAACTATTCACTAAGGCTGCATTACTATTACTACTAGTCTTCTCTTTGTTCCTATAACCCAGTGGGTCTCAACCTTCCCTATGCTGCGACCCTTTAATACAGTTCCTCATGTTGTGGTGACCCCCAAGAATAAAATTATTTTATGTTTTCCGTATTTTTTGGAAAATATGTGTTTTCCGATGGTCTTCGGCGACTCCTGTGAAAGGGTCGTTCGACCCCCAAAGGGGTCCCAACCCACAGGTTGAGAAACACTGCTATAACCTATCTCCTCCTACTCATGACTGCATGACTGTAACTTTGTTGCTTGTATCATTACGATATTGATATTGTTTCCTGATTGCTCATTTGTACCCTATGGCTATCATTAAGTGTTGTACCTTATGAATCTTGACGAATGTATCTTGTCTTTTTATGTACAATGAGAGCATATGCATCAAAGACAAATTCCTTGTGTGTCCAATCACACTTAGCCAATAAAGAATTCTATTCTATTCTATTCTTTCAGCAATAAACAATATTTGCTTTATGATTTTTATTTTTTAGCTAAACTTGGAAACAATATAGCATTTGCTGATAATAATCCCTGGGTAGCGTGGTGTTTATCATCCCTCTCACCTCCCTAAAAGTTTTCCTTATTATACTTTCTCATTCCTTTTATCTGTTCACTAGTAACATTTTTTTTGGAAAACCCTTGACCAGAATTCCTTTCCTCTTTAAATCTATTGCTCTATAAACTTCATATATATTCATGGTGCAAGTAAATAATACAAGGTTTCAGCAAAGCAAGCTCTGCCACTGTTAAATGTTTAAAATGAAAGTAATCACCAATGTGGGAGCTAATGTTTGCTCTTAAAAAGTTAAAATGATACTCTTATCCAGCCTTTATCTCTCTCTGACAGACTTTGGATAGGAACATTGATTTGAGGCAGAAAAATGATACCATACCACAATCTTTTGCTGTTTCTATTTTAAATATGGTTAAAAGGCACCAAAAAGCATGCATTTTTAATTGTTACAAGATAATCCCCAAAACAAAAAACGTTTCTGAACAATGGAAAGCACATGTTAATGGATGAAACTGAAAAATGAAATGAAGAATAAAATGTAAAAAAAAAATCAGTTTTTAAAAGCCAGAAAAATATTGCATTTTTGTCCTTACAATGATAACACAACTGCCCTCAGATCAATAATGTATAACGAAGTGATTCTGCTTTATTTTTGAAACTGAATAAATATTTACATATATTGTTCTGCTAAGATCGAGGAATCACTAAACACAATAGAAAAAACAATTATTTAAGAAAGAATCATTTAGAATCTCTTGGGAGGATCAAAACATTACTCTCTCTCCTTTTCATAGTAGATATTTCTTGCTTTTTAAAAGTAAAATAGAAGAGTGTCACACAAAAGTAGCACACCTCTCTACATTGAGCAAAAAACGAACTTCCTGCTACATGGAAATGCATTCAGTTTCTTTATTTGTAATTAACTCATTTTTAACTTGTAGATAGTACTTGTTATTATTATGGATTTATAATCTGCTCTATGCAAATGTTATCTTTTATTGTTAAAATACTTTATGCTGTAATACAGTTAATTTAAAAGCCAACCAAACCACTAACCTGTGTTCCTTGGTTATTAATATCAACAGGATCACTCCATTCATTTGCCTGTTCCTCCAATGATACAACTTTTAAAAGAATGCTGGGGACCAATTCCCTGGTTTTGCAATCTGGATAGCTGGCAATCTGATGATAAAGCTCATGATGTACTGCACTTTCAGCTGGAATATGCTTGCAGTAAATAGCAAACTTTGGTGTATCTAGAATTTAAGGAAATATCAAACAGGTACTTTGAAGAACGTTTTCTGAATTTACGGTGTAATTCTATAATATCTCAATATGCACATGCAACTCTAGCCTGTAAAGTACTCTATCTGGCAGATTATCAGTACATACATTTATCCTCTTTACTTCCTTGCCTGTGCATTCTAATGTTTGACTTAAATATGTTTCATTATGAATACGTATACTGAAACAAAGAGTGGAGAAGGAAAAAACAAGCACAAGCCTCTTCATTAATTACCCTGTAGCAACAAAAGTGACATACCTTTGATGTTTTCTTTCAAAAGCAGTGAGACAGGACACCTGTTGTGGATAATTATGCGAGGGCTAGGATCTTCTGATAGAGTTAAGTATGTCACCCCAAGATGTTCCTGGTAAGTCAGTGCTATAGCTCTAAACAAGAATGCAAATTACACACTTGTTTTTAAAAAAGTTTATCTGTAGTTAAAAATTGTATCTTCTTAGTAAGATACTAAAGAATATTTGAAGTTTTTATACCTAAAATCAAAATCCTCCTATCTTAAAAAAATATTACCCTTATAAAAAACGTAAGAAAGAAAAACAAGATGGGAAGGTAGTTATAATACAAAAAGGTTTCATGTAAGAAAATATAATCATATGTACAAGATTTCGCCTAAAGATGTCCATTTAAAAGGACAATTCTGTAATACGAATGTGACTACTCCAAATAACTCTCCAGCATGAAACACCACTTGTACTAAATAAATGCAAAATAGTAATAAAAAGCAAAATGTATAAGCAAGATGTACATTTGTTAGCATCATGAATGACTGTTATATGGGAATATAAATAATAAATGAAATCAGATTCTTATAATTTATATATAAAATATACAAATAAACATATTAATCAAATTCAATGATTTGAATGTTAATACTTACAGTCATGAATTTAACACTTCCCTTCATATATTTTCACAACAATAGCAAATAAAGCAAACCAACTGGTTATGTTATTATTTAAAAGAACCTCATAGTTGCTCAAGCAATGCTTTATCAGAGATTCCTTTCAGTAAAGTGTCTAAACAACTTTTTTCTGGAGTAACTTAGAGTAGCAAAATGTAATATTATTCATTTTTAGCACCATATAAACAAAGTAATTGAAATATGGGATTATTGGCATAAATCTCACCCAGATAACAAAAACTAAAACTATAAGGTTTTGCTTAATCCCAGATAATTTGTTTTAGACTCAATTTAAGAATGTACTCTTATATTTTTAAGAACATTCCTTTTTATTAAATAATTTGTTGAACTTTTCAAAAATATTTATTAGTATCCTATGAATATATTGAATGCCTGATTTTAAGTTCTGAATAGTTTTAAAAAGATCTAGTAAAAGAAAAACTTGGCCACAATTTTTGAACTTGAATCAAACAAATTGGGGTTTTTTTTCCTCTACCATAAATAATGTTTGACCTAACATTGATCAAGAATATTAGTCTCATTAAAAATACAATGATTTTATTCACTGTCATAGAAATTGATAATTTTCTTCAACATGTAGGTAAACTATCAAAGCAAATTTTAAAAATTATTTAGACTGTTTCTTGAACTAAATTCTTGTGGCATGCTGAAATCTTCTTACATATTTTCAGTGCTGGAAAAGTCAACTATTTTCTCTACATGCTTTCCATGAATAAAATCCAAGGTTACTCTGGAAAAGCAAGCAGTAAAGAAGATGACCTCATGCAGTATTTGTCAGGCCTGGAAGCCATAGTTTGCATTGAGACTTCAGACCTGCCACATTTAGAGCCAAGGTGGCGCAGTGGTTAAATGCAGCACTGCAGGCTACTGCTAGATCAGCAGGTCAGCGGTTCAAATCTCACCGGCTCAGGGTTGACTCAGCCTTCCATCCTTCCGAGGTGGGTAAAATGAGGACCCAGATTGTTGGGGGCAATATGCTGACTCCCTGTAAACCGCTTAGAGAGGCCTGAAAGGCCTATGAAGCGGTATATAAGTCTACTGCTATTGCTATTGCTATTTAATGCTATGGGAAATTGGGAGGGGAGATCATATGGAGTGTGATAGTTATAGTCAAAATAACATACTTTTCTCAGTGAGTCAAGGCCGTCTTGCCTTGCACCTGGAGTGGTGTGACTGGGAGGCATCTCCAGTTGGGACAGAGCCTAATTGGACCATGTGATCGACATGTGGGTGCTGGGCAGGGACTTGAACTTTTGTTTGGGTGGGGAAAATCTGGAAACGTTCAGATTTGGGTTTTTCCAGATGTGTCAATATGACATCTCCAATAAAATGGAACGTTGAGGAACCTCAAGCCTCCAAGTCTTCTTTCATTAGGGGTGTTACTTGGAACCCTGACAGTATTATCAATTTCCTATGTTAATTTAACAGGCAGCTGTTTGAAACAAATAGCCAATATTATACTAGAACAACTATCCAGGATCTGTTTATATAATTAAGATCATTTTTAAAACAAACTACACATGCAAACACATATGAACACAGAAAAAAATGAAAATAGTGTTCAGTATGCAACTAGAAAAAAGAAGACAATCTGTCTATTATTTAAGGAGAAATGAGCAAATAACAGAGCTCTCGTGCCTATCTAGTGTACAAAGGCTTTTTATTGCAAAGCAGAGAATAAACTTAAGTGAATAAAAAATATATCAAGTTTGGAGCTGGGAATCTTTACTTTTTTTAGAACTTTGCTAGTGTGTCCGACTGATGTCTGGTAGGAGTACTGTGTTTTGTCAGCAGCTTTTTTTCTAAGGTCTATTTTGGAATCTCTTGAAGCTCAGCCACACTATCCATAAATCATCCAGAGAAGTCACTGCTGAGTGATTGAAATGATATAAGGTATTCCCCTCCTCAGTGCTTGGGGATTGAAACTCATTGTCTTCAAAGCATCTCCCACATAGCTCACTCTAAAGGCAATACCATATGGTTGATTCTGATCTTACATTATATAGCTTCTTATTTATATCTACAGCATATTCTAAGAACAAAATCAGTTTTGGGACAGGAAATAGAAATCAAGTTTTCTAATCAGCAATGGAATTTTTACTGTAAGGAGTGGCTCAGTTTCAAAGGGGAAGGCAACTTTGGATATAGGTTGCCTTTAAAACTTGGACGCTTTCCTTCTATAGTCTCCAGATCCTCACTTCCCTCATTAATTTCCTTCCATATTGTTCTCGTTTGTCTTTTTTCCAAATAAACTGTGCAATAGCTGCAAATGGCTGTAAACAGCTCTTCAACTACTGCATCAGAAGAGATCAATCTCGTCTAGTGGAAGAGGCTGGTAATGAAAATCTCACATAAATTCTCAAACTACCTGAAGCTTTGAGAACAAAATTATTTGCATCATTGATTGCTGTCATGTATAAGGAATGAAAAGCAGAAATATGAAAGAAATAAAAGAGGACTCTTTTTCATGTAACAAGTACTTTACTACATTTCCCCACCATTCAAACAGCAATTCCTCCATTCCTGCTGTTAATAATTGCATCTCCTATGTGATATGAGAGTACACATATCATAGGACTATATCATTTTTAGATGGAATTTACACCCAATTCTGACTGGCCCACACCAGAATTCCTAGTGCTCTCTCGGGTTACTAAGGCACTGACTTGAGTAAATCTCTGAAAAGAAAGCAAATTCTATAACTGAATGGTAGTTGGTAATGATAGTAATCAAGAATAACTTTCATTTTCTGAATAAGGTATTCTGATAGAAGTGTCCCATTTCTATGGTTTCAGGCGATTTCACGAGGTTATGATAAAATTTTCATTCATTTGTTTAATTTGTATGCTGCTCAAATCCCAACATGTAGGGAGAGATATGTATTATGTCTATGGTGGCAAAGAATCAGAAGGAATCTGGAGACGTCTTTTCCAATTAACACATTTTATTAAAAGGCACCAACTTTTGTGAGAAGCAGTGCACTTCATCAGATATATAAGAAATCTCTAATCTGAGTTGTAGTATATTTTTGTATCAATTTCTTGACACTGTATTTTATTACTTCAGATTGGGCCTAATTAGAAGCACAGAAAAATAACATAGCTACTGTAGTGCTGCTTCTGCTCCTTTCCTCCCTAGTATATATGTATACATGAAACAGCTTTTGTAACTGCTCAGTGAAAGTAAATAGCAAGATGGTCTTTGAGCTGCATCATAGGCCATAGTGGTGACAATGTAGCCTTCCAAAAACTGAACTCCATGACATCCTAAGAGTGCCATGCACAGGTGTAGGACACTTACGTGTGTAACCACAAAGAAGAACATTCTTGTTTTGCAGAATTGTGGTATTCTCTGGTTCACATTAACATGTCAGAAAAGATCTGTCCAATAAAATATTATACATTTCCTTTTCCCCTTTTCCTTTTCTTATTGGAAACACACAGTGAGCACGTACTTGAGAAAAATATATCTTTACTTTTTTCTAATAGTGTGAATATATGAAAAGCACAACTGAATTTACAATATCAAACACTGTTTCTGCTTAAATGAAAGCTTCATTTTCATACAGTCTACATACCTGGTACGGAATCCCTTTTCATCTCTATTACCAATAGGTACAGCTATGCTCTGCCTTGGGAATTCCTGTCTGATGACAGCTGGTAAACTCCAGCATGGAGTGTCAGGACCATTTGTGTTGTGTTTGAAGCTTAGCAACATGTACTTCTGAATGGGAAGCTCCTCAGAAACGAATTGGCTCATCTCCGGCATCAAGTCCCAGTAAAGCACAGAACAAGCTTTGGCAGCATCTGACTCTGTAGCAGAACCAACACTAAATATTCTGCTGTCTGGAGATGGTATAAACTAGGAAACAAAAGGTCAAGAAAAAATGAAATAAAAAGAGAAATGGCATACATAACTGTTATTTGTTGGAATATTTGACAAATTGGTATTGCAAACTTCTGAAGAATTTGCTATTCTATGCATAATAAAGACTTTGTCCTGATCCTTCAATATTCAAATTTCATTATTCTAATGCAGTGGTCCCCAACCTTTTTATCGCCGCGGACCAGTCAGCCTTTGATAATTTTACCGTGGCCCACTGAGCGTGCGCAGGAGTGGGGAGGCGTTGTTCGCGACGACACATTGATTGTTTATATATCACGTGCGTACCAGCGCGGGGCTCTCTTCCCTGGAGCCTTTGCGCACGGCCCAGGAGCTTTTGTGCATGGCCCAGGAGCCTTTGCGCTGCAGCGATCATGTCCCCCGGCCGCTGCAGCGATCATGGCCCCCGGCCGCTGCAGCGATCATGGCCCCGGCCGCTGCGCGGCCCGGTGCCAGGTACTCCACGGCCCGGCACCGGTCCGCGGACCGGGGGTTGGGGACCACTGTTCTAATGAATAGAGAACTTGAGAGGGAAAGCGGAGCAATCACAATTTTCAGCAGTGGTTTGAGGCTCACAGAATCATTTTATTGGAAAATATTATTTTGAATGAAATTGGGAGATGCTCACCTTTATTTTTTTAGTAAAAGAAAGAAATGATATGTTCAGCACAATGATACACTAGTGGGTGCTTCAACTTCAGTAAAAATCAAGACAAATCATATAAAGTACACTGAGGACTGCCACATGTTATTTGTTTGATTTCAAGGAAGGGATTGATGAAAGAGTGGCATTCTGCATCTTTAAGTGTATTTTATTCGCATGTGTTGTATTTAGAGCTTGGGAAATGCTGATAAAGTGTGTTGAGGTGCTGCACACAGTTTCAAGCAGTCAGCAGATGTACCCATCTTATAATGAAAATGCTGTAATATAATTCTGAGAACTGTTCAATGGTTTTTCCACACTCTGCTACTCCTGTTTCAGCATCTTAAAGTATCTAAATAGAACCAGGCAGAACTAATACTATGATCTGGCAAACAATCATTTTCCATTTCCATGACCGACTGTATTGTGGCATCTACCTTTTAACTGGAATAACTTAAAGTGGCTACTTTTTCTTATCCACTGATTTTTCTTCAGTTGAGAAAAAATATTACTTCAGACTCAGATTCATCCTGCTGTAAATTCCTCCTCTTTAGAGAAACAGCTTGAACTTATATTTTAAAAATATGCAATCAAAGTTGTACCTCTTCCCTGAGCTGGGAATTCATAGCAGAGAACAGCGGCCAGCAACTGATTTGGAATGGGGTGTTATTGACAATTATACTCTCGTCTTCAATCTGCAGGATTTGAATACCACGTCGAACAATGGAAGAAATGCAGAACTGACACAACTGCAGAATAAAGTAATAGAAGGTTAAGCGTATACAATGAATAATTTGTCTTCATGCTAGAAAGAAAGTAGAAAAACAGATTGTCTTGGAGAAAGATAGATAAAAATGCCCTTTCTTCTAACACATAGATTTCTTCTGAAGTCTATTGAGCCCTCCTTTTTTAAGGCCTTCCCTTCATTAAATTCAGAGAAACAGACATGGGAGGTTTCCCTGACAGGAAGCTCTCCATCTCTATAACAGATGACTTCACTGACAGTTCTCTATTTCTTCTTTACCTTCCACCACTTCATTTATTGTCCCTAAGCAGGAACATCTTTGCTTAGCCACAACAGGAGAAAAAAAAGTAGTAGTTCTCAAAACCATTCTTTGGGTCCGTTGCTCCCTATACAGAGAAGATAATGATAAAAGGTGGAGATATTGTCCTGTTTGCCAGATTAGTTACGTTATGTTATATTATGTTATGTTTATTATACTTGTATGCCGCCCTATTCCCGAGGGACTCAGGGCAGCTAACAAACAAGTGGGGAAGGGGGAAATACAAAAAACAAACAAGACAAAAACAAGATACAAGAAACAGATTAAAAGCTACACAACAATCGCAACAATTCAAGTGGGGCTGGGAACTCATCAGCCCCAGGCCTCCTGGAACAGCCAGGTCTTGACGGCTTTGCGGAAAGCCTGAAGGGTGGTGAGGGTCCGAATCTCCACGGGGAGATCGTTCCAGAGGGCTGGAGCAGCCACAGAGAAGGCCCTCACCTGGGGGGGGGGGGTCGATAGTCGACATTGGCTAGTTGAGAAATGGGATCCAATCTGCAGACAGAATTAAGTTCTCCATTTCCTGGCTGTACTAAATGGCAAAACTGAAATTCAAATTGTTTTCTTCTAAGTAATAGGCACAGGAGCAACAGTAATGGCTTCCAATTCAAGTGTAAAACCAGCTATTGCTTAATTACATAATATTTGGAATACATTTAATTAGCTATTTTTGAATGAGGGTATTTAAAAAAAAACGTAATGGTAGATATGTTTTTTCTGTTTATTGCTTTTAAAGATTAGGATATAATTCTAATAGAACTAACCTTTTGATGACCTGGAAAAGCTCCAAGTCTGATCTCTGCTTCCACAAACCCTTCTTCATCCAAAGTTACCACCTCCTCATTGTCACCATCCTTCCATTTTGGAGATGTCATGTTGTGAACTAGCTTAATAGCGACTGACTTGTGCACAGTATTACTGTTTGCCCAATATATTCCAATTTGAAAAGCTTCCTGAAATAAAAATATTTGATTATCCTCAACACTTCCATTTCTCAATACTTCCACTTGATATATAGGCAGAGGGAGTTTCCAGACTTATATAATCCCAAATAAACTTTGGAACCTTTTTTTACAGGGCAGTATGTGAAGTTAAATATTTTATTTCTCCAGTCTTGCCTTTACTAGGCTAAGCATACCCAACTCCTCTAACCATTCCTCATTAAGTTTTTATTTTAGACCACTTAATTTGACCTTCTTTGGATATGATCTGATTTACTTTCCTAAATGCAATTGCAAAATGAAAGCAGTATTTTAGATATGTTCTAACCAACGCAGAACAGAAAGGAATGAAGATTCTGACACTTAACACTTTGTTCATGCAGTTTATTTTGCTGCTTCCTTGTTGCCTCTTGTTCAGCTTTTGATCTACTAAGGGGCCCAGATCCCTTTCATGTTTACCACTGTCCACTATTTCCCTCCAATACTAGATACAGGGCTTTGATTTTCTTTCAGTCTTGATGGACTTTGTGAATTCCTATCAACATTCATACTTCTGGTTTTGAAACCCAGAATGATATTGCTTTCAGAGCTTCATTTTTTTTACCACACTATACAAAACTTTGTACAATGATACCTTAGTATGATAAACACACCAATCTGTTTATATGTTGTAGGAGAGACATTCAACTAACTTCTACATCTCCTATTTAGCTAACTGTATGATTCCAAGACTAATTCTGTACATCCAAATTTATGGTTTAAAATTCTAAATAGAGAAAGCATCAGAGAGCCATGCATTGAAAGTTACATGGAAGTATTTAAGATCAACAAATCAATCTGGCCTACACACATAGTTAGAGATAGTTAAGTTATATTAAAGGGTTTTAACCCCATTAACCCCGTTTTAACCCCGTTAACCCCGTTTAACCCCGTTTAACAACTATAAAGGAATAAATATAAAAATTTTGCACATTTCAGAAATGATTCTTCAGAAAGACTTTGGAATTTGCCCAAATGCAGCAGTTTTCTGGTACTAAAAAGTGTAGGGGAAAAGATTTTCTGTGAAAAACAGGAAAAAAGGGGGGGGCATTATAACTCCTAATACTTTAAAAGTTACATTAACATTTATGAGGGAATTTATTGAACACAACAACACCTGGAAAAACTGGGCTACTCTGATAAAAACAGGAATGTGCCATGCTTATGTGAAGTTTGAAACAATTCTGAAACACATTCAAAGCATTTACTAGCCAATGTTGTAGCCATGTTGCTCAACTTCAAAACTCCCATAAATACCCCTCACCTACACCTCAAATAATGGAAGCTCTCGTTGATCTTAAGAAGAGACTTCTCACTGCTTGTCCCACATTATGAACAGAATTAACTGGATAGGTAGGCCAATTTTCAGCTGGAGAGTGGGCAGCCAAATGTCTCCCACTTGTTACGTGATTCTCTAATTGTGCATCTAGTGACAAAAACAAGATGCATTGTGCCCTATGTCATGGCTCAGCAAAACCTTTTGACTCCAGAGTTGTCTCATTTACATAAAATGAAAAGGAAACTTTTTCAAGAAAATAACACATATGTATTCCAATGGAAAGCCTGCCTGGAAGTTTGGCGGTATCATTGTTTTCCCAGTGGGGATCTGCAGAATAATCCTTTCTCCTTCAAATAGCCAAAGATCCCACTTGGACTGATTGATCAGCAGAGCCCATGGCATGAGTTCTATCAGCAACGTTTTCACACATGGCTTCCACACCGAAAGCTTCACGCGCATTGGGCTATCCCACTGAGTGAGCTGTTCACTGCTGTTCCAGGGAACATATCAAAGGAGAGATAAAAGAAAATGGTTAATTCATTAGTAAGATTTGCAGTTTATCATCCTAGCCATTCATAAAGCTTTGGTTACACTGTGGCACTTCTGACAACAGGTATGATTCTGAAAGACAATCAAGGCAAATCTGTCCCTGATTTAGCTTCTCTGCTTTGATTGAAATAGACCTTTATTCAAGGATCAAAAAGCAACTGAGATTTGTAAGTAAATGAATTAAAGTTTTTCCTGGGCAACACCTGGCAATGAGACTCTTGGCCAGTTTCTTATTCTTGAAATGGCGGTACATATGCTTTCTGCATATATGACTGTCATATGAAAAAAATAAATTTTAACCCTCATCCATCTCCTGCTCCTATGTTGCCATGAGAAAAAATTACCCTCTGTCCTGGAATGCAGTTTAGGTGGGAAGTTACAAAAGGAAAAGATTAGGTTTCCTAGGGAAATAATATGCATGGGTTCAAGTAAGTCTTCTTGATATTCCAGCTATTTATTTGTATGATTAATACAGAGCTGAATACATTTACATAGAGCCTAATGGCAAATCTCTCTATCCTTATTTACTTATTTTTTTAAAGAAAGACCTGGCTACAGTTATGCAACTCTCCTAATCATCTCTGAAAACTGTAGGTTTTAAAGAAGTATGCAGATAGGGCATGTGTGTGTCATAAGGTGTGCCATAAAGGGGTTGTGGCATCGGCATTCTCCCTTTGTAGCTCTTAATTATATTGCAACACTGACAAAAGGGAAGGAATTTGACTGATGGCACAACTGACATCTTGCCTTTTTTGGCTTCCCTCAGGCTGTCAGGCTTGGAAGCCATCGTTGAATAGGGCCTTAAGCCTGCCACGTATTCAAACATATTCTACTGTGGGAAACTGGGAAGGGGATTGTATGGAGCATGGGAGATATGTAGCCACAATAACATTCCTTCTTGGAAAGTCAAGGTCACCTTGTCCCTGCACCTGGATGGATGTGGATGGGAGGAAGCTTCCTTCATAGCAATGGCTGATTGGGACATGTGCTGGACTTGTGGGTGTTAGGGCAGAGACTTGAACTTTCAACTGGGTGGGAAAACCTGGAAGCTTTCAGATTCGGGTTTTCCCAGATGTGCCAACATTGCTCTTTTAATAAATTGGAACTTTGAGGAATTTCTAGCCTTGGAGTGTTATTTATTTGAGGATGCTATTTGGAACCCTGACACAGGCACTGCTGATATAGACTGTGTTGAACATTTTTTTTAAAAATAAACAAACACAAACAACTTAAACTAAACCAAATGCCCATTTAGGAAAATATTAAGTTTACAAGCACCTTTTATCTGACTTAACTTTATTTTTGATTTCTCTTGATGTGTAGAGGTTTTTATATATTCATTCATGATTTCTGGTTATTATTACTACATTCGTACAATGATAATTGATGAATTGGTACCCACTCACTATTATTTGCTGAATTAGGACTCTGAAGCAAATCTGCTAGTAAAAATACTGCATTGCGTTTCTGGTCTGGTCTATACTTAGGCCTTAAGGCTATCTTTCTTATCTTAGAATTAAATTATATATTCATATAATATATGCCTTTTTGGAACTATAGCAGTTACTTTGATGAAGGGGGAGAGAATAGTATGGATTGTAGAAGAGAAATTCTAGTATTTTGGAAAGAGAGCTTTCAAAACGACACTATAGGGCACTGCACACCAGAACAACTAGACACAAGGACAGTTTTCCCCCAAATGCCATCACTTTGCTAAACAACAAATTCCCACAACACTGTCAATTCCTTCCTAGTATCTATGTCTCCCCACTTATGACTATAACCATGGTGCTTGTATCTTTCAATTAAATTGTTTCTGTTTCCTAGTATGATTTGATAGCTTATTAGTAACCTTGACTATCACTAAATGTTGTATCCTATTATTCTTGATGAATGTATTTTATTCTCCTTATGTACACTGAGAACATATGCACCAAAGACAAATTCCTTGTGTGTCCAATCACATTTGTCCAATAAAGAATTCTATTCTCAACTCTGTCCTGGATATGCTAGTGAGAGAGAATGGGACATTTGACATCCAAGGCACATTTGTCCTCTTCTCTTATTTAGGAAGAAAGCTAACCTGAAATATATAAAGTAGAATAACCCCAAAGAGAAATAATGAAAAGGAATAATACCTGGCAAAATCCTTCTTTATGTAAGGCCACACAGATTGAGGCAAATTGCTGCACCCATAAAAATCATCAAGTATTTCATGTATGGTGCCATTTGTATTCGATTTGGTGGCTATCTGTTTAATAAGTGCTGTTGAGATAGGCACTGCACATTCTGAGGGATTATCTTCTTCCCTGCCATATGGATAAAAAATACAAAAGGTGTGGCATTCATTGCATGAATTTATTAAGAAAGCAACTGTCAAACCTTTGGCAGTTACCTGAGTTCAAAACGATTCTTCCAAGCATGAAAATGCCAAGGGTGCTCCTTAACAAATTTATTAAGATAAACATAGTGGTGTCTTTATTATAATTACTTATCTAGCACTTTATTCAATGTCTGCAAAAAAAATTACAGGACTTTGGTGAGCACACTGATATTTGATTAGATTTGGTGATCTGTGTAAAATTCTGGGCATTACATCCTTCTACATTAATTATTTTTATTTAATTTTAGAGTCCTGTGGGTGCTAGTTGGCAGGTATGATACTATCAACTTTTAATTTATGCTAGGGTCTGAAAAGTTTCCTATAACAATTTGGTGTTCCTTATAAAGCAAGCGTTTGGTAATTATTGATCTAAATTTCCATTTTTTATATGAAATTGGGAGAATGCTGATGAAATTTTGTATGGACACAAAAGCAACCTTTAAATCTAACATATTTAGGAAAATATTTTTTACCTGGCTTGGAAAGTTAAGTGATGGATTAGATCTGGTTCTATATTTTGCAGAGTTTTTTCTTGTCCTTTTCCAGGAATTATCTGCATTTCACTCAGACCCAGGTTTCTTTTCTCTAAATGTATGATGATGGGATCTGGAAGATGGCTCCTTATGATAAAAAGAGGGCTGAAAACAATCTACAAAAGTAAAAGAGCAGAGCAATGTTGGATGGAGTGTTCCAGCTCAGCCTTCCAATTATAACAAACTGTCAATAAATCTCTGTTTTAGGGTCAAACTGACCCTATTCAGGAAGAGTAAGATCAATTTGCACAAGGGGGAAAGTACTTACAATTCGTTGCTGGACTTGTGACTGTGCCTCCAATGTCAAAACCATGCACCAGACATAAATAATAGAACTATTTGATGATGGCACCTGCAGTGAAGAAAAATATACAGTGTTTATAGAGCCTCATGGAAGTAAGTAACCACAATCAAACAGACTGCAGAGCAGAAAAATCATTTTCAGCAGAGATACAAATTGTTATTTGCAAAGAATGCCTGTTTAGAGTCCAACTAACATTACGAGAAATGGAAGAGGCCATTTAGGCCTTCAACTGCAAGCCTTTGCTGAGTTCAGGAATCTAGACTAAAACATCTATTGCTGATATCTCTTGAGCTTTGCCTCCAACACATCTGATAGAGGGGGACCTTTCTTTCTTTTTCCAGTTGCAATGCATTGACAACTCATATTTAATTTATACAATAGCAGAATTGGAAGGGACCTTGGAGGTCTTCTAGTCCAACCCCCAGCCTAGGCAGGAAACCCTATACTGTTTCAGACAAATGGATATCCAACATCTTCCTAAAGACTTCCAGTGTTGGGACATTATAAAAAATTATTATTTATAATCAATTATTGCTTTTTTTCTGTTACCAAGCCAAATATTTCCCATTCTATACCCATATATTTAATTTCTGTTAACCCTAACCCTAACCGAATAAATTTATATTGGTTTCTGTTACAATTGTTCATTTTTGTCAGGTCATTTGACTACCGTATTTTTCAGAGTATAAGACGCACCTGCTTTTTTCAGCCTCAAAAAGGAGGCTGAAAATCTGGGTGCGTCTTATACACTGAATACAGCATTTTTTTGCCTCCTGAAACCCCTTCACCAAAATGGCTGTGCCATTTAGGAGGCCTATAGGAGGTTTTCAGAGTGCTCCTGGGGGCTGAGGAGGGCAGAAATGAGAGAAAAATGGGCCGTTTTTTGCTCAATTTTGCTCCCCCGGCAGCACTCTATAAGCCTCCTAAAGGCTCGTCTTGCCTTTTTTTAAAAAAAAAAAACAACGGACCTGTTTTCGTGAAAAACAGGCTGTTTTGGGGAGGTCTGCAGAGTGCAAAAACTTTTTTTCTTAATTTGCCTCTTCAAAATCTTCGTGCATCTTATATTCTGAAAAATACGGTAGTTAAAAATTGTTTAAACCTTTTCTCTGTCTTTTAAAATATATCCCACCCAATTTTTTGTCTTTGAAAATTTGACAAATTTCTTCATCCCTTTATCCAAGTCAATAATAAAATGTTGAATTGGATTTGAATCTTGTGCTGTATCATGCTCTACCTCATTCCCACTGGATAATGAATTGCTGATTATGTTTCTGGAGCAAAATATTTAAGCTGTTTATGTAACACATAATTGTCCTGCCATTCAGTGCACATCTTGCTAATAAAAATGTGCAGTACTTTTCCAAATATGTAATCATAGTATATGATGTTTATATATTGCCACAATATACTAAGACATTATCCTATCAAAAAAGAGATGTTAGTCTTTTGAAGATTTGTTCTTGATAGGCCACACGCCACATTTTTCCAAATTCCTTTTCTGTTGTATAATCTTTCCAGGTATAAACATTACCAATGGATTAGTTTGTAATTCTTTGGATCTTTTCCCACTTTTTGATAATAGGGTTAGGATACTTGATCATTTTTAATGCAAGAATAACAATTCTTCCAATTATGTGGCGCTTCAATGGTTCTTCAGGATTTCTCAAAGACAATACATTAAAAAGTTGTCAAATATCATCCTTTCAATTCAGGGTGGAATTCATCTGGTTCTGAAAATTTAAATTAACTGAAAGTAGGATTTTCCTTGACAAAATTAATGTTAATCTCAAATTTCAGTCTAGTGCCTTTAATTCACAATTGTCTGAGGTAAAACAACCACTAGTTGGAAAAGACTAATCAACAAGACGAGTTAATTTTCTCCAACTTTCCTCTGTTGCCTATTAGCATTTTATTTTCTTCACTGAGAAAAATAATTATTTTGTCTTTACTTTCAACGTAATAAAGGTTTCAATTGGCTTTCTTGAGGCAATCTCTACTTTTGTTCAGATTGAAAATGGCACCATGTACACTATTAGCAAGTGAATAAGATTAAAAAATACATATATAGGAATTAACTCATTTGGACTAGGATATTTATAGGTTTATATTTATAAGAGAGAAAGAAGGAAACATTAAGCAATTTGATTCCCAATTTGACTCTTTCAACCAACTCCTCCCCCCATTTGTTTCCATACCTGGATGACTGTGCTATAATCTGTCAGCTTTGACTCAAGTGATACATCTCTTGACCAATCTTCATCCCCTTTAGCTTTTACACTCAATTCTGTTAACTCATTATTTTCTAGAACATATGATGGTAGTTTCTGCTTGGGTTCAAGGCAACCGAAGTGTTCTTTCACAACAGCCTGTCCATCATGCCCAATATAATGTTGAACAACTTTCAATTCAATGCTTTCAGATAGGTAACTACATACAATTTGTCTTCCACAAATAATTATCTAGATTAAAAACATAGAACAGTGTTACATATGAATCAGTTACAGACTGAAAGCTAAAATGCACCTTGCACAGACATTTACATTACAGCAGAATTCCCCAACTTTCCAGCTTTGCAGACCGATGGAGGGAGGGAGGGAATGATTCCTTGTGAGCAAAGGGCAAGTGTGTGCAGCTCCGTTTGTGCAAGTGGCAAGCATGGAATCACAGCTTGGAGGTTGGGGACCCATGCATTATAGAAAGATATTTGTAGAAAGACAAGAATGCTCAGATGTGACTATCTTGGCCAGTAAACCAATGTTGATTACCCTGTACTGAAATCAGGCCTTTTATCCACTTCTTCTGATTGCATTTGAATTTTTCTTTTCCATGTTGAGCTTTGAGAAATACATAACATTTTCTTAAATACGTTTCCTGTGTTATCCGCATTGGGATACTCTGTTCTAAGTATTGACTTTAAAATCAGGGTACATGAATACAGTTATCAGTGTAAAATAAAAAAAAAGTACAGACTTGTTTTTAACAGTTCAAAACTGAAAAGAAAAGTCATGTAAAACTAAACCAGCTTCTCTCCAGGCTGGCAATGGTTACTCATGCCTTGATTTCATCTTGTCTCAAATACTGCAATGTGCTCAGAAATGTGCTGCCCATAAAGGCTACCAATAGGTTGTAATCAATGCAAGTTGCTACCTGTGATCATATCATACAATGAAATTCCTACACTGGTTGGTCTGAATAGAAGCTGTTAGCCTTAATCTTCCAAACCATATATTGCCTAGGCTATTACTATCAGAGAGGCCACTTACCATGTTATGAATTGTCATTTGTTTTTTATGCTCAGCAGGCACACAGTATGCAGACACTCATGCACTGTTGCTGTGTTTTACTCAAAAGGAGGCTGATTGTTTCCCTTCACCACACAATTTTAGTAATGACTGTATTATATTTTAAACTAGCTGATATCCCGGTGCTGCCCGGGTATTCATTTTATCCCAACCCTCCTTCCATGAACATAGCCGCAATTTCTAATGTTGGATTTTCCCTCTTACCAGAGGGAGTCCCCTTGTGGAGTACTGTGAAGTTGTTACCATGGCAACTCCACAGCACTGTACAGTAGAAGCCATTTTAAGGTACAACTGTCTGTATCTTAACAGAACACACACACCGAGGGGTGTTAAGGGTGACTTACCCACATAGTATTTGTTTCCAGAGAGTAAGTAATCTGTGTACCAAGTTTGGTTGAAATTGCTCAAGGCATTCCAGAGTTATGCTGGAACACACACACACATACATACATCTATATATGGATATGAATTGAAATTCAGATGCTTGGCAACTAATTTATATTTATGACGGTTGCATTATCTTTTGCAACCTTCTGACAAGCGAAGTCAATAGGGAATCCAGATTTACTTCGCAACTATGTTACTAACTTAACTGCAATAATTCACTTAACAAATGTCTCATTTAAGACAGAAATTTGGGGTTCAATTATGGTTGTAAGTCAAGAACTACCAGTAGTCCTAATGTATAAAACTGAACTTGCCACAACTGATAGGTTTCCTATTGTTTAACAATGATTCATGTTTTCACAATTAATGCCTCTATTAGACCATCTACAGAAAGAGGAAAAGGCGTGGCAAGAGAGAAAGATGCTTTATGATTACGTCATACGCATCAAAGCATCTGCTGCTATTGTGTTACTACTAAGCATAATTATGGCTAACAGCATCCCTAGATGAAATGATGGGGAAAAAAATCCTATCTAGAAATGCTCATGTATGCAAACTTTCTATTTTTTTACTTACTTGTTTTTGTATTCCATTGAGCTGTTGAATCTTGATAATAAGCGAGGCTGTCCTTCCCTTATACTGAATAGTTCTGATAAATGTTCCTGCATTATCTACACTAAATGGCTCAGACCACCGCCAGTTTCCCCAACCTTCAATACAAATATGTAGCAGCTGAAAAGAATAAAAAACAAACAAAGCAGAAATAAACAATAAACATGTTAACTGATGACCCATAATAACCAGTTAACTTTATGGCAAGAAACAAGTTTTATTGCTGAAAAGGTTCTCATTAAGAGAACTGAAAATGTCTATTACCTTTCATTGGAAAAATAAACAAGCCGCATGACCCATGTAATCTAGCATCCGAGGACATCATAAGTCTTGATAATCATGTGTTTTATATTCCAGAAAGTAAATAAACTTCCAGTTTTGAAAAGAGAATTTCTAAGCATGTTAGCCTATTTTATCAGAGGCTAACTTTTACATGAGGGAAACAGTCTGCCATATGGTTATTTATGATGATACCCCTTTCTCTAGCCCAAAGAAGGTTACCAAGTTGATGTGTTGTGAATACCAAAAACACAAATAAAACCAAGGCCCCAGAAGGAGATAACAACCCCTCTACTTTACAGACTGAGGGCAATGAATCAAGGCTAATGGAGCGAACATTTTGAAATTATGCTTTCCATCCAGTGAAGGATGACACTGACCTTTAAAAAGGAGGCACAATAGAAAATGTCTAAACGTTGCAACCCAGAGACTTGCTGGCAAATTTTGATCCTTTCAGCACAAAACTGAATATAAAATAAACACGTCCAGTACAGTGGGTGGCTTTTGAATGACAAACGCTAGACCTTGATTACTAACAAAAATATACAAGATAATAAGTACCCTGAAGGTAAAAAAAACATTCTCTGAAACAACTTTGATATTTAAATCTTAGAACCAAATAGAGAAATACAATTGCTGTGGCCAAAACCAAAATAACATGTAAATAAAGAACAAGGAATAAGAGTTTGGAGAGAGAAAGGTAGCTAGAAAAACAAAACAAAGTATGATATATAAAAACTAATCTCAGTTATGGTGCAAAATAAAAAATAAAATGTTCTGAAGTAAAATATATTATCACAGGCATTGAGCTAAAATAGTTGGAGCCCCTTAAGTGTAGGGTATGTATAACACATTGACCAGTTTTTGCCATCTTGTTACTCTCACAATTGTATGCTTTATGTAGTTTTGTGTTTTATTTTTGTGCTGAGAACTTCCCAGAGTGCATTGCAATTGGATGGCGTCTAATGCAATGCAATGCAATATAGTGCAGAATATATCTAGCTTGAATGTAGACTATTTGTGTCAGAGAATCCTTTCCACCTATATTTTTCAATTTTCATCAAAACGTTGCTATCTTTTCTAACTTTATGTCACAAAAATTATTTGCATCTGGCTTTCCATGAAAGTCGCGGTTGGCTGCCACTCTGGCTCTGCAATGGAAAGAGTATTCAAATGAAGTGACACCGTGGCACGACAAAACCGCGCTCGTCAAAATAGCTGTGATAAAACCATGTCGCTAAAGCCGCGACGTCATCACCGCGCGTCATCACCGCCGCGACAACAGTGCGGTGACAGAAGGGCGCTTTAAAACAGCGCGGCGGCAGAAAGCCAATTTAAATTAAGGTAAGGGTTAGGATTAGGTTTAGGGGTTTGCTTTAGGGTTAGGTTTAGGGTTAGGGTTAGGGTGCTGAGTGCTTCGGAAGGCGCGGATTTGCCCTCCGCGGTTATGTCATCACGTTTTTCCTTAGCGCTTCGGACAGCATGGATTTGCCCTCCGCACTTATGTCGGTGCGGATAAGGGCTTTGTGGTTTTGTGGTGGAACCAGTGACACAGTCCTTTACAATGCTGAAATCTATGACAGATTAAGATGAAACTAATGGGGTTTGCTAAGACGTCTTCCATTAATTGTAAAAGTTAAAAGAAGCCCAGACGTTAGTGAAAAAGTAGGAAATTAGGAAAGTTCAAGAAATTCATGAGAAAGGAATTTACTTTGAAAATGAATATCAGTGGACAATGGAAAAAATAACTTGATTAAAAAAGAAGGCAGACGGGCAGCTCTCGATACGCCAAGCAGAATGATAGAAGTCACAGACAAAGAATAAGAAATTCATATTAGTGCATCATTACAAATACTCTGCTCAATATTGTCGTGACTCTCAATTTCAACAGTCATGAAATTCTTCCTTGCATTAATTCTTTAACCTAAACTGGAAGAGGCAATCCAATTACATCACATTTCAATAATCAGTAAAAACTTTTTAATTCATTTCTTTTCTCTTTAAAAGAGGATTGCTGTTTAGCTGCAAAGTCTCAGATAGGTAGCCCAAATCGCCAAACATTTGGATTCCATAGTACCATTTTCTTTAGTCCTTCGTAACTTTAGCAAAGAAGAGTGGGATACTTAATGTAGATAATTCCCAGAACAGCTTAAATGGTTGTCAGACTGCCATCCACTACACGAAAAAACAACCTTTTTAGATTGGATCACTAACTATTATGTTCATGCAACGACAAGGAGTCCTTATTTTTGCTGTGCAGGTAAAAAAAAAATCCGGTGGAAATATTTACGATAAACTTGCCAAATTGGGAGACATGTCACAAACAAATTCTACTAGTACTTTATTTTTGGCCTCTTTTATATAACAAACTACAGTTTACCCCTATTAATTTAATTTGAATGATCTTTGAGGTTTCTATTCTAAACTACAAAATTGTTTATGGACTATTAGGAATCAAGTATACCATTAACAAAAGCTAATTTTTCAATACAGAAAGCATGTAACTAAGGAACAGGGAGCAATATGAAATGTTTCAAAAAAGGAGGCAAACTAATAGCACCAAATTAGGAATCCAGGGCATATATTGCTGTTAGATTAAAAATTATGTTAGGGTTGGGGTAAAATAAAGCATGAGAATAAAAAGACATTCAGGATTCCATAGAATAGAAAAAATGAATAGGAAATAAATAAAGCTAATAGTAATTTAATCAATACTGTGTTTTAAAAAAAGAGAACCTTAATAAAAGCAACCAATTTTGTATTGCTTAAACGTTTATGAATCCATTTAAATTTGTATCGTTTCCAACCACCTCCCCCAAAACAATGAACAAGTATAATGTTTTGAATTCATTTATTTAATCGGATTCCATTTATCTAGTTTTAAGACGTGTGGGGAACACATCATATTTTAGGTCATATTTATGCAGAAATATTGAAAATTCAAAAATGTTCACAAACTTTAAAGAACTGTATTTTTCGCACTATAAGACCCTCCGGACTATAAGATGCACCTAGCTTTTGGGGAGGGAAAAAAAATCTGCCTCTGCCTCCCAGCTATTGCCTCCTTGCAACAAACAACAAACAGCCTGGTTAGCTTCAGTACAGCCTGATTTAGCACGAGCAGCTGATTGGTGGTTGGATTGGCCTTCTGGAATACTGCCTATCAGCTGTTCTAGGTTGCAGGGATTGCCACCGCCCATCGCCGCCTTTGCATGCCCCATTTTGGGCCTCCACGCTCTCCATTTTGGGCCTCCATTCGGCGGCAATGGGTGGCGGCAACAATCCGATGCCTGGAACAGGCCAAAAATGGGATGTGTGTAGGCTGAAAATGGGGTGCGCGGAGCAGCTATGATCCCCACAGCCTGGAACAGCTGATTGGTGGTATTCTGGAAGGCCGATCAAATTGCCAATCAGCTGCTCATGCTAAATCAGGCTGTGTTGAAGCTGACCAGACTGTTTGCTGTTTACAGCAAGGAGGCAAATTGCTGGGAGGCAGAGGTTGAAGGGTGGGGTAGGCGGGACTTCAGCAACATTAGCTCTATAAGATGCAAAGACATTTCCACCCACTTTTTGGGGGGGAAGTGCATCTTATAGACCAAAAAATATGGTAATATTAATTGCTATAAGACTAGGAGGAAAAAGGATTTAGGATAGTATCTGTTTCAATAAAACAGAGGCTTACCTAAGAGAATTTCTGCAGAGGTCCATACCCCAAAGTTACTGACTATATCAAATAATTCAAAGTCTGCTTACCGAAACCTCCAGATGTGTAGGATTTCAAACTCAGAATTTCCAGCCAATATGAGTAATGGGCCTAATGATGTAGAATTTTGGGTGAGTGTAGTTGGAGTATAATGTTTTGGAGGCTATTAGGATAGAAAACTTGGTGGCATGCTTACATGCTCTCCAAGAGCCATAGTGGCACAGTAATTACAAGATAGTATTGCTGGCTAACTCTGCCGACAGCTAAGAGTTTGATTCTGACCAGCTCAAGGTTGACTCAGACTTCCATCCTTCCGAGATCAATAAAATGGGACCCAAATTGTTGGGGCAACATGATGACATTTGTAAACTGCTGAGAGAGTGCTGGTATATAAGTCTAAGTACTGTTGTTATTGCTCTTAACAGAATTACAATTTCCAGAGGCAAGAAGGCAGTATACGTTATAGTTTTATGCACCAGTTCCTAAGTATGAAGGTGAATAGAATCGTGTACAGGTAATCCTCAACTTACAACTGTAATGGAGTCTAACCATTATAGTTATAAGTTGCGATAATAGTAAAACAGATAATCACACACCCTGCCCAGTTTTATGACCTTTTGTTTGCAGTGGCTGTTAACTGAGGTCATTGTTCACTTAACAGTGCAAGAAGTCAGGAACCAGAGTTATTCAAGAAGTACAAGTTTTTTCCATGATACCTCTAAACAAGAATCTGAACTACTAACAGCTAAGGCAAACTGGTGGTAGATAAGAGTAAATGGAATTCAAGATGGTCTGATCTTAGATCTCTTGTGGGCATGAAAAGACTCCAAACTGATGATTTGCTTGGCCCCTTCCTTCGGCTCAGCCTGGTGATCTCCTACAGTGCTTTTGCCAAACACCAGAAGTATACTTTTTCCAGGAAAATTTTTCTAAATCAAGGTCATACAACCATGGAGCACTATAGACATTTATAATTGTGGGTTGGTTGCTGAGTTCCCAAAATGTGGTGATGTGACTATGGGGGGTGGATGGGGCCATTGGAACTGGGATGAAGGGGTCTGTCATAACTTTAAATGGTCACTAAGCAACTAGTCATAAGTCGAGGACTACCTGGACTCAAGCAACATCTTGAATATCAAGGACATCAGAACACACGAGATGTCCACATGAACATGTCCACATGAACACATGAAAGAAGTGTGGTAGATATATTATCTGCTAGAGAAGTACAGTTTGAACAAAAAGCAGTGAGATGTTTATAAGATAGGCATAAAAAGAATAAAGAATAAAGGCAAAACAATAGGTCTAAGAATTATCTTTTTAACCATATGTACTCAATAAGATGTGCAGCTGTTTTCCAAAATATGGGAATGTAAAATTCTATCTTCTATTTATTGCTGTTTTTAAGTAGCTATTAAATAAAGGGTTTACTTCCAAATCCCATAATTTGATTCTTTTACCAAATTTACATCTGAAACAAATATGTCTTGAGGTTTTAGCTGTATACCACTGAGGCAAAACCAAAGGAATTTTAAGCCTCTTTTTATTTATTTTTATTATGTACTTTAAATGGGCAATTACAATATTTCTTCTCAACTATAATCAGCAAAATAACAATTAAGTCTCTAAATGATGCAAATGTTAATGAAATCCAACTCTTTGAAAACTATTCATTTTCATTAAAAGAACTGCTTCGCCATACTTTAAAAAAACATTTTTGCAAGGTTAAATAAAATATTTTATGGCAATCGCTGCTGCTTAGTGCCTCTGTAACAAGAAACATGAGACACAGGTTTTCCTTCCCAATAAGGGAGTGTGGTATTTGAGACCTGATCCTAACTCATTTTATTCCCAAGTGTGAGTTGAACAAGTCAAATATGAACTAATGCCTAGAGGAACTTTTCTGACTCCGAAATATGGATTATTTCATATTTCACATTTATCTTAAAATCTGCTCCCAGAGTTCTTAAAATTCAGTAACTTGGCAAGATGAGAATTATCATGAGGAATGAAAAAGCTTCAGAATGATGAAGTCATCTCACATTCCATTAAACTGACACTTGCATGGTTTGTCCACGGTTGGGCACTATTCTGACCTCCAGAGAATACCATATTTTTCAGATATAAGACACACTTTTTCCCCTCAAAAAAGAGGGTGAAAATCTGGGTGCATCTTATACACTAAATACAGCATTTTTGGCCTCCCAAAACCCCGCCCCTTTGCAAAAATGGCCGTGCATAGCCTGTAGGAGGCTTCCAGAGTGCTCCTGGGGGCTGGGGAGGACAAGAACGAGCGAAAAATGGACCTACAAGCCTCCTACAGGCTATGCATGCCCTTTTTTTTGACAAAAAACAGGCCCGTTTTCTGCAAAACGTTTTTGGAAGGTCTCCAGAGTGCAAAAACTTTTTAAAAAAAATTTGCCTCTTCAAAATCTTGGTGCACTTATACTCCGATGCGTCTTATACTCCAAGAAATACAGTTAGTTCCTCAAGAAGTCAAGCAGCAAGAGAGTTTGGAACGTGCCATAATATAACATGCCCACGCCGAAGTCCCAATGAATTTGTATTAATCCTGGATACTTAGAAACAAATGCCGTTGAAATATTAAGACAGATTAAAAATTAAAGCAAGAACATTGCTCATCTGGTCAAAATAGCCACACAAATTACATGATGCAGGTGTAGCTTTAGAAAACAAAAGACGACCGTATTGAACCAAATTCCTATGTTTCCAAATGGACCACTTCCTCAATTTTGGTGTGCAGGGAGAAGTAATAAAATATCAATAGAACTATAATAATATGGAATATTACAAAGCTCATTAACTTAATAATTACCAGAATATTGGGTTTTAGACAGCCAAGCATTTAGTGCTATTGATGATTAATACTGCTTCGCTGCTATTTTGCTTTTCTTCCCTTTGGCCTCAACCAAATGTGTGCTACGAAAGAGTCCATGGGAGCCTCCCAAGGAAGAAATGCTCCCCAGAAAGAAGTTATATAAGGGGCTCTTACAATTTCCAGCTGGACCCCTCCCCCTTCTGTCCCTGTTCACTTTGCCTAAAAGAGTAAGATAAGTGTATAGATACAGGAAGAGGAAAATCCATTTCAAAGTTATGAATGCCCTCTGGAGAACAGTAGAGTTTGCAATTATGTTATTTGTTTAGCAAGAAATTTCAACAAATTGGTCTTGTTTAGAGTACTTTAAAATATCCTCCGTCCTTTTCTTTTTTCCTCTGAAATCTTCTATTGTTTCATTTTATATCACCAACTTGTGCAGTTAACTTCTATTAGTGAGAAGTGGGCATCTCATAGTCACACAGGTAATAAAAGCAATAAAACTCTAAAATAATATGCTATAATCCCTGAATACTCAGTGATGCTTCCAGACAAGGATACTTTAACTATGCCCAATCAGGACTGTTCGTATTTCATTGCTTGTGGAAGACTTCAACTGTCCTTCCAGGTTTTTAACAAGCCAAATAACATTCTGCAGTTATCTGGGCAGTCTTACTTCCTTTCTAAATGTTGGCAGAAAGACAAGTGGAAAAAGTATGATTTTCACTATGTTGAGATAAAAAGGTTAAAAAGTCCTAATCATGATTGGCTCAGTTTTGCTGCAGTTTAAAAAGAGACAGAAACAGCTATTTTAAAAAAATGCTGTTTCAAAGGGGAAAGATTAATGTGAAAACACTACTTCCACATAAGAAAAAAGCGTAGAGAAAAATAGAGATTTATCAATTATATTGGTCATAACTTGCAGATCATCCACTCCCCCTCCTCTTAAATTGCTTTCTGCAATGGATAAACTATAGCAGAGTAAATTTTAAAGCTGCTCTTCTTTTGCTTTTTTTTAAATGTATGAACTCAGCTTGGTTATTCTACAGTAAATACATATTAAGTCCAGTTTTCTGTGATTGACTTTAGCCGCTTAATTAACCTGCACTCAATTTACAGATCATAGAGATCATTTTCTCTATGGTATGCTACATATCTTCTTGCTAAGGAAGACCTCTTCCTACTAAGGAAGAGGAAAAAATTACAGATAATTGTTTCCCCAAAATTATCGTATTTTCTCACAAATTTCCCCCCCAAGTACAAGTAGAACATATGGCACTACCAAGTCCTCTTTCAAGAGTGCTCAGCCTAGATAATTCTGGAATATCAGCATGATCAACAGCAGTCAAGCAATATATGAAATTGTCCTTCAATCACTAGGTTGCTACTTTTCAGCTATGACCTCAGAATTTTGCAGTCAGAATCTAATTTTCCACAGTCCAATCCCTTTCTTGCTTATGTTCAACAGCAAACAGCACACTGCAGGGATCTTCCTATTGATACATTTGTTATTTTTCCCTAAAGCATGTTAAAAAAATGGTAGAAATGTTTGGTTTTTTTTAGAATCTCTTTTTATTACGGTTAAGACACCTTCTCACTGTAAAATCTAAAAAGCTTTTATGAAGAAACTAATCATGAAAAACATGATGGTTGTTTTCTCTGTTGAAGCAACACGAGGTTCTTCACTGCATTCTGCAATTCTGTGCCTATACGCACTATGCATGTACCCCAACTCTGTGAAAGCATACACAATTTAAGCATATATATGTAGAGAGGAAAATTTCTCATCACAATTAGATGCTGATGAATAATGGATATCTATGAATTCCCTAAGAGTGGTGAAGTTGAGATTTTAATGTCAGTATGTTTGAGTATGCAACAGCAGTTATCATCAAGGATATCCTTCTCCAAGATCCCTATTTCTGGTTCATTGCTCAGCTTTTGGACTGTCATTTTCAAATTGTCTTATTGTATTGTACTGTCAGTTGTATTGTCTTATGTCAACAGAAGGTTTGTGCTCACATTGTTAGGATTAACATCCCCAAAGCTGAAGACGTTTGCTTTCTCTCAAGCCCAATGAATTATTTATATGCTCACATACAGAAGCCTGAAGTTCTTTTTTTTAAAAAAAAAATTGGACCGCGTGTGAGTGCAGAGCAGTGTTTCTCAGTCTTGGCAATGTTAAAATGTGTGGACCTTTAACTCACAGAATGCTGGCTGGGGAATTCTGGGAGTTGAAGTCTACACATCTTCAAGTTGCCAAGATTGAGAAACACTGCTGTACAGCTCCAAACCCGAATGAAATATAAACATTTCTGGGTTTGCTCATCCTTTTTGTTTATCTCTTCTGTCTTGCAGTTTAAGCATGGACCTTTGGCTGAAATCTGGAAAACTAAAGACAGGAGAATGCATGAATTCTCCCCCACACGCCACCTCCAAAAACTTAAATTGAATTATTTCAACACTTTCCATTTTTAACAACTATCGCAACTTGTATGGCATACATACCTGTGGGGACTTGTGAGAGCGCCAGCTATACTGGTGACTATGAAGACTCTCCAGCAAAACATTTTCATCTGTGTCTACCTGGCCAAACCGCAGTGTGTCCTGTGTGTCATTACAGATTACAAAGTGGCTAAAGACTATTTCTTCTGCCTCAGGGCATTGATTCTGAAAGAAAGAGAATAGAAAACCAAACAAGCTTCAGAATAATTCCAGGATGTTTGGCAACTATCTACTCAATGGAGAAAATGTCTTCGGTAGCATAAGCTTTCCTACAAAGCATTCTTTCCTCATAACAAAAATACCAGAATCAATGATGGCTCCCAAGATATATACCCATTTATATATCTTCAATTGCTAACATAGACAAATAACAAAATAAGGGAACTGCAATTTTAAAAACATTTAATATATGTTATAGACATGTGAACAAATGTTATTTCCATTCCATAGTTATATTAATACTGCCAATATTAGTGAAGATCCTTTCAGGGATTTTAATATTTTAGGAAAAATACATCTTAGGTAATATTTTAAAATAATCAACTTTTCTGAACTGGTTTTAAACATTATTGTAGTATCCATTCAGAATTTTCAGAATGCTCCAACAATTTAGATTTACTATATACGAGGCTGTATACACATTGGAAATAAAAGGACATTAACTTTTTAATGATAATAAATAGTTGCCATTCTCAAACTTATATAAGAGCTGGTTGATATTCTCTTCCATTGCAAGGCTACTATATAGCCAAATACTTTTTTTGGGGGGGGATCATTATTTTCCTTTTAAAGTAGCTCAGCAACAAATGTAGTATTTAATTGCATGAACAACCATCGAAGAATGACGTCTGCCTTTATGCTTGAAGATAAATATATGAATGTTCAGTTATGGTACACAGAAATGCTTCTGTACCTGGGAACATTCTTCTCAAAATGCATACAAAGCAAGGCACGTAAGTGAAAAATGAACAATGTACTGCAGGTCATGAGGGTAATGTACTAATGCATAACATAAATTTCTGACATTCAAATTAGAGAAATTTGTTTATTGTCTGTCTTCAATCAATTGTATTTGACCTTGCTTCTGCTTTTAAAAGATTAGACTAGAACAACAGATATATTGGACATCTTTCCACACAATATGAACCATTGCCTTATTTGACAATGCATAAATTTTCAATTTCTCAAGGGTTTATTAATCCCTATAATACACTGTGTTACAAGAATGGTTTGAATGCAGAAGAGTAAGTGGCAATGTTACAAAGAGATCTTCAAGGCATTCTTCCTTTACATTTTGATCTTTATATTTTCTCACTCCATCAATCTGAAACTGATTGCCAATTCTCAGTATTCTTCATTCAAGTAAGTAATATACAGTATTATGTTGTCCACTTCTTCTACTGGAGCCTACAGGACCACAACGGATTTCCTATTTTCAGTTCCATTTTCCTTATTATATTTCCATTATGTTTAGTTCACAGCTGGAATTATATCTGGGTGATTTTTTTCTTCTTCTTCCGTAGAATCTTCTCCCATACCAGTGGGTAAATTCTTCCCTTGTTGTTTAGTTACTCATGGTTCTGTCAGTAATATCATGAAAGGATATAAAAGCGAGGAAGATATCCAGATTTCTCAACCAGCCAAGTCTTTCTTGGCCATCAGATTTCTAAAGAATGCACTTTAGAAAATGTAGTTGTCAACACTTCATTTAGACTAACACAAAAAAACTTCTTTCTTAGGTGCACAAAGTATGTAATCCGTTATATTTGAAAGTTACGCAAAATCACCCATGATGATGTATGTACCTGTTCTTTGCAGAAATTGGTTTTTATGGTGACCACCAGCTTTAATGTGTATGCTTCATTTTACTGAATATATTAAAAAAATTCTTATATTCACCTAACTTCTCTTCTTAGCAGGATTGAATTGCTGCATCCTTTCCCTGCTTATTTCCTCTCCCTTTTTAAATGTATATGTAGATACCTATCCACTCTTAACTCCATTCAATTGTTGAAGTCAGAAAGGGGCTTCAAAATAATGGGGGCAGAGGCAACAAGGTCAAGAGGATTTTATATTACAGATTTAATGTTATATAGTTTATAATGTTATTAATTAGAAACACTGTAATTTAATTAAAATTTTAATAATAATTGAAGAAAACAATACTGTCATTCCTGGTGCTACATAAGAACATATATTGTTTTGACATTCTTTAATGATACATCTCTGATTACCATTAGTCACAGACATGGATTTATTTATTACCAGTTTATAAAGAGGTTTTCCTTAAAGAATGTTTTTTTTAAATCTGAAAATTGTGTGTTGGCTTCTATAATATCTAATATTATACATGCTATACATGCTACATAAATGTATAGTGAAATATTTTACTGGGCCAACATTTTGTTGGCAAAATAATCCAAACTTTAAATTTTTACCATAAATAATGGTAACCTTAAACAATACATTTACTAATCTACATAAGCCCTTAGAATTACTGGATTATGTCCCTTAAATTTCCAGAACATTTTTTCACTTAAATTATGGAATCCTATAGAAACTCAGAATGGTATTCTTATTATGTTGAATAAAATGTGCTCCCAATTAAATTTTCAAGGCCCTGTAAACTTAAAAATTATAAAAGCAATTGCTTTTAAAAGGAAAAAAAAGGTCTATCATCTTGGCATTTGAACAGATGACCTGGACCATAAAAGCACATAGTCTGATGATGCCTGTAATGCCTATTTCTATTGTTAAAACTTCCTTCATTATTTAAGAATAAAATTAGTTCACCTTTTGGTGAAAACAAATTCCAACAGAGGCTTCCGTTTATCTTGAACTCTTGACCTAAAGGTATAAGGCCAAATTACTTTAAGCTTTCTATGTCAGCTCTTATCCCCAATGTGTACAAAATTGTTGTTTCTGATACTTGGTTAGAAAATGTGAGGAATTCAATTAATGGTGGTAGTCTGGTAGGACACCGTGTTAATTGTGAACACTGAACATGACAAAATACTTACCAGTGGGAAGTTAATTTTCAGTATGTGGTAGAAGAGAACCCACTGAAGAAACATGTTGTTACCAATTAACATTAATATGTAGTTCAGAGCCCACCTCAATAACTAATGCAGCCTAATGTAAAAATAGGATGAGTTTTTAATCAAGGACACTCTCGGCTAGAGACTCACCCACCACATCAGAAGCTGGTGGCAAAAACGTCCGAAATGAGAGGAAACAAGGAAATTGCAACAACAATTACAGAGGCATATCCTCCGTGGGTCATTTGAACATTGCCACCCTGCATATAAATCAGGTCTAACTATTCATAGAATGTACCTGACTGGTACATCTTACAAGGCAACATATGGCTCTGCTTATACAATCCTGTTGTTTCCAACTCAGGGTATTTCTTTAAAGGCTCCCTATAGTTTAAGTCGGTCAATCATTTTCTGATGTGGTCTTACACATTTAAATATTTACACAATGCACTTTTTGTACATATGTGATACTAGGGAGACTTTTTTCACTGCACAAAGTAACGAAGGCCATTTTGCAGTAGTTACTCCTCCACCAGCCCATCCAAACAGTCCTCCATCAAAATTGTTTGCTTGTTTTCTGTTAAGCAGATTGCTCAAAATATGACAAAAAGCAGAAATTGGAGCTACAAAGACTCTTTTTTCACAGTGATATTTGAACCAGATGTAAAGATTTAAATCACACTAGCTCTTATTTTATGAATGTCCTTTTACAATAAGAAAATCCTGGAATACCTTGAAAAAAGAAACTCTGATGTAAAACAGATGTTTTATCTTTTTTAGCTTTGCTATTGTAGTTTTGTGATGGGTTATTAATGCAGAAAACTTTGTATAGATATGGAGATTGGTACAGAAAAATCCTGGGATGAGATTATTTGGATAATTGCAGAAAATATTATTTGGATATAATTTTATTAATTTGATCTATCAGTTTTGTATGTACAGAACATCATAATAATTATAGCAAAAACCTTCATTAGAGTAACAGGGAAAATATGTGCCAGATATCAAATGTAATAGAATTCTTCCTCTTTTTTTCATTCAACAGGATAAACAAGAAATTAGGGAAAAGTCTAATTTTAAACCATGATATCATTTGGAGGATTGGGTGAATATTCTATGTTACCTGGTTATGCCTTTTATCTGAACTAAAAGAAAAGAATATTTTATATGTAGATTTGGGTCTTAGTACGTTGTTACTGCTTACTTGGTTATTATTATGTAAGAAATAGAGACATTACAATTATTCAACGAATTATATTCCAATCACATTTACCCAAAGTTAAATCCATCCAAATTGATCCATGAAATCTTGATGTCTTTTCAATGGTACAGTAGTAAGAATTTTAAAATACTCTTTCCTGCTATAATTGTTTAATTTATTATTGCCAAAATGGATAATAAAGCTAACAGGATATACTTGCTGTAGCTTCTGCCAAGTACTCCTCAGAGGTTTTGGTCTGCCTAAGATAGCTGCTCTCTGTCAGGGCAAAACTCATTATTACAGCCCCTGCATCAATTATTCTGTGAATCAGCTTAGATACTGTATATCCTATTGAGATAACTGCCAGAAAATAGTTGAGCCAGGGTATCTTCTGGCTCATTCAGACTTTAATCGAATTCAAAGAGGAAAAGAGAACTTTTGTTCTCAAGTGTTTTTCTACTGACAATTGACTATATCCTTGGCATTTGCTACATCTTATGTTCAGTCTGCATCCTTCCAGAGTCACTCAGTGACTTGCACACCCTGAAAATCTGCTCTCTTACTACGAACTCATAGATCTTTTCCTTCTCTTTCCTCTCCTTGAATATGTACCTTCCATTTCAGTTAATTACTTCATGATAAGTACAAAATTGCATTACAAGGTTGGATCTGAACCTTCAAATTATGATTTTTGCTTATGCTCCAACTGGAGAAGCCACATTCAGATCACTGCTTGGATTTCAAACGTAAACAAAACCCTAGTTATTGGCCTGGGTGTAATGGCAAAACCCACATAATCTCTGGTGTCTGCTAAATGGGAAATAAGACTCCATCCATCGTGTCATAACATTCCTTTTGGGGAATATGTAAAAAAACCAGAAAAATAGATATTGCAAAATTTAATTTATACAATCAATGCACCGTATTTTTTGGAGTATAAGACGCACCTTCCCCCCCCCCTTAAAAGTGGGTGAAAATTTAGGTGTGTCTTATGAATATGGGTGTTTTTCACAAAAAAATGGGCTCGTTTTTGGGCTCCAAGCCCTCTGTGCATTGCATTTTCACCCTCCCAAGCCCACAGAAGCACTTTGCAAGCCAGAAACAGGCCCATGTTTGGTGAAAACAGGGTGTGTGGAGCACTGCAGAGTGCTTCTGGGGACCAGGGAGACCAAAAACTGTTTTTTTCTTGTTTTCCTCCTGTAAATTTAGGTGTGTCTTATAGTCCGGTGCATTTTATAGTCTGAAAAATATGGTAACTCTTCATACCTTTCTATCCTTGCAAACCAGTCTTGTTTGTACTACATCTTTATATGAATTCATACATTTCCTTTTGTTCCTTAAACTTCTCTCTTTCTATTTGAGGACCTCATCAACATCTAACTACAAATACTACTAATCTTTCCTCCCAACCCATTCACATTTCTTCATATATATCTTTTGCAATTCAATTCTCATTCATTTTTCTGTAAGACTTTTGTATTCAATTCACATTCATTCAGCAACCTTTCATTCATTTTACTTAAGTGAGATGAACAGTGTAGAAATTTGATAAGTAAATAAATGTTCTTCCCCATGTAAGAGCAAATTCCCCCCACCAATCCATACATTTACTAATCATGCTCATACAATACCAAAAGATGATATGTAAATAGGTTTCATGCATTTCATTTGCTTTTGTTTCATTTTCAATAAAATGCATCACACAATAAAAAGGACCTGAGGCTAGTTTACCATTCCAATTTCAGTCCCTTCGCCTTATAAAGCTTTTGATACTTCTTCGCTCTTAGGAATCCTGAGTTATGATATCTGGTTTAACCTTTTCATTTCAGGCCTACATGCTTACCTCTTGCCAAGCCTGAAGCGTTTTATGCAGAGAGTGGATGGTATGTTGGCCAAAGCTGATGAATACAGGATCCACTACCAAACTTCCATCCAAAATCTTTTCCATGGAATTTCCAGAAACAGAAAGCTGCCCCAGTACACCAAATGGTTTGGCAACAGTTTGCTTAGTTAGATTTCTACATTCCAAAAGTTTGCACTCAATTCTAGTGGACAATTGCATGTCTCTGAAGATGGATCCATCACCCCATTGCCTGAAATAGGTATGAGGTTCTTCAAAAGAGATGATTGAATATTCTAATTCAGATGGCACATTTTTATCAGAGATAAATGGATGTAGGAACTTTGGTGGCTCTATAGAACAAAAGGTAAAAATAAATCATTAATACTTAATATAAAACTAGAAGTGAACGTATGCAGAATAAAAATCTGCACAGAATGACCAAGCTATATTTTTCTAGATCAAGTCAATTTATTTTAAACAAAAATTCTAGATATTATTTCACCATAGTTAAGTAGTCACAGACATGAAATGTAAACTGAAAAATATTATAAAGTAATATTTTCTCCACTGAAAGTTTACTGCCATCAGCAACATTTTTATTTAAAAAATGTGCTTATATCCAAGTTCCGTAATCATACAATAAAACTTTATGACTTTTTTCATTCTGTTGCAATATAACCATTGCATGTGTCTTTTTTGCAAGGTTAACTGAACTCTATTTTCAAAAGCTTTCTCTGACCACTTAAGAGCCACTGAGATCCATGGGTTCAGAACATTAGTAAAAATTCTGGGAGTTAGTGTCCCTATTTGTGAAAGGTAAGGTTAGCTTTTGAAGTCCCAAGATATCACCTAAAGTCATAAGAAAGAGCAGTCTTATAATATATAACCTGACCTTTGGTCAGATTTTGGATGAAATAGAGACCCTTTCTGTGCCTCTTTGTGTTTACAAGTATGACATCAATAAATAAAAGATGTGGTCAGTGGTGAGATTCAAACAACTGGGTCTCTGTCCTAATGATTTCTTCCAACAACCAATTCATCAAACTGCTCAGGAAGTTAACAACCGGTTGTCTTGAAGTGGTGCAAACTGGCTGAATTCTACCACTGGATGTGTTGTGTTGTGGAAATGTTAATATGCTAAGGCCTATATTAAATGGTATAAAGAATATAGTAGGAAGCATGGTAATCTCCAGACATAGGGTGTCATCTTTGCCCTCCAGTCACATGGCCAGCAGCACTGGCTGGTATATCACAAGCCTCTGGAAAGCATTAATTTGCCTGCCACTTCAGTGCACTAACCAGTAACTATAAGTTGCTATTGTGAAGGTGATACTGAGTGCAATAGCAATGCTAATAAAAAAGTGAAACAATAAACAACCAGAGTTACCAAGAACTAAACAGCAAACATTCTTCAAATCAGAAAATAAATCAAAATTGTCAAACACATTAGGAGAAGGTAGAGGATACTCATTCAGGACTGTATGTTCAGATACAGTGCTGATATGTAAGTTAAAATAAATGTAATTATTGATGTAGAGATCAGCATCTGATAAACCCAAAAGGGAAATAGAAATTAAGATTATTGAAAATATAGTCAATTATTAAAAAGATATAAAGAACAAAGCTATCAGAACATACATATAAATCCTCTCACAGATGCTTTTTTTAAAGGATACAAATTTTAAAAAGATAATTACAGAATACATTACTTTGAATTTGCAGAAAATAATTATCCCAGAAAACAATTCGTGACATAATCAATCTACAATAGTCCCAGTTACATACATTTAATTGTTCCACTATGAATAAGTTAGTAAAGAAAATAGCAATTAAGAATAATAGCTTAGTTTAAAAAAAGATTCTAAAAAAGAAAAATAAATAAATCTTTTTAAGGACCTCTACCCGATTCAGGCTTTTTTTTTTGTTCCTTTCACTGTCATTCGAAGTGCTAAAAATGTTAATTAGTAATGGGAAAACTTAGAAATGTTGAAGAAAATGTTAGTCATTCACCACTTTCAAAACCATCATTTAAGCAAGATGTCATGAAATTGCTGAGATATTTGCTCATTTTTCATGGAGAATATTATTTGAAATTACACAATGTAATAACATGTATTGGAAATAAAACTGACAATAATGCAAGCACACATTACTGAATGAAACCAGGTGGATTGCATCTCTATTCCCAGTTTCTTTTTAAAACAATACTGTAACTGAGTTTTGAGCTACTTCCTTTGGAATCTTTTTGTTCAATGGCACATATAAAGTGGGGCAGGTTTGCTGGCAAAAGTGAAAAGCAAAATTTATCCCATTAGCCTCACAACAAAGTGAAAGGAAAGGGGGAATTTGGGCCCACTACTGAAGCTTAAAAAATGAAGCACCTTCTGCAATTACTCCCTTCAAATACATCTGCTTTTTACACATTCCTGCTACTGATAAGTAGGTGTAAGCTATCTGAGCATATGGTCCAGTGGACAAAAGAACTGCAAATGTAAAGCAGGTGGGATGATGAGTAAATGGAAAAAGCAATAGCTACAATTTAAGATACATACCTCTGCCCAGCTGATCCAGATGGTGGCAAAGATGAAGTTCGGCATGAGCAAACTGAATTGAAACCCCCAGGGCAGGCACGTACCAGGGAGTGAAGCATGAATCTACCCTTGTGCAGGCTGCCAGGGCAGTAGGCGTCACAAATTGATCAGATGAACTCTGGGAACCCGATTCACTTTCTGAACTGGGGAAGGGACGTGAGAAAAAAGACAAAAAATAATGTTCTAATACACTTCATTAAATTGTTTTCTAAAAGAGCAGCATCTTTGAGGATCAGAGCCCCAATAATGTGGTCATTATTAAACACTATTAATTTGGAATAATTATTTCAATTATAATAAGAATATATTGTATTTCATTTAGGTGAAATAAACTCTTATTAGACAATATTCTCCAAACCTGTGCCTGAATTGTTTTCTAAGGCATAACACTAGTTATCTAATAAAGAAGGTGAGAGTGTAAGGTATTCTTAGAAGATTGAACTAGAGTCAAGAAAGAAAGGATTCTATTCTCACTTAGCCATGAAGTTTTTACAGATGAACTCGGATGAACCTGAATCAATTATTGTCTGTTTGATTGAATTAACTTTGTCAGATTGCTGAGGGGACACAATGTAACAGAAACAAATTCCTCATTTGGAACACAAACATACATTTACAAAGATTAACTGCTATTTTATTATTTCAATTTCATATATTGTAGTCAATCTTGATAATTTTTTTGAAACATGGCCAAGTAAATACAGTGGGCTATGTACTGGACTTATCTCAACAAAACAGTTAACTATAACTGTAGTTTTGGATTCAAAGGTAATACTGTGATTTTTTTTTTTTTTAAGTTTTCAATCTCTTTGTGATCATGCCAGAGAAAGACAGGTGAGGACTTCTTGGATCCAAGATTTACCTAGGCTTCTTTATATCATGACCAACCAAATTACCCGTGGAAGGCTTAGACAATTTTAGCATTCTTCCAGACCTAAAAATCTAGATCTGTGTAATGTGGTGTTTCAGCCATCTAGTTCAGTGAGATTTCTTTCATTATTATTACAATAATGAATTGTTTGAAGAGTCATGTGTTTTTGTCTGTTTCAGTGTTTTAGCTTCTGATTTAAAAAATAGCACATCTGTCTCAGTGAACTAAATTACTGTTTCATAATCAATATTGTATTTACCTTTGGTCATCCCCTGAATTCTGGTTGCTGTTCAAAACAATTCTCCAAAGATCTGAAGCTACAAACTCTTTCGGATCAGTTATTAAGTTGATACTTGGCAGGGTCAACTCACAAACTTTGCTTTCCGATAAGCTGAACTCTCTGAAAGCAACAAATGATTTCTGGAGCTCATCCCAGTATTCCAAACTGCAGGGGATCTGTAACAATTGCAAATCTTAGTTGTTTGGCAATTCTTGACAAAGTGAAAGACATTTCAGTGTAATATACAGTTGCACTATTTGTCTGTCCCTCCCCATCAAGAGAGAGAGATTGCTTCTGTCTATGCATGCATTGATAAATACATGCATACATAATGTCTATGTCAGTCTGTCCATCGATCCCACTGAAATCCCAAAGGACTCTTGGCAATTCACAGAAATAAAAAGATACAATGACACAATCCACAATCAAATTAAAATTGAAATATAGGTTTCAGGATGTATAAACACAAGTCCCAACAAGAATCAGTCTATAAATCTTAGCCAAGATGACATCACAATCTAAATACCCTCTGGAAGAACTTTATCTTGAGCTGTTTCTGGAAAGTAATAAAGATGGAAGTCAACAATATCTCCATGGGATGCCATTCCAAAGGACCGATGCTGCCATTCAGAAGCGGTACTTTGTCAGTCATCTTAATATATTTTAAAAGGTTTAATATTAATGCAATTGATACTGATATTTATTTCACTGGGATTAGAGAATATTTCTTACCACACAAAGGGAATATTAACTACCATACAATGTATGCACATTTCTCTAAATTATGCAAAGTAAAATGCAAGCAGATATTACTATAATTATCAAAACAACAACAACCAAGAGAATGAATTATGTTTTTATACTTAGAATACATTTACTTAGTTTTTAATTAATTGGCTTTTTAAAAATGCCATTTTCATATATACCAAAAGCTAAGACAGAAATCAGTATTTCCCAGGGCACATCTGTAATAGATCAGAAAATATTTTGGAGAACAATTATCTTCTTGGAAGCTTTTCATGCAGGGTGTGACTCAGTTCAGGATAGGATATCCACCTCATCTCGATCATAAGAAAAACCAACCATTAAAAAAAAGGTTCTTATCTTATTAACCTTTTAACTTCCAATTGCTGTATTTAGGTGGCTGGTCTTAAACTCCTGATAAAGAGAAATGATGTGTGACTCATACCAATGACAAAACTATGTGAAGAGACAAGTTTGGTTTTGCCTCCAGTTTTACACAACAATCTCCTAATCTGATGGAAAATATCTCCCAATATGGGATTTCAACCCAACTCTGAATATAGGTTGTCCTTGAGGTACGACCACAATTGAGCCCAACATTTATGTTGCTAAGTGAAACATTTGTTAAGTGAGTTCCACCCCATTTTATGACTGTTCTTGCCAGGGTTGTTAAGTGAATCATTGCATTTGTTAAGTTAGTCACACAGTTGTTAGGTGAATTTGGCTTCCCCATTGACTTTTCTTGTCAGAAGGTCACAAAAGGGAAGGGTGTGACCTCAGGACACTGTAACCGTCATAAATATGAACCAGTTGCCAAGCATATGAATTTTGATCATGTAACCATAGGGAAGCTGCAACGGTCTAAGTGTGAAAAACAGTCATAAGTTACTTTTTTCAGAGACGTTCATCACTAAATGAATGGTTAAGTCGAAGACTACCTGTAGTACATGATTTTCTGAGAAAAACATGCATGATTACTTTCTGAGAATGCAGCATTAAGTAGCGTACAAAGCAGCTGAATGTAGTTTTCTGAATTTCCACTATAGCCTGCCAGAAGAATTTAACAGATAGATATAATATGACAATCTGAGGGAGCATAGCCCCTCAGTGCACACAACATATCTAAGAGTAGATCATTTAATCTTCACTTTCCAACTGTGAGAATCCCCAGATACTCATCAAAGCAGATGTACTACCAGTTAGATGATTCCTTGCACCAGTGGAATTAATCTGCTTAGTGGAGTAGGGGGTGAACTTAAAATTTCTTTCAATTGTCCTACTTTATTTTGCTTATTTATTAAGAAAATGTATATGGCCACCCAACCCACTCATAGTGATTCTAGGTGGCTTATCAGAAGTAAAAACCCAATTACAAAACCCAATACCCCCCCCAAAACAACAGCAATCGAACAAACCACTTGATGGGCTCCGTATCACTCTTGAGATCCCCAGAACCACTGGCAAAACCATGTCTTCAGGTCCCCTTGAAAAAGTATGAAGCTTTCCTTCCATATACACAGTATATATGTGCCCCAACAGAATCATTGTGTGCTAGAAATGATTTACCGTGATTTCATTTTTAGGTAATGTCGTGATTTGGAACACCCTCTTAATCTCTTAAAGTCATTTTATTACGCACCACGAAATGGTTACATAATCACTGGCAAGTTTGAGTGAACTATTTAAAGATGCTTGTTTTTACATTAGTTAATAACAAGCTAGACAGCAAACGAAAACAGGGTTTTTAGCTATAATCCTTCATTTTAATATATGCAATACCAAAAAGCCTGTTAATATCAGCAAGCACACAGAATACAGGAAAACCAGAATTCGTGTTAAAAAAATACATACTGTTATGTTTATCACTGAGAACTGCTTACAAAATGCTAGGTCTGGGTAAGCAAAAAAAAAATAAGCTACCTAATATGAAATATTAAAAATAAAGTAATAATCCAGTACACAAATGCCTAGGAAGGGAGAAAGTCTCACCAAAATGCACAGGTTTATAGCAACAGAACTCTTTATGAATTGAATTTGGGAATTTAAACTGATTTACATTATGTATTTCTATGGATACCACATTATTTATTCTTTTGGGTGGATAGGTTATGACTAGTGGCCCAGCTTGATAATTTTAAAGGAAGACAAATGCTTTATGCAGTAGCAGCTGCCAAAAATAATAAGTCGAAAACTTGAATATCAAGTATATTATACAAAATGACTCACAGGCAGGGGAAGTGAGATTATTAGGTGCCATTGAGAGTCCCATAAAAAATAAAATTGTATTCCTTTTGTCTTGAAAAATAAGATTAATAGTCTTCCTACATGACAAATAATACTTATTCCAGAAATATTGTTGCTGTTATTTCTGCAACATGAACATCGGTTTCAATTTTGCTGAAACTTCAAAAGAAGTCGTAACACAGCAGCTTTCTTCATTTGAATACCATGAGAATTGACTTGTTTGTTTATCCATATTTATTATTTTTTACAAATAACTTATGACAGCAAACATATCCATATACCTTCCTTCTCCTATTTTTCCCACAACAATCTGTAAAGTGGCTGAGACAGAGAGTGACTGGGCCAAGATCACCCATGTGGCTTTCATGGCTACAGTAGGACTAGAACTCATAGTCTGGGGCCTTCTAGCTTGGTGCCTTAACCACTAGACCAAACTGACTGTCTTCCAAGGGTGGCACAAGCTGAAAGTGGCACAGATTGAAAGGCAATTGTGGTACTAATTTGGACTTTATCTCAACCAAACTAAATAATCATCCAAGAGCACCAAATGATATTTTTCCAATTCTCCAACCCAGGAAACCTACACAAGAAATCCTTGATTTGCCCCAAGATAGAGTTCTGATTAGAAAAATAGATTAGTTGTGGAACATTCCCATCCCTTACAAAAACACAGTGTTCAGAATAACATTTGGCTACCACAATAATTTTCAATGAACTGCTTTTTTAAAAAAAATCATATAATTCCAACTCTCCCTGTAGTTTCTTTTTACAGTACTGCTCTACTTTATAATAGTCTATGTTACCATCATCACTGTTGTCCATTCATTCTCTTCACCTCAACAATAAGTATCATTATTTCACATAAGATTGATCCAAGGTGGCTCTTGGTTTGTCATGATTTTATGCAGCAATATTTTTACCCAATTTTAGCTTCTACCAACTTAGCTGGAATGCTCACTTTTTTCTTTACCCCATTTCCTTCCTGGCTATTCAGATATGCAATTTACTATACCTGATAAAGCATCCACTGAACCCAAAATTTAGTTCTTTGTTGTTGTATAAATCTGCCAATTGTTAATGCTCTTTGGAATGTTCTTGGCTATCAAGCAAGGAGCTCATAACTGGTGAGATACGACTCCATTTTTGCAATGAACACTGTTAGGAAACTTTAAATAAACAGGAATTTCTGGACTGAGAAAGCTATTTAAAAAATGGAACAGTCTGCTTCCTGAGGTCATGGTTCTCCATCATTTTAAGTTTTCAAAAAAAAAATATTGGACAGTCATTTGTCTGGATGGTATGAAGGTACTGCAATGGGCAAGGAGTTGATTAGATGACCTCTAAGGTCCCTGTTATTTTGTGTTGTACCTTTTATAAGTAAAATAATACATAGAAGACATTTCACCATTTTTTTTTTTAAGTTTAGGGGTCCTTCATCCAGAATTTAAAAAAAAATTACCACCTGGTTGTTCATTCAGGTCCTTGAGAGTATAATATCTGAGGAGACTCTGGTTATTTTTTTGTAATGCTTTTGTAGCCCTGCAGCATCTGACATTTCAGAGGACAACCTGAAAGTACTTACAATTTTAATTCCGTACAGACAATTGGAATTTTGTTTCTTCTTCATTTATTTCTTTTGTTCCTTTCAAGGTTTATCAATCTTTTCACATGTTCAACCCTCTCACTTTTCACCCGCAATAAAGTTTTCCTTGATCTGCATAGCTGACAAACCTTGACCTTTACCTTTTTATGCTGCCATTGCAATTTTTTTTTATTTTTCTGGTAAAATATTCAGAATTAAGATGTTCCCAAGGGATTATATAATTTAGTTGCTTTCTCTTTTGTACTCTGACCGATAAACTTACTTTTCAGAGGGGAATATTTTAATAGTTCTCCTTGGAAGCATCCCCCCCCCTTTGAAAAAGCATACTGTTTCTTCACGATTGCATTCTATGAACATCACAAGTTCAACAAGATATGAGTAATTCAAGGCAAAGCAGAACATATTTCAGACAGTAACTAATTTGTGAAACAAGAGGTGTTGGGTGCATGACTGCATGGAAATTAGCCCTTTAATTTGAAAGTTTTATACGGTAACCTTTAATATGTATGCTTCCAGGTTTGAAAAAAGGAGAAGGAAAAACCTGTACTTAATATATGAAAAATTCTCTTTCTAGGTCCTGATGGTAAATAGCTGGGAAAATGCTGAAATACAATATAGGAACCACATGCAAAACTTGGCACTAACGTGGATTATTTTGCTTTGGTTATAAAGTGAATCCGTCCAATAAATGACATGGTTTAATTTTGCAGACTAGAGATATTTTGAATATAGGCTGTGCAGAGAATTACCTTGCTCAATGGCAGGTCATTTCAATACTTTATAATGGTATTTTAGTTTACCTTGACATTGAGACACAGCCTCAGTTAATTTTCAGAAGCCTTGGATAACTTCTCTATCTATTAGTGGGGGAATCAAGGTCTGGAAGCTTTTTATATTTTTATAGACTTATGAGAATGACATGCAGTAGACGGATGTAGAGTTTCAGTTTCAGTTTCAGTTTATTGGGATTTATATGCCGCCCTTTTCCCTGAGGGGACTCAGGGCGGCTTACAACCACAGGGGAGGGGAAGTGCAAGGTCAAAACAAACAATTAGTGAACAAAAGAAAAATGATAAAACACAACTTTCATTCAGCAATCAAACACTCGGGCGGGTGATTGGAAACCTATTCCCAGGCCTGCTGGGAGAGCCAGATCTTGAGGGCTGCGCGGAAGGATTTTTATAGAAAGGCAATCTTGGGTAATTTTATAAATTCTTTATTATAAGTATTATGTTGTCACAAAGAGGAGGGGGTCAACTTATTTTGCAAAGCACTAGAGGACAGGACAAGAAACAATGGATGGAAACTAATCAAGGAGAGAAGCAACTTGGATTTAAGGAGAAACTTCCTAACAGTGAGGACAATTAACCAGTGGAACAGCTTGCTGCCAGAAGTTGTGGGTGCTTCATCACTGGAGTTTTTTAAAGAAGAGATTGGACAGCCACTTATCTGAAATGGTATAGGGTCTCCTGCTTGAGCAGGGGGTTGGACCAGAAGACCACCAAGGTCCAGCTCTATTCTGATTGATGTGTGACTTTTTTTATTTATAAATTCAGCTTTTGAGCTTCAAAAACTTTTGGGGCATCCACGTTTCATATGAGACCCTGTTTTCTGAATTAATGACTTAAACTCACTGACTTAGAATATTAAAAATTAAGAGACACTAAGTTTAGTATACCCTCAGTCACTCTCTTTCAGCCCAATTCACTTCATAGACTGTTGTTGTGGAGAAAAATAGGTGGAGGAAGGAAACATACCTCCATTTGGAAGATACAGATTGTTTCTAATCTGACTCACTGTGGGGTTTCACCCTGTGTTAACTTATGCTGAATCCAGAAAAAGAAAGTATTTGATATAGATTGATGAAATGACAGATGTCAACTCTCCCATTATCCTTATGGAGACATCAACACCAATTTTAATGCCATCATTAAATTTTTGACAATATTTTTTCTGCTCTATAGCAATAGCAGTAGACTTATATACCGCTTCATAGGCCTTTCAGGCCTCTCTAAGCGGTTTACAGAGAGTCAGCATATTGCCCCCAACAATCTGGGTCCTCATTTTACCCACCTCGGAAGGATGGAAGGCTGAGTCAACCCTGAGCCGGTGAGATTTGAACCGCTGACCTGCTGATCTAGCAGTAGCCTGCAGTGCTGCATTTAACCACTGCGCCACCTTGGCTCTATGTAGAAGGAGGTTTACTTTGCCAAGTTTTTATACACTGTTCTCCAAGATACTGGAGGGGAGATTCAACAGCATTATCAGGAACCTTGATGTGTGTCTCAGAATGAGCGACTGAAACTGTTATCTGTATTCTATTGTGTGGTCTTCTGTACCATGTCTGACAATTAAGGACAATCCCAGCCCCACCGACTATTAGGTGCTTGGCTGTAATTACAGATTATGTGTTACTTATTAAGAGATAAAAGTTTTATGAAAATCATGAAATGTTTACCCTTGTGATTGCTATGAGAAAGTGGGTTTGACAGTAATATCTGTTGCTATATAAGCTAAAGCAAGCAGTCTAATTGCTCATTATCAGTCCTATCTTTTGTTGAATTCCTTTAATGTGGTTTGTGTTGGTTTTTATGTGGGTTTTCTTTTTGGCCTGCAACTGTACAGATGTCCTTGGTGAAGGACCACTCATTCATGACCATCCAAACTTGTATCAGGGCTGAATAAGTGGTACTTAGGGCTGGTCCTCAGAATTCCGGTTGTCATGGTGTCCCTATGATCCTAGGATCACAATATGGGCATTTGGAGCCCAGTTTGCAATCACAACATTGCAGCTTCATCTGGTCACATGTTTGTCATTTGCAACTTTCTTTACCAGTTACTGACAAGCCAAGGTCAATAGGAAAGCTGGCAGGAGGCCAAATGGTGATCATATGACATACTGATTTAATGATCCATTAAGATGATTTGCTTAATGGTGGCTACAGGGAGTATGGAAATTGCTCTTTCTAAACAGCACAATCACATGTCCTCATACTTTATTACCGTTGTGGTTTGTGATGGTGATTCTGGATCCAACTGCTGTTGTTAATTGAAGCCCTCCATTATAACAAATAAATGAAATACATAAATTTCCAGAAAAATGTATGGAATAAAAGATGGAAGAGCTGTAGTAAAAACAAATGGTCAAATTATGTTATTTTGTCAAGGGGAATGTAAAACATAAATTTTACATTTGGAAGATTTGATGACAGAATGGTACCAAAATATCATGGTTTACTTATCAGAAAGATTTAAGGTAGATAAAAGATTTTTTTAAACGGTTTGCTATTCAGATGGAACAATGGGAGAATATGTAGTTGAAAGGGCTGAAATTTATATTATATTATAGTTTTAAAGATAAATTTTATAAAATCAAATATTATTGGCATATTTTACCAGAGAACTGTCTAGAATGTAGAAGGTTATTTAAATTTATGTCAGAAATGGGAACAACAAGAAGGGACTTTTTATTGTGCTTGGGAGATGTATAAAAAGCCAGAAAGTTTTGGATTCAAATAGATACATTAATTCAGAAGATTTTAAAGATTAATATATACAGTTTAAACCAGAGCCTTTTTCTTTTGAGGCTGATTGATAAATAGTTGGAAAAATATAATGGAATTTTGTTTTTATACATAGTAACTGTAGTGAGATTTTATATGCACAGAGGTGGAAACTCTGACATTACCCACAATGGAGAAATGGATGGTGTTGATGGAACTGAGATGACCAAATTGGCACTTTTGATTAGAGAAAAGATATTACCTAAGTTTATGGTTGACCGGAGATACTTTGTGGAATTTTTGCAAGAAAAGACAAATGTATGTGCTATGGTTTTGATGATTAAAAAGAAAAACCAGTAGCTATTTCTTCATAATTCCTTTTTTTACTTTTCTTTAATTTCAACTTTGTTCCCTCTTTTTCTTCTCTTTTCTTTTTTGCTTATTCCATATATTAGTTTCTTTTACTTTTTTCTGTAACTCTTTTTAATAATATTATATAGAAAAGAAATGAAATAAAAACTGCATAAAGCCTGTTGAATAAGAGCCTTCCATTTAAAGTACCCAAGTAAAGAGGAAATTGATTCCGGTTATGGAAATTTACAAGAAGTTAGCCTATCTAGACTGATATCAGCCACCCACTGAACAGATAGTAGTGATGACAGATAGCTGGTAGTCCTTAAGCCATTTTGGAAGGTCTTACTGCTACTGCAACCAATATAGATAGGAAGAAAGGCTTTTTCATAAATTCCTTCTGCATCTCTCATATGATCATTGTTTGTGGAAGCAAAACACAATGTCCTTGGTTACAAGCTTTAGCTGAAAATTCCAAAGTATTTCTCTCCCCACATAAGAATCTGGAGACATTATGAATAAATAAATTATTTACTTCTTGGCTAACCTCTGTAACTTTACCACATATCTTGCAAAACTGTTTCTTTAAGCATTATACCAATTATAAATATTCAGAATACATACCTTTTAAAACAGTAAACTGAGACAAAAATAACCAACACCAGAAGTAATATACTCTCCGTAGAGTTAGAGACACTGAAACTACAGGTAGTCTGATTTATAACCACAATGGAGCTCAACATTTTTCTTGCTAAGCAAAACAGTTGTTAAGTGAGGGTTGTGCATGATTTTATTACCTTTTTGCTGAGTTGTTAAGTAAATCATTGCAGTTGTTAAGGAAATAATGCAGTCATTGAATGAATTGACTATGCTTGTCAGAAGCCAGCTAAGGAGGTTACATATGGTGATCACATGACCCCAGGACAGTGCAACTGTCATAAATACATGCAAGTTGTCAAGCATCCAAATGTTGATCATGATACCATGGGGATACCGCAATGGTCATAAGTGTGAAAACCAAATGTAAGCAGCTTTTTTTTCAGTGGCACTGTAACTTTGAACAGTCCCTAAGTTAAGGACCACCTGTAACAGGAATCAGTATCCATAGAACAAGTCCATCGGGCAACTCATAGGGTACACTCCCACACCTATTTGTTCAGCAATAGAATAACACAAGTCTTTCACTAAATAATCACTAATCATTTCTGGGCCCAATCTAAAATTCTATTTCTGATTGCCAAAGCCCAATATGGCCTAGATGCTGCCTTTCTTAACAAATGGCTCCTCCCATTCTCTATTACATTATCAGCTGAAAAAGCTCTTTTCAAAGTGTCTCTACAATGGGAAATCAGAGGGAGCCTTAATATTAGGGAAATGAAACAACTATTTGGCTCACCAGTCACACCTACAAGTCTAGTCTCAAAGCTGGAAGCAAGATAAATAAATAATATTATAAACATTGTTTGTATTTAATGTATTTATTGTGTTAATTTACCTATATGGCTACCTATGTTAAATCAAATCACATCACATTGGACTGACAAACATAAAACAGGTAAATACAGAAAACAAGCAAAAAATGTAAAAAGATGCCTGGCAAAAAAAAAAAAAAAATCTAAATCAATCAATCAGGAAACATAAAATAGCACATTATCTTTATAAATTGTTAACCCATCTCTGCATTGTGGCATGTACTCAGTCAAAATTACTTTTTCAGTATTGGTAACATCAGTGATTATTATTGCATCTCTATGCAGCTTGGTGTAATAAAGTAATTACCTCAAAATGTATTTGTGAAAGTAACTAGAGGGGTCTCTTCCAACCTGAGGATGTTATTAACTGATAACCAAAGTTGTTCCAACATTTCAGACATATCCATACAATTTTATGGGAAAGTCCAGCAGCTAATATATAGTATACACATTTTACCAATACTTATACAGACATGATTTTCATTAAATAAAACCTATGGAATGCTCAGTTATATAGCTGAAATGTCAAGAAAATCCAAGTTTGCTTGAAAAGAGCTTTTTTTTATGTATCTCCCTGTCTTTTAGATTACTTAAGAATGAGGCTCCTATACATCTTCAACTAATAGAAGCCATAAAAAAACTTTTGTAATATTGGAAGCAGTTGAGAAACCACAAGTATTCAAATGCAGGAAATCATGATTTTATAACATTTTAATGTGATCTCCTCTTGGGAAACAAAGTTAGCCAAGCCTTATTTCTGTACAGGAAATATTCACTGTATATTTGTGGTATGGGGCACAGCTGCACGTTTTTCACCTGTAATGCCCACTGGTATTGTGGCTTATTGCATTGCATCAAGATTGCCTTCCTGTCCGGAAAGCCCTCTAAGTACAAACAAGATTCTGAGCTGAGGTTTTATTTTCCCTTGGTATCAGAATATGGTAATTCAAGAGCCATGAGAAATAATTTTAACCTTTAGGAAGAAATACATAACATTCCTTTATTTTTAGAGAAAGCATGTGGCCAGCTTATCTTATCAATTCATCAAGCTACTAGGTTTAGAGCAAATGCAGGTGTGCTGAATAGATCTGTGAATTTAAAAATGTGCCACAAAACCTGCATCAAGTCTCAATAAAAGGGGGAAGGAAACTAAATGAACAGCTGAACATACATTTAAAAGCAGTCTCATGAAACACAGAATCAGAGGGAAAAGAAAAATGCATTACACATAACGTGCATACATATATATGGAAATAAAGTCATACAAATCCAGTATCATTAGAAGAAAAGCCATTAGGTTTGGGGTTTTTTACTATGTGTCTGTCCACAAGCTATCTTAAAACTTCAACAGCAACAATAGAAAAACAAGGAATACTTTCAAGAATTCTGGCTCTAATATTTATCTGGCTTTGCATTTTATTGCAGTAAAGCCACTATACCACTGTATACAAAACTACCCATGTGAATCAGATCATCAAGACATCTAGACCAATAGTTACCATTTTAATTCCCCACATTACTACCCGAGATTTATAATGGAGATGTGTACATGTAAACTACACATTTGATACATGCACTCAGTAAGCTTTAATTGTTGAGTTTTTCATTAAAAGAAAATTCAGTAACAACCAAAGATACTGAAATGGTAAGTCGTATGTGTGTGTAGAGAGAGAAAATATTATGTCAATCACAAATTACTATAGTGTATGTGTGGGCGAGGGTGAGGGAATCGAAACTTGTATCTTGACAACTCTTGTTTTTATATACCCAACCCACTTCCTTTTTGTGATTACCTCTAGATGGCTTTAAAATATCAATATACAACAACATCTTAGTAAAAAGAAATGTTTTATTCCATACTTTATATTAAACAAGGAAGAGGCCACCCTCAATTTCAATGGTCAAATTGATTGACAGTTTAGCTTCCCCCACAGAAAAAGCAGAATTAGCCATTGATGTATATATATCTATGGTAGGACATGCAAAAGATACTCCAGGGAAGGTGAAAGAACATACAGGATCTTGGATATGTGAAGGTGGTCCTTCATGTAGCCAAGTAATCTAGACCCAAGCTTTGTAAAAACAAAACTAAAACCTTGATTTGAACCCAGAAAGAAGCATTTGCTGGAAATACCATTCATCTCCTCTGCTACCACATTCTTAGCCAGGTGCAAATTTAGAACTGTCTTTAATTAATCAATCTGCTCAATTTCTCATGACTCAAGGCCGTCTTCACAAGCTACTATACAAAAAGGAAATTGCTAACAATCCAATTTTGGGTTCTACCACAAAACCGCGGACGACAAAATCGCGGTCGACGAAAGCGCGTATGTGACGTCATCACAGCGCGACGAAAAAGATCGAAAAAGATTGAAAAATGTAAAAATAAAGCTAAAACCTTCCCCTAACCCCCCCAAACCTAATCCTAAACCTAACCCTAAACCTAACCCTTAACCTAACCCTAAACCTAACCCTTAACGTAACGAAAAACCTAACGCTAACCCTTAACCTAACGCTAAACGTAACGCTAACGCTCTAACCCTAACCCTAACCCTTAACCTAACCCTAACCCTAACCCTAACCCTTAACCTAACCCTTACCTTTATGTGAATCGGCTTGCTGTAATTTAATTTTTATTTCAATTTTTCGATCTTTTTAGTCGCGTTGTGATGACGTCACATGCGCGATTTCGTCGACCGCGCTTTTGTGGAACGCGCTTTTGACGGGTCACGCAATTTTGAGCGTTCAAGTATCACCACCACTAAGTCTTCTACAGGAATAAGTGTACCTGGTTCACTGGGAGAAACTAATAAAAAATCCCCCCCACAAAGGTATAGCATTAAGACTGACCAGATAGTGAGGTAAAGTACGGGTGATATTTCCTTTATAACCCCATAGTTGTCACTCTTAACAGATATTAAAATAAAACATTTTAAAAAATCAGTGGCATCCAGGGGTGGGCTGCAACATGTTTAACAACCTGTTCAATGATTGTGCGCTTTGTGTGCATACTCGTACTTTACATGCGCGCACAGCATTCAAAAACCACCTATTTTAAGCTCTAAAACTTACCTTCTACTGCTGAGTGGTGAGTAAAACAGCTGAGGCATGGCAATCTGTTGTGCCCCATGAATCAGCTGAGCTGAAAACAGAGAAATATAGGACAGGATAGGGCAGGGCCAAGTGGGCGGGGCCAACTGCTCACTGGAACTACCGGTTCGCCTGAACCAGTCCAAACCAGCGGAAGCCCACCACTGGTGGCATTTACTTTTAATAAAACAAAATAAATCTCTACCTCCAATTATTATTATTTCCAGACAATTAGAACAATTCATCATTGGAACAACTTGCCTCCATAAGTTATCAATGTTTCAACACTGGAAGTTTTTAAAAAGAGATTGGGCAACCATTTGTTTGAAATAGTATAGGGTTTCCTGCCTGAGCAGGGGGTTGGACTAGAAAACCTCCAAGATTCCTTCCAACTCTGTTATTCTGTATTTCTACATTATAGAATGATCCTCCAATTTAGCATTATTTTGCAAGCATTGGAATTCTAGCATTCAATTACTTCCTTATTTGTTTCTAAACCAATTGTTCAGATAAACATTGAAACTTTGAATTTTTGTAGGAAATGTTTAGGGTCTACAGAATTTATTGCTAAATCTAGTGCAAAAGAATAAAAAGCTGTACTAATTCTATTTCCCAATTAAAGGCAATGAGATTGGTTAAAACTGAAGACTTTTAAACCAGGGAAGAATTCCTTCCTGATAACTGTGGTAGAATTTTTATGGTTTTCTTTGTTAATACCAAGAACTTAAATCATTGCATGTCATACACAAATTATTTGAATTTCCAAAATACTTGCTTCTGAAATGTGAGAAATGACTCAAACATCAGTAAAATGTGTGGTTTTCCAAAAAGCTCTTTTCCCAGACTCTCAATTGCCAGCTCAACACTGTAGTCTCAATGGGAAATGTAAAACAAAAAGTCACAAGTGAGCACAAAATGAAGTATTTTCTTTGAAAAGAAAAAATATGAATGCCTCTGATGCGCTTCATAATTGTTTTCTCATGGATTGCGATGTCAAATCTTTCTTAAAGTTATGACTTGTGATTAATTTCAAGACAATTGCCCCAAAGCCTATATTTTCTTTAGGCACTATTTTTAGGGAGTGCTACAGGAAGCAGCAGTATATGTGTATATATATAAAAATCTATTTATAGTTGAATATGGTGCTAGAAATAAATATCTAGCTCACATATTTTAGTTCAGAAATGTTTATTTGAAGTTAGAGACAAATCATGTAACTAGACAATACACACATACTATTTCCTTTTTTCATTTTCGTGACCATTGGACATTCATTTTCTAACCAAATGTAAAATATGTTATATTGGCCTTAGAGCTATGGTGGTGCTTGGAAAAGATATGCAAGTGTACAAGGAGGTGTGACAATGATCTATAAGGGTGCATGGGGATGCATGAATGGACAGTGCATGAGTGAAGAAAAGCAGGAGAAGGCTGCACTGACTTACCTCAGCAACTTGCAACCTTCCCTATTGGCTTCCCTATTTCTAGAGAAGCCAGCAGAGAAGGTCGCAAACGGTCATCAGAGGATAGTAGGGTGCTGCAACTATTCATAAGTGCAAATTGGTTGCTAAGCACTCAGATTGCAATTGTGTGACTAGAAGGGCGCTGAGACAGTTTGAACTCTGATGACCAATCATAAGCACCATTTATTCAGTGCTGTTGTTAACTTTAAATGGTTGATAAATGAATTGTCATAAGCTGAGTACTATCTATTATATTGTCCCCAAATCACATAAAGTACTGATTTTTGCAGAGATCCCAAAAGAAAAAAAAAGTAGTAGCAAATACTTACTACTAGATATATTGTAAACAGGGAGGGGATAGTTTATAGATCATATTTCAGAGTGTTAAAAGTCTAAAAGAGTACAAGCCCACAGATTTTTTAATGGATTATCTGTGCATGCAACATCCAACATTGTAAAACATCTTTTTTCTCAAAAGGAACACCCTTCAGTATTTTCCTCTTTATCTCATCATGACATATTTGAACAATCCAGGCCTTCTTCACTTGAAAACAAAACAGAATCATTCAGCTATTCTGACTAGTCGCCTGAGAGCATAAAACAAATCAATTAAACGAGTGATTTCTGCACATGAAGCCTATAGTGGCTATTTGAACAAAGTTGAATTAAATAGGTAAAAACAAAATCAGAGTCTATTTCTATATGAGTAAAAATATGCAAATGATACTTTTCACTGTATTATTTGTAATATATTTCATAAATTACAGGCGCTCCTCCCTTAATTATGGTAATTCGAACCAGCAACTCTTTCACGCCCACTTATAATGGCAGTTGCAGCAGTTCCAGTGGCTGTTGTTAGACAAGCCCCACATGGTCGCAGCGTCCTGTGATCACGGGAATGCCATTTGTGATTTCCTGCCAGCTTCCTCATTAACTTTGCTTGTTAGAAACCAGTAGTGAAAAACGCAAAAGGCGATTGTGACCACGGGATGCTGCAACCATTGTGATTGTGAATTGGCTGCCAAGCAACCAAATCAGGATGACATGTCTGTGAGAATGCTGCAACAGCCACGATTTCAAGGAACAGTTGTTAAGTCCCCTTATTCAGCGCTGTCATAAACAGTGACTGCTGAATAGGGACTACTTAGAAATCTTATTTCTAAGATTTCAATGTGGTTCCATTCCAGATTAGTTCTAAATTACTTACAAGACAAAGCAACGCACTGCAAATATTACAAAAATATAGAAAAAAACAATATTATATATTAAATAGCCATTGTCTTTCTAATATTACTAATATTACATCTGCAAAATACCATATATATATATATATGTATATATATTTCAGATTTACTGGAACCAAAGATTGGAAACATTGGTGACATACAAATGTAATAAATAAACTCTAACTCATGAAGAGCCACTGTTTGTCTTTTATAATTCAGGGTTGTATTTTTATTTTTTAAACTAATTTCCCATGAAAGTTGTTTTCCAAATTAATTTTTAATTTAATTAATTTCCTCCCGGCCTTCTGCAAAGCCACCAAGTCCTGGCTGTTCCAGCAGGCTGGGGGGAGCTGAGAAGCATCTACCTCCATAGAAATTGTGAATGTTGGTTTTGTTTTTAATATGTTGTCTTTGTCTTGTTCCCCCCTTTCCCTTGTCTTTTGTAAGCCGCCCGGAGTCCTCCGGGAGTGGGCGGCACACAAGACAAATAAATAATAATAATAATAATAATAATAATAACAACAACAACAACTCCGCCGTTGCCGGTCCCAAGCCCGGATGAGAAAGGAGGAGGGTTGGGGTCAGGTTGGCATCTGGTCCCGTAAAAAACCCCCCGCCAACCCATACAATATGGTGAAAAAAACAAATAAGAATTCCATACCGCATCGGTCGTCGCGCGGGTTAACAAGGGCCGCGGCGGATGTTGGGGTCCCTGGACATCCGTCGACAAGTGGGCTACAAGTGGACCAGCCAACAAAACGACAAAAATATAGTGCAGATGAAAACCGTGCCATAACGGCCTGTTACTACAACTCAGAGCCAGAAAAAAGAGGCTATTTAAAGCGAATGTATGAATTATGGAAACAACAATATCCAGATTCAAATGTTAGTGAACAACGACTAGCAGATCAAAGGCGATTTATTATACGGAATAAAGTGTTTAGTGAAGTTGAGCATGAGGAAATTCAGGCAAATTGCAAAACCCAAAAAACAATATCACAAGCGGAAATAACTGATATTCAAGACACAACTAAAGACATTATAGTAGAACTCCCAGAAGAAGCTCTCGGGGAGGAAATAATATCACCACCACTAGAACCAGTTATCACTGAACCAACTGATGAACTAACTCAAAAACAAAAAGAATTGAAGGATAAGATCATGGAGCATTTTCTGCTTAATGAGGAAAGGCAACGTTTACCATCACTAAAAACTGTGCCTAAGAAAATTTTGGCCCCTATCATGAAAATGGTTAATGCAGTGTTTTCAACAATTGAACCAGGATCCATCTTGGAAACAAACCAGTTAATGTACAGCGCAGCTGTAATAGTCACTAATGAACTAGGCATTAAAATTAAAGTACCTAGTCACACAACAGAAAAAGCATCAAAGCCAAAGTGGAAAATCCGTTTAGAACAAAAAATCAAAAAATTAAGGGCAGATGCTAGTAACTTAAAGAACATGCATGAGCAACGGCTTAAAAACAACAAAATCATAGATCGGCTAATCAGACGATATAGATTGGATACAAGAAACATCAATGAAGCTGTAGAGATTGTAAAACAGCAGATAACAGCAACAGCTAGAAAAATTGAAAGATATGAGGCACGAATCATCCAATATAAACAAAATCAGCAATTTCGATCAGACCAACGGCGTTTTTATCAAAGTCTTAATGTAAATGGTGACACCAAAAGTGAAAAACCAGAAAAACAGGCCACAGTTGAATTCTGGAAAGAATTGTGGGAAAATGCAAAGGACTACAACAAGGAAGCAAAGTGGATACATGACTTTGAGAAAAGCATTGGCAACAAGCAAATGCAAGTATTAGAAATAGCAACTGAGATGGTCAAAAATCGAGTTAAAAAGGTAAAGAATTGGACATCACCTGGAAAGGACCAATTACATGGTTTCTGGCTCAAATATCTGACCAGTTTACATGCAATATTGGCCAGGCAACTGAATGAAATTTTACAAAAGGGCCAAATTGATGAATGGTTGACAACTGGAAAAACATACTTGATTCAGAAAGATGCAACTAAAGGAACAACACCTGAAAACTACAGACCAATAACATGCTTGCCAACAACCTTCAAATTACTCACAGGCATTATTGCAGATAACATGATGGATTATTTGGAAACAAACAACATCTTGCCAGTAGAGCAAAAAGGCAACAAAAGAAGGAGCAGGGGCACCAAAGATCAGCTTCTAATTGATAAAATGATATTAGAAAATTGTAAGAACAGAAAAACGAACTTGAATATGGTCTGGATTGATTACAAAAAGGCACTTGACTCACTGCCACATAGTTGGATCATAAAATGCTTAGAAACAACTGGTATTAGCAAAAATATTACATCCTTTACTGAAAAGGCGATGAAACAATGGAGAACTGAGTTGGCAGTAGGGAATGAGATCTACGGAATAGTTAATATCAAGCGAGGAATTTTCCAGGGTGATTCACTTTCACCTCTTCTCTTCATCATCGCAATGATCCCACTATCAGTAATCTTAAAAAAAATGAAATTAGGCTACCAAACAGCCAAAGAAGCTGAAAAAATTTCACATTTACTATATATGGATGATTTGAAACTCTATGGAAAGTCAGAAATAGAAATCCAATCATTGACAAACACAGTCCGAGTATTCAGCACCGATATTTCAATGCAGTTTGGCATGGAAAAATGCGCCACTGTATCCATAAAAAGGGGCAAAATCACTGCATGTGAGGGAATTGAAATGCCCAATGGCCAATTAATTAAATGCAAAGAAAATGAAGCCTACAAATACTTAGGCATTCTGCAGTTGGATAACATCAAGCATGGAGAAGTAAAAACTATTGTCAGGCGAGAGTACACCAACAGAGTTAGGAAAATTTTGAAATCTAAATTGAATGGTGGAAATACAATCAAGGCCATAAATACCTGGGCAATACCAGTTATAAGATACACAGCTGGTATAGTTAACTGGACACAAGCTGATTTGGACCTTTTGGACCGAAAAACCAGGAAACTAATGACAATGCACTACAGTTTACATCCACGTGGTGATACTGATAGACTGTACCTGCCCCGAAAATCAGGTGGCAGAGGATTATTACAAGTGAAGCAAACAGTTGAAGAAGAAAAACATGCACTGGCTGATTATTTAAAAGAAAGTCAAGAACATCTATTAATCGAAGTAAAGAACAAAAATCTACTGAAGGCCCAACAGACGAAACAAGAATACAGAAAAGATGTGATAAAATCAAGAATGGAGAGTTGGCAGAACAAAGCACTGCATGGCCAATTTCTGGAAAAAATAAAAGATAAAGTGGACAGTGAACAAACTTGGTTATGGCTAACAACAGGTACATTAAAGAAAGAAACAGAGTCACTAATCCTGGCTGCGCAAGAACAAGCTATCCGCACAAATGCCATTAAGGCCAAAATCGAAAAATCCTCTGATGATGCCAAATGCAGACTTTGCAAAGAAGCTGATGAAACTGTTGATCACATACTCAGCTGCTGTAAAAAAAATCGTGCAGACTGATTATAAATTGCGGCACAATTCAGTAGCACAAATGATCCATTGGAATTTGTGCAAAAATTATAATATTAAAACAGCAACAAACTGGTGGGAACATCAGCCTGAAAAAGTCACCGAAAATCAGATGGTCAAGATCTTGTGGGATTTCCGTATACAAACCGACAAAATACTGGCGCATAATACACCAGACATCACACTGGTTGAGAAAAATAAGGTCACAATCATAGACATCGCAATACCAGGTGATAGCAGGGTCGCCGAGAAGGAACATGAAAAAATCGCAAGATACCAGGACTTAAAAATCGAAATTCAACGACTATGGCACAAACCAGCAGTGGTAATTCCAGTGGTAATTGGCACACTGGGTGCTATTCCAAAAGCACTGGAATTACATTTAAAACAGTTAAAAATTGACAAAATCACCATCAGTCAAATGCAAAAAGCCGCACTGCTTGGATCTGCACGCATATTACGAAAATACGTTACGACGTCCTAGGCCCCTGGGTGGGGCCCGACTAGTAACCAATGCCAAATCCGGCGAAACAACTGGCCGCTGTGATACAATTGTACAATAATAATAATAATAATAATAATAATAACAACAACAACAACAACAACAACAACAACAACTCCGCCGTTGCCGGTCCCAAGCCCGGATGAGAAAGGAGGAGGGTTGGGGTCAGGTTGGCATCTGGTCCCGTAAAAAACCCCCCGCCAACCCATACAATATGGTGAAAAAAACAAATAAGAATTCCATACCGCATCGGTCGTCGCGCGGGTTAACAAGGGCCGCGGCGGATGTTGGGGTCCCTGGACATCCGTCGACAAGTGGGCTACAAGTGGACCAGCCAACAAAACGACAAAAATATAGTGCAGATGAAAACCGTGCCATAACGGCCTGTTACTACAACTCAGAGCCAGAAAAAAGAGGCTATTTAAAGCGAATGTATGAATTATGGAAACAACAATATCCAGATTCAAATGTTAGTGAACAACGACTAGCAGATCAAAGGCGATTTATTATACGGAATAAAGTGTTTAGTGAAGTTGAACATGAGGAAATTCAGGCAAATTGCAAAACCCAAAAAACAATATCACAAGCGGAAATAACTGATATTCAAGACACAACTAAAGACATTATAGTAGAACTCCCAGAAGAAGCTCTCGGGGAGGAAATAACATCACCACCACTAGAACCAGTTATCACTGAACCAACTGATGAACTAACTCAAAAACAAAAGAATTGAAGGATAAGATCATGGAGCATTTTCTGCTTAATGAGGAAAGGCAACGTTTACCATCACTAAAAACTGTGCCTAAGAAAATTTTGGCCCCTATCATGAAAATGGTTAATGCAGTGTTTTCAACAATTGAACCGGGATCCATCTTGGAAACAAACCAGTTAATGTACAGCGCAGCTGTAATAGTCACTAATGAACTAGGCATTAAAATTAAAGTACCTAGTCACACAACAGAAAAAGCATCAAAGCCAAAGTGGAAAATCCGTTTAGAACAAAAAATCAAAAAATTAAGGGCAGATGCTAGTAACTTAAAGAACATGCATGAGCAACGGCTTAAAAACAACAAAATCATAGATCGGCTAATCAGACGATATAGATTGGATACAAGAAACATCAATGAAGCTGTAGAGATTGTAAAACAGCAGATAACAGCAACAGCTAGAAAAATTGAAAGATATGAGGCACGAATCATCCAATATAAACAAAATCAGCAATTTCGATCAGACCAACGGCGTTTTTATCAAAGTCTTAATGTGAATGGTGACACCAAAAGTGAAAAACCAGAAAAACAGGCCACAGTTGAATTCTGGAAAGAATTGTGGGAAAATGCAAAGGACTACAACAAGAAAGCAAAGTGGATACATGACTTTGAGAAAAGCATTGGCAACAAACAAATGCAAGTATTAGAAATAACAACTGAGATGGTCAAAAATCGAGTTAAAAAGGTAAAGAATTGGACATCACCTGGAAAGGACCAATTACATGGTTTCTGGCTCAAATATCTGACCAGTTTACATGCAATATTGGCCAGGCAACTGAATGAAATTTTACAAAAGGGCCAAATTGATGAATGGTTGACAACTGGAAAAACATACTTGATTCAGAAAGATGCAACTAAAGGAACAACACCTGAAAACTACAGACCAATAACATGCTTGCCAACAACCTTCAAATTACTCACAGGCATTATTGCAGATAACATGATGGATTATTTGGAAACAAACAACATCTTGCCAGTAGAGCAAAAAGGCAACAAAAGAAGGAGCAGGGGCACCAAAGATCAGCTTCTAATTGATAAAATGATATTAGAAAATTGTAAGAACAGAAAAAACGAACTTGAATATGGTCTGGATTGATTACAAAAAGGCACTTGACTCACTGCCACATAGTTGGATCATAAAATGCTTAGAAACAACTGGCATTAGCAAAAATATTACATCCTTTACTGAAAAGGCGATGAAACAATGGAGAACTGAGTTGGCAGTAGGGAATGAGATCTACGGAATGGTTAATATCAAGCGAGGAATTTTCCAGGGTGATTCACTTTCACCTCTTCTCTTCATCATCGCAATGATCCCACTATCAGTAATCTTAAAAAAAATGAAATTAGGCTACCAAACAGCCAAAGAAGCTGAAAAAATTTCACATTTACTATATATGGATGATTTGAAACTCTATGGAAAGTCAGAAATAGAAATCCAATCATTGACAAACACAGTCCGAGTATTCAGCACCGATATTTCAATGCAGTTTGGCATGGAAAAATGCGCCACTGTATCCATAAAAAGGGGCAAAATCACTGCATGTGAGGGAATTGAAATGCCCAATGGCCAATTAATTAAATGCAATGAAAATGAAGCCTACAAATACTTAGGCATTCTGCAGTTGGATAACATCAAGCATGGAGAAGTAAAAACTATTGTCAGGCGAGAGTACACCAACAGAGTTAGGAAAATTTTAAAATATAAATTGAATGGTGGAAATACAATCAAGGCCATAAATACCTGGGCAATACCAGTTATAAGATACACAGCTGGTATAGTTAACTGGACACAAGCTGATTTGGACCTTTTGGACCGAAAAACCAGGAAACTAATGACAATGCACTACAGTTTACATCCACGTGGTGATACTGATAGACTGTACCTGCCCCGAAAATCAGGTGGCAGAGGATTATTACAAGTGAAGCAAACAGTTGAAGAAGAAAAACATGGATTGGCTGATTATTTAAAAGAAAGTCAAGAACATCTATTAATCGAAGTAAAGAACAAAAATCTACTGAAGGCCCAACAGACGAAACAAGAATACAGAAAAGATGTGATAAAATCAAGAATGGAGAGTTGGCAGAACAAAGCACTGCATGGCCAATTTCTGGAAAAAATAAAAGATAAAGTGGACAGTGAACAAACTTGGTTATGGTTAACAACAGGTACATTAAAGAAAGAAACAGAGTCACTAATCCTGGCTGCGCAAGAACAAGCTATCCGCACAAATGCCATTAAGGCCAAAATCGAAAAATCCTCTGATGATGCCAAATGCAGACTTTGCAAAGAAGCTGATGAAACTGTTGATCACATACTCAGCTGCTGTAAAAAAATCGTGCAGACTGATTATAAATTGCGGCACAATTCAGTACCACAAATGATCCATTGGAATTTGTGCAAAAATTATAATATTAAAACAGCAACAAACTGGTGGGAACATCAGCCTGAAAAGTCACCGAAAATCAGATGGTCAAGATCTTGTGGGATTTCCGTATACAAACCGACAAAATACTCGCGCATAATACACCAGACATCACACTGGTTGAGAAAAATAAGGTCACAATCATAGACATCGCAATACCAGGTGATAGCAGGGTCGCCGAGAAGGAACATGAAAAAATCGCAAGATACCAGGACTTAAAAATCGAAATTCAACGACTATGGCACAAACCAGCAGTGGTAATTCCAGTGGTAATTGGCACACTGGGTGCTATTCCAAAAGCACTGGAATTACATTTAAAACAGTTAAAAATTGACAAAATCAACATCAGTCAAATGCAAAAAGCCGCACTGCTTGGATCTGCACGCATATTACGAAAATACGTTACGACGTCCTAGGCCCCTGGGTGGGGCCCGACTAGTAACCAATGCCAAATCCGGCGAAACAACTGGCCGCTGTGATACAATTGTATAATAATAATAAAGATACTACCAACCTGAAGTACATCTCCAAGATCTGCAGTGCTAATATCTGGATCTTCAGTGGTATTAAAAGGAACTGGAGTGATTCTCACAAGGGTGAGTACTCTGGGCTCTGGATATCTCCATAACATCATTCCTGGATCATCCTCAGTTTCATTGTAAAACACAACTTCATAAGCACCTGGTAGTTTTTGTGTATCTATTAAATTGAGGTGAAATGGAGGAAGAAGAATATTTTACCCAAATAATGTCTTATAAGAACAATCAAGTTAAAATAAATTAAAAGAAGAAAAAATAAAATGAAATCCAAATTTTAAAAGCACCCACAAACTTAAAAAAACAGTTTTTTTAATCTGTTAAAATTTATTGAAAGAAAAGTAATATTCAGTACTCCAGATTAGTACAAACTGCAGCATAATACCTGTATCTTGTATATACTGAAATAGGCCTGTTCGTAGATCATCTGAAGTATGTTCCGTTTTAGAAATCTGGTTCTTCTCCATTGAAAATTGTACTGGATATATCTGACTGGCTATTTGTCCTTCTATTTTGTCTTCTTGAACAAGGTATGTTTGCAGAAGTTCATTAAGAAGAACTAAGCAGTTCAAATGTTCCTGTCCCCAAAAAACCTTGTAATGAGAAAAATCATAGTGAGCAACTTGAAAAAAATTAAATACCTTATATCCACTTCTTTCCGGTAACTTAATTGTTAGAAAGTTTATTCTAAGACCTTTTTAGATTTATCAGAGAAACTGGTTCATGCATCAAGAAGGCAGAATGTATTTATAGTAGCAAAAAAAAAAAAAACCTGCAAAAATCTTGAAGCAAGATTTATTTTAAATATAGAGAAAAAATATAAGATCTCTTAATAGTGGCATGCAAGAAATCTGTTTTTGTCTTTCCTTTCAATAAATACATGATCAAGTATATTTTGACTCATTTGTTTAATTGTGTTCTCTTTATCTAGTTTTAGGATTTGTTTTAAATCATATTGATCAGAAATACTGAAAATTCAAGAGTTCAAAAACTTTAATGCACTACTGTAGATGATTAATTTTATATCACCTACGTACTTTAGTATGTTCTTTCCCATCTTTCCCAAATAATGTTTTCTACATATTATTTCAATTTCAACTCAGGTATCTCCAGTCAGTCTAGGGATTAGACTGGAAGATTATGGGATTATGTACACTGTTACCAACATTATGCATCTATTTCAAAAAGCAAACTAGGAAAGGAAAACATTGGAACTATCTATCAGAAAAACAAAATTGCGTAACAACAGTCCGTTTCCTCAAGTCTTCATTTCTCTCCCAAGACAGACTTCTTAAGTCAAATGGCACAGTGTTTACATACAGCTATAGTTAAGTAATCCAATGGGTTTATATCTTTCAAATCAGCTAACCCCTGTCATTCTGCAGCTAATTTTAGAGGAAGGAGCTGCAGACTGAACTGTGTAATGAAATGTCAAAAACCAGGTTCTGCTCTTCAGTGGAAAGGGACCTTCTGTAGGGTGGCACATTTACCAATAGTCGGTTTTGGAATTTGTAAAGAGAGAAAAATCTGGAATTGTGCCTACGACTTCAAACAGTAGTAGTAAGTATCTGCATTTACAATTAATATGTTCTTTTTTGTGCAGTTTAGTTGCAAACAATTTTAGGACTCCATCTTGGCTAAAAGTAGAATATAAACAGTCATCAGGAGAATATGCTACCGGTGTTGGTCATCTGCCATTTAACAATTTTCTGGTTTTATTTTCAAATGATCTGAAGTTATTACGTAGAAGGAATATAAAATTATATATAATAGGCAATACTGTGAAGTCATTTCCTTTGAATCTTTTCAAAACAGTTGAAATTCAGATTACAAGACTGAAATTTACTTAGAGCTATAGGGAAAAAAATGATAGACATAATATAGTCTGCTCAGAAAAGGATCTTGTTAATAAGCCATATAATATTCCTAAGCACATAGAAATCTATATGTCATTTCCACATATTAAGATAAAATACACCCTGTCTAAGATTTCCTTAAGAAGAATTTTCTTTAACTCAGCTAAACTTTTTATTGTCCATACTCATTCTGTCCACAATTTCAAATAATTTTCTACATACAGACCTGGATCAGTCCGCCTCTTATATCAATACAGACTTTTGGAGTAACCAGTTCGGGACCAGGATTCCCGCTATGTTTACACCATTTAGCTTCTATGGTGACAGAGCAGCACATAGGTCCAACCAGAGTCCTGCTTTTCTCCTGAAGACTTGTCTTTATAAGGAAATCACTGATGTCAAGGGTAAGTGATGATTTATTAATTATACCTAAGGTAAGCGTAAAGAAAAACTACCATTAATTATGCATAAAGTATATGTTGCTTTTTCTTTTCAAGAAATAAAATATTTAGTTTTAAAGGAATAACTTATATAAGTATGTACAAATCATATATATTTAAAGCCTTTACAACTAAAGTAAATTTTCACCAGACAATTATAATTTTTTTCACATAAGCATTAACTCGCGTATTAATATGTAAAAAGAAAGGTTTTTTTTAATAAACTCTATTTTTATACTAAAGAGATGTTCAAAGAATATAGCAAACAGTTTGGCAAAATGTGAATTAGTATTTTAATTAATACATGAATTTAAATTGCCATATTATCTATTAAGTTGTTACCATGTTAAACATAATTATTATCTGAGAAAATGAAAGTATCAACAATGAAATATGAAAAGGCAAATAAGAGGGGGAAAATATAAGAATGAGAGAAGATCACAAACACAGAAGAACAAAAACACATTTTCTAATAATACTTAAATGTTTGAATGAGCTATGTTAAGAGAATTAACAGCAAGAATTCTTTCTCCTTTTAGAATATTTAATTTTCCAGAAAAAAAAGAATAATATTGAACACCAGAATACAAACATGGAGTCCTAGAGCTATTTGAGTAGAATAATTCAAAAGATTGACCAGGTTAGAAGAAAATCAACAAGAAATGCCTTGATGAAACTAAGATAAAGATATTTATTTATTTATTAAACGGATTTTTAATGCCACTACAATCAGAATGATTCTTGTCACCTTATAACAAGGTAGAAGTCTTTCTTGCTGAGAATAATATTGAGTCTCATTCAAGCTTGCAAAAATCACTAGATTATCTTTCTAGAGAAATGTGTAGATGAGTCAAAAGTGGAAGTTTTCCCCTTCTAATTTCTTTTAGAAATTAGGGGAAATGGTCTGTTTCCTTATTGTAAATTTTGAAAAGTAGCTATTATGCCAAGAATAATTTTTATAACAAATTGAATTAATGCTCTTTAAAAATAAGCTTTCTGTAACATAACGTGACAGCAAATTTTCCCAAGGTAGAAAGCAACAAGCCTAATAATTGATTAGTCAATTGCCAAAAACAAGAAATTGTTCAAACTATATCGCCCATCCAAAAGGGGATAAGTTATTCGGCATTCTGATATGAGAAAAAGAAATATCAATATTTGAGTTCATTATAGAATCCACATTAAATATACCGCATATGCTGTATGTCTATAATATACAAAATAAATGTTATAGCATATAAAATGTCAATAAACAATGTAAAATTGCATAATGTCTTCATAATTATCAGCTTAAAAAGGAAGCTGCTGTGTTTTGAAGCAATTGAACCAGCTATATAAATGAAAAATTCTATGAATTTGATAGGCAATTTTATTTACCACTAAAGTATAATCTTATGTTTTTATGCCAATAGGAAAAAACTGTCCTATGATCTCTACTGTACTGATATTTTAAGTTTTGTTATTATTAGTAAATGAACGTGTAACATTTTCAGTAACAGTAATTATATTCTGGATCCTAATATTTAACAACGCTAAGGGACTTGGTTTAGCTGTGATAGATTTATTCTATAGCTCTATACTACTTGCAGCTTCAAAGAGGAAGACTTAAAGATGGGATGTGATGAAAGATCAATTCCAGTTGTTTGTGTAGCATTTTAATTACAGATAAACATTTACTCTAAAATGGGCAATTGTCTATCTTCCATTTGCTAGGTATACTTTGTGACTTCAATAATTTCTTCAGTCAACTGATTTATGTATCATACACTTACAGTAAAAAAAATCCTTTTATAATTTATTTACAGTTTAAAACATTATGAACTTCACTGCTAAATTTGGTGGAAAATATTTATTTTGCGAAAAGTATTGTTTTAAAATTACAGACTCCTAGTCCAGTTCTAAGTCTTTAAAAAATCTTTAATTTCCTCTCTTATACTTACGACAATACATTGAAATGAACTGGACTTCTCAGCCAGGGGTACTCCCCCCTATTCTAACTATGGTGCTCATATTTGGAATTGTCATTGTGAATATTGAATTTCACTATGCTTAATTTGTAATGCCTATGGCTTATTTTTCTAAAGAAATTTAATATTTATAAAAATGAACTAAAAAAATACATCCAAGGTCTACAATAGGCAGCTGTTTCATAGAATAGGATCTCCAAACCTGTGATTCAACTGCCCCAACTCCCCAATCCCTCTATACGTCAGAGCCCTGTCCCATGTGTGTAACATGAAAGAATTTGCATCAACTGTGTTGAGGGAGAAAAGCAGGAAGATTTACTTATTAATTTCTTTTAGAAATTACGGAAAATAGCCTGTTTCCTTATTGTAAATTTTGAAAAGTAGCTATTATGCCAAGAATAATTTTATAACAAATTGAATTAATGCTCTTTAAAAATAAGCTTTCTGTAACATAATAATGTTTATGAGTTCACAGAACAAATACTTGCTCAGTTCTTTCACTGAATTTGATAATAATGGAAAAGTTTCAGAACTCAAGACAAGTGTTACCCAGATCCTGCTGTCAACTCAAAGCAACATAGAAACTACTTCATAAATTATTGCGCACAACTAATGCAAACCTTAAAAAAGATATTTCTCAGTGGGGAAGATTTTCCAAGTAAACCAGAAGGCGGCATCTTATGTAAAGGTGGATTAATTTATAGCCTATATTCTAAGTAGGTACCCAGACCGTTTGTCAGTGTCCCACCCATTGCTTGTTTAAGCAATCCCTCCCACTCTGCAAAGGTGAGGGAAGGAGAAAAGGAAAACATAGCCATGGTCATGTGATTTGTCATCTAGTAACCACCTTGCTTAACAACAAAGCTACTGGTTTCAATTGTGGTTGCTAAACAAGGTTCATGGAATAACTGCCTCTTTACACCCAATGGCCTTGAAGACTTCACTAGGCACATGATGTATTATACAATACAATACAATACAACAGCAGAGTTGGAAGGGACCTTGGAGGTCTTCTAGTCCAACCCCCTGCCTAGGCAGGAAACCCTATACTGTTTCAGACAAATGGCTATCCAACATCTTCTTAAATACTTCCAGTGTTGGAGCATTCACAACTTCTGGAGGCAAGCTGTTTCACTGATTAATTGTTCTAACTGTCAGGAAATTTCTCCTCAGTTCTAAATTGCTTCGCTCCTTGATTAATTTCTACCCATTGCTTCTTGTTCTACCCTCAGGTGCCTTGGAGAATAGTTTGGCTTCCTCTTCTTTGTGGCAACCCCTGAGATATTGGAACACTGTTATCATGTCTCCCCTAGTCCTTCTTTTCATTAAACTAGACATACCCAGTTCCTGCAACCGTTCTTTGTATGTTTTAGTCTCCAGTCCCCTAATCATTGTTGCTCTTCTCTGCACTCTTTCTAGAGTCTCCACATCTTTTCTACATCGTGGTGACCAAAACTGAATGCAGTATTCCAAGTGTGGCCTTATCAAGGCATTATAAAGTGGTATTAACACTTCAGGTGAACTTGATTCTATCCCTCTGCTTATGTAGCCTAGAACTATGTTGGCCTTTTTGGCAGCTGCTGCACACTGCTGCTCATATTTAAATGGTTGTCCACTAGGACTCCAAGATCCCTCTCACAGTTACTACTATTGAGCAAGGTACCACCTATACTGTACCTGTGCATTTTGTTTTTCTTGCATTTTGTGCATTTCATTTTATTATATCCAATAACCAATTTTGTTGAATTTATTTTGTACAATGACAATAAAGGCTATACTATGCTGTAGAAATACACAGTTGCACTAGACAATCACATGTATATCCTAGTTTGCTTACAATATATTTATAAAAAAAGGACTGTAACCCCACCCATCTTTCGGCCTGTCTAAGAAACAGACACACGTTGATGGAATATTCTTTTCAAGTAGTATGAATTTTATTTTTGTCCAAGTGATCTCTAAAGAAAAGGTTTCTGTGAATTTGAAATGAAGATAATTTATACTGCCAGAAGCAACTACAGGCAATTCTCAATTTACAACAGTTCATTTAATGACCGTTCAAAGTTACAACGGCACTGAAAAAAGTGACTTATGTCCATTTTTCATAGTTAGAACCTTTGTAGCATCCCGACAATCATGTGACCAAAATTCAGATGCTTGCAACTGGTTCATACTTATGACCATTGGTGTGTCCCACCTTTTGCAACAAAAACCTTTTGAACAAACAAAGTCAATGTGCAAGCCAAATTCACTTAACAACCAGGTTTCTGACTTATCAACTGCAGTGATTCACTTAACATTTGTGGCAAGAAAGATCGTAAAATGGGGAAAAACTCACTTAACAAATGTCTCACTTAACAACAGAAATTTTGGGCTCAATTGTGGTTGTAAGTCAAGGACTACCTGTATACCGAAGTTGCACAATTAAAAAAGTATATTTTAATATTACTAAGAAACAAAATTCTTTCTCAAGGCCATTATAGCTTTATTTTTCAGTTGTTTTGTTTCGCCTTTAGGATGAACTACATTTTGCCGCAGAAATCACATTGCATCTAATGAAAGGATTGGAAGTTGGACAGGGGCTGAGGTGCATAGAGAACATGGCTTTACACACTACAGGAAATGGTGCTGAAACATAAATGGAAACTATCACCATACCCCACAGGATAACTGTAGGATCTCTACGCATCTGCATGAACTACACTGTACAAGATGAATTCCCATGGTTATTGTTAGCTGGAAAAGGTGAAAAAAAGTTTAAAGACATTTCCTTTCTCCCTACCAATATATAAAGCTTTGACACAGCTCTCCAAGGATACTCTGAGAAAAATGTATTGTAGAATATTAGTTTCCTTTGAAGCAATCTAATCATTTCTGTCATTGCCGTACTAGCTCATAGAATCTATTTATTTATTCCCAAATCTGTTGCTATCCAACGCTTACAATTTTCTTCATGGATATCATGCAAGTTAACATGTTGTTTTGCTGAGCAGTTATTTTTTTCAAGAGAAGAACAATTTGATCAACTATTCTACAATTTAATAAAAATGGTTAGAGGAGGTTTATAAAATATTGCCAGCCCTTGCATTGTGAAGGTCTGCTTTGATCCTTTATAGAGCTTGGATGTATCAATGTGTTGATGGAGAAAAGGCAATCAGACTCCTTTAAAATGGGGCTTCTGTATGTCATTATAAAGTATGGGATGCCATATGCTAGAAAGAAATAAGTAGGTAGTCTTTATACAGCTGGAAGTGATCTAGGAATGCTTGACAAATGTGGAGGCATGTGATTGATACTAACCAGAAGCTGATTTGCATAGCAATTACTTGAAGCCAGAACTATTAACTTTTATAAACCACTATATAACTTATTTTGCTCTCAAAACATAATAGTGAAAGATGTAGCACAATGACAATTGACAAGGGCAAATAAGTAAAGGCAACTGTAAAAAAAATTCCCTCATTCCTGAGCAGCAAAATTGTAATGGTCCATATATTTTATGTTTTCCCCCAGGCTTTCTGAAGTGCTCCTGCAAGAAGAAAATCATTTTAAGCAGTCTTCTCCTTCCCATTTAGCTCTACTCTCTTAAATAATTATTTATAGCTGTATCCTGCTTCTTGGTTTATCTCCAACAGCTTCTTCTCTTGGACCAAAATGATATGTCAGCTTCGTTCTTCTGCCAATAGCTCCTTCTTTCTTGGAAACCTAGGAGTTGTTCTGCACAATTTCCAGCCAAACAGATTCAGTGTACTTATACATGTGTGGTTTGTGAATGAATGAACACGTGCATTTGCATTACCTTTAAGTAATTTGAAACAAAGTACATGAAGAAGCAAGAAAGCAAGATTACAGAAATTAATATAAGAACATCTGCCCACAATATTACCTATGGACTTTGACTGGCAGAACTATTCAAAGAAAATTCTTGCTTTTCTCCTGTTATCTGACCCAGTTTGTAACCACCTTTCTGTTTGCTAGGACGTTACTATATGGAAAACCTGCAGTCTGTCATGAATTAAGAAGATTATAGGTTCAAACAAGTTATGTAAGAACTGCTACCCAATAATAATCTCTCAAATGTATGCACTGTGTCTGAATATGTAACCAAATCAATTAGGCTTCTTGCATTTAAATGGTTAGGGAGGTTTTTTTTAAATTAAAATCCCAAACTCAAGAAATAATTCCACTAATATGGTTAAAAAAACATTTTCAGATATTGAAAAGAATTACAAAGCATCTTCAAAAATTTGAAGAGTACCAATATTCTTACTTTTCTCATCCTCGGGTCAGTTTAAAAACCCATTAGTTACAAATGGAGAACTCTGGGTCATAATATTAAATATTTTAAATAGCAGATGTTTCTTCCATTGGGAATCACTGACTAGTTAGTAAGTTATAATGAAATATGAAAAATGGTATGTAAATCTGGTCATACAGTTCTTCCAAAAGCATTTTAGTTTTGTTAACTGAAGAAAGACAAGATATTTTGGGTGCAACATTTAGGCAAATCTATTATAATTTCTATATTTGTTATTCTACCCTTTTGCCTCCAAACACCCAATTGAAAACTTAGTTGTCAGAAATCTTACTGGTTTAAGTTAAGACGCTTGAAGCTTAGGTGAGAATGATTGATTTAAACCTACACAACAAATGTTTTTAATATAGCTCTAGCATGATCTTATGGGTGTGTTTATATATATGAAAGAGGAAAGAGACAGAGAAAACTACCATGTGTATGAAAGAATTGTTTCCTCTATTTTTTGGAACATTGTCTCTCCTGAAAACTCCTTGAAATCCTATGTTTCTATTGAGATTTAATTGAAGGAGGTTTAATCGAGGTGAAGATCTCATGAGGGAATGCTTTACAATGGTTTTTATTTTTATTTTTTTTGGCAGTGGTTCTTTGTCATCGCTAAAAGGATTGTTGCTTAAGAGAAATTTTGAGAAATTGTTCATCTAATTTCTTTTTCTGGTAATTTGACAGAGAATTTTAAAAGGCCAGTTTGGCTCAGGCCTAATCAGAGTGAGATTAAAAAGGAACACCGTACATCTTTGGTGAGCTTCCTCTTTGACTTTTATTGGATTATTATTACCCATCCGGTAATTACCATTCTCAGCCAGTTTCCTCATCATCTGCTTCTACTGGCAATACTGAAGGTTGAGGAGGGATGGGGAAAAAAATTGGTGTCAAAACAGCAGGGCTAATGAAAGAATCCTGATGTGTAGCTTACCACTGCTAATTTCCTTTGATTGCAAACTGCACAATCGAAACTAATTAGCATTGTCACAAAAGAAGATCACAAAGATCTACTTAATAAGATATTAAAGGATCTTAAAGGATGGCATTTTTGTTAATAAAAGACTGTGCTAGCTGAAATGACCAGACTTACACCACCAGCAACAAAACTATCAGGTTATATGAAAAAATTAGTAATGATCAAACACAATAGATTAGACTACTGGATTTCTCATTTGTGTGAAATCGAGTTTGGGGAGAATGAACGGTCACTAGAGTACCATACTTCAACATTGTCAATTAACCAATCTTCACTGAGACTTTTTAGCATTATATATGGCCTCATATGGACTCTGTAAAAATACAAGATGTGTTATCAGTGATAAACAGATATTAATGACCTTGAACATATCAAATCCTTGAACGTATCCTTAATGTATGTTCCTCCTGCATTACAGCAGCCTTGGCAATCTGAACATATATTTTGTTTGAGTTACTTCAAACACTAAACATTCAGGGACTTATATTACTTTAATCCACTGCAGGCAGTGCTTCATTTAATTTTATTGGCTGTGCTGGAGGTAGTGGATCTATTTGGGGGGCGGTGGGGGGGAACAAAGCTCTTTTACGTATCTTTTCAAAAGGGCTTAATTATATTTTATAGTCTGGGCCAAGAGCCCTGCTTGTTTTCTGTCTAACAAGGTTCAAATGGAGTTCAGACAAGCAATGAATCAGAAGCAAAGTCAGAGATGGTTATCTTTATGAAATGAGCTCATCTCCATTTAGGAAAGGAGCAGGTACATCACGGTCAGTGCTAAACATTAAATAATCTGGAAATCAGATGGTGATCTGATAGTTTTTGGTTAATTGTTTTGTATCTTCATTCAGAGCAAATATATCTAAGCTAATTTTAAATAATATATTGTCTTTTTTGATTAATTGCAGCTTTATGATTAGAATACTTAGAAGAATATTTAACCCTGTACCTTACCTGTAAAAATAGTTTATTAGTACTCCAAAACAAAGTAAAGAAGCAATTCAGAACTGTTAAATTATTGTGTGAACCTAACATTTTAAACATTCTACTATGTTTAATGTGCAATAATCACAGAGTGTATTCCATTATTACTGTATCAATTCCATTTATGCAGAACATTGGGTAGGTCATTCCATCTGAATATAATCTTTGCTCACATTTCCCTAAATTAACTGGCAAATGGAATTTTGTTTATAATAGAGTTTTATATTTGGGGCATTGTCTTTATCAAAATCAGCATGCTATGATTAATTGTATTAGCAGGGAGATGATGGAAGAAGCCAGTTTATCAACAGCAACTATGAATTCTATTATAAAGTAACATTAGGACATCTGACCAGGATTAATAGTGATACTCGGTCCTGGGATTAGGTAGTATCCTATTTCAGGGATTTTAGGCCATCTGTTCTTCCCTCCTACATTTAGGTCTGCAAAACTATAAAAGCAGCTCTACCTTAGGGACTATAGGAAAGAATTAGGATTGTTCTGCTTTTCATTATCACAAGATTCAGTAACTCATTTCATTGTCAGGATAATCCTCTTTTACTCTTTCTTTTGCGCTTGCAGAGTATGCCAAAATGACAAATAAAATCCCAGATGTTACAGAGCTGATGAGGTCGCCACCTTTCCTTGAGTGTTGTGTTTAAGCTATTTGGGACACAGCATCAAAAGTGACAGGACCCTGATGCCCACACCCAATATTCATTATGATTCGTTAGTGATTTCGATAGATGTCTACCAGCTGAACTTCCACTTCAACCCTCAGCAGCCATGAAAACGTTTTGCTTCTTTTTTCTAGCTTTTACTGACAAGGAATTAATTTCCTATTGTTTAAGCACTGGGATGGTTTATGATTATGATTTTTTTTCTAAAAGTCTTGTGGTACTTCTAAGAAGATTGTTACTCTGGCTTATTATTTTAAGTCGTCAGAATTAACTTTATGCTATATTTTTCCTAAGGTAAGTATTTTTAAGCATCAAAAGATATGACAACATTTTGGCAGACTTTTTCAATTAGATGCATGGATTTTGAAAAAAAAATCAACTGTATTGGTTTCTGTAAAATCCTTTGTATTTGAGAGAATACAATGCATTGTATTTTGAAGCTTTTACCGTTTCCAATTCTTATTTGTAGATGATTTCTTTTAGCCAAATAATTTCAATGTAAGAAAAAGAAATAATTTCTAAATACATGAAAAAGAACAAAGGAATATACTGATATGTGTTTCATTCTTCAGCTCAAGGCTTGAAAAAATGATTTCTATTCTTCCCTCCGAATTTTATCTTTTCCCTACTATTCCATTCTGTTTTAGCTGTGAGATACAATAATGCAATAGCATAGTTGGAAGGGACCTTGGAGGTCTTCTAGTCCAACCCCCTGTCTAGGCAGCAAACCCTATACCGTTTCAGACAAATGGCTACCCAACATCTTCTTAAAGACTTCCAGTGTTGGGCATTCACAACTTCTGGAAGCAAGCTGTTCCACTGATTAAGTGAGATATCACAATCAGAATTACTGGACAAATTGCAAAAGTAACCTATATAAAATATGATTACTAAGTTATTTTATGTAAAAACAAAATCCAACTTTACTGAAAATAACTACAAATGTCTTAATTCATTTTCTTCTACTATTCAAACTACTGTCCTAGATTATGTCAATGAATCGCAAACTGTGCTTGTAATAAACTCTGTGACCACTTAAAAATAAGAGAACACTGATTACTCTTGCAGATGAAATGATGATTTTATGATAGTAGATTTTATTTGTTCTTTTTTGTAACAGCAGCAAATACAAATCCAGCCAATAGATTTTACTCAAAGTTTTAAAATACAACAGATATGATCATCTTCTTCTGCTGGCCAGCATGATCTTGGAATACTTTGGAATATATTGGCTCTCAGAATTATTTCAGATGCACTGTACAAATAAAAATTGACTCTAAAAAAATCTCACAATTTTGGCAATGCTGAATTGATCAATGCTGAACTGATTAACTATAACAGGGATATTATAGTGAAGAAATACTTGGATATTCTTGGAATACTTGGGGTTGTACAACTTAAATAAGGTGCCTTGCTTTTTCATTTAAAAGTTAAAATGAGCAATTATACTAAAACTGATTACCGTATATACTCGAGTATAGGCCGACCCGAATATAAGCCGAGGCACCTAATTTTACCACAAAAAACTGGAAAAGTTATTGACTCGAGTATAAGCCTAGGGTGGGAAATGCAGCAGCTACCGGTAAATTTCAAAAATAAAAATAAATACCAATAATGTTTTTGAATATTTATTTCAAAGAAAAACAGTAAACTAGCGGTGTATTCAATGAAATACTTCACTCACCTCATGATGCTGATGTCCCGCTGTGATGATGATGTCCCGTGCAGCCGCGGGAGCGATGTCCCGCCTCCTATGACACACGGCACAGTGATTCCTATCATTGGATCACTGTACCAGAGGAGGTGGGACATCGCTATGTGGCTGCTTGCCATAACAAGGAGGAGGTGGGACATCGTTGCAGAGCGGCAGGAGGGGGAGGAAGGGGAATCGTAAGACAGCCCTGCATTACATTAGAACGTGAGGAGGGGGGATGGTGCGGTGCGCGCTGCGCGGCAAACTGACACAGAGGGAGGGGAAACTCACAGGGGCACTGGGCCATTCACGAGTGTCACCCAGCGGCATGGCCCCGCCCCTTTTTCTCCTCCATTTCGGGCAAATTTTTCACTGACTCGAGTATAAGCCGAGGCGGCTTTTTTCAGCCCAAAAAGTGGGCTGAAAAACTAGGCTTATACTCGAGTATATACAGTATACAAATGCTTTAGTTCAAGGACCAAACATTAATCAGATGTACCGAGATCTGTCCCTCTTGCTCTGGAACCTGCTGGATTGAATGGCAAGACCTGAACAGTAATGGATGGAAGGAAGTCAGAACTGCCTTGAAGAAACACTACTTTATCAAGCTTCCTGACCATATAGGGTTCCTTTCCTATTCAAGCTAACACCCTTCACATCTTCCTGCTCAATATAAGGGTGTCTTGCCTGAGGTTGAAAACACTGCATCATGCAACCCTACATTTGGGAGACTATAACTAACAGGGATATCACCCCATCACCTATCCAAAAGATCACATACTACTTGAGTCGCAGTGGCGCAGTGATTAGAGTGCAGTACTGCAGACTACTTCTGCTACCTGCAATTTGCAGTTCAAATCCCACCAGGCTCAAGGTTGACTCAGCCTTCCAGCCTTCCGAGGTGGGTAAAATGAAACCCAAATTTTTGGAGGTAATATGCTAACTTTGTAAACTGCTTAGAGAGGGCTGTAAAGCACTGAGAAGTGGTATATAAGTCTAAGTGCTAGTGCTAAGTGCTACATGCATTATTACTGTGGAATGTATAACTGAAAAGGCTGTTAAACAGCATTCAATCACTGACATTTCTGTCAGTTTTTATAATTTTATGTCTGGGAAAAAAACACAAATGAGAACATCAGGATTTCAGAATAAACATAAACATTAAATGCCATTTTGGAATAGTGTTTTTTTCAGATGTTCCAAGAAGCTTGAATTATGATTAGTTTGTTAATTTATAAATTATGATAAACTCATTTTTAATTTTTTCCTCCAATGTACCAGAAAATTTGTAAAGTCCAGTTACATCCCTCTGCTAATGTCCACCTTAAGATAAGGAGAAAGGAGTAAAAGGATGAAGGAGAATCATAGTCACTAAAACACATGTTCAGAACCAGATGGTACTACAGCTGGGTAAGGCAGGGTATTATTCTTAAATTCAGAGGCATTTCTGAATAGATGATTCCATACATGTGAAAAAAAGAAATCAGATTATCTTATGTGCCTAGCAGATACCATTAAAGCTGTTTTTTTTTTAAAAAAAAATAAGGAAATTAGTATTGTTTGACTATGATTTGTGTGTACAGTATTATTTATTTTGTAAACTTTGTGTTTGTTACATTAAATCTTAATGTTTACATCTTAAGTTGTACATTTTAAAATGTGAGGACTATATTCCTTGTTTACTTGAGTTTCAATGTATGTGATTGTATATATTTATATTAAGCTTTTAAATACTAAAAGTATTTGTACACTAAAAGTAAAGATCATGTTGCATGCATTGTTTGTTAAGCCCTGCTGAAAGATTGCTAAATATAGAAATGTGCATTAGGTTTGGGCACTAGAAGAAAGAAAACCCTCAAGTTAAGAGGTGAAAAGTACATTTTTATGCTGCAGAAATAATTCATTGGCTATGTTAAAGTAAACCACACAGTATATTGTATACTAGGCCTCTCAGGTTGTTTGTGTACTGAGATTGGATGAAACATTTAAATGATTGCTCTCAATATTTTCTACAGGAATTTTGAAATATTATCTCATAGTTTGGCTTTAGTTTGGCATGGATCACCATCCCACTTATTTTTGTGACTCAAGAGTGAAAAAACAGGAGCTTGTATGAGTTCCTATTATTTCCTACAGCAGAATACTCAAAATGTTCTCAGTTTTATCTGTACAGATGATGGAAGATTTGAAGCATTTGGAGTGTTATTCTGTTGGCCATTTTGTGCTTAATGCAAAACAAAATCCTTTTTTTCTTTTATATATGCCTATACTAGTAAGCTATAGAATGTCTGCTCCCATTCCCTTAAATCAAATCTGATTGTCCTGGGTTATATGTTTCATAGTAGTTGATATTTTTGTACATATATAAGAGAGAATAGAATACACTATATAAGAAAAAAAATATTGTAAGTTGGAATCTCATAATATTCACATTATATTAAAGGGGGGGGGGATGGATGGATAAGCAAGTAGCTGTTTTCTTTTTGGTTTGCAGTCTTTAGATGTAAGTGAGGATTAGGAATAAGGATTAGGGGTGCTGCACTGAATTGAAAGGAGAGGAAGAAGGAAGAGAAAGGACAAACAGGGGTGAGAATCAAACCAAGGAAAGAGCTGGACAGACCAAGACAGATGGAGTACTGTAATGGTTGTGAATGCTGGGAGCAAACATAGAATGATGTATCAGGAGATAATCAGTGATTGTAAACCAACAGAGGCTGCAAATTACATGAAAGAATCTAGGACTCCTAGGACCTGAGCCCAGGGAAGAAAGTATCAGTGACTGGACAAGTCTATTAGGATAGAGGAATTGCAGGAAAAAAGAGCAAGCAAGAAGTCCTTCATCATAATAGCCAATAGGCAAACAACCATCGTTAGAGATGGAAAATATAAAATAGAAGATGTTTGTTCTAATATAATAAATTAGGTGAAGTGTAATTTTCTACCAGACAGGGAGTGGTAGGTAGTGTGGATTGGTTGTGATGCTGGAGACTAGATTGTGAAGAATGAATAATTAATGTAGATGATCCTTTGGGTGAGAGAAAAGGTGACAGAGGACTGTGTGGAGACAACTATTGGTATGGGTCATCCTCTGGTGGAGTGTCTATCAGTAGTAAGAATCCTGAGGAGCCTATTCCTGAGCAGAACGTTGGTCAACCCAATCAGATAAAAATATAGCTTGGGGAAAGAAGTGAAGCATGGGTTAAAGGGAGTGCAAGCTGATGTGTGGGATATGGGTAGTTACAGCGAAAGTGGTGGAATGAAAGAGTAGCTATGAACTAAAGGCAAAAAGTGTGGTGGAAAGGAAGCTGGGACAAGAGAGGTGGGTGGGTGAGTTAATTGCCCCTTAAGTCGTCTGGTGGGAGAATGGAAAGGAACAATAAGGAGGAGGGAGCATCAACAGGGAAGTATAGTGGAAAATGGGAAGCTAGATGTGGTCTGCTCTCTCAGAAGAGGGACTTGAAAGCTCAAGCCAATCCTCACTTTAATATTTCCACAACGTCATCTCATGTGTTGGGGCTTTAGAATACCCTGAATACTAGCTCATCTTATGGAATATAGTTTTGCATGTAATAAATATTTCTTTATCCATGATCATGGATTATAGGGTAGACCTATATCAATGATACCTAGTTGAATGAGCAGGGGAGGTTTGGTGATTGTCGTTTGGGAGTTTCTGCAAATGACCAAAAACATTGTTCTACAGCATGTAAAGTTCACATAAGAGGTTGGTCTTGAAGGACAAGTGGTTATTTTACTGTTCTCTGGCCTCCATATCCATGTTACGTACTTTGATCCCTGCTTGAATTTACCACAATTTATTTCTTGAAGGAGAAGAAACTGCATGGTCATCATGTAGGGAATCAGGGAGAGGCTTGAGTCTTTTCCAAATATTATTTCATTTCCTGGGACTTAAGCAACGTTTCAGCCTTCTTTGCTTATATTACACTTTTTGCCTATTTTCCTCAACACCATCTTTAGTACAGTATAGCCTTTATTGTCATTGTACATCATGTATACATTGAAATTTGTTAAAACATCTTCCTGATTCTCTATACCATGAGATTGTCCTGAGTTATCATGGGTTTGACCGGCAAAATATCCATGTTAGATCTGGGTTTTTTCCCTCTAGAAATACTGAGAAGGATCGAGGAGGTATTGTAATTTCAATGATGTTAACTGGTGACACAAACATCTGCAGGGAGAAGTGAGTGATCTTGCTGCCAACCTCTGATGGCCAGTTTAGATTCAAAAAAGAGTGAGACAAAGTAAGCTGCTCAAAGTGCCCCAGATAACGCTAGGCTCAAGAGGCATCTAAGGGTGATATAACAGGAGACAAAAGTTGGCCAGTGGCTGCATCCAGGACCTCCACCCAGAGCTGGGTCCATAGCAAAACAGAAATCTACATGGCTCCTTGGTTTCCACCATTGACTGCGCTTGGTGCAAACTCCCTGTAAGGGCCACCGCTGCCCAGCTGTTCTCTATTGGGAACAACCTCTCAGCTTGCCAGTACTCTGCATCCTAAACCTGCTGTCTAAGAAATCTCTGCTTCTTGGAACTGTATGGCTGACAAGCCAACACTGCACTGATGTCCTGGATCTTGGACTGTGACCTTATAATGATCTCACATACTGCTTTGGAAATCATGCAAACACCTTTCTCCCTACTGTACACACATCCTGGCTGCCACTGTCTGTATTATTTAAACTTTAGAATAAGACCTCTTAACAGTGTGTGAGAGTGTTTGGCCTGGAAGAGAAGAAATAGAACTTACATGTTTCCAAGAATGCCTGGGGAGTTTCCAAAGGCAGGCAGTTCTGTTGTGTGCTTTGTTCACCACTGGAATGAGAGGTTAGCAGTGGTGCTTGACAGGGTTGCTCCTAAACACCCAGTCCCTGAACTGCTGAGCCAACAGAACTCCTTGGTTTACTAAGGAGCTCTAAGAGATGAAGCTAAGGAAGAGATGCCTGAGGCAATACTGGCATGCAGTGAAGAAGAACAAATGTAATTATACTGTGCTAGTAAGAGCAGTGAAGTGTGATTATCCTACTTTTATTGCATATGCAGATAGCCACACAGCAGCATTATTTAGAGTTACATATTCCCTGTTGGGGAAATTGGGGCTGGAAAAAGGGCTGCTGGATCATTGCAAAGAATTCACTCAGCATCTGAAGGATAGAGTTTCTCACATTTTTCTCAAAGTTGAATGCTACTTGGCTAAATTCTTGTGAGATGATCTGGGATTAATTTGAGCCTGAGGATCCTGAGGAAGTGTCCAATGTTATCTGTGCTGTCAGTTGAGTATAGTGCAGAAATGGTTGCTGTTGCTTTCACTGATAAACACTGGCAAGATCAAAATAATAAGAGGAGAAGAAATATCCTGCTCCCATTGGATCTCTTAGCTGCATTGAATACTATTGATTATGGAATCATTTTTGGAGTGGTTGAAAAAGCTGGTGGTTTGAGCAATGTTTTTCAATGATTCTCTTCTTTCCTGAATGATTCATCCAATTTGGTTACGAGAGAGGTCATGTCCTCTGTTGTGGAGCATCACAGGGCTGGTCCTTTTCTCTGTTTAGGCTCTACTTGAAGCCTTTGGGAAAGGTAATCCATCACCTAGGGTGAGGTATCATCAATCTGTGGATGATACTCAACTGCATGTCTTTGCCACAGGCTGAGAAGGAATTGTAATGTAGGTCCTGACCTAACACCTGGAGGCTATTAGGGTTGGATGCAGAAGAAGAGGCTTAAGCCAAATCCTAGCAAGATGGAGTAGCCAAATCCCAGCAAGATGGAGTATCTGACTAATTCCAGAGATATTTCATCCTTAGTTCTGGATAAAGCTGGCCCATAATTTGAGTGTTCTCCTGAACTCACAGTTCCTGCTTCAACAGAAAGTCGAAATTGTGGCCAGGACAGTCTTTGCACAATTATGGCTTGTGTGTCAATTGAGGCCATTTCCAAAACAGCAGTCTTTTTTTCATAGTACTTGGGCTCTCCCACCTTACATCTCCTTTATTGGAATCACTGTAATATAGAGATACCCTTGAAAGCTATTAGGAGACTTTAGCTGGTTTTAGCATGAAGCAGCCTAGGAATTTATGAGAATACCAAAGTAACATTATTTGTAATTCGGGGTCCTGGATATCCCTGAGAACAGTCACACACCAATCCACCCAAACTAACAAATGCATTGCTCTGATAATTTTGGTTACTGTTAAAAGCAATAATTCTAGGTAGAATTGGGTGTTTTTCCAGCATTCAAAGTCAACTTTGGTCTCAATTCACATGCCAAAGAGCAGGTAATAAGAATATATTCTGTCTTACATTAAGATATAATATATTAGCTTGCCACACTACATCACTATTGTGTGAGTTTTCACAAAGGGAACATATCTCTATGTTTACCAATCCATATGAAACCTTGTTCATTTTCAGTGATACTCTGCATGTATTTCTATGAAAAGAAGCCAACAAGATCCCACAAAGCATTTATCAAACAGGGCCGAAGATTGCTCAATAGAAAAGAGGCAAGTGCATGTAACGAACATAAAGTATGCATTTTTGATATTTCCTAAAATAGGAAGGAAACTAGCTATAAAAATTCCTGACGAATAATATCTGGAAAACATAATTTACTGTAAGGTTATCAGTTAATGAAGCCCGCGTTAAAATCATTAGGCACGGCCATAAGCTTTTGTTTTGCTTCCATGAGGGAGAAAACATGCTTTTCACACATTCCCAACCGAAGCTTTTAAAAAATGGCTCTCAGCGCAAGAGGATTCCTCTTACATTACAAACCAACTTCCATCTCTTACACAAAGGCTCATCTGGAAAAGAGGCCGTTTACACTGTTTATAAAATACTGTCACATAAAATTTGTAAGGAAAAAAAAAGCCATTCACTAAAAATAGCTTGCGTAAGTAAGGGATTAGAGTAGTTTCTGCTGCTATAATTGCTCCTTTGTAGTTTTTTTTTCCATGATGTTTCTGAACAGCGCCTTTTGACTATGTTTATTAAAGTCAGCACATCAAAAAGGATCAAAGCCACTGCTAGTGAGAACTTAAAAAAAGCCCCAAGTGTGTTGTGTTGTCTCATGGGAGAATTATGCAGATTCAAGTAAACAAGTGCAAATTGTTGAGGTTTTAATGAAAAATTTCTACAATTATTGAATCTGAAGTCATTGGTTATTATAACATCTGTACAACAGATGGCCATTTTGTATAAAAGGCAAGCAAAGCTATTTTGTCTGTTTTAACAAGTACATCTGAGAGGACGGGTTTTTTTTGTCATTGTATGCCATTTGCTTCAGCAAATAATTCGTAAAATGCAGCTGGTGCAGATGGTCACCATGGTTATGTGATTGTAAAAACCTGAAACACTGTGAAGTATTTACATATTAGTTTCATATGCCAAAATCAGCTTTATTCAGTTCAAAAACACTGCCATAAAATTGTTGAATATAAAAAGAGATTGGCTCTTACATAGATTTGAGCTTATATTTTCATTTGAAATGAAGTTACTGCAATTTATCTTCAACTATACTTAGTTTGGGCTTAGAAATAAAATAGCCTCCTTTAGAATAAGCAATGATCTATTAAATGGAATGGAATGGAATGAAACTGTACTACTGATTTACCAGGATGTTTAAAAGGAGTTATTTAAAAAATAAATAAATAAATTTTCTGTCTAAATTATTGCATATGAGTTATCCTTTATTAACATATTCCTTTTACTATTGCTCTCGCTTCCCAAAGTTTGGTCTATCTGCCTCTATGCACCTGCATGTTTCCAAATGACAAAACTAAGGAAGCAAAAATGTGAAATTAATTTGCTTTGCCTTTTGTATTCTCCATAGGAACTTTTTTCTTTTTAGCAAATACTTTTCACATTCATGCATTTCATTGAAATAAATTATTGTATACCTGATCAAAAGGTATTCTCAAGAATACAGTTTTCATTTTAAAAAAAATGATGCATAGCCTTTTCTTCTTAATGTCATGCAATGGTAGAGGTTTTTACTCATTTCCCTTTACAGGGCTAACTTGCAAATAAAAATGTAGCTTAAAAAGATATATATAAGGAAACATTTAAATCACATTTAATACAAAAATCATAAAAATATATAATATTTGCCTAATGAAATATTACTTAGATAATAACAGACTAAACCAATCGTAAGTGGAAATAATGCATTTTCAACATTTTAAAAAAAAACTGAGCAAAGATTGAGCAATTTAAATTCCTTGGAATGAGGAGTTTAAAAAATGGGGTTACTACAGAATAGGCCAAACCTCTGGTATACAGCTGTTTATTCTTTTTACTTGGACAAGAAACCTGCCTCTAATGTTGATGCAGAAGTGTAGCTGAACTTATAAGTTTAGCTGAACTTGCAGTGGGCTCTTTAGATAACCTGATCACAAATCATTTATGAATTTATTGGCTCTTATCTGTTATTCACTAAATTAAAATCAACATAGACAGAAATTAAAGCGTAACGCTAAGCCATAGGTAACATTGTGAGGCTGAATCTCAGGAATATGTTTCCCCTGCTTCCTTGAGGGAAGCGTAAAGGTTAAGTGTGACAGACCGTGGGAGATGGGGGGAAGAAGGGAGAAAGGATGCTGCCTAAGGAATGATCAGATAAGAGAAGGTATTTTCTGCAAACTGCATAATGGGCAGAGAAAGAGACTCAGAAAAGATCTTCCCTAACTTCTCAGGCTGTAAAAGAAATGGAACAGACTTGCAAGATTCTGTAACGTAGCCTTAAATAATACAGTAGTATTAGCTCACATGACATGTTTCCTTTCAGGTCTGCCTGGGAAAGTGGACAGGAAATAATAAGGCTCTTACTTTAGGGTCTGAATAAACCAGTTTCCAATCATTCATAAACTTGGAAAACGTGTTTATTCTAATGATAGTTCATTCAAACAAATCTGCATCTGCAACCACTTTTACATGGTTTGAACTGGTTAGTTTGTTTAAAATAACACAATATAATAGTTTCCAAATTTGGAAACATCAAGGGAAACCATAGTTTTTTTCTCCACCAATGAAAGTGGAAGCTTTCAATTTGAAGGCTCAATGCAGTATATTCAAATATGGGTTTCTTTTACTTCATTCCCTATTTCTTCTTTTTTTCTTCTTTCATTTATTTATTTGGCTTACATAGTGGCTTTCCACAAATATTACCTAGGGTGAACTATTTAAAAATTAAGTAATTAGCAATAAAATATTAAAACATTAAAACAACTGTAAAACAATTTCTAGCATTTTAAAATGTAAAAATAATGAGATATATCTTAAATGTCAAGAAAATAGAAGCCAAGTTAAGCTTGGAAGGGAAACCATTTCACAATTTTGAGTGTAATTCTGGAGAACATGTTCTTCTATGCTTGACTAATGCAGCTAAGGGTGTAAGAGTATTTTCTGCAAATTTTAATTGGGAAGATGGTAATGGGCCAATAATTCAATATAATACCTGGATGCAAACCATTTCAAGTTTTCACATTAAGCCAAACCATTGACCTGGCTAGAAAAAAAACATTGGTAACCAGGCCAGAGCAACAGGAAAAAATATGACTGTGACAAAACAGTTTGCTTTTTTGCTTACTGTTCCATTTTTAGAAGTGTATACAATATGTTGGGGACATAGTAATAAAATAGATGTGATGAAACCAAGGCTTGTGTAATTAATGCAACAAATAGATTTGGACACAGTCATACCAAATGCACCAAAAATAGTTGGACAGCCTACTGTACTTCTTATAATACGTCCCTGAAGATATGATCAAAAAATAGTGTAAGATCAAAGAGCACTCCTGATCTTTCAAGATGAAAAGCAAATTCTTCTAGAACATGACTGAGTTCTATTCTTTAAATCAGGCATTCTAATTTTCTGGATTAGCCCATTCTAAACTGAAGCAATATTCAAAATGTTTCATAGATTATTTAGTTTTAAAAAACAAAGTGCTGTAGATCTTTGTGTCATGTGTATTGATGGTTCCTTGCTCTAAAGCTCTGGAGCCATCCACATGCTTTTTTTGGTATGTTCACAATTATACAGGCAAATTAAATTTTGTGGGGCACCATAGCTAATAGCTGTGACGCCAAACTATAATTTTTAGATACTATTTTTTGAACTCCAACCAACAGAAAAATGTTGGTTTAGTGCTTGCAAAAGTGCAGCCCACCATGTCCAGAAGAAATAGGATCCAAAAGTGATGAGATTACCAAGTGAACAATAAAACATAATAGAAGGCATAGCCAAAACCAAGACAAAAATATTATTCCTGATATGCTTTGGGGAAACAAGTATGTTTCTTCATCAATATAATTTGTATTTGTTTCTGAAACACCAAAGATATTTGCAGATCAATTCATTAAGACTTATCTAAAGGAAAAATGAGTCCAGCAGAGTACTACCTGCTTGAGAAGTACGACAGTCTAGAGTAGAGTCACACGAGCTTTCAAAAACCAGTGAGTATTTTATTTGATAGATACATCTCAAAACCCATCAAGAAAAATATCTTTGTTCAAAATAAATAGGGTCCTGTCTCCTTCTCCTCAGTTTCAGAAATATTTTTCCCAATCAGGAGTCTCTCTAGATATATAGCTTTCCATTTCCAATACTCCTCTGTCAATATGTTTACTGCTAAAACTTGGGGCATGTCCCAAGCTTGGTGCCTTCCAGATGTAGGGACTTCTAGTGTCATACATCTGGAGGACACCAATGTTTTAAAAAGTTCATTTTGGTTACTTCCGTATGTTGATTGAAAATCTGAATGAAGTGGTCCCAAAATAAAGCTATGTATCCATTCTTTAGGTCTTTAGTCATTTAATGACTATGGCAAAAACAATTGTAAAATCAGGCCCAACTCACTTAATGACCACTTTACAAAGTGATGGAAGTTCCAATCCCATTTGTGGTTGTAAGTTGAGGATTTCCATGTACTATTGTCAGGATTCCCTTTTCATAAGCAAAAATAACTTCAACGTTCTTACCTTTAGTCTTACAGTTGACTTTGACATTCAAATTTCCACTGAGGTTGGATAAAGATACCAACAGGCGAGGTTTAAAGGGATTTGGGCAAGTTTCCACAGAAACCATAATCTGAGTGGTATGGATAGAAAATTGCTGACAACAGGAAATGCTCATCCATAGGTTTTCTTGTGGTGAAGCTTTTTCCCCTCCATAACTATGATCTTCAGAGTTGGAAATCTTATTTTTGCAACACTGGGATGTATATGTGTCATCCTTGTTTGGGATACCATCAGTTGCTGAAACATTTTCCTCCTGGGCCTCATAACCATTCTTTTGCCTTAGCTTTTTCAGAAATTGTTTTATTTGATCTAATTTGACAAAACTGATATTGGCTTTCAGAGGCTTTGATATATCCACATTTATGTTGGCTGTGGGAAAGAGAAAGAAAGAGAGAATACAGCTTTTTGCTTGTAAAAATAATCTAATCTCAAACAGCTATGATGGTAATATGAATGTTAATTTACAGTTTTGTTAGGTAATTTATAACTGAGATCTGTACTTTAGAGCAGTGGTCTCCAACCTTGGCAACTTTAAGACCTGTGGACTTCAATTCCTAGAGCAAAACTGGCTGAGGAACTCTGGGAGTTGAAGTCCACAAGTCTTAAAGTTGCCAAGGTTGAAGACCATTGTTTTAGAGCACTGTAATTAGACATTTAAAAGTAAATACTTTTTATACTAATGCATAATTATTAATTATTAAAAGTAAATACTTTTTATACTAATGCATAATTATTAATTATTAAAAAGCACAACCCAACAACACACACAAAGAAGAGCTGGATGAAGACCCATATTCAGCTTCATGAAGACCCTATGAACCATAACACATTGCAACATATGGAATTACAGAAAACAGAAATAAATTCAAGTATATTTCAATGCAAGCAATATTTCTATAATTTCATCAAAAAGTGCACTACAACCCACCGATATCCTTAAAATATATATATATTATTATAGGCAAGTCACCATGCTGGCTGGAGAATTCTGGGAGATGAAGTCCACAAGTCTTAAAGTTGTGAGTTTTGGAGACCCCTGCATTGTTACATCAAAGGCATGTGTTTTTTTTTCTTTGTATTTTACACTTTGATAAACTAATAAAAATGTTTTAATTTGGAAATAGACATGGAACACAAACCAGCAAAATATACTAAGGAACCCCACAAGCCAGTACCAAAGGAAGATAATACAGGACTAATTTACAAATAAAAATGCAATAAAGTATTAATAATATTATGAGCACCAATCTGTAGAACAAACAGGCAGACGACCAGCAAAACATATCCATGAACAAGCTGTCAGAAGACACAACACAACTGTACTAATCTCCTTGCATATAGATAATCTTCAGAAGAATTTCAACTGGAAAACAATGACAAACTTTAGAAAAAGTCAAATTGAAAAATACAAGCAAATTCTTAGAAGCATTATACTCTGACCAAATAGGGGTTAATAAGAATATTGATTCAAATCCTGTTTATGAAGCTGTCAAAATATGTAATGAAAAATTCAGCATTACAAATCCAATCCGGTCATCAGCAAAGCAAACAAAATTTCCCAACCACACAGCAATCAATCAACCCATACATAAACTGGAACCATCTCATTATGAACCAAATTACCCAAACTGAACCACAATTCAACAAGCACATACACAAAAAGAATACAGCCCCCCACCCAACAAGCTATCCTAACATATAGTATTTTCCCTGATTACACAAGAAGCAGTCAACACACAGATAAGACAGAATAATCACCTGATCAGACAAATAATCAAACAAGACCTCAATCTCTTATAAAATATCTGTGTACAGTTTACCATATTCAAGTGTGTGCAAAGCAGTAAAAACAAACAAATATATAATCCCATTTAATCACTGAACATCACTTCTCCAAAACTTAGGTATTGGTAATATTCTCCAATAGGCTAATGGAACATCTGCAATCCAAGAAGGAACTCCAACAATGCATCAGACTGAGAAAAAACTCTTATTTGACCTACATTTCTAAAAGGTGAAGGGAGCAAAGCTACAAGTCTAATCAAATTGTCAGAGAAGGACTGAAGAAGGAGTAAGACCCTTCTTACAAAAAAGGGCCAAACTTTTTATGGAAGTAAATTAACACATTTCTAAATGACTAAGCATGAACAGAATATCATGTTTGTTCATTTCTTTATTGTATTTATGTCCTGCCACAATCCAGGGCCTGGTGCTGCCAGGGCTCTGGAAGAGTCTCCCAGAATCAGCCTAGATCTCTCCTCCTTAATTTTTCATGAAGATGGTAAAAAGAAAATGACTTTGGAGAGCATTGATGTTCATGCACTGCAACATCTTTTATTCCATTTTACTTTATTTTATTTTATGATGTATAGAGTCTTTTGGACTGGGGATTTATGGCTGTTATTTTATTAGTTTTATTGCATTAATCATACTGTAGATAGAAGTTTTATTTTTTATATTAAATATGTGAGCAGATGAGGATCTTGGATTATTGCAGGATATAAATACAGTAAACAAACAAACATAATATTCTCTTCATGGTTAATCATTTGGAAATGTGCTAATTTACCTCCATAAATAGTTCAGCCTTCTCTTTGTCCACAAATAGCACTGTATTCAGAGGATCTCACTCCCTCTGTAATCCTTGCCTGACAGTTTGATTAGAGGCAAATGCATAAATTGATCCTATATCCATTTTGACATGTTAACATTTACCCTCCCCAATGACACAATTTACAAAATTGTATTTTCATTCTCTCTCCAATTTATTTATTTGTTTATATTTCTTCAATATTAGGGCTGTGCAAGTCCTTTGCAAAAGTTTACTGAAATCAATGGGAATAGATGAGAAGCAGCTCCCATTAAAGCAGTTGCATCTTTTCCTAGGCTTTTTGTGAGGTATTTTCAACAATCTCTTTAGTGATTTGATGTATAGCCATTTTTCATTTTCCCCAACAAAATATAATCATTCCTAAGAATTGTGTTTAAAACCATTTTTTTCTTTCCTCCTTTTAGCTAATGGAAATCCCTCACCACAAAGAATCAGATAACTTATAGAACTCCGAATTTACTTGGGAAAGTAGGATTAATTGTTATTTTCTTTAATTAGCAAAACATAAGGTTAATGGATAATGGATACCCCAAAGTCTTGTGCCTATTAGCCTGTTATTTCTGTTAATATTACCAAACACTTTCCTCTAGTAAGCTGATATTTAGCCTGCATCAAAAATATTCCAAGCATTCTTATTATGTGGTTCTTCTCATCAACACACCAAATGGTTTCTAAGCATTAGCAAGAAAAGTCTGAAAGTCTGGTAAAAGCTTAGTGTGTTCAATTTCCTTGTTGAACTGCATTGTTTTAGTTTAACTATTAACTTTAAAATCTCACATTTTTGTTATCATCTGGGATACATACACTTGGAAGTGTAATTGATGGCAACAGAACTTGCTTCCAAATAAGATTTTTTTCAGGAGAAATTCTGCTTCTTCAGCTGATGCTGTCTGATAGGCGTGTTCCTTAATGACATTTTTAGATCTTTGCAATAGGAAAAGTTTTGTTAATTTCTTCTTTTCTTCTTGGTCCAATTGCGAAGGCTGAAGACCTTGCTAAATCTCTCCCTTCTTCTGGAAGTGCTTTTATAAAGGGAAGAATGTCAAGGTGTTTGGGAAGTTGGCAAGTAAAGAGAGCTTATTTCCAGAGAACCAATTTGTTTGGGGCTTTCTAAAAAATTGTTTCATCCTGCATATGTCTGTATATTACATGCATTTTCTAACTGGGAGTAAAACTAAACTTTGATTGAGAGTATAGTATCCAAATGTTTATGAATTCTGTCCTTATCATTAATAGGGAATGCTGCATGAGGTAGTGACTTAGTAACCCAGCCAAAGGACTAAACCATGATGGCAGATGCCATATCTATGGGCTATCTGACAAAAGTATGGCATATGAAATATGTATGATTTGAATGTAAGAAGACTAAGTGGTAAAAAGCAAGAATGAGCTACAGAAATGAAAGTAAGAGAAAACAGACACAGATGCCAGGTCCATGAAACCAACAGAAGAAGGGAGATAGAGTTGAGCATCATTTAAAACCCACAATTCAGCAACATTTTTTCTAATATAAATAAAAATAATTACAGAAGGATAGGACTGAATATGAAAATAATATGAAATGCAAAAACAATATTATGTATTATAAATACCTTAGACCGATGAAAAAAACATTCCCATTTGAAGTCCCAAAGACGCTGTTCCAAAAAGCAACTGAACTTGCTTGGGTTTTTTTCCTTGAAAAAGTTTCATTTTTCATTCAAGGAGTTTCTTCAGTTCTGACTGAAGAAGTCAGAACTGAAGAAGCTTCTCGGGTGAGAAGTGAAAAGTTTTCAAGGAAATATCAAGAAAGAAAAGCCTAGTTGCCCTTTGGAAAAGCACCTTTAGAACCACCAAGACCTAGATGATTGAGAATCTCCATAGATATTCCCACCTGCAGCTTTTCCTAGAACTGTCTTTTGCAATCAACTAAACCATATTTATTTGAATGAATATTTGCTCTTTGGCATAAGTCACTTTGTCTAACAAAAGATTTCAGCTTTATAACTATACAGTATCACTATCTCAAAAAGATATTTGTAAAAAAAGTAATGAAAAAATAACCTTACCCAAGTACTGAAATGCTTTTGCAAATGACCCTAAGTTAATCAGAAAAGTATGTACTCCAGTCAGTTCCCTTCTCATATATCATCTCTCATTAAATTAAATAAAAAAACTCATTTCAAAGTTAAGCAACACCATGGTTAACAAAACTGTTAAACTGGGATCAAATGAGCACATTCCTACACTTATATATGATGTCATATTAGACAGCCTATAATTGAACTCTCTGAGAAATATGATTTTTCAAAAGAGTAACTATCTGATCTCATGCTACTTTTTCGCCCATAGACTGACTGTGATGGAAACAGGTGATCCTGCTTTCAATTACAGAGGGCTAGCATGCCAGTGTGAGGCCTGGATTAGTTCACCTTCTCACAGGGAATTTGTCTCAGTTGGGAATGGATTTATTATGGCTTCACACATGGAACGGAGCTCATGTCAACTGAGGGCAATGACACATCATATGATTCAAATTAACCTGCTGTGGACTGTTCTGCAGGGCTGAGATTGTATATTAAAATGACGACATTTTAAAGCAGCTTGAAAGAAACCAGGATTGTCCAAGTGCAATGGTTCCAATTTGTTCCAACTAATCTATCACCTGCTGGAGATATTATTGTATTGGGACTTCTGGTAGCTGCTCCTTTCCAGTTTTCTCCAAACCACTGACCTTGCTAATGGGTACAATTGTTTCCTTTAGAGTAAAGAGGACAGAATCTGTACAAAGTGCTTTTTTATGGATGGCTGGATGTATGTTATTCATCACAAAATGCAAACAACAGAAGGGAGAGAAGGAAACCCTAGACGTGCAGAGCTCATTCAGCAACTTTTCAATTCTCATTCTTAATATACACTATATTGCCAAAAGCAGTTGTGAGTGAATACTTTTGGCAATATAGTGTATTTCTCAATTTGAACTGGCTAAAGGTCTACAGCAAATCACTTTAGACCCTTGAAACCCTAGCTTTCAAGAAGCTTCATCATTTAATATATGAAAAACTTTCCCAGAAAATAACATGAATGAACAACTCTGGGACAGAACAGCTTGAAATTTTTGGGGGCTTGTGATTAGATGTTAAATTTTATGAATCACTGACAGTTTTTGTAATATATTATGTCAAAAACTGTGATAAAGTGTGTTGAAAATTTCAATACTTCCTTATTCTATATATTATTCTATTGTATACTTAGAAATAGTACAAAGGCATTAGTTATTGTTCACTAAAATTAAATGATCGTTTGAATTTAATCAAAATTCATACCTAGTTGCAAATGATTCACCAGCATTACATAAAATATTCAGAAATTGCTAAGATAAATTAACTAATTGATTCATATTCAAAAAAAATAAATCAGGGTATTGAAGAAGTAATGCAGTTTGACTGATGACAGAAGTTTTCTTCATTTTCCCATACAAAGCATTCTCTTATGTGAAGTGTTAATACCACTTTATAATGCCTTGGTAAGGCCACACTTGGAATACTACATTCAGTTTTGGCCGCCACAATGTAAAAAAGATGTAGCACTCTAGAAAGAATGCAGAAAAGAGCAACAAAGATGATTAGGGGACTGCTAAAACATATGAGGAACAGTTGTAGGAAGTGGGCATGGTTAGTTTAATCAAAAGAAGGACTAGGGGTGACATAATAGCAGTGTTCCAATATGTTAGGGGCTGCCACAAAGAAGAGGGAGTCAAACTATTCTCCAAAGCACCTGAGGGTAGGACAAGAACAAGCAACGGTGGAAATTAATCAAGGAGAGAAGCAACTTAGAACAGAGGAGAAATTTCCTGACAGTTAGAACAATTAATCAGTGGAACAGCTTGCCTCTAGAAGTTGTGAATGCTCCAACACTGGAAGTTTTTAAGAAGAAGTTGAATAACCATTTGTCTGAAATGGGATAGGTTTCCTGTCTAGGCAGGAGGTTGGACTAGAAGACCTCCAAGGTCCCTTCCAACTCCGTTATTCTATTCTATTCTTACACTTGGCCTAACCCTGAAAAAAAATGCCAGTCTCAAATAGCAATGCCTCCTTTCCGCAGAGATGGGATTAGTCAACCAATAGCATGCTGAATATAGATTAAGAGTTACATGTTCAAATAATCCAGGAGTTTGTCTATAGAGCCAGGATGTCTAGGAGAGAACTGAAGAATTGTGTCTGGCAAGTCAAACAATACGCAATGGGGAGTCATCAACGAAACAACTGTCACAGATCTACTGGATCTACCACCACATCAAAATGGTGAAAGTAGCATTGTTCCGTAAGTTTCACTCCAAGCAACAATCTTGCCTTGCATGGGCACAATGGTGTTTTTATCATTTGCCCGACTTCATGTAGACACTGTTGAACGCTTGAGAGAACACACAATATGTGGGTGCACTATTTAGTATAACTTCAAGCAGGCAATGCAAAATTTCTATTTGCTTAGTTCACTTATTGTTGACTGTGGAGTACATGTCTCCATAATGGCTAGTGCTTATTCATGTTTAAAGTTTTTGGTTTGAGCTATTAGAAGCATTCTCAAATAGTAAAGTAATTATGCCCCATTTAAGACATATAATCTGGCCTTCCCATGTACAGAGATTTTGATATTGTGCTTTTGTCAAGAGTATCAATAAATGAAATAGCTGATATAATTACAGTACGCTATTCTCTGAATAAATAGCAAGGTATCATAATTGAAAGAAGGAATGTTATAAAATATATGAGTTATCTAAAGTTTCTGAATTTGGGCAGAATACAGATGGAGTACAGATAGTTCTTGGTTAACAACCACTCATTCAGCAACTGTTCAAGTTATGACAATGCTGTGCGAGTGGTACTTATGACTTTCTGGTCAGTATACCACTCTTGCAATCATACAGATGATCTGGGCACTTGGCAACTGCCTCACACTTATGATAGTTGCAGCAACTCATGGTCACATTATCATCATTAGCAAATCTTCTCTGCAGGCTTCCCACAAGTAAAGTTAGTGGCGAAGCCTATGGGTAAATGTTGTAAGTCACTCCTTCTACTTTTTCACCCAAGGGACCTCACATTCTGTGCCACATTCACATTGCACTACCCCCTTTGCAGCCCATATGCACTCACACAGCATCACAGCACACTATCTGCATGCTGCATGCACTCATGCAGTGCTGCAGCAACCTCTTCTCAACTCTCATGTGGTATTACAGCAACATCTTCATAGTCCACATGCACACGAGTACCGCAACTCTTATCCCCAACTGCATAAATCCCTCTCCAGCTTTATGTAATCATATAACTCTTCAGCATTGCCTCCCCAGTCCTCATATACTTGCCATAGCACATAGTTGTAAACACATCAGATTCTTGCTTTAAGGATCTGGAAATTTTGATTAAAGATGGCAATGAGAACTACCAGGATTGCCCTTGCTGTAAGTGATGCCTCACGTTGCCAATTTTTTTACTACCATTCACTTGTGCAGGTGGGTGGAGCCTTCCGCTGCCATTACTACTGGTTCGCCTGATCCGGGCTGAACCGGGAGCAACCCACCTCTGTATCACGTGATGTTGTGCTTTATGACCACATTGTGTAACAATGGAAATTCCTGTCCCAATTACCATCGTTAAGCAACTACAGCCTGTAAATAAATTGAAGACTTCTTCATTCAGTGAATATCAACTGTTAACTCAAGTTTGGAAGTTGAGTACATTATTTATTTATTTTAATGATAATAATGGAGAAAAGAATCTCTACACTTATGATCTGTGCCTGTTGCTGCAAGAAACCTAATTAATAGGTTAAATTTAGAATATCAGTTGACAACTGTTGGTCATTCTTACCTGGGCCGTTGAGGAAGTCTTTAATCTTCAATGTTAAGAGAGGAGGTGGAATACCACTTTTAGCATCTATTTCCCCCGCTACTGTCTGCAACCAGGTCTTACAGTAGTCAAGTGTTTCTGGAAGAGTTTTTCCAGGATCTACAAATGATAAGACGACTGTTTATGATATATAATAAATCACTAGCAATATTAAAATAAGCAAAACTTTATTCCGTACATAATACTGTATCTATTTCAGGGCAAATATAAATGCTGCTTTGTGTTAATTACACATTATTAAAAAGTATTGATTGCCAAATATTATCAATAACAAATGTTAAAGCCATCAGGAATGGACAAATAAGTATATCTGAAATACCTGTAGTAATTGTGCATCTAATAAGGTTTATAATCTAAATTTTGTTTCTTCTAGTAATGCATTTATATTTTCTTCAGATGTCTTTAAAAATCGTTTGCCCCAAAATAAAAGAAACTACAGAAATCAGAAAGCCACATGGTTCGAGATGCAGTAGAGTGCTTCTACTTATGGGTTATTTGATACAGTTTATAGTTTCACTGACACTTCAATCCCTTTTTACAGCCATACTTTTGAAGTTGACTTCAGTAGCTTTTCCTCTTGGTTCTCTTTAATGGGACCTCTTTGCTGAATTCTTAATATTCCTAATAGTGACTAAAAGTTCACATTTTGTACCTCTCAGCTCTATGCCTTTCTTCATGTACAGGACACCATATATGAGAAATCAAAACTGCATAAAAACATTTAGGGGGTTTTGGCTGCTCATTTCCTTTGCTTTGTTTTGTTTGTTTGTTTTTGTAAATTTATTAGAGCTGAACAATAAAAGAATATAAGTAAATCTCAATTAGGACATATCAACTTCATGACACTTATTCCTCTTCTGTTAAATAATGGTGTTTACCAAATTTTTTTTAAAAAAAACCCTAACTATGCCCTTTAGATAATTTATGGATTTTGCTAACCTGGGTTATTCATCTTAACAGACTGTTCTTTTTTTAAGCACACAAGCTTCAAATTTTAGCACAACGGCTTCATAATTATAGCCAGCATATGGTAACACAGTATGAGTTTTAGCACATCAAGTCTCCCTTGGAATGTATTATTTAGTGTAATCATGGTTCAGAAAACCTGGAAGGAATTGTTTTACATGAATGACAAAGGAATTTAATGATTGTCTGTCCTATCAGCAAATGAGAAATGGAATTTATTGTCTGGCAAACGAATGCACTCAATTTGACAATATAATTTTTAAATTTTGGGTGAGTATTTCAGTGTGTAAAAGTAATCTAATGTGATTTACACAGATTAACGCCACAGAATTAAAAAAACAAACAAACCCAAGTCCCAGTTTAATCAGAACCATTGTGAAAAACTAAAATTAATGGCTATGTAGAAGAACATGGTGTTCTGAAAAATTGGAAATGCCTTCTGCTAAGCAAATTTTTGCTGAATTGTTTTTTGTTTTTTTTTATGGGAGAGTTGGTATCGATGGAAATTGTCCATCCATAAAAAATGATCCTCCATAGCCGGTTAGTCAGAGACATTACTGATAAAGTATGTTTAAACAAAACTAGGCTTTTGCTTCTGTCTTTTGCAATTAAAGGAAATGGCAGCTTTGGGCAACCAGTAATTCATAGCTGCTTCTGGACACACTTGTTATTGAGAAGGGAGAACTTCACAGGTTCTGTTAAGTGATTTTTAATATTGGAAATAATCAATCAATAGACTATTTGATCAGGTTTAGATAAGAGCATCCTTTTAGGGGAAAAAATGAAATAATAACCTTCCTCCCCATAACACTGGAAGAGGGAAAATAGTTAAGTGACTGTCGACATGGTAAAAAAATCTAGGTTCAGTTTGGCATCTTCATTATGAGGGAAGCATTTAACATCTTAACTATTATTTTTGCATCTTATACCTTAGAAAGGAAATGTCATTTATGAAAAGGAGGGAATTTCAGAATAAATTAATAATAGAATTTAGATAAGTTAATGAATTCAAGTGTCCAAGGCCAGATCAAGCCTGTTGCAAGGTACTGAAAGAATTTGAAAATGTGACCATAGAACCATTATCAATAAGTTTTGAAGATTAGTCAGATCCTTGAATACTGAATGAGAACAAATGTCATCCCCATCTTCAGAAAGGGGAAGGAGGAAGACATAAGCAAGAACAATGCTGCAAATCTGGCATCTTTACTAGGTAAGGTTCTTGAACAGATTATGAAGCAGCATGTTTCTTAGCCCATGGATAGACATTTTACATTTAATTGGATCTAGGAGAGGTATATCATAAATAAATCATGCCATGCTAGATCTACAGTATTTCTTTCCTTCATAGAATTACTTGGTTAGTTGGTCAGGAATGCCACAGATACATTATCACTGGTCTTCAGCAAACTATTCAACAGAGTACCTTCTGATACTCTTCATAAAATGGTAAAATATAGACCAAATGATGCTCCTGTTTTATGAAATTACAATCAGATTAATTACCATACCCAAAGATAATCAATGTTTCTAGCCTGAATGAAAGGAATAATTCACTGAAAATTTCCAAAATTTGGTTCAGGTCACGAACAAATCGGTTTGCAACCATAGTTATGGAACGAAACCCAAAACACACTCTGATTTACAAATGTGTGTGTAATATTCAGGATAACTTTTCTAAGATCTTAACCAGTTCCAGTACCTGAGTAGGGCAACAAGAGAAAAAATACCAGACTTATTTTTCTTTGAATATTTTGAGTTGAACATAAATGTTCTTCTTGTGTTTAAGAGCACCTGAAACGGTCTAATTCCTTACAACAAGTAGGAATTATAATAGTACATGGCCACAAATAGTGGAGTAATTCAGATGGTTAAAGGGTAACTTATCTTACTATGTATGAGCTAGTATTTGTGTGTAAGAGATTAGGGGAGCGGACAGGAAACCAACAAGAAAATGTTAGAACATTTTTAAAAACTGTAGAACAACTGTATTTTGTTGCTTTCTGGGTGTTTTTATGTTAGTGAATCCAATTATGCAGCCAATAAAATCAGTTCAAACTACTGAATAAATTAGCTCACATTTATCTAGAATAAACTTTTTTTCCCTTTTTGTTCACACTTGAACAAAAAAAAATAGGCAGTGAATCTATGACCTTAAGGATAGTAAATAATCTTACCTGTACACTTGTAATCTGATGCAACACCTTTGAGGACAGCATCAAACACAGATATTTCCACTCTTTGTTTTCTATGATGACAGCTTAAGATAAAAGATGGTTGGGATACAACCAGGTGCAAAAATGGCTCTAACCGCAAGTCTCCAGTTCCTCTGCGACCAGGCTGCCGGACAATAGTTACTCCCAAGGCTTGTCTAGCAGATGATCTTGTAGAAGCATGAAGACTTTCCAGAGATATAAGACCTGATTTTTTCCCAGAGGGCAATGAACTGTTGCAGTTTAGAAGATCATCAGCTGTTACTGATGAAAAAGTTGCTTTGTCAGATTTCTTGCAATCATCAACTGCTTCTGGAAGGTTTAATGAACTTTTGACGGTTTTTTCACCCTCTTTTTGATCTTCCTGTGATTTTGATTTAAGTAAAGTAGTACATGAATAAGTCATGAAGGAGAATCGGCTGGCAGTAATAAAAATGTCAAATGGAATAAAGTTCAGGTTCTTCACTATGGAAGACTGTCGGGAAGGTTGGGCAATGCGATGTTGGCTGGTGCCACTATGTTGTTCTATTTGGACTATTCTGATTTTAACACTGTCACTGCCAATGCCACTATCCTGCGCTCCACTATAACGTGAAGATGTTTCAGCTGTAACCCCATCAGATGTATCCATCCTCTTCTGTTCCTGTTTGAAAATCTGGAAAGGAAAACACTGTATCATAAAATTGCTACTCCTAAAGATTTCCATTCCTACATTAAACAATTGCTATATAAACAACAACAAAAATAAAGTCAGATAAATTTGTGTAAAAAAGAAAAGTTTGCTAAGGTAACTTTTAAAACAGAAAATCACTAATGAAAACCTATCAAGTATCTAGTCCAGAGAGAATGATGACTTATAATGACATGCTGGGAGAAAGATGTGGCATGAAGAAAATATTTCCAAGTTCAAATGATTTTTATTCAGATGCTATAAATATACAATGTCAGACAACTTCCAAGATAAAGTATTGAAAATCAAGTAACTGAAGAAATTAAACTGTTTTAAGCATTTAGAGTTAAATAAAACTAAAATGTTGCTATTGTATTTTCTTGCAATATTGAAAAAGGGCACAATATCAATTTCATAAGCTAAAGCTGGCATGATTTATTAGAGGGGAATATAAACTTCATAATTGTTTTCTGTTTCATTATTGTATTAGATACACTATAATTTATTTTTAAAATAAATCTGATCTTACAGATTTTGCGTTTGTGGAATAGAATCTTTGCTAGAAACTTAAGGTCCTCTAACTAGATCTATATGCAAATGTATCTTTGTGAGTTGGAACGTTGCAGATAGGTAAACCCTTAAAAGTAGCCAGCATAGCTACAAAAAAAGGGTCTGTCCAATGAAAACAATTAATATATTTTTCAGGTTAGATACATTTAGACTAGAAGATAAAGAATTAGCACAACGCTAGCCACTGTGTTACTTTAATGTTTGAAAAGAGTTTTAAGTTCCTTAACATCTAAGGATAACCTAATATTTGCTGAAAGCCTAATTTTTAAAAATTAAATGCTGGATGATGGATTGCTCTAGAGCAGGGGTGTCAAAATCTCATTGTCATGGGGGCATCACATGAGTATCAGGACTTAACCTTAACCCCTCCCCCTTTGCTAAACCGGGCATGGGTGTGGCCAGCACGTGACTCATTCAGCCCTGGAATTTGACAACCTTGCTCTATAGCAATCCCCATTAACATCTGATCTATCTAATCACATCAAATTTAAGCCTAAAAGTATAAATAGACAATTATGTACTATAAACTAATCAAGCTTCTTCACTAAGTACCATATTTCCCCCAAAATATGACATGTCCTGATAATAAGGCCATGCCACATATTTTGCCATAAAGCGACCACGCTCACAAGCAGCAACCCAGCAAACCCCCTTTCCAGCTGGCACAGCGCCATTCATTGACCTAGGGGTATCACCAAGCCATGTGAGCACCTGATGGCTGCTGCCTGGCTCCCACAGCTTGGCGCCTTTGAAACTGAGTCTTCTGGCAGTGGCCGCTCTGGGTGTACGCTCTATGGTTGTGGGTTGGCTGCCGACAGAGCGTACTCCCAGAGCGTACAACCATAGAGCGTACGCCCAGAGCGGCCACTGCCGGAAGACTTAGTTTGGAAGCTGCCAAAAAAGTCATGCTGGGATGGCGGCGGCGGCAGCAGAGGTGCCCTGGCTCTACAGGGAGCACTGGGCCAGGGCATTGTGAGGCAGGGAGGTGCGCCAGCAGGAGTGTAACAGCCACTTGCGCAATCTACGTGCGGAGTGCCATTCACTGGCATTTCGAAGGAGCCAAGCCGCGGGAGTCGGGCGGCGGCGAACAAGCACTCATGTGGTTTGGTGATATCCCTAGGTTAGTGAATGGCACTGTGCACAGCTGGAAATGGGGTTTGCCGGGTGGCTGCTCATGAGCATGGTCACTTCATGGCTGCTGTGTTGCGCTGCAGTGACAGCGCAACTTAGCCATTCGTCCCTGAGGCTGTGCCCGGCTCTTTAGGAGCCCACTCGCAAGACAGCAGCTGCCCAGCAACCCCAAAACAATAAGCCCTCCCCTGATAATAAGGCCCAAACCATATTTTGTGGGTCAAAAGAAAATAAGACCCTGTCTTATTTTCAGGGAAACAGGGTAATCTAATATTCTAGCTATAAAGTAAGCCAGTTTCAGACTCAAATATTCCACCTTACATCAATACATAATCCTGCATCACATTTTTACAAAAATATGCTCAATATGCCCACCATTCTGTCTTCATCAATCTGAAGACAGCATCTGATACAATTGTGACTTAAATGTTTTTACAGGAAATCAGCTGCAACCAAACCTTGCTTGACTGTCCTATAATTTGAGTGATTATATTATTCTGTGATAATTTTTATTCTAATAACATAGAACAATGCAATTTATATCTTATTCTTTGTTTCAATTAGGCCAGCCTTTCAACAAAAAAAGGTTACAATTAATTATTCAAAAAGAAGGTATTCACACACAAAAAAAACTTTGATTATGAACACAAATGGTATCCATATGGAACAAACCAAATGATTTAAATAATGGTCCATTAGTTGAAAGCAACAAATTTGAGAACTTTCATCTTACAAACAGAGGCTTCAAATGTGGTTATTAGATGCAATAATCAATCAGGCTTCTGTTTCAGCAGCAGTTGAATTTCAGACCTAAGGCAATTTTACTTTTATTCAAGTGCATAATTCTGTCTTTATCTCTATATATAAAAGCCAAATCCATTCTCATATCACAAAATCTCCACAACCGTAAAGCCTACGAACTTGAAATTTGGCAGGTATGTTCCTCTTGGTTTTTAAGTGCTTGCTAAGAAAGATTTTTCTAAATGACCATCAGATCATTAGTATAGATCTTATACAGTATGTATGTATGTATGTATGTATGTATGTACACACACACTGATGCTAAGGAGTTAAGACATTCTATTCCCCCTCCCCACCTAATAATAATTCTGTTCCAACTGCCACTTGGGCATGGTAAGCCTGTGACTTATCTGGTCTGCAGGCTAGGAGTTTAGACATTCTACTCCCCCTCCCCATCTGAAAAACGCTGCGATGCTAAGGAGTTAGACTGAGGGAGAAAAGGGGATAAGACATTAGAGGCTTCTGTGAGGCAAGCCTGAGGGAGCGAAGGGGATAGGAGAGGATCAATGGGACCAGCCTGAGGGAGGGAAGAGGATAAGATAGGCGAGGCCTCTGTGGGGCAAGACTGATGGAGAGAAGGGTATAGGAGAGAATCAGTGGGGCTAGCCTGAGGGAGAGAAGGGAGTTAGGAGAGGAGAGGCTTCTGTGGGGCAAGGCTGAGTGAGAGAAGGCAAGAGGAGAGGAGAGGAGAGGAAAAGCTTCTGTGGGGCAAGCCGGAGAGGAGAGGAGAGACCAATTGTAATTTTAATTAATTTTTAATTAATTTTCAAGCTGTGTCAATTCATCAAGCCCGATCACATAGTTTCATAGCAGAACATGGGTATCCAGACAGTAAAGACATATTATCCTTCAATACAGTTCAATACAGATTCCCCAAACTTCTGAATTATCCCTAATGTCCCAAGACTTTATAAGGATCTTCTTCTCTAGTACATTATATTGTATGAAAAATCTGTCACCTGAGATTATGGCCCAATTCATCCTTGTAGACAAATTATTTAAGAAAAAAGTTACAACTAATTGTCTCCCCTGCTATAAGTCTGTCAGCTTAAGTGCTAAAAGCAAAGGTTCTGAAGAAAAGCATTTCTGAAATTAAGCAATGCATTCTATATCTTGAACTATGAATTGAAAGATCTAAGCTTTAAGTTATGGCTTAGGGAGCTTTTATTGTAATTATTTCCTCATTTAAATGGTTTTTTAAAGATTCCCCCCCCCACCCTGTCAAACAAAAAGGTGTTCACACTAATGCTTTTTAATGGCCTACCCTCAAAGTAAGCAAAGAACTAGTTTAATAACATCTCTTATTCAGTTCTTCATTACATAACATCAAAAGTAACCACGAAAAACAGTAGCCACTGTCCAGTGGCATTGTCTAATATATCAAGTCTGGCAATCTACATTGATAGATCCGCTTCTTATTAAGGATAAGTTTGACTGAGACAAAGATTAAATAGGCCTACTGGCTGAAATGCCTATGAGGCTTTTGCCCAAATAAATAAAATAATTAAATAAATTTTGGTCTCTATAATTCAAATTATATTTAATATTGCTAGATTTCATAAACTTAGCTGATTTTTTAAAAAATTAGACAGAAATCTATCAAGCAATACTAGTAGCTTCCTGATTTAATAGCCATAGCACTTAAGACTTATATACACTTAACACTTCATAATGCTTTATAGCACTCTCTAAGCAATTGTTACCCCCAACAATCTGTGACCTCATTTTACCAACATCAGAAGGATGTAAGGCTGAGTCAACCTTGAATTAGTCAGGATTGAACTCCTGGCTGTGTGGGCAGAGCAAGCCTGCAACACTGGATTCTAGCCATTGTGTCACCACAGCTCCTTTAAATCGCATTAATAACCACCCAGGAAAATAAAATATGTTATACATTTTAACTCTCATAAGTGTTAACTGTGAGTCACAACACTGAAAAACTCAGAGGACTTTGATCAACCCAATGAAAGATGAAAACCGTAGACTGGTATTATAGAAGCAGAACTTCAGAATGATTAGCTAGGCAATGTCTCACAAGATTTAAAAATTAGGGTAACATTTGTGAATAGCAACTCTCCAGCATTTTGTTGAATGTGGAAATTCTAGGAACTGAAATCCCAACACATCTGAAGGGCATCAGTTTTGAAAAGACAGACATAAAAGGCACCAAAACCAAAAACTAAGTCATCACCCCACCAGAATCCTTCTCCATAGTTGCTTTCAAGGAATCAGAAGAAACAAATGATATTTCCAGAGCAGAATGCTTTTACTGAAGCACATCTAGGACAAAGACACATTTCAGAAATGATTTTAGTGATTTTTTTAAAAAATTAATATTTTCCAATTTGAATTTTATAGCTTCTAGAACTAATACACATTTGAAGCAACACAGTTAAAAATGGTTAGATTCTGTAAAATATCGCTTAATAAAGAGATAACTGTTTTTGGCTCCAATGGCTATCTTCTATTTATACATTATTAAGATTTTAAAAATATTACTTAAATGCTATAGCAATTTGATTAGCAACTAATTCAGGAAGTCAGGTTGTTTAAAAAAACAGAATTTATAAACTCAAATATGAAAACATTAAGATCAATATAGAGATGCAACTGAAAAAACTTGGTAGAATTATTAATCTAGACTAAAATTTTCCAAGACAACCAAACGTCAATGGGCTCCTAATAGGAAAACGTTCGATGGCTAAAACAACATTTTCCTCTTGATGGTCTATCTTGGCACATAAAGGGGTTTGGTTTTTTTTGCAAAGAATCTTCAGTAGATCATGGTGTCTATGGAAAGACACAGAGCCCTTGAGACTTGCCATCAATGTTCCTTGGAGGATGTGCAACCATATACATTCCTCGGGATTTGAAGCTATTAATTTTAAAAAGCCAGCTTGATAATAAATCCAGAAATCAAGTGAATATTCTTTTACATTAGTGAACAATTCCAAATGTAAAAACTTTTAAAAACATCTCTTGCTTTGTTACAAAAGAAATGGCCCAATACTTTAAAGATGTCAAAAACACCAATATCGGCTTCCTGATAGCAAATGTAATGGTAACATTTATCATTGAACTGCATTTATATCAGTTCACTCACTCTTTACATAACCCATTTAAAATGAACAATAAAAGTTTTCTTTAATTAGCTACTGGTGTGCATTAACATGATCATGATTAAACCATAAAAACCAACTGTACATTACTCAGGTCCGCTATCACATGTGTTTCAAATTATTTTAGCTGAAAATGTACTTTGAGTCTCTTTTAAAAGTTCAACCTTCTGCTTTCAGAGAATTAAATGCATATTACTCCAGTGGAGAAGATAATGTTTCAGACCTCCAGGCATATATGAAACACACTGGCAGCACATTAGACAAAATGCTTTACTTATTAGATACTTCCTATTCTAAACAGTGTCATCAAAGGCTAAAAACAAAATCCATATAAAAGCTGCACAATGCTTCCACACAGAACCTGTGCCAAAATCCCTGTACTTTCCAACTAATGAGGAAAGGATGTGCACTCTTAACATATGAATGTAAGATTTTCCAAGCATTTACTTTAGGAAACAGTACTATTGATTCCATATGGCTTATGTTAAATGAAACTGTATTGGTAAAATAACCTTTAAGATATCTGGCATGATAACCATAATTAAACAGTATTCAAAGGAGTAAAACAAAGGAGAATTTAGTTTCACAATGGCTAATTAAAATAAAATGAAAAAACACAGCATGTTCACTATCAAGATAAATTGGTATTTTTTTTTTAAAAAAAGTACTTAAAATACTGTTAAAATATACTTTAAAGATAAAATCTAAAATGCGGAGCGAAATATTCATATTTTGGCGAAGAAAAATAGCATATGAGTTGGATTTTTTTTTTACTGGAAATAATAGTTTTAAACTTTTGAACAATAACCAGATGGGTCTTAAATCAGAGGAATTCTACAGTTTCTCTGTCAGAAGGAATTGCAATGTGAAAAAGTTTTCAATTGCTGAGAAATGTCAAGTTGATAGTTTACTTCTTAGATGGCTTCAGTGCGTTTTCCCCATTCTTTCACATCACAGTAGCCCAACAGAGAAGGTGATGAAAGCTATCCTGGTAGCTAGGGAATTCTAGCAAATTCTTCCTTGTCATGTGTTGAGATAAGTGACTTTATAGCTTAACCCCTTGAATTCAATAGCATTTAAAGAAGATAAAGAGATAAGGGCTATAATCTATATCCTCCTTTAGCACCCTAAAACATCAGTTCCAATAATTTCAAATAAAATGTTTTAAATAATTACTCCAGTCAAAATAGGATATTAATTATCCTTTCAGTTTAGCAGGACATGTTGCTCTAATTGGAGTATTTTTGTTCAGATGTATGAACAGTATCTCATAAAAATAATTAAGTTTTTCCAAATCTTAGGAAAAGAAAGGCCACTTAACACTATCACTTTACACCAGCAAATACATTTTTCGAAAGAGGAAAATTTTAATAGGTTGTATAATGCTAAATTTACAAACAAGAAAGGGGGCAAAGCTGCATACCCAGAAGGTATAATAATGAAACTAAGAGGTATACAATTGTATATGATTTCTGTTAATTCTTTAGTAAATTCATTCAGAAACATTTGGAGATTACAGTATTTATATAAATTACAAAACTGTATCTCCTGATTAGATTTCATTTTCCTATGAGATCCTGCTTGTAATATATTGTATATTTTAAGAATTAAATAATTTTAAGTCTTTTTTTTCTTTGTGGAAATGGCAGTTAATTTCAAATCTCCTATTATCACTTGGCTTTCAGCTTAATTAGAATCTATATAGCAGATAAGAACGAAGCTATACACAGTAGTTAATTGCCAACTATTAGTGCCAAGTTGAAAAAAGATCCCTAAATTAATGGTTTTTTGGCCCACTGCTTGGTGACTTTGAAGTAAGATATGTTTATGCATTGGTAATCTCTGGTCTGGAAATCAATGATGTCTGTTTTGTTATTTTGCGATGGATTCTGTGAACAATTTAAAATGAATTCAGTATCTCAGAAGTATAACGTAAATTGCATTTTAAATGCAAGATGAGCACCTAAGAGGTCCATAAAGTGGGCATGCATAAGCGCACCATTGTGTCTACCATCCCTGTCCTACTGTCTCCATTTATTTGTACTCATTTCCTTTGGTCGTGTCCAAGTTTATATTTATACCTGTTATCTTGTACATGTTTGACAAAACAACCAAACAACCAAACTGTTCTGAAAATACTGGCAAACTGGATCTTCACCACTATAATACCTCCATCTTGATGGAACATAATCTGGATCCAATAGTCAAGCATAAGAACTTAGAACAATGTATAATAATTCCAGTTCAGAATCTGCCACAATGTGAAAAAGAAAGTATTCACTTTCCTGCAGCTGAAGCATCAATGAACACAGCCAAAAAAAACCCTATTTTTGCAAATATTTTATTATAGCAGCCAAAAGGTTCTTCTCCATTGATGAGTTGAAGTACTATTCATTCATATGTGTAGCAGCAGAAAATGATAGTGGTAAAATCTTGTTAATTTCTTAATCAGTACCATTGTCAATTTCTAACTTGCCTGTTACATGTGAATTGACACAATCCCTACTCATGCTCTTACATTACAGGGTGCATTATGCAAACAAACTGGTTTAAAGCACTAGTTTTTATATCCCTTCCCTCAGGGATGGCAACCTCCTCCCATCCCAAAATAACAGTGGTAGAGAGTTTGAAATCTTTGAAATTCTCTGCCTTTCCTATTGATAAATAATGAGGAGTGATTGGGAGAACAAAGAGAGCTAGTTACACATGGAGACAACTTTATTTTTAACCTCCAAGTTTAGAAAAAAGACCATTTAATCACGCCTTGCTCTTGAACTTAATAATACAAATCTAAATGACAAATAAACACTTTGGCCACTTAATGAGAAGGAAGGACTCACTGGAGAAGAGCCTAATGCTGGGAAAGATAGAGGGCAAAAGAAGAAGGGGACGACAGAGAATGAGGTGGCTGGATGGAGTCACTGAAACAGCAGGCATGAGTTTACATGGACTCCAGAGGATGGTAGAGGACAGGAAGGCCTGGAGGAGCATTGTCCATGGGGTCGCGATGGGTCAGACACGACCTCGCAACTAACAACAACAACAAATGACTGCAGTTTTCTTAGTTGAGCTCCATAAGATGAGAACCATTGTTTTCTTTGATCAGGGGACCCTACCACTTGGATGAGTAATTGTCCCAAATTTCCATATGTATTCTATCTTAAACATTCTATAACACCTTTCTACTAGTCAGTAACTAATCGAAACAGATACTTGAGATACATAGCTCTCAATAATTTGTCCTTTCCATGGGTGAAATGATCTTAATCACATAAATGTTTCTAGTGTTTTGAGTCTATAAAAAGCAAGAATAATGGTATATTTCTTAATAAGAGTATTAGTTTTTCAAATGATAAATAGTTAATTGCAATATTCGGCCAGAGTATATTTTTTGCTGTTTATAAATATTATTGCAATATCTTAAAATATTATTATTTTAAGATTTGAATAAGATTTACTTTAAGGTTGTGAGAATGGGAAAAAGACAAGGCAAAAAATAAATCAGCTCTGAAATGTGGGATACTTCATACAATGCAGTTTCTTGTGGCATTTTATTATGTTTCTGTAAGCCTCACTGGGTCTGGAAACATTGGCTGGCATGCCAATTAATTAAACTACTAAGAGTGTGATCGTAATGAAGGAGGAGGAAAAGGGGGAGGTAATAGTTTTCTAATTAAAAGAACATTTTCCTTGAAAATCTGAAATAGCACAAAAGTCCTATATACTGAAACATAAGCCATAAGAGAGGTGCTCTCTGAGTATGGTTGTGAGTATGGTCATTACCCAAACTAATTAATATTATCATTGCTAGTGCTAACATCATAAGGACTAGTACTAGGGTAATGAAACATCTGAAAGAAAACAGTCAGGCTCAGAGAGCACCAAGGACCCCTCATTTCAACCCAGAGTTACAAATATTCTCCTTTATTGGTATAAGCCACAAGGCCCTAACTAAAGAGAACATGCTGATGATTAAATAAAAAGAGAATTTGGGGCCATACCACTGCAATATTTTGTACAGAAATCTTCCATTGGTATGATAAGAAGCAGTCCCAAGTTCTAATAATATGTGCAGAAGGGAAAATTAAGAAAGTGGTGTCTGTTTATGTGTATGTGGGCATGAGGTTGACAGCTGTACAGGTCAACAATTATACAAGTGGACATTAGCAGGTTTTTTTTTTAATTTGATTCACCAAATCTTTTAAGTGCTGCATATCTATTTGGAACTACCCATCAACTACATAGTGTAAATATAACATACAACACTACTTTAAGATATAATGAAAACAGTATTTTGTCATTTCATGCAATTTAGAAAGGAACATCAATTTAAAAAATAATAATTACACATATATCCTATGTGGGAAAGTCACATTACCAACAAGTTAAAAAAAAATCCTAAATGTCAAACTCTCATTTCTTGTTCCAGACTATTGTTTTCAGTGAAACAAGATTGCAGAAACAATTAACTTTCTAGATTTGAAATGAAAGCATTTTAGTTGGATGATTTATTATGGAAAATGTACAACTCTAAAGGTATTGACAGATCGTTGTAATTCCAAATCAAATGACATTCTAGAGGGAATACAGAATTTTATTTATTTATTTATATGTGTCTTCTCAGTCTTTTCAATTATCCCTCCGTCATACTCTTCAATAGAAATTGCTAGTCAAGCAATATGGTTCAACAAAAAGTGAAAATTCTGGCTATGAATAAAAACCCATTATGTTGCAAGAAGCTATAATCATAAACATTTAGATTCCTTTAGCACCTGGCAATTCTAAGTTCTGCATATATTTAAGATTTTAAGCTAGAAGTTTCTGATTTTCCGTATTGTAAAAATATAATCCTGGAAAAAATACCAAGCTTTAATATTTCAAGGCAGGGGTAATTTTCTACATCCTTATTATGAATTGTAATTTGCATCTATTTTAGTTTCCATTAGTTTGCTTTACATATGACTATACATTGCAATATTAGGACTGTTTCATGACTGCCTAATAACTACAAGGAGTTAATCCTCCAGAATATAACATTAAGTATAACTATTTAAATAGTATTGTGAAATTTATTAAAACAAATAGTAGCTTTCAGATACTACAGTTAGGCTTTAACTCTTTCAGGTAACAACAAAAATCTGACAATTTTATAGATATCCAAGTTTTAATCATGACATTTCTCACCTTTCATTATTTATTTCATGTATTAGAGTTTGAATCATTCCCATCACTGCAGAAACAGATGCTTGAGAATCCTGTGACACATGTCTCTGCAGTTTATTCATTTCTTATTGGCTTATGTTTTCCTTCAGTTGTGATAAGGTTTCCCACCCATCCAAATAGGGTGTTTCTATACCCTATTTCTATATTATCCATTAAGATTTTATTCAGTGTAACTTTAACTATCCAACAGCTGAACCAGATTAGTTCTTTGAATATAGTTTTATGTACATTGTTGTAGATGTTACACAAGCAGCAATCCCTAGAAAGCCAAATAAAAAGCAATTATAACTATGTTCATCCAGGGCGGGGTGGATGGGGAGAGAAAGTGAGAAAGGGAGGGGGAAAGATGCCCCCAATTGAATTGGTCCAACCAATTTGATCTTGCCAGGAAAAGGGAAGCAGCTGGAGGCTCTCCACTCTAAGGAGGTGCAGGGCTCTGATTTATACAATACAATGCAATTTCCTGCAGTATCACCCCCCCCCCCCCTGGAATGACTCTCACTGAATCTTATTTGCTCTACAGGATGTTTGGGACTTGACACCTGGATTTCAGTCTTTTTAGTATGTTTTAAAACTTTCATTATTGTTTTAGTAATAATGTCTATGAATGTTTTAGTACTTGCATATTCTTGCAAAACAATTGAGAGTCCAGGAGGATTGTGGAAGATAAAAAGACGTAGTAAAAAGAAATCTTCCTATCCTTGTAGAATATGGACTGTATAAAAATATTGAAAACAAACCTACAAACATCATGTAAATAACAACAAAGGCTTCCCAATCTTTTCTCCACAAGGCTTATCAAGGAAGATATAACAAAAAAATAAGAGACTGAGAAGAAATCATTTCAAAAATTAAGATAGATGCTTTGCAACATTGGATGCATTGTAGAGCTCAACTCTCATCCCATCCTTGTTGCAATCCTGCAAAGATTTCACCTCTGAAGTTGTTATTTACAAGCCAAAAGAAAATGCTTTTAACTGCCAAAAGAAGCTTTCTTTGAAAGGCTGAGCAATGTCAGAAAGAGGACTTTATTGGAATGGTGACAAGGTCAGGTCAAGGTAAACTCCCAATTTCCATTCCTGAAGGTCTCAGCACTTTCTCATACTATCAGTATTGTGACATGTAATAGATATTACTTTTATCTCTACGAATAACATTTTATTTATTTATTTATCATTTGTAGGGCCACCCATCTCACAACAATGACTCTGGGTGGTGTATAAGAGAACTACTAAAACATCTGCATATAACCCATGACGTCCAAGGTTAAAGCAAAACAAAACAAAAACCAATCAGAAAAACCACATCAACAGCAGAGCTTGCCTTACCATCTGGCCCCAAAGCCTCAGGAAACAGTCTTCAAAGCCTTGAAAAAGGCTAACAGGGTTGAGGTTGTTTGGATTTCCTAGAGGAATGCTTATTCCACAGGGCTGCACTACCACAGATAAGACACAACTTCTGGGTCCAAGAAGATGATATTGTTTAATGGTAGGACTCAGAATATACTCTCCTAAATAGATCTGGAGGTTGAGCAGATGTAATGGAAGGCAGTCAGCCCCAAGCTGTACATGGCAAAGGATGGGGTTATTTGTAGCCCTGCCTTCCCCCACAAACATCTGCCACCCCACGGAGTCTCAGAGGGAGGACATGCTCCAGGTTTCCTATTTTAAATTTTGCCACCTCATGAGATTGAGGACACGTGCCTTTTTTGTGGTTATCCTTGAAATGCTCTGGAATGTTCTTCCCCAGAACATACAACAGCCCCCAACTCTGCTTTAGGAAAGCTTTTAAGACTTGGCATTTTCTTTAGGAATTTGAATTCTGTGAACAAGTTGAATGGATCCACTTTTTATTCTTTTACTTATTGGACCCAATTGCCATCTTATATTTATATAATCTATTTCTTTATAGCATTTGGGTTTTTTCCCTCCCAGTTTCTGGTTTGTTTTTCTGTTGCATGCTGCCTAGTGTCACAATGTTTGAGTTGGGTGGCTTTTTACATTTATTAAATTCTGGATCAATTGCAGCTTCCAAATGTTCTTCGATGGTCGCTCCATGTACAGTGCATTACGGTAATTCAAACAAGAGATGGCTAAGGCTTGAATCATTATGAGAAAAGCTTCACTACGCAGGAACAGGCACAAGTGACTCACAAGGCAAACCTGTACAAAAACCCTCTTAACCACAGCTGCCATCTGTTTTTTGAGCAAGACCTGCAAGTACTTCATTTTGAGTGAGCAATTAAAGTTAATTAAGTAAGTGCTTGTCACTAAAAAATATAGGCCAGGTTTGCTGATCCTGGATTCATTTGATTTCATTTGTAAAATTCGTGATTTGCAATTGTTAGAACTCAACTCAACTTACAACTCAGGGCAGTGTACATAATACTTTTAACCTCCTATTTTTCCAACAACAACTTGTGCTGAAGGAGAATGACTGAGTCAGTCATCCAACTGGCTTGTCTAAGGGAAGACTAGAATTTACAATCTTTAGACCAGCAATGTAAGTCCTACAGCAAATGGGCTTTCTCATCAATAGCATATATCACTGACACTAGAAAATAATCTAAAACATGAAGACAAATTCATTTTTCTTCTTCTTTTTTTTTAAAGTATGTGTAATATTTTAGTATAAATACTGGCTACTTCCTTCTGTATATATTGTGCTTGACCAGTTTTCTAAATACCGTATATACTCGAGTATAGGCCGACCCGAATATAAGCCGAGGCACCTAATTTTACCACAAAAAACTGGAAAAGTTATTGACTCGAGTATAAGTCTAGGGTGGGAAATGCAGCAGCTACCGGTAAATTTCAAAAATAAAAATAGATACCAATAATGTTTTTGAATATTTATTTCAAAGAAAAACAGTAAACTAGCGGTGTATTCAATGAAATACTTCACTCACCTCATGATGCTGATGTCCCGCTGTGATGATGATGTCCCGTGCAGCCGCGGGAGCGATGTCCCGCCTCCTATGACACACGGCACAGTGATTCCTATCATTGGATCACTGTACCAGAGGAGGTGGGACATCGCTATGTGGCTGCTTGCCATAACAAGGAGGAGGTGGGACATCGTTGCAGAGCGGCAGGAGGGGGAGGAAGGGGAATCATAAGACAGCCCTGCATTACATTAGAACGTGAGGAGGGGGGATGGTGCGGTGCGCGCTGTGCGGCAAACTGACACAGAGGGAGGGGAAACTCACAGGGGCACTGGGCCATTCACGAGTGTCACCCAGCGGCATGGCCCCGCCCCTTTTTCTCCTCCATTTCGGGCAAATTTTTCACTGACTCGAGTATAAGCCGAGGCAGCTTTTTTCAGCCCAAAAAGTGGGCTGAAAAACTAGGCTTATACTCGAGTATATACAGTATATATTTTTTTTAACCTACCTTGCAGTAGGACAGACAAGGGACATATCTAGACAGCTGCAAATCTTCTAGAGCGGGGTAAAGTAACTGCATTCTATGGAGGCAGCAAAACCTTTTAAAAATTTAATTTGTGAGATGTATTGCTTGCATTTGCTGCCATACACAATATCTACATTTTTAATTTTAGTAATCATTTTCCTAAATCTAAAAATTACAATTTAAAGAGATTACAAACTCCAACTACTAAACTAGTCTTTTGAATTTTACCAAGCTCTGCCACATTTTATGCAATAATCTGATAGACTTTAAAAGACATTGAGCAGAATGTTAGGCTACTATATTAAAGTTAGAGACAAAAGAAATACTATCCCCACAACAAAGAGCTGATTTCAGATAATCAAACAAAATCTGGACTGAGCCCAATCGTGCACTTAACACTCAGGTTAAAACTGCTTGATCCATATGGGTTAATTCTCAAACACATTGGAAAAATAAATAAAATAATTAGATTAAGTTTTTTAAAAAGCTAGAAAAATGTACTTTGGCTGAAGTACTTTATCTTTTAGATTTTTCATTACCTGGGTTTCCAACATTTTTCTAAGGGAAAATCATCCCCTTGGGGCAATTACTATCTTGGTCAGGAGCCAGTATGTGAGATTTTACAACCAAAAAGAGTAAATGTTAAGTCTTTATCAACAAAGAATTACATAACTTCTAGAAACAAATGATTATCTTGTGAAATAACATAAAAATGCAAGTTCACTGGGGGCGGGGGTGTCATTACATCTGAAAACTGTGAGCTAAGGATTTAGAGTCACTTTTGATTTTTACAAGAAAAAAGATAAAAACAGACTACCTTAAATTCCAGGGCTTGTTCTGCCAACTAATAAGTGCTTAAAGTGCTATCTGCTAGATATTTAAGAGAATAGAGATGGTTAGTTTACAAACCACTGAAGGCACCTCTACATTTTGATGATGCTTCATGATTCCAGCTAATAAAGCTAACATCCATTCCTGTACTTCGAAGCCTCGACTGAGAAGGCTGTTCACCATGAAAAGACCAATTGTATGAACTACTGAAATGTTTTGGGGGGGACTTGAAATTTGGGGTTCCTTTGGGGCAGATTTTGTCAGCCTTTCCAAGTAGGCTGACTTAGAAACAAAACCAGATGAGCTAGTTCTACTTTATTGTAAGGCTACAATCTTGCAAGTGTGACAGCAAAAATCCCCAGCTTTTACAGCCTGACAAGTTAAGAAGGTTAGTTTCTCAGTTTCTTTCTCTGCCTATGATGTAGCTGCAGAATGATTAACTTTGCCATCAACTATGTATGTTACCTTATTCATATTCAACACAGAAATCAATGACAAATGCTTGTAAGCAGAGGTGGGTTGCTGCCGGTTCGGCCCGGATCGGCTATACTAGTAGTAGCGGAGGCAAGAGGCCCCGCCCACCCGCATACTTCTGTGCATGCACAGAAGTGTTGCATGTGCACGCAAGCACGCACAGGAGTACACCCAAACCAGTAGTAAAGAAATTGACAACCCACCTCTGCTTGTAAGTGTCCTAAAGATTCCATATGAGACTGTATTGCTTGTCTTTCCTTGCCTAATGGAATAGTGCCTAGGCCTTAACAAGCTAAAGATGAACACTCAATATACTGTCTCTCCTGGTTCAAGGATGGACATTCAATACATCTCAAGTAAAAAAAAAAATAACACTTGAAACACAGAATTGTATAGGAGAAGCTCCTACAGAATTACAATATTTTATGACATCATATTCAATAACATCATGTTTGGTTTCACACTAAAACAATTTCTTCAGAGAGTGAGATGGTGGAAGACAACGATTCAAGCATGGGGTCGATTGGTGAATTTGGGCCAGTCATTCTCTCATAATTCAACCCACCTCACAGGTTGCTGCTGTGGGGAAAAAGGGAGGGAGCATTAGGTACATCACCTTGAGTTGTATTTAAAAAAAGGTAGGATATAAAAGAAAGAAAGAAATGTAAATGGTGAAGCAATGGTGTTAAACGAATAAGCAAGCAAGCCAGCCTGCTGTTGCATTTTAAAACTAAGTGCTGCTTTCTCACCACATGGTTACTTCATGGGGGCTGCTTTTGTATGTGGTTATGCCACATAATGGAGTATTTCTGTGGCTTGCTTCTCATGATATAGAGTTTTCAAGTGGCTTCTTAAAACTGCTTCCACGGAACAGCGCTTTGTGTGCATGCCAGCTTCTCATGAGAATGCGACCTTGCCACATGCTTTGCTATCCCCTCCCCAAAATGTTCTGTCTTTGAACTGATTCTGTATGCCAGCTGTTTCCCAGAGCAAGCCATCTATAATGGTTTGCTATGTAAGGCAATTATCATGTAAAGACAATTTCAAACAGAGTTTTTGTGGTGATTTCAGCAGGTAACATATGATGAGTAGTGACCCACAGCAGCCCCTCACCGTGTTGTTTTTGTGCATGCAGTTTAAAGCAGCTTGTGATAATATGCAGACAAAACTAGGAAAGTTTGCTGCATAAAATGACTGCTTGTACATTATTTTCCTTCTGTTCAATCATATCAGATTCTCAGAGACTGCCTAGACAAGTCTCTGCAAAATCTACATCAATAATGCAGAGAGAAAATTGCGAAGGCTCTGACTTCAGGAATTCAGAATAACTTTATGATATATCTATAATAAAGACAATAAGAAATCTGTATCTAGTCAATGAAAAATTTAAAGAACTACAAAAGATACCAAAACAGGAAACTCTACAGTATTATAGGTTTATTTTGGAATTGTGATATTACTTTCTTTTGCTTATCTTCAAAATGTTCTGCAGAAATCATTGTCAAGTAACTCAATCATTCTTGACCCTTGACACAATAATATTTAAAAGGAATTTGCCCACTTATACTTATATTTCAACAAATCTAGTTTTTTTGCATAAAGCCACAATCCGATGAGTGAGAAGGTACATTCACAAATCTGATTTTATATTGCTTTTTCAAAGGGTTAAAATTATACTTTAATTGCATAACATCCATCACCATGGCAGCCATTGAACGTGGGTATAAATTATTTAAGATTACTGAATTCTGGGAATGTAATATAAACTGAAATATATTTATTTAATTTTATGGAGAAATAATAAGAAATATAATATATATTGAGGAATAAGATTACTTGGCATTAAGTAATAATGATTGGAATATGTAACAGAGCCGTGAGCCATCATAGAACAGTGACCAAAGAACATTTGTAAAATCTATTTATCAATTTATCAATTCACATATTTAGCACAAATTACAAACCACTACGTCAAGATTCCAACTAACGAACCCAAGCAAATTAGAATTCTGAGACTGGCATCTTCATCAAAGGACTTCTTTATTGGGTACATCATATTAGCATGATTAAATGTACTCAACAAAGAAGTTCCTTAAGGAAGATTCCAGCCTCAGAGTTCTGATTTGCTTGGATTCGTTAGTTGAAACCTTGACATACTAACTGATATACACTTTTAATACTTTTTAATACCAGTGTTTAAAAAACTACACAGATTTTTGCAAAAGCCCAGTGAAACTAGCACAAAACCATTATCTAACAATTTCTGAAACTCCTTATTTTTTAAAAAAATCTGTCACATATCAAAGAAATGTCACTTTATAAGAGTCAAAAAAAATTATCAAAGAAACTTCCTTATATAAAAATAAGTCAAGAGCCCACTGAGTCTATGGACCTCAAAGTGGCTTAAATTTCATACATGAATTTAGTAATATAATATACAGAAATTGTAGTCTATAAGTTTTTTGTCAACTCGCAAAGCATTCCTGACCTGCTCTCGAGTTGCCATAGGCAGGGTGATGGGCATTGGTAAGAACCCTACATTTACATGTTGACCATCTTACTATCTAAATTATATCCATGTAATCTATAGTATCTACAATTTTTTAATATTTCCAAGATCTTAAGAACAATTTACTTTAATCAATAAAAATGTGACTAGTCCTGATTATTCATCTATTTAACAATACAGAACTTGAGTGGATCACTTGGGGTCAAGTGATATATAAATGTAGTAATACTTTTAATTATGTCTATAACATTGTTGTGCTTCAGAACAGCTTCCTAGACACTAGTTACAAACAGGCTAAATAACTGATGCAAATTGGAGGAAGGAGGGAAGACATACAGGCAGCCTTATCATGGAACCCATTCTTAATCCTTCTACTCCAGTTTCACAATGCCCAGATAAATTCCCCCATCTTATTGCAACTAAATTTTGCCTTAACTCGCTCTCATTATTCTCCCCAATCCAAAAAACACAGAGAATCTATACTGCAACCAACAAGCATTATTTGAGTCAATTCTTGAACTCTTTTTTTAAAGTGACCTGGAGGAAGGGTTGCTTTGCATATGGTTTTCTCCGACTGTTTTCAAGATTGCACAAATGAAGACAATCAAAGTTCAGTTTTTAAGCTAGGTAGTGGCATTAGATTAGTAGTTTTTACAAAGAGTACAAACTGCCACATGGAAATATTCTGTGATGAATATGAAAGCATTTGCAATGAGTAAAATATAAGAGTTCCCCATCCCTTAGCACACCACAGTTGCTCTTAGCAAAACCACATACTCTTCCCAATTTATGGGAACTTTTGTTCAGATTAAAGAAAATGAGACTTTAGATTTGCAAACAAATGAATGGAAAAAAATTCCCCCAAGGAGGTGTCAATTCTTGTATTGGAATACAAAAATACAGGAAGTACTTGTAATAAAGCCCACTGACTCTCCCCAGAATGCAGAAGAGAAAAAAGGACAGAAGAAGCTTATCTAGTGAGATCTGCATTTGGTTATAAATTAGTGTGTGGTCTCCTTTGTACTTGCAGACAGCTAGTGGTTCTACACCTGCTCCTCACAGAAGATATTGTAGAAATCTGATATTTGTGGATCATTATAGAACCAAGAAACTCCTGGTATTATCAACTGCCCCTCTGTCTACTTCTGGAATAGGACACTGCTGCAACTGGTATATCATAGCTTCTGATCACAGCTGTTATATGCAATACAAAATTTAGAATAGTCTTCCTTCCTTTCTTCAGATTTCAGCTTTAAACTTCCAGAAACTCAAACTCACATTCAGGAACTACAAACTTCAAGGACATGCTGCCAGTAGACATATTTGCTGTCATAACTGTTGAAAAAAATCATCCTGCTACAAAACACAGAAATGTATACATATAAGCTTCCATTTCAAAATTTAAGAGTTTTCTCCCAACTCTTAAATTACCATACTTTTACCCATTATTTTTCCAGCCTTGATCCCTTGTCTGAGAAGAGCTATTTCCCAGCTCGCTAGTTTCAGCATTTACAAAATACAGCCTTTGCATAACTTTTTAGCATCCTATTTTGCCCTTAAATAAAAATTATAATAACGTAATATATATGGATAAAAATTCATGGCTTTGCTTCTGAAAGTCAACTGCAAGATTTGAGGATGCTACAGCAGCTGAAAAAAATCAGGCTTAGATTACAGGACCCATAAACCAGTGTTTTTCAATGCTGGCAACTTTAAAGATGTGTGGGCCTCAACTCCCAGAATTCCCCAGCCAGCCTGTCATAGACCATAAATTATCCACAAAATTAGTTCATAATTTTTTCTTCTGAATTGTTCGGAGAATTTGTAATTCTTTTACGGAATTATATTAATGTGCAATCTTTACGAACTTTCTAACTTATCCTGAGATCTACTGATACGGCATTTTTAATAGGAATAAAAATAAAGTAATAAGTAAACAGACAGTGTAAAAGGGATTCATGGGTATGTCAAAATTAAGAAGAAACATGGCTATTATTCACTTGAGATTGTTTCTTTAACATGAAATGGAACATAGTCCCTGATCTATTAGAATAGGTAGAATACAGAATATAAATACAATTGCAAAAGCCTAGTAGCTGTACTACTAACTGCCCTTGGTCTTCAGTGCAATCCAGGATTCTTTCAGACAAGGTACAGCCAAATATAATGAAAGTTGCTCAACATTCCACTACTACTTTTTCAATTATTACAAAACCCTATACAATATTTTTGACTTGATAAAACTATTCTGATGAGCTTGTATACTTCATTATAGGTACATACAGAGAAGACCCAACAGCAAGAGAAAAGGATGATCGCTACAAAAGTTATTTATTTTCACCCACTAAATAAAAATTTACTATTCTGGAATTATAAATTTGTACCTTCAATAATGTACAAATATTTTTCCCCAGAAGCTAGTATACAAGAAGGTTTAACTCAATCCTGTATTACTTGCTTATGTATAAGTTAATGTTCACATTTTAGCATAACAAAATTAAAATCTTTGCTATGTTAACTGAAACTAAACGATCCCACAGAAATATCTCGTTCTGCTTAAATACTTTAATCTCAATGACAGATAAACAAGCAAAAATAAACTCTAAAGGAATGACAATGTTAGAAAAGAAAGTCCAATCAAAATAAGACAACTGTACAAGAATAAAGATCTGAGAAATATAATGGGAAATACTGGAAAATTCAGAAATTTACATTTACATAAAATAACATTTGTCCTTTAGCACCTACATAGATCAAAGAAGAGCCTTTTTTTGCCTTAATTATGTGGTTACTCTCTAACGTTCTACACAATATGTTTTTTATTTTGGTAAAATATAAACATTTAATTTACTCTATAACACTGGTTTAAAACGTATACATATACTATTTCTTACATATGGTCCTTTTGGAAGTGGGTTTAATATGATGATTACTGGATATTTGTGAACAAAGTAATTACTACTTCCAGATCAGTTAGACAACTTTTAAAAACAAACTTGTTATTCAATTACTGTAATGTAGCTTCAGTCTTCAACTTTTATCCTTTTGTAATGTGTTGTACCACAAAATTTCTAAGTGATGTTTGAAATTCAGGTATGCAACATTATGTAGGATAATTAGTGATAAGGTTTAAGTTAGTACAAACAACTGAACAGGAGTTGAGAAATAATTTGTAATTCAAACCATTAACTCCATCTGAAGACTTCTTGGTTCCTGCACTATTTTACTTTGAATAGTAGTATCTGATTTCTAGTAATGATCTCTTATAAAGTCCTAAAATGTCCCTTTTTTGCTGATGTTTACATCATGGTGTTACATTTACAGATTTATGTCCTCTTTTAGATTCTGCATTTCTTAGTCAAACTATATATATATTTAACTTTCAGAAACCTTGATCATAAATCAGCCCAGTCCTCTGAGTAATTTTGTTGCTTTTCTTTGAACTTAGGATTGTAGAGGTCTCAGAAGACTATGTGTTGGAGGATATGTTTGCAGATGATAGAAGATGGTCTTCCTTTGCTGGAAAAGAAATGTGAAGGAGCTCCTAATGGGAGTTGAGAAATATATAGCAAAGGAAATATAATGTTGGCTTTATTTCTTTTCCTTCTTGATACTCATCATTCAGAGAGTGTCTAAGTGGGGGAGTGAAAATGAAACAAAGGTTCTTTGCCATAAAATAAGTTATAATGGCTCAAGATAGGAGGAATTGCATGAATAGGCTCTATCGTGAAATGGAACTTGAAGAGCAGTTTTAGGTTACTTATATATTAAAACCATTAAAAGGGTCAATCTTAAAAACTGCCAATGAGCAGAAATTATTTTGCTTCTTCTTTGCTGGACTATAGCCACTGTAATCATTACTAGTAAGAGAATGATTTTGTGGAGTAGCATTGTTCAGAGGCAATGATAGACTATTTTAGAAATCCTGTTTATCAGAAATAAAGAAATAAGCCAGCAAATGTAATTATTTCTATTTATCATTTATTCCCAGCAAGAAATGAAGGAGTCCCCAGTTTTTTAGACCAATGAACATTTAATGAGCAGTTTGAAGGTGCCTTTAGAAAACAGCTGATTTGGTATAGCTTGCTGTTCCAAATATGATTATGGAAATATTGCCAATCCCTCTAGATCCCCAAGAAACTTTATAGTATCCAGTTTCCTTTTATTTTTATTTTTGCCTGAGCCGGTGGGCACACATTGAAATAATACTCTGGGCCAGTAACCATTTAAATGTTTCTAAGAATGCTTTGGGGTGCAGAGTCAAGCAAACACAAAGAGCCCTATGTATGTTTTGTTTAGTGTAATTTTAAGAACTAGGATACCTCACCGGAACCTCTACAAACAAGCCTAAGTAGTAATGAAAAGGAAATTCAAGATTATGATTCTGGCTTATTTGAAAGGGAAAAAAAGTAGATGGTATTTAGGACATTATTGTATAGAAATGTTCATTCTTAAAGTACATTTCTTAGGCTTGGATTTACAAGAGGAAAGAAAACTATGTTTAGAACAAGATTAATCAGTTTGGCCTAATGGAGTTTAGCCTACTAGGCGATTCTGAATACTAGTTCCACCTTAGCCATGAAAACTGCTTGGGTGATTTTGGGCCAGCCACTGTGTCTCAGCCCAACTCATCACACAGTGTTGTTGTTTGGGGGGAAAATAGGGTTATTTGGATTGATAGATATAAACCTCAACCTAACTATACTAAGTAGTGTTCTGAATTTATTCCACAGAGCCTGGCTTTCTCTGATATCCCAATGAATGCTACAGAATTTATGCAGCTAATCATGACTATTCTGTATGTGATACACCTGAGACTAGTGCTCCTGTTCAGGAGTTGTGCCATAGTCAGAACAGGAAAACAATTTCTGGTAATGCAATTCTAATGCTTCAATTGAGCCTCAGCTTGGAGAAAGGTTTAACTATAGTTTAAACTACTAACTACTTGCTTGTTCCTCAATTGTACAAATGCACAGACCAATTGGAATAATTTTACTATAGCCAATAGCTGAAAAGAATGAAACCAAACTCTTCCTTTCCTATGATCAGGTAAACAAAATGTAGCCAAGAAAATACATTCAGAAGACAGGGTCCCTACATAGGTAGTCCTCAACTTACAACAGTTCGCTTAGTGACCGTTCAAAGTTACAACAGCATTGAAAAAAGTGACACAACCATTTTTCACACTTATGACTATGGCAGCATCCTGGGTTGACATGACTATTTTTCACACTTATGACCATAGCATTGCCCTGGGTTGCATTGCCCCAGGGCAATTTGATCATCTTTTGTGACCTTCTGACCAGCAAAGTCATCAGGAAAGCCAAATTCACTTAACAATGGTGTTACTAATTTAACAACTGCAGTTCACTTAATATCTGTGGCAAAAAAGTCGTAAAATAGGGCAAAGCTCATTTAAAAAATTTCTTACTTAACAACATAAATTTGGGGCTCAATTGTGGTCAAAGACTATCTGTATATCCCAGTGGTGGATTCTGGATCCCGTTCCAACTGGTACGGTTGGAACAGGCCCAGCAGCATCCACATGGACGTGCGCAAGCCTCCATGATGTTCCAGCTGCTCCACGGAGTGTCACACAGGTGCTGTATGCATCATGCGCGTGCGCGGAAGCCTTAAAATACAGGTAAGGAGCTCGGGCGGGCAGGTGGACCATCCGAAGCACTGTACCGGAAAGGTATCCAGTGCTCCGGGCAGGCTCCGGTATGCCCGTACTGGGGCGGACCACCTGCAACCCACCACTGGTATATCCCAAAAGGGATCACTATACTGAAGTACTTTTAGACATAATCATGATATGTGTAACACATATTTAGGAAGCATATACTATCAATAATAAAAATGTTGGAAATTGGATGATAAAGCATATAGTTGCTTCCAAAAGTCAACCGATAATACCTCTGCAGCTTTATTGGAAGGCTCCAATCCAGACATATTATCCTGCATTAATTGTTGTAGGAGCTGTAATTGAGCAACGCTGAGGAAGAAATCCAGACCTGTTGTCATATTCACTTCCAAAGAATGTCCACATACTAAAATTTCCTATGAAAGAAACAAGTTTGCAAAACAAATTCCATTGGTTAGCATCTTATTCTTGACATTTATATAATTTTATTTTTAAGAAAGACAATATAAATTGTTTATATTCTCTAAATTGTTTATTAACATTTTCTCTATCTCTTTCAGCAGAAAAGCACAATGCCCCATCTGTAAAATAAAATCAAGTGGAGGAGTAATGGAACGTCATACAGCTAAGGTTCCAGCAGGATATTTAACGATTAAGTTGCTTTCTCTTTGTTTCATGTATTTCATGTGTGAGGTCCTGTTACTTTGTTGTATTAAATTCTGGGCTGTCAAGAGACCTTATTCATTTTCTTGGCAGAAAATTGTAATTCTCCTTTTTCACAGAGATGTATTTGAGTCTACCAGCATATCTTAGTTTATAATGAAACTGTATTTTGCAGTTCACAGATAGCTGATTCAATTGATTTGTAGCTGTCTGCTAACATTTGGAGCATAGATAAATGACCATTGTCCCCTGGCTATTATAACCCCCACACAAAGAAAACAATCATGACCATGTTTTAGAAATTAATGAAAGGAGAAAATAAACAGATTTGCTTACTAAGCAGGAAGTCATATCCTCTTGTTATAGAAAAATATGTGTATATTCATCCTTAGTAATCTGTGGTAGATCTCTCCCTTTCTTACTGAATATCCAAGGGAGTAGATTCAAGAAAAATTAAAACAGCTAAAGCATTTACATTCCTGAACAACAGGAACAGAAAAATTCATCTGTTACTTTGTACTATATGCTTTCCCTGTTCATCTAAAAAAAAATTTCAAACTCTTTTTTTCAGCAGATATGTAACAGCAGTGGAGATTGGGGCCATGGGCAGCGGACTAGGGCAGGCTTCATATAGAGCCAGTGGTGGGATTGAATTTTTTTTACTACTGGTTCTGTGGGCATGGCTTGGTGCCATGGCATGGCTTGGTGGGTGTGGCTTGGTGACTGTAGCAGGGAAAGGATACTGTAAAATCTCCATTCCCTCCCCACTCCAGGAGAAGGTTATTGCAAAATCTCCATTCCCTCCTGATCAGCTGGGACTCTGGAGGCAGAGAATAAATGGGGGTAGGGCCAGTCAAGGATTCTCCAAACTACTCAAAATTTCTGCTACCAGTTCTCCAGAACTGATCAGAACCTGCTGAATACCACCTCTGTATAGAGCCATTCAGTTCTATTCCTGGCCATCCCCAGATAGAAAATCAAGTACCGCAGCTACAATCCTTTTCCAGAAAGGATGAGAGCCCCAAACTTCTATGCAAAGTTTGAAATGAACTGACGGGAGCTAAGGGGAACAAGCAGCTGGATGCCAAAAAGATAAGATCTCTTGATGAAAGTTTGAAAAAAAAATTAAAGGGAAAATAATCTGCCTTGAAATTGTATTTCCCATGGATGATCTAAAATTACGCCTTAGCCTTCTTTTTTATAAAAGAAATTATCATTTGGGGTCCTAAATAATCTGCTTTCCCAATGTTGACATTTAAGGATTCTTAGATTGATCTTGGCAAAAGATGCTCAGAAGCCTGATTTAAACATAATTTTGGCCATGGAAAATAAAATGGCATTCCTTGTGGTTGGCATCTCAACTTAAATCCAGTCAATTTTCATTTAAAAGCAGAATTTATTATCCATTAGAGATCTAATAGATGGTGACAATGTTGAAGGATTCAACAAACAATTCTGCCTGGACTTTTTGTTCTGGCCCAACAGGTGCATACTACTCAGTATTTTTAACACAATTTCATGTATTATTTTAATAATTAACAAACATGCAGATATAAAGATCATTGATAAACATCTCATATCTAGTACTGACCTCTGTGTGTAAATTCTCTGGAGAAATTACTTTTGTGAAAATGATGGCAGGAGCTGCAGTTACCCGTACAGTAAAGTCTGTTAAAATTGGAGTTAAAATAGCTCTTCGTTCTTGATGATGTTTTATGCTAAAAAATAAAATGGAATAAATGTGCACTAAATGATAAACTCTTATGGTTAGAAGAATGTTCCTTCATATCTATAAATATTAATTTCTTAACCTAGCAACATTACAGAAAAATGTCTGCTGTGAACTATCAGAAATTAATACAATACTGTTACAATAATGGTCAGAGAACACACACACACATACACAACTGAGCTGAGAAAACGCTCTAAGATTATTTTTTAATGCTATCAATATCCAACATAAACATATAAATGCTATTCCATTAGAAAATATGTAATAAGTATATTTATAAATATATATTTTAAATACTATATACAATTTTAAATAGTCATATTAACTGATACAGTATCCAGAGAAAGAGAGCACTATTCAACATTCGTTGCCTATTGGGGTCCTATTTCTGAATCAGCTAAATTAGCTTTGCAGGATATTTAAATATTTCTCTGAGAAAAGAGGCTAAAGCAGGTATTGGAATTAATGCAACTGTTAAAATAAACTGAAGTGAAGACACTATCTTCAGATCTGAAGGTTTTTCCAGTGGTTCTAAAGAGATAACAAGAAATAAACCCGTGCTTTCTCTACTAATTTTCCTACATGGTACCACTCTTTAATGTTCCCTTAATTTGACCATTTGAGTATCATCAGTGGGGAATGGTATAATGTAGTATGATCATCTAGGCATCTGTTACATATTTATCTTTGAAGCAGAAGGAACATTTGAGAAATACTAAAGTATATGACTCCTTTTTATACATCCAGCTTTGAAAAAAACATTTGTTTCAAGTATAGTACTGAGAAAACAAGTAAATAAATGCTCCAGAATATGTACCCACAAAATAAGTATTAGAGATACAAGTGACCATGTAAACCCTATAACAGAAAATGAATAAAATGGTTCTTTCCCTTATATTCTTGAGGGAGCTTAAGTTATTAAGTTATTAGGAATCATGAATGAAATTAATGCTTTTCTGGCTTTAAAAAAATAACATCCATTTTTCTTTGTAGCTTATATCCACGCCCCTCTTCTAAATCAACAAAGCCTTGTACAATTAAACACACAGGTAAATTTTGCCAGAAATCTCAAGGCACAAAAATTGATAATATCTTTTTATCAGACCTCTCCTAGGATTTTCCAGCCTTTTTATGTTGCTTCTACATGCTGCATATTCAGTGTGGTTAAAAAAGGGAGAAAAATATTCTGGAACCAGCTGCCTTAGAGAAATATTTAGACAGCTTCATTAGACATTTGGAATATTTCAGAATAAAACCTTAATGTTACATGTATACTTTGACCCAAACCTCAAGCACATTTTATCCCAAATTTGCAAGGGCAGCAAGGATCAAGTCAAATCAAAAGAACAAAACATAAAAATCCTAATCCACAGAAAAATACACTATTATTTTATTTTCTTATTACAATTGTCTTGATGATGTTTAAATGTTTATGTAGATTACTCACACATAACAATAATAAACCACAATGATACATTTAATACTGTTGAACAACAATAGGGATTCTGCCTATCCCAAGTCCTTCCCCTTTTGGAAGGACTTTAGACGGATAAAAATGGCAAATAGAACCTAACCATCTGGTTGACTGTGTGATCAACCATCATAATAACAGTAGCTGAAAGGCATTCTAGGTCATTTAAAATACTATCATTGGTCTATTCAAATCTAGATACCAAAGACTTTATATATGTTTAATATGAAGAATTTCATATAGGAATATCAATATATTTCACTTCATCTAATTAATAAGTACAGTGAAGACTTTGTTTAACTTTTAAGACCATACACTTTTCGGGTTTTGATTCTTTTAAGTCAACATAAAAGTTAAAGGGATAGTGTGATCACAAATAAAATACTATTATGCCACTTCCATTAAAACAATTGACTTACAAATGGGCCTTAAATTGCTATTTATATGGATCGTATTTGAGAAGTGATGCTGAAACTAAAACTACAGCAATGTTGAAACTAAAAAAAATGTACGGTAGATATATTTTACCAAAAAACCCGCTGTGAATGATTTTGCCTTAACTGCACAAAAAAAAGCTACATGAATAAAAAGAACCCTTTAGCAAAACCTGCCATGTGTATGCATATATGTAACAAAATCCCACCAAACTGAACTTCTTGGAAAGTTATGGTGAACTGAAGACAGTTCTGCCTCTGTGAATTGAAAATAGCCTCAACTACAGCAAAGGCCAAAGAACTGATGAATAGGTTTCCTTGGAATCTCTTTGGATAAGGAGAGGAAGGGACATTGCCCATATGTGCTCTGGATGACTGCTCCTCATGAGGAAACTGCAGGCTTGCGTGCCAGGAGGCAAAGAGATTAGCAAACTTGTCCAAAACGGTGATAAGAGACTTTTAAAAGACTCTTATCACCGTTAAAAGACAAACTTCACAAATTTCACTTTCTAATCATAACTACCTCTAAGCTATTAGAGAACTTCAGAACAATTACTGAATAAACTGCATGACTTTTCCTTCATTCCTGAACAAAAGAAAAATTTGATCATAAGCTTAAAAAATGAAAGAATCTGAAATAAATTACAAAAAGCTAAATAATATTTTGATCTTAAAAAGTTTTTGTAATATTAAGGGTGTTTTAAGGTTTTAGAGATGCTATATTAAGTTATTCTAAATGCAGCAAATAAACAAGGAACATGGAAAAAATGTACCCACTTGATCTGAAACCTTAGAAAAATGCTTTATGCCAGTGGTTCTCAACCTGTGGGTCGGGACCCCTTTGGGGGTCGAACGACCCTTTCACAGGGATAGCCTCAGACCATCAGAAAACACATATTTTTGAAAAAATACAGAAAACATAAAATAATTCTATGGCTGGGGGTCACCACAACATGAGGAACTGTATTAAAGGGTCATGGCATTGAGACCCATTGCTTTATGCTCCTGAACCATAGCCTTTGCAGGTAATGTTTGGCTCCCCTCCCCACTTTACAATTATAAAATATTGCAGAACTGCATTGATACAGACTCTTTTCAACCTGCATTATTTTAATTGTGTCTTTTGCATTCGCCAAAATGCATATGCTGGTAGCATATCTTTAAAGGACTGTTGTGACCCTTGACTGAAAACAAAATCAAAGTCTATTGTAGCAATGTAATCAAAATGGAGAACTAAAAATGGAAGATGTCAATGTAATATTTCTAACTAGATTTGAGTTGGAAGCCCTCTTTTGCATATCAACAAATCAACAGAAATTTGTCATTTCAGAAACAGCAGCTGTTTTCATTTACAGAAGCACAGAAACTGGTTTCAAGCCAATTGGGGGAAAACATTTTTGTCGTCTGTTGGCTTTAAAATGTCTAAACTAGTTCTGTTCAAACTTTTAAAAAAGTACAAAAGGGATAATAATGCTGCTTTTCTAGACTAGTAATGGGAATGCCAGGTTTTGGCCCGTGTTAAACCTTATGGCTATAATAAGCTATTTCAAAAATATAGACATAACTGTATCTGTAGGATTATTGTACAACAATTCTATAAACAGTTTGAAATGCACTGTTCAGAATCCTAGCTCATGGAAAACGTGTTTGCAACGGAATGCAAACATACACTTCTATGTATAAATAAAAAAACCAATTAGCTCAAATCTATGAGATGCTGTTATCATTATGCTTTTGCTTAGAATCCACAAAGCACCACTTCCAAGCAGATTCTTACCTACTGGCCATATTCCATTCAAGTGCGGGATTCTGAGAATTCCTTTCATTCTCTGGCACAGCCCTGCTTTTACCATTTTCCTTCTCTGGCTTTAGCTGCTCCCATTGAGCAGTACCAATGTTGATGGACTGGAGGTCTATTTGATACTGTCTGTCTTCAACCTCTGAACCAGGATCTCGAAGAACTCCCAAATTCAATGCTCTCCTATGATGGGAGAAATCAAACAATGTCATTATTTTTTTCAAATCCAAAGCTAACTCAACAGTTTTAAGATAACAATAATATTAATTTAAAGTTATTATGAGATCCGATGCAGTCACTTACCCATTTATTCTGTTGGGAGACTAATATTCGAACAGTTTTTCATACAGCACCTGAATTTTCTGTAGTGATTCTATTTTCATTCTAATTTGTTTCGTTTCTTTTATTTCTTCTTCTACCATATCCAATCCCCCACTCCCAATTATTCTTCGTAGTACCAAACAATGGTCTATCTCATGTCATAGCTTCTCACTGTTACATATTCTTAATTAATTCTCTTAAATTATAATTATAAAATAAACCACAATTTTAGATTTGTATCATTCTTTTGTTATGTGAACATATTAAAATACATATTCAAAAGAAACAGAACATTTTTTCTAAGTAGGTAACTCATTTTTCCATTATTTTTGGATCTCCAAATGGAGCAGAGTAGGCGAAATAAAGAAATAAACGCCGGATCTATTTTATCCATCCCATTTCTCTAATTTTCACATATTTATTTTATTTTATTTCATTTCATTTGTTAATTTGCATGTTTTACCATTATGCTTCTTATACTCCAAGTCATAATCTTCCTTATGCTGTGGTCATCATCATCAAATGGACCCATAACTATTGATCTCTTAGGCATATATCAATTAAGAATTTCACTTGTAAACTAGAAGCATAGACTAGTTTCATTCTTAAATGGCAAGATTTAAACTGGATAAAATGAATTATAAATTTGAAAAGCATAATTCTGAATTTGATATAGAGCTCTGTACTAATGATGATTGTATTATTGCTAAGATCTATAAACTTTATTGAAAAGGAAACAGAGGACAATAAAGTTAAAGATTGTTATAATAAAACAGGAAAAAAAGCAGATATAATCTATAGTCGGACCAATGGGAGAGTATATAGAAGAAAGGATTAAAATTTACATTGATTTATATAATCTTAAAGAGAATTTTCATAAAATGATGTATTGTTAGTACACCACCAGATAAATTGTTAAAAATTATAAGAAAATTTCAAATACTTGTTGGATATCTAATCAATCGAGGGAGCATTTTTTCATCTTTGGTGGACATGTAAATCAGATGGAAAATGTCAAGCATCTAATGCACCTAATCCATACATTTAGCATCAATAACTAAAATATATCAAGGTCAATGGCACAGAGGTCAGAGTGTGGCAACCATACTAGAGTAATTCCTTATATATAACCAATTTCGTTGTATTTAAGTACAATGACAATAAAGATTATAATTATAGAATTCTCACCATTCAAATCAAACATTCTTACTTGGGCAGAACATAAATCCTGTACAGACTTAGAGTAGTAGAAAATAAACATGTTTTAAAGTTGGTTTCAGCTATGGATTATACCAAATTTGTCACAGGTCAATAGTTGTTTTCTTACACCGTTACTTTAGCTGCATCATACACCTTAATTCCAAAGAAAATCATAAAGAATCTATTATACTGGAAAATATACTGTGTCAAGTGAACTTGGCTAATTTCCAGGATATCACTCAGACTTCAGCAGAATTTCAATTATGTCACAGGTATCATTCAGTTTTAAAGCTATCCAGTTTCATCAGTCTTTAGAACACATGTTTTGGTGACTGACCAAACACTCAGTGTTGGAATATGTATTAGCGCTATCATGTTTATTGCTGTAAAGAAGGATCCAGTTTTTATCTCTTTATATCTTAGTATTTCCAGCTAGTAGTGGATAAGACTGATACCATGGAGAGCTGCAAGCAATCAGAGGTTGTCTCCTCTTATGGAAATTGATCATTTACGGACTAGGTCAAAAATTATGCTTATATTTTATTTATTAAGGGACAGGTATAGAAGTTTCCTTATTCATTACCTTCCTTATAGCAATCTTTTGTTGACTATTTTGGCACTTCATTAAACTTTAATGTCAGAGCCCAAAACAATCAGCTAAACTTTCAAACTTTAGCAAATTGCATTTTTGCATTAATATATAGTAACCGGACAATAAATGACTAAAACTTCTCTAAACTCTTTTTTTTTTTTTGCCATCCTATAAGATCTCTGTCCTCTTCTTTGCAGGTGGCATCAAAGGATAAATTGAAAGTCTACCATAGTTGGTAAATAACACAGTAATGTAATACAGTCAAAGAAGACCTTAAGCATGTAACCGGAAACATAACTTTAATGTTTTCCTTTTTAAATTGATTTAGTCTGGGTCAGGCATTTTGTATGTTTATACAAGAAACAGCTCATGTTGAATCAGTTACTATTCATTGCTGAATAGGCAAAATTCAGAGGCTTATTGCAAGAAATTCAACATGTATTCTCTTACAGTCCACTGGAGAATTATAAAAGGCTATAGAAAGCAGGTAAAAAAAGCTCCCAAACAAAAATATTTTTAAATGTTATAAGTAATAGTACAATATGATATAATCGTATTTAATATAAAAAACTTTTATACCTTTATCTACTTTACAAAACTAGATATTATAGATGGTTATAACATTTAGCTCTCAGTAGTATGCTTTGAAGTTTACATCTAGGGAAACAGTTTTTCTTGGCTTAACATGCTTTTTAAAGGTTTTTATAAAGATGAAATATCAATATACTGTAAACTGCTCTTAACAAAGGATCCAAAGAGCAGGTGTTCACTTTCTGTGAGTTGAAGTATTTTTGTGTTCATCTAGTCAAGGTATTAGGTGTAAGAAGTGTTCAAAAAGAAAAAGCTTTTGGCATACATATTTTTCTTCCCATTTTCTCTTTCATGCGGTTTTATGTCTAAGAGCCAAAACATTACTTCAACCTGGAGCACCTCTAAAAACGTATTTTGGCCTTTTAAAAATAACCTAGTTTAAGAAATATGGGAAAGACCACAAAACAATAAATAATTTTCTCTCCAGCAAAGTAATAAATTCTGCCCTACGCAGATTTGTAATAATAGTACGTTAAAGAGCGAGAGAAATTCATGGCTAGTCATGTCACCTAAAATATAAAATATGTCACATATTTTTAGGTGACATGACCAGTCATGAATGTCTCGATTTGAATTGAGATCATTGTACTGCCATGGGATTTTTTAACTCCTCTTATTTTTTTTCTTAATTAATAATATTTATGTACCGTATATACTCGAGTATAAGCCGAGTTTTTCAGCCCACTTTTTGGGCTGAAAAAAGCCGCCTCGGCTTATACTCGAGTCTACAACTGGATCCGGCAGTGCTGTTGCCTGTTGGAGGAGAAGGAGGCGAACCAGCCTGCCATCGCCGGCCACCGCTAGCCCCGCCGCTCTTCCCGACCCCTTCCAAGCCCCACAGTCCAGCGGATGGAGCAGCGAAGCCCCGGGGCTTCGCTGCTGCTCCCCGCATTTGCTGCACGGGGATCCCTTGGAGAGGGGATTCCAGCCTGCCATCGCCAGCCACCGCTAGCCCCGCCGCTCTTCCCACCCCCTTCCAAGCCCCACAGTCCAGCGGATGGAGCAGCGAAGCCCCGGGGCTTCGCTGCTGCTCCCCGCATTTGCTGCACGGGGATCCCTTGGAGAGGGGATTCCAGCCTGCCATCGCCGGCCACCGCTAGCCCCGCCGCTCTTCCCACCCCCTTCCAAGCCCCACAGTCCAGCGGATGGAGCAGAAGCAGCTCCGGGGCTTGGAAGGGGGTGGGAAGAGCGGCGGGGCTAGCGGTGGCCGGCGATGGCAGGCTGGTTCGCCTCCTCCTCCTCCAACAGCACTGCCGGATATCCGCCCAACGCTGCGGGGGCGCCAGCGGGAGCTTTGGCGGCTTCACCTCAGCCGCAGCGCTGGGCAGCAAATGTGCTGGTGCTGTTGGAGGAGGAGGAGGAGGCGGCAGCAATAGCACCTGAGGACAGGACAAGAAGCAATGGAAACTTGTCAGAAGGAGACTCAAGCTGGAAATAACGAGAAATCTGACAGTAAGAACAATTAAAATCCTAGGAAAATGTCCTTTCATGAAAAATTACTTTTTCAGTTAACTCTGCCTGACATTAGTTGGGTGAACAGAAATATTAGTTGGCCAATTCTAAAAGGGAGCACCAGAAAGAACTTAAAATATTTTTTAAGAGAGCTGGGTTTTTCATTTATATTATATGTATGAACAGAATTAACACAAATTGCAGATACCAATCAAACATAAAGAAAAAAAGGATGAAATAATGCTCATTTTTAAAAACTCAGTGAAAATAAAAACAATATACCAAGAAGGTGGCATACTGGTTGTGATTTGATCTCTTCGGGGGATCCCAGGGATCCCCTATACAAGTATTTTAATATTGCAGACTTGCAGTATTATAAGTCATACTGATATTATAGAACACTTTAATTAAGCGGGTCCCTTGAATAAACATAACTTTGAGTTTCAAATAACACTGATTTTTTATTTTTGAAATTTACCATAGCTGCTGCATTTCCCACCCTAGGCTTATACTCGAGTCAATAACTTTTCCAGCTTTTTGGGGGTAAAATTAGGTGCCTCGGCTTATATTCGGGTCGGCTTATACTCGAGTATATACGGTACATGTATATGCATATGTATATGTAGCTTTAAACTACTGTCCGTTTAAGCAAAAGGTACAAATACCTAAATTTTATTCTTATGAAAAAATAATATATCACATAAGATGTGAAACAGAAAAAGTAAGGTACCCAAAGTTAATGTGTGCCAAGAGACATACAACCCTTTGTGTCCAATAGGATCTTTTATACAAAGCTAATTAATAAAAACGAGAGCAAGCATGGCTGTATGCAAAGTATAAGTCTCAAGCATCTCTATCCATAATCTTTCTTATTAAAAAATAATAAAAAAATAAAATCTAAAGGATCTCGTTAAAACCTGTTTATTTGACTAGAAAAATCATTAAAGAAAACTGGAACTGCCTTGCATTGTTGAGGGTAGAAATGGTAACAGGTAGCAATGCAGTAGATGTTTTGAAATACTTCTATCCTTATTGACAACCAACTTTATGAATTTGCACGCTTCCCCAAACAGCTGTTTTGCAAAGAACCCATAAAATACCAAACTTTTAAGTTTCCCCCACAACCCTAAAGACTTGGACTCCACAATCTAGAGATTAGACAATATTTTAATTATTAACAACTGAATTTAAACAAAAGAAAACAAGTCTACACGATATTTGTTATAGCTTATGAACCTAAAAGGCAAATAGTTTACAAAATATAGGAAAACCCCATATGAAATCCAATACTGTCCTGTGATGTGGTTGCCATAGACACCATAATCCATATTCTTCTACCAATTGTTCAGGGATTTTTGCCACCAGTTGATTAATCTCTTTCATTTAAGTTTCCAAGACACCGTCATAGCTTTTATATGACTATCTGTTAATATTATGTGTAAGTTTAGCCCACAAATCATTGCTAATAGTTGTAGTTGTTAAGGGTAGTTTTGTGTTGTTCATTTTATTAATTATGTTTATTAATTAATTATTGAAATAAAGTTCTGTTTGTTTGTCAGACATGTGGATATTTCTAAGATGTAACACATTCAATTTATAATAAGATAAAACATATTCTAAGCATTTATTGATGATACAGTTTTGGCCTGGAAATCACATGAAAAGCTCCACGAAACAAATCCATTCATTAGCTAAGCAAATTCATGCCGTCAATTAACTGAATCTTACAGTGGAAACCAATATGCATAGTTGGTTAATATGTATAAAATGCCTAAAAAACATGTAACAACCCTCACAAGTTGTTTCAAAAACTGATAAGTGGCAATTTTGCTCTGAAATAGCATGGAAATAGTGTGAAGATTCTTAACGCACAAAGAATCTTGGGAAAGTTTATCTTAAAATATTAAAATATGGTATTTTTAAGAATAATTCCAAGCTTTTGCAAGTCATGTAAATACTAGCTACAGTGTCTAATTTAAATTATCAGATACTTCTAGTATTCCCTCCCAAAAATGAAATTATCTTTAAAAAACAAAGGAAACCTTCCCATAAAATTTAATAAAGCAATCAGCTTAAGGGCAAGACGATAGCCCTGTCATTATAACAGTGGCAGCTTAATACCACTTATAATGTTTGTTTTCCATTTAAGAGGGTCAGCATAATGAAATGGACCACAGCCTGGTCAAAACTGACTGTAGGAGATGGATCCTATGAAAGCCACTGAACACATGAAAGGAATTACAGTAGACCACACATCAAACGTTTGGGCCTTGGTGCTTCCTTCCTCTTATCCTAGTGGCAGGAAATGCACTACATATCCCGTGAGGTGACCAGACATTTAAAAGTAGTGCCTTGTTCCAAAAAGCTCTGTGTACAATAATTTACCACAAATAAGCAGAAGACTGTTTTCCACTGCAGTTGTCTTCTAGACTTGTAACTGGAGCACAGTAGTGGGAACAAAGGTAAAGTACATTAACTATACAATGTATTTTCAATCTGTCTGATTGAAGGGGGAAATAAGAAAACCCTGATTTCTGAAAAGTTGTAGGTTTTTATTATGTGAATGTATATAACTTATCTGTTATTATTTGTAAAAGTGGCCTATGTCTTCTTTAAATACCTCAGTTAAAAGACTGGCATATCGGGTTATGTGTATTATATTATTTTTTTAAAAAGATTCTATGGCAAAAAGTTTGATTTGCTTTTAAGCCTATTCTTACATGCATAACATAATCTAAATCATTCTGTAAATGAGGAAGTGAATAATTCTAAATGCATGCAAAATGTTTGGATGACCAGCCAGGAATATAACTTTTCTAAACAGACTCAGAAACATGGTCAGAGGAAATAGAGGTTAGCAGTTGTAACAGATTGTGCCAAAATAAAATGTAATGAAGTAATGCATTCTTTATGGATTTGCATTCTGTGTGAAAAATTTAGTTCAGAACACAACATTGCTTGCCAGTAATAGGAGACCAGGGTTTGGCTTTCCCAAACTTCATACAAACATTTGGCTTAGTACAAAACTGAGTAAACAGACTCCTTCTGATTCTCTATTAATGTTAATCTGGTCATATGTGGTAGTCACAGGGTTGCTTCATGTTGTTTGTTTAGTGGTACAATACCTCAGCCTTATCAGGTGCTGTATATATATTCACCTGGAAGTTCTGAGGTTAAGTTTCACTGAACATGAGCTTCGTGTTTACTGAGTAGTAATTATTTTTATATAGGATAAAACAGAACTTTCACAGTGTGTTTGATAAGTTGACATGGGACAGGAATTCTTTTTCATTGTTGTGTCAATTTATCAAACCATATGTGGATATCAATCAAATCCTCTATTAAGCACAATGAATTAATTTCAAAAGCTAAAGAACAACTCATATGATAACTAGGATGCTCTCCACTTACATTAAATACACTATATTGCCAAAAGTATTCGCTCACAACTGAGTCTGATTATGTGGATGGGTGAGCGAATACTTTTGGCAATATAGTGTATATGATATATACACCATGTTGCTCTATTTTATTGCTGCATTGCTCAAATATTATATATTTAAATATTATAGAAGAAGAAAATCTCAGGTGGGTTATTATTCAACTTATTATTCAGCTGCCTCCTGAAATGACAAAATTGCTGCTGCATTTAATAGATTTTTTTAATGGAAGAAAATGTGGTGTATTTCATAAGCTATTTATTTAAATACATATTTTTCAGCAATATACCTTAGAAATTGCATAGTTCTACTATATAAAGTATCTAACTATTAAAATAAGAGGACGTTTCATGTTTCATATTGACATATATATAGTTACTTTGTGATAATAAAACAGGTTTTTCTAAAAAATATCTGTCCCACAGTATTCCTGTAAGTGTTTATCTTTATTTTTCACCCTATCACGAGAAACCTGTGGGGTCCTCACCTACAACAATTAAATATTCTTGCCAAAGCTGAAATTCAAGACTGTTGTATTAATAGAATCAACATTTGCTCTTCGTTTAAAGACAAAGTTCATTCTACCGAATCAGTGAAATATTAACCAAGAACAACTATACTCAACATATTAATGGTAAATAAATGTTTTATTCTCACTTGCTTTAAAATATGATAAAGACTTTGTGTATTTACATGCTGGACTTCTTTCCTAAGTTTGTATTCTGAGTATTTTAGATGTATAGAGATTATCTAAACCAAATTCCCAGTTTGAGGTCTTTCTCAAGTAAAATATTTGAGGAATACAAAGTGAATGTCTCCATTGATCCCCTAACACTGGTTGCTCAGTTGGAATTTAATAGAATGAAGAGTTGATTATTTCCAATAGGTAAAGGCATTTGTAAAAATGGTAATTTATCTAAGGTTGCTACTTAGATGTCAATGTCTATAAACTCATAACTGTTTCAGAAAAATAAACTCTGTGTTTCTCACTGTTATATTTCTTCTCTTTAATAATAAAATAAAAGTGCTATGGATTCATAGACAAAAGTCCTTTACACAAAACTGGACATTGGAGACAAGAAATCTCCAGCTCAGATAAAAATAATTAAGTTAGTATAAAATAAAAGGGAAGGAAAAGGAAAGAACTGGCAATCAAGCATTAGGAAAAATGAATAATCAACTTTTTCTATATTTATCTGATAAAAAACTGTAGAGAACAAATCTTTGAATAAATTTTCTCTTACTTTTTTTCTGTTCCACTAAATTCTGTAAGCTATTAAGAAATGAAAACATAGCAATAATTTCCTAGGGCCACGTGGAAATTGATACTTTAAAAAAATGTATACTATTGTTTATATAAACCATTTGATCTTGATCTTTTGTTTTAAAGCATTATCATTCTAATGTTTCAGATATGGTCCATGGTTTCAAAGGGGAAATTATTTAAGCTAAATAAAAAAGCAAGAGTAATAACTGCTTTCAATTATTTAATGAGATCAGGCTAAGGTCTGTTAATATGTTTATTGTGTAAGGCAGAACTGTATCACTGAGAAAATTCATTGGAAAAATAATTTTGAAATTCATGCATAACTTTTAAAAAGTCCTATTAATTGAGCAATAGCTGTTTAAGAATTAAAAACATCATACACACACATAAAAACAGGTATTAATTGGTGTGATTTTAAAGAAAAACATTTCTATTCTTTCTCAGACGAAAAATCCTAAATCAGAATTGGTCAAGCTGAAGCTCATGGGATGCATAGGTTCTCCATTTGCTGTTTCCAGGTCACATGTTCCAACATTGGGACTGAACATTTAGCCTCACCCACTCCGCTGATGTGATTTTTCTGCTGATGTCATAAAATCAAAGGACATGTAACCCCCCCTCCCTAGGAGATCACCCTCCTCAACTGCTTAGAGGAGAATATTTGTCCAAAATTTGCTACTGAGAAAAGGACATATACATATATGTAACAAAAGAGTGGTTAGGGGAGTCAGTATAAACCTGCTGATTCCAATTCATCAAAATAGGCCCTAAAACACAAGCTGCACCAAACTTGAGGCAACATTCTGAAAACAAGAACTCCAACCATGGAGTGAACACTTTGGCTGGCCAGAAAAATGAGCACCTTATCACTTCTTTTCTTTTTATCTAGCAAAACCTCTGATGATGATTGGGGAATTTCTAGTACTGGACAGAACAATGTAGTTCGGGGGTGCTTCTAGAATTATTATTCTCATTGTAATTCTAATGTGGAACTAGTGATTTCCTTACCATTGTGAGTTGTGACAGTTGTAAAGTGGGTCATCACATGACCAATTTGATTTTGGACATTTTATTGCACTGATAATTAAGCAAACACTGCAGTCATTAAGCAAAAGCTGTAGTCTTTTTTCCGCTATGCAAAGTTTTTGCCAAAAACTGGAAGTAAACACCAGTTCCTGGTAAAAACAAACAAACATAGTAAACCACAGTCAAGTGATCCTGGAATGCTGCAAATTAATGCAGGCTGGTTGACAACAGCCCCAAATGCTGTCATGTGACTGGAAGGGTCACCAGAACTTTGAAACTGGGTCATAAATATCTTTTGGGTGTTCCATTACAACATGGTGGTCATAACATGATGGGCTACACTTGCTCTTGGTACAAATGTTGCAACAATCTATGACCCAAGTATATGAGAGACTGCTGTTGATTGAAGATTATACTGCATATATTAAGATATGTAAGGTGTTACCTTCCTTTCATTTGTAGACAGGACTTTTTATGGTAATGTTTCAACTCTAGAATATTCTCTCTTCAGAAATTTATGAAGAGCTTACTATAACTCCTGTTCAATACCTATTGAAAACTCATATTTTCATATACATATTTTTTAAAGAAATACTGCATGATTTCTATTTCGTTTTTAGTCTCTCCTGCCCATATTGTAAAACAATTGTGCTATTTTATATTGTGTTCGTACCACTGCTTGTTTTGTTTTTTTAATTATTGCATTGTGAATGGTTTTGAATGCACAATAAATAATTATTTATTTAATTACAGTGATAGCTGTTTATGGCCCTTTTCCCCCCTCAAATAAATGCATTGAGATACCCTAGCGGCACTTTGCAACAGGTATAGTTTAAGCAGAATTATGAAAATTGGCACTTTTATGGTTTTTCCTACACTAAAATACTTTCTTTATAAACCATTTATAATGTCTCAAATGTCTCCTAAAGGGATTAATTAAAATTACAATATAAAGTGACATATTTTAAATGAATGTTATTACAGTCCACAAAAACATTGCACAACTCTGCTTTTCTCCCAATTTCTTTTACAATGAAGCAAGAAGCTAAGAATGAAGCTAATAACAGTCCCAGCCACAAGCCTGAATTTTCCATATGAAACTATCTAGGTCCTCTATAAATCAAACTAGCTATGTCACTTGCAAGTAACCCTATCAAACCCCATCACAATGCAACTTTCTTCTTACAACTTTTCTCAATTGTGAAGATCCAGACTGAATCCACCTGAAATGTATGTTCATTTCAAAACTCAATTGAGAATTTTTTCTGATACTTTTATTTTTAGCTATTGTCATATAATATCTTAATATCCTGGCTTATAACACACTATTTTATGGATTTAACACAATGTGTTCTGCTGCAACAAATGCACCAATGAGCTTTCTATTAATTCCATGCAGATCTCAATCAGCCTGCATAAATGACAGAAAAAAAGATTTGGCTAACTATCTGACTGCAATCATTGTCCCAGTCTTATTTTACTTGTTATTATTGTTTGCATTTAATACATTCCTTGCTAGAATTATCATTTCATTTTTGCCTTACAGGATCAGTCACGACAAGCTAAAAAAAATCATACCTAAATCACAAAAATTTCTAATGCTTGTTTTTCTTGTTTACAAATAGTAACTGCAGTGATTAAAACACTGGATATGTTGTGAAGAACCTTGAATAAATGTATGTATTATATTTTGTACATAGTAACTCTCTCTCTCTCACACACACATACACACACACACACATTAAAGAGATTATTGAAAAGACAATAAAGAATCCCCTTCTCCCTGATATTAATTATGCAATATTTAGATAAGTTCAAACATGTGTGATTTCAGATTAATTCAAATTAACCTGTCTGCAGTGCAAATTGTATAATAATATTTGTAGCATATTTTAATAGCACAAGCCAAACTATGATGTATCCTAAGGTAATATAATATCCCAAAATAAAAGCACATCTGTCAGCTGAAAATCCCATGGAGAAAAATACATATATACATATGCATATATTAGCTGGCCAGAAAAGAACTTCACTGGAAAACTTTAGATTTATTGATATGTTTTATGATCTAAAATATATACTGTAATTGTCTGAAATTGGGGGACAATTACATGGGTGAATGGATTAAAATATATTTATTCTGTGTAAAACTTGCAATGAAAAATAGATCTTATGTAGTTACTAATTCATGAATAGAGTTGAATAAAGAGAAAGATTTTCAATTTGATGGAATCAATAATGGGATACTACATTAATTAATAATCTACTTGTAATAAGGTAAGAATAGTGAAGACAAAAAAACCCTAGAATGTGCAAAGATTTTAGAGAAAATGGGGAAGGAAGGAAGGAAGGAAGGAAGGAAGGAAGGAAGGAAGGAAGGAAGGAAGGAAGGAAGGAAGGAAGGAAGGATCATATAGAGCTAAAGTTAAAAAAAATCTCATAGATAAAACCCAATCATCAGAGATAATCAGAGAGCCCACAAGTATTGTTGGAATAAACTATAAGCTGTACATCTTCACAATATATTAAATTAAAAGTGTACCATAATGAAAATAAATAAAAAGTTTTAAACATTACTGTGAAATAATTTTTGAAATTTTTCTCAAACCAATATATTGCATAATTGCAATTTAGTCAGATGCAGAGCTAAAAAAGGAAAACTAATTTTTCTGAAGGTATTCTTTTTCTAGTAATAGTATCTACTACTACTATTATTTTTAAATATTGTTTTTAAACATATGCATGTCAGCAAGGTATCCTTGAAATGAAATGTTTAAAAGGGTATTTTTAAAATTAGCAGGAAATTTAAGAATCATTTAGTAGAAAGTCATCTAAATGTAAAAAAAAATCTATTCTAAAGGAACAAATGTAAAGTTATGCCATAATGGGATAAATTGGATATCAAATATCCAATTTGATATTTTATACACACACACACACACACACACACACACACCACATACACACATATACATATACATACCAATATAATATATTGTAGAGAAGATACTTCATTTTAAAAGACAGTCAAAGAAACATATGCTACATTTTCATACTGGATATATAGACAAAATACAAGAAATCATAATAGAGCCTACAAAAAAGATCATTCAACAAAAAAATCATAATATAGATAAACACATATTTTATAAGCACAGGATTAGGTTAAAAGTTTTAATATTTAATTAATTAGTAAATATAATTAATTGGTAAATGTACTATGTTGTTTCATGCTAAAAGAAACTCATATTTCAGATAGACCCTCTTTTTTGAAAGCACTTTTTTTATTTGTGTATCACAGCAACATCCAGTACTGGTTTCAACTGAATCTACACAATCTGCCCCAAGAGATATAACTGTTTTAGTTCAGTTACATAATTATTGATTTATATAACTTTTAAATGTATTTATTATGAAAGTACTGAAATACAAGAAATTTGTAAAAAGCAAAAATTGGGATGCATAGAAAGTAGATAAAAAGGGAGGAGGGGAACAAGTTAATGCCAAAAAAAGAAATCATTAAATTTAAAAAATACATAATGAAAAATGGATTTCATCCTTTCCTTAACTTTCATTTATATCTTCAGCCACAGCCATAGTTTATATATGTTAACTATGTCAAATATTGATATAAAGCAGCAATTGTTAGTTTTTATTTAAGTCCTAAAACCTGTATTTCAGATATTGAACTCTATTTTGTGACTTACTGTATTCAAAGGAATGTTTCTTGAACTTATATATACTGTCAATTTTGCCATTGTGTTCTCCAATTTTAATCTCCCAGTTGTAATATTGCAGGCAAAACAAATTTTGATGCAGATACATACTAAACAAAACTGTTCAGTTATTTGAATAAGGCAATATTCCAATAACATATATTTTTGGCTTGTTCAATTAGATGTATTTATGATATGAATCATGAATGTGAAGGTGAATGTATTTATGATGTGAAATTCACTATCTAACAATGAAACAATGACATAATTTAAGGTTAACGGACATAATTCTGCCTCCCAAATGCATCTGACTCACAGGATATTCTCCAAAGCTAAAGCTAATTCCTGCCAACATAGACATCATTTTAGACGTCACAGCCACATTATCTCAATATGACATCAAAACAGGGCAAAGCAAAAGATTATTCTTTTGTATTTTCTGTTAGTCTAATGTTAAAAGATGGTTTCAAAGACAACATTTAGATTAATGGCAGGGTACATGTTAACTTAATTAATTTAAAATAATGAAACTGACTCCCAAACTCTTTCTAACCCAATTCAAGGTATTGTACTGCGTAGTATCATCAAGGTTATGGTTCTATGTAGTTGAAAGTTCCTTTCCCTTCAAATTAATTTAAGTAAGAATATCTGGCCTGGGGGCTGTCTCAGGGGACTGGTGAAATCTTGAATTGACCCTTGCTGATATAATTGCTTGTGTGTTTTATACTTTTTGACTCCTTTTGACATGTTTATTGTTTTTTATATATTTTGCTGTACACTGCACAGAATCACTTCTTGTGAGATAGGCAGCCATAGAAGTTTCATACACAAACAAACAAACCAATCTTCCTGGGAGACTTTAACCCAACTCCTTCTGTCTTTGAAAAATAAGGTATGGATAAAGTGAGACCAACTGATTTTCCTTTGACACACATACCCCAATTCTGGAGTGCTTCCTTAGGGAAACTGCCACATCTCAAGGGCATTTTTAGAGCCTAGATTAAGGGTAACCCAGTGGGGAAAAATATAGCAGTTCTGAACAAAACATTAGCATACATTAGCTGATTATAATATCAAACAAGGGAAAAGTGTATCAATCCAGAATAGAATTAAATTTACTTTATGTTTACAATAGATTTTTTTTAAATGTAAAAAAATGCTATTGGCCCAAACGGAACTCCTGCTTATTGAGATTTTATAAATATACTGTCATTCTAAAACTTAAACTGCCATCCATGTAAGCAATGTACTCTTCCATTCTTTCAACAAATTTGGCATAATAAACTAATAATTCCCACAAGAATCTATCAATACAGAGACATGAAAATTTGTTTTGAAAACTTCTGCAAATTGAAACACAATTCCTTCTTTTTTTTGGCAACATTTTTTCTTAAGCTCTAGGATAACTTACTCAAACATATTATGCCAGTAGTTGAACTGAAGCTTTAAAGTTAATTCTTCCTATTTAGTAAGGAATTTAGCATTATCAGGAAGCCATTCTATATTATCATACTACTTTATTTATTTGAGAAGACAGCAGTGTTTTTTCAATATGTTTACTTGCTTGAGAAAAATGTTCTTGATTTAAATGGGACTCTGATTGATGCATTTCAATTGCAGAGGATATGTGAGTATGAGACTAAGACCAACCCATCTTTAAGTGCATTCTGGGAAAGTCCCCCATCTCTACTTCTCAGATAAAAGATCAAAAGTTGTAAAGAATCTGTACAACTTAAGCCATTAGAATGTCTGAACAAAAGTAATATGTGTCATTTTTAAAGCTGTAAAATGTTTTACTGTTGGAGAAAGATTTTGAAGGTTCTGACTTATTTCTATTGAAGTGTACTTTTCAAACATATGCACATAGAAAAACATACACCACATCTGAGAAACAGACCAACAGGAAGCCTAAGACACTTGTTCATCTGTATTTCTGTGACTTTTCTCACTTGGTATTATTTGCAACTATACTTTCATGTTTTCCAGCAATGCCAAATCTAGTAAAGATCATATATTATTTTTATCAGGTTGATTACATATGTTCTCCAGTTTTTCTGCTTACTTATGATTAGTGTGGTTTTCACAAAGGCAGTGACATAATCCAGAGCAAGATATTCACACACAAAAATGTGTTTATTGTGAAACTTTGCCTTAGAACTTTGCTTTCTTTCACAGCTTTGATCCACATGACATCAATGGTCCAGGATTTTGCAAGTCTGCGAACCATTTAACATTATGAAAATCACTTTCACACTATTCAGCTACTGAAACAGATAGTATTTGCAAAAATATCTTTTGTGTAAGTGAACAATTTTCTGGGGATGAGGGAAAGCTTTTTCAAAGCTCAAAGTACTTTATTTTGATCATTGATTAGCCTGCTTTTTAACTTGTGTTCTTAGCCCAGTTTGCTTCCCAATGCACAAAAGTCCAATTATGTAGTTTTCTGAAGTGTTGAACTGAATTATTAAACCATGCATAAAAAGTAACAATGAATATGGAAAATTTCATTACAAAGTAAATGCTTTAATAAGCACATTGTTTAGTTCCCCATATTATCACACAATTACAATGTATGGCTGTGGAAGTTGGACCATAAGAAAGGCTGAGTGCTAAAGAATTGAGGCCTTTGAACTATGGTGCTGGAGAAGACTCCTGTGAGTCCCTTGGACTGCAAGGCAATCAAACCGGTCAGTCATAGAGGAGATCAACCCTGGCTGCTCTTTAGAAGGCCAGATCCTACAAATGAAACTCTAATACTTTGGCCACTTAATGAGAAGGAAGGACTCACTGGAGAAGAGCCTAATGCTGGGAAAAATTGAGGGCAAAAGAAGAAGGGGACAACAGAGAATGAGGTAGCAGGATGGAGTCACTGAAACAGCAGGCATGAGTTTACATGGACTCCAGAGAATGGTAGAGGACAGGAAGGTCTGGAGGAACATTGTCCATGGGTCATGATGGATTGGACACAACTTTGCAACTAACAACAACATTATCACATAGAGGCATCCATGAGCTATTATATACCAATGACCCTGTTGTTCTTTATTTCTCCCAGGTTTGTTTCCCATGTTTCCAAACAAGCCTATAAGCACCAGCTAAGTCCTGTCACTTAAAAAAAACCTATGATTAACTCCAAGTGACAACAAAAATGGCAAAGTAACACATTCCAATAAAGCAAACTAAAGATTTTAAATAGTTTAAAAGTAGAATCTACCTTCTACTTTTCCTCTCCCTGAAATTAATATATCCATAGTCTCATGCACAGAAGACCACAAATGAGATAATTGGAGCTGTAAGTCATAAAGGTTACAATTTTGATCCTCTGGCTGTTAAAACTATTAAGAACCAAGATGATTCCGCTTTGGCTCTATAGCAAGTTTTACACATTAAGGAAAGGGAGATAAGACTGCAAGAAATGCAGATTATTCCATGGTTTTTCTTTTAATTTTAGCTACAACATTTCAAAAATAACCCTGAAGGAATGGAGTAACAACAGTGATATGAACCAGATTTAGGCTGACTAATCCATATCTTTTTCCAATCACTTCTATGTTAGATGACTGAATACTGTTTAGGTGGAGACAAGAAGTACAACGATTTGTCCCTCCAAGTATCCTATTCAAGCCCTTTATTGTTTCAATTTACTATATGCAAATAGACCCTCTATACAAGAATCAAAGTGCACTGATATTATACCACTTTTGTGATATGCCTTGTACGCTCTGAGCTATATGAGTTAACTTTTAATACTTACTGATAAATGTCTTTCCTCAACACAACTCTACTAAGAGGATTGTCAGCCTGAGGAGCCATTGATACAGAACCAATTTTCAGTACCAAGGTATCTTCCGTGTTTGTCTTATCTGCAATAGAAATGGAAGATAATCACCACAAGTTATAAAAGTCAGCCATTAACAAAAGAACTTGGAGTGGATAAATATGATTTGAGGTCACTTTTGAACAACTAAGTTGTGAAATCATTACTAACAAAATAATACATTATTTATTGATACTAATTCACACGGAAAGGCGGTTTTCTCAGCAAGTGCATGCATTGTATTAAGCCATAATGGGCTCTGGTTGGTTTTGGCTTAAATCAAAATCTCAATCCAACCACTGGGTTTTGTAACCACATATTATAATTCAGTATAGCTGTTTGCAATCTAAGGCTTGTACCCTCTGCGCTGCATTATACTGGAAGAAATGCTGCATCAGTCTAATATATAAAGAACTGACATGTTTTAGTACAGCAATCAATCTACACACTACATTTTTGTAACTTTTTTTTAAGTCTGTGAAGGATTTTATATTTTAGAAGCTGATATTGACATCTGATATATACATAAAGGCAAACCCAGTGTTCTCCATGAGTCTATGTTTTGAGGATGAATGTAAGCTTTCAATTTCTCCATCTGTGGCCACCCAGTGAGTTATCCCAGGCTTGTTTTGAAAGTTTGAAAATTAAACTTTTAGCTACAAATGTTAAGTGTGGTGAGTGCTAAGTATTTTACTAAATAACATATTGCTTGATGTGGAAAGAACAAGCAAACTTCACATGCAGTTCAGAAGAATCAAGTAAATGTGCCTGTGTGTGTAAGTAAACTGACTTAGGTATACCACAGAAATGCACTAATGAATCAAACAATCAGAGGCCATAATTAGTAATATGGACACACACATTAATGCAAAAGTCATGGGTTAAGCAAATCTATCAAATATTTATTTCACAGAAAGCCACCCTTTTTTTAAAAAAATCTTATTTTCAGAAAAAGATATTGTACCATAAATTAGTGCAGTGGTTCCCCCCCCCCCCCCTTTTATTACTGAAATACACTAAAAATAATTAAAGAAAAACTGCATTAAAGACATGATACAATAAATCATTTGAGAAAACAAGATCCAAAGAATATTCATTATAGGCCCTCCAGAGGTATTGCTGGAGGGAGCAAAGTATGTGTTTTCTCAATAAGTATACAAACTTTAAAAATACCTTCTGTGTTACATGGTCCTGCCTCCATTTTGGGGAAGAAGATTCTGATTACCCCAGTATTGACATAAATAAGTGGCAAGTTGCGAGATGTGAGAATATGGGATCTCATAGGCTGGCCTGGAGATTTTATTTTCTCTTTTTGACTCTTTGGAACATTTGTTTGGAAAATACTTGCAATTGCATTGAGGAAAGGAAAACAAAAAACAACATCAAATGCCTGGGCTGAAAGGAGAATCTCATGAAGAAAATGAGGAGAACTATCTGTAAAACTTTCAGATAATTTCTGCAAAGTTCTTCGTTCATTTCTTGAGATCAATTTGTGACGGACATTTTTTGTGACTGCTTTTGTGTAAGTCAAAGAGAGAAATCCATGCTGTTGATGAGAACCATCCAAAAGTTTTGCAGTTGCCTGTGCCGAGAAACAGAAATATCCAGAAATAAGAAATCTGCATGCATTACGTAACAGTTATAAAACTGTTTCTGAGTCAATATTTTATTTTCTATTTCAAGTTCTCCACTTTCTTGGCAGAAGAATGTATTTCTGGGAATTTATGAAAAATAATAAATGCCCTGTCTCTTTGCAGACCTGACTGAAATTTGTTCATCTATAGAGGTGTTTTAAAATGCATTTAACATAGTGTTTCTCAATCTTGACAACTTTAAGCCATGTAAATGTAAACTCCCAGAATTCTGGGAGTTGAAATCTACACATCTTAAAGTTGCCAAAGTTGAAAAACATGATTAGGTTCAGATATAGAGTATGCTAACTGATTGGTTCAGAGAAACAGAGGATGAGCCATAGCAAACTTCAGGCTCCTGATCGCTTCGTTATTTGAGTTGCATTTGGATACAAACGCAGGAAATATCTTTTCATTGTTAACTTTGATTAAACTGCAACTTCAACTTAATCAATAGTTAAGAAACAGGGATTAATTGTAATTGTTTATCATTATCAAATCAGATTTGAAACTATGGCCAGCCAAAGTCACCTTGTAGGGGTGATGGGTGGCACAACAATTTAATCAATAAATAAATTATAATACAGTTCTTAAATTTGTTAATTGTGAACAGTTTTTGTTTCACCAATTAACTGAAAATCAACCCTGGATGCTTTAGATTCCTTCCATCTGCATACTCTATGCATGTAAAGGATGCCAAGCCACAATTTTGCATCACATCCAAATGAGACCAATCCAGATGCATGTTGTATATATAGCCATATTTAGATGTGTTTCAAAACTATGGCTTATATGGGTAGTCCTCACTTAATGACTCTCCTATTAAGCAACCATTCGAAGTTACAACGCTGCTGAAAAATTAACTCTATGACCAGTCTTCACATTTACAATTGTCATAGCATCCCCATGGTCACATGACTGAGATTGCGTGCTTTGCAACCAGTAGATATTTATGATTATCAGAGTGTTCCATGATCATGGAAATGCCATTTGCACACTTTATTGCTGACTTCCAACAAAGACAATGGAGGAGCCAGCAGCAAAATCGCAGGACAGTCTTATGTAATGTCTTATCTAATGATTGCCGATGATTTGTTTAATAATCACAGCAGGTCATAAGTCCATTGTGGTCATTCATGCCTCACTTAAGAACTGTGTTGCTTAATAATGGAGTTGCCAGTCCCAATTGTGATTATTAAGTGAGGACTACCTGTTATTTACTACTTCTATATTTGGAGAAATCTTTCCCTACCTACCTACCTACCTACCTACCTACCTACCTACCTCCTTCCTTCCTTCCTTCCTTCCTTCTTACCAGGCTTACATTGTCGTGAATAATATCTGAAATGTGGCTAAAATAGGAGTTCTGTACATGAGCTGTATATTGTAGTTTTTGTATATATGCTGCATTTAACATTTTCTTTCTAATACTAACAAATTATTTAAAAATTTAATTATATTTCACTTTACATAATCTGAACAAGTATTTTTGCATGGTGAAAATGGACTATGGCAAATAGTAAATATTAGTAAATTAGCTTAATTTGTGTTAGAACAAAATGATTGGAATAGATATAAACAATAATTTTCCATGAACAATAATTGTGTGTATTCCTGATAGGATAATAATTAAAAAACAGAACTTCCAGTAACACATTTTAAAGAATAAATTTACCTTATTGAATATATTAACCAACATTGTCTATTCATTCATTACTGCCCATAGACAAAATCTCAACATGGTGAAAACCTTGGACTTTCTCACTTTCTTAGAGCAGAAAGAAAACAATGTGGGATTGAGACTACACTGTGCTTTTCTTATTGAGAAGTGTTCTGTTGCACATTAAAAACAAATGTACTCTAATAGAATCTTCTGCTGATCTTCTGCTAAACCTGATTTTATCTTCTGATAAACCTGATTTTATTTATCAGGTTTATAAAGTTATCCATCAACACTCTGAGTGGCTACAATAATAATAAGAATAATAACCAAATAGATAGAATGATGGATATCCAGGAGAGCAACAAAGTTCCCAAATCTAACATACACAGCCCCATAAAAAGCCTGCCACCCATTTTGCCCAAGGACTGGGGTACATATTTAAAAGACTGTTTTCAAAAGGCCCCGATATATTCTCTGGAGGATCCTGTTCAAAAGGTGAAACAATAAGATAAAAAGTCCATTTATTGGGCACTGGTGATACTGTTTAATTAATGAGACACAGAGCATGTTTCTGTCCAGTTGAAGAAACTGCCAGAGACAGATGATTACATCACTGGTGAAAAGTGTTCGTATGTATGTATGTATGTATGTATGTATGTATTTTTGTATGTAAATGACTGTGTGTGTGTGTGTGTGTGTGTGTGTGTGTGTGTGTGTTTTCCAGCATAACTCTGGAATGCCTGGGCTGCTGAAATGAAAAGGACTGAATTATATCTATAGTGTGAAGTCACAATACTTTTGATAGTGATAGTGTGCATCTTGGATTCAAGTTCTGTTAAAATAAAGCCTGTTGTGCCTTAAAATGGATTCAACTGTACAGCACAGTGGAATTGGCATAGTAACAGCTCCGCAATATTCCACAAGAGGGCTCCCTCTAATACAGGATTGGGATAAATACATACCAGGTTTATCAGCTAGTATGCAATAAAATCAATCTCTTGAATTCTCATGCAGTTACATCACAATCAAAATAGATCTTGGGTACCTACATACAAATTAGATAATATTCTGTTCATTAGATAAAGTGGGCTGATCAAGTACTTTTAAAATTATTTTGTTGCAATAAATTTAAGAATTACTCCTTGGGAAATTATACGAATTTTCAGTAATGTGTTAGGAAGATGAAAATAAAGAAAATTAGGTAATTTAATTTGTTATTCTTTTCCATGCTCAAAAAATAAAAAATCTTTATGTAGAAGATGGGGTGTATATGTGTGTGTCCTAGAATGCATGAGATTTCTCCATGGAAAGTAACAAATGAATATATAAGGCAGTCTTAAAAATATTAATTTTGCCAAGTATAAAAAAGATGGTGTATACAAAGAGCAGCTAGTATAACAAAACAACAGTACAGTTGATTTTAAAAAATTATTCTAGTAGTCACTAAAATATATTTATAACAATTTAGAATATATATGAGTTAGAGAAAAACAAATGGCAATTTTAGGATCCCTATATTGGCAAATATCTTTTTTTTCCCAGTTTTATCCTAGAGTGGCTTTCATTTTCTCCTATAGCTATATATTTCCCTTTCTTCCATTGGTAACCCATTAAGCCTTGAATTCTAAAGCGTGTTAAAATTTGATCTCACTCACAAATCTTGGAAGTTTTTAGTTACTTTGAACAAAAGTTAGCATTATCCTACTGTGGCTTTTGGGTTTTGGCAGTGAGTTTGCTTTAAGTTTGCAAAAAATTATCTCAAATATTTTAATAGGCACTCAGTAATTTTGCTAACAGCCGTGGACCAGCAAAACATTTAAATTTATCCTGTAACTATTAACTTGTACAGCTGTAGCTTCTTAAACGGCCAAATATATGCATCATTCTTCACATAATTAAATTCAAATCCATAAGTTGTGAAGATAAATTCTTCCTTTGCTACTCTAGCCAACTTACTTTGCATGTGAAAACACTAGCCAGAATACCACTGGGAAACAGAACATATTTTTTAAACATTAAAAAACAAAAATATGACTTTGACTAATGGGTTCTTCGAAGAACAGCTTTCTGCCTTCACCATCACCTCTCTGAAATACTGTTTGTTAGTGGAAGTTCTGTAACATACATATTGCACTGATTTCTTACAGAAGGAAAGAAGCCAGAGAAGTTACTGAAAGGGTCCTGCTTGCTGACCGGTCGAACCAATAATGTACGTCTGTTCAGCTTGTCAGTACAGGAAAGGAAGACACCTCCACATTTCCCCAGAGACCAAGAATCTTCCCCAAAGCTTGAGGTGATATAGATAAAAAAAAGCAGAAAAACAAACACTGAGCCTTAAGGGGGGGAAAAAATTCACAGGCATTAAAAAAAAAAAGCCAAATTCTGACATCTGAGTTCTCCTTGTGAGTCCTTCACTTCCAAAATCACAGATCAAATGATTTTAACAAAAAGAGAAATCACAAAATTGAAAAAGATGTCACTGTTTCATTATTTGGAAGCAACAGCTCAGCAGACAGCAGCAGCAACAACAACAACAAAAAGCAGGGCGCAACGTAGAACATGGCTATTCAGGGATAATGTCACTCGATTTGCTTTTCAATTATGAAGGAAAGAAGTTTTATTAAAATGGAAGGAGATGGATTAAAAGAGCTACAGAACTTGGACAGAAACAAAACTCAACAGATTTTTCCCATCCACCTCTGCAAGAGCAAATTAACGACGTGATGACTTACATCATAATTGTTGCAATCATTCTTCTTGTAATGAAAATAAAATCATATATTTAGATTTTAGGGTAATTATTTGGTTAAATGTATTATTCCACTACATAAAAAGCTCACCACAAGCTTTTCTTTGCATTGTAGAAATATCCCTTCAAAATGTCCAGATTGCCAGCCTTCTCCTGGTCTGGAAAACATAATGTTCACCTTATCTATTCTAAGTAGCTGTTCAGAATCCAAACATTTCAACTACATAACAACATATACATTTTAGCGGTATTTAGTCATTGATTGATTGATTCAATTTCTATAGCCACCCATCTTGCTCAAACAATTCCAGGCATTAATCAGGAGGGTGGGGTGGACGGGCTTCAACATAATCGTAAATAACAATGCAAAACAAAAATGAAAACAAATAAATTTTAAAGTACATGCAGCTGTCATTCAATTTTACAAGCTAGCCTATCTGTACAGTTAGTCCTCAACTTACAACCATAATTGAGCCCAAAATTTATGTTAATAAGCAAGACAGTTGTTAAGTGACTTTTGCCCCATTTTAGAACATTTCTGGCCACAGTTGTAAAGTGAATCACTGCAGTTGTTAATAACACAGTTGTTAAGTGAATCTGGCTTCCTTACTGACTTGTGAGAAGGTGATCACATGACCCTGGGACATTGCAACCGACATAAATATCAACCAGTGGTCAGGTATCTGAATTTTAATCATGTGACCATAGGATGCTGCAACAGTATGAAAAACAGTCATCAGTCACTTTTTTTCAAGGATGTTGTAACTTTGAACGTCACTAAATGAATGGTTGAGGACTACCTGCATAACTGCACTAATATTAAAACATGTATATAAGGTTAATTTCAACATTAGTTGTTTGTTTGTTTGCTTATTGGATCAATAAACTGTTTCATTTCAAATGTTATAGGTGATATATAAAACAAGTCAAAATTACAGAAAAAATACAGAGAAAAAAATGAAGCAATAAAACAGCAATATTTGGTGCAACTTATTCTAGCTGTTTACTTCTAAAGATCTTCCAAAAAAGCCAGATGTTAACAGATCTCCAGAGGTTTGTGTGAACAGGCCATTCTTATAAGGCCTATCTTTGTATCCCCCCTTTTACTTCTGCATGACAGGAAAGAGTCATTAGTAGATATTATTCACATAGTTCAGGCAAGCGGAAGTTCGTTTGGATAGGTGATCACTAAACTAGTCAGTAAACTTCCTCAATTCATGCAACGAGTACTGATGATGACCAGCACCTTGAATTACAATTGGAACAAGCTAACAATTATTGCAGCTCCCACAACAATATCATGGTTATTCTCTGGGCAAAGGGCAGGCATTATCTTCTACCAGCAGAAGTTTTCAGGTTGACTTCAAGTGCAACTTCAAATAGAACACATTTCAGAAAGCTAATCAAGATTTGCATAGCTTTTTTTTCAATATTTAACATTATACAAAATTTACAAACTTCTGGGACAAATGCAAAAGAAATGTCTAATATCTACAACATAGGCATCTGAAAAGAAAGTAAACTATATAAATGTGTCTTTAACAGAGGAAGAAATCCCTCTCTTACAGATCTTAATGGTAAGACAAATTGATAATAGGAGTGCTGATCCACAAATAATCATCCCTTAAATCTATGACTAATAGAATGGAAACAGTCACAAAGTCTGGGACATTCCTAGACCATAATTTCAGAGGGAAATGTGGATAAAAAAAAGAATTCATAGGAAAAGCTTGCGGAGGGGAAAGAAAAAGCAGGAGGAAACTAAAGTTGACTTAAGCTATTCCAGGTTCAAAATAATGTCCATGTTGTATATTGTATAAAGATGCAATATGGGAAAATATATAATGCTAAAAAGCAAATATTATTAAAAATGTGAATTAACTAGGGTAGTCCTGTATTAAAGAATAGAATGCATAGATCCGTAATAAGTAGGCAATTATGAAAGAACCCCTACTGGAAATATATAATGCCAAGATATGAGAATATTATATGCAGAAATGAATGGAGGTATGCTAGCTGTTAAATAAAGATAGCACAATCAATTCTGAGGAACATGTGTAAAGAGTAGTCAAGCAGCAGGCTAAATTTTGGGAAACTTGAGGAGCAGAAAAGGCAAGGTTCAGAAACTGCAGCACAGGGAGGGAACAACAGACATTGTTTCCATCTGTCTTCTGCCTAAAAGGTTTATGCAGAGATTATTTTAAAAATCCACTCATAATCAGACTCTGCTTGCTGTCTTTTAAGAGAAAATAATCTACTGAGGAGAAATGTCAAACTCCTAAATAAGATTTTATTGAATTTAGCCTTGTAATCTCGAATTAGCTTTGTAATCTCCTATTGGCAGTAATCTCCCATTGTCTTGTGGGCATGGGTATCTTCAGTGTCAGGTATCTAAGTCCTGCCCAATAAACAATGTTCATATCTAATATTTCAAGTCAGAGATCACATATAGATGTTTATTCTCATCAGTTCCTGGGATTGATTGGGATTCTCAATATGCCTGTAAACCAAAAAAAATAATTTTTGCACTGATAAATGCTTCAAAGGAAATCAATATCTGTTAGAAATTTTGAGTAAAGTCAACACTGTTTTCTCCCATTGGCATATTTTGTAGCAATAATTTACTTGCTCAGCTATCTAACAGTAGATCCTCTATTGACTGCTCTACTGTTAATGCTGGAAGATGGAGAATGTAATTTTGTAAAAATATAGAATAAGTGCATTTCATAATTGCATAGAACAAGGTAGAAGCATAGAGATTGGTTATGCATTATTTTGAAGCAAATCAAGCAAATCAGCCTTTTTAATACACATATATTGTTCTAAGATAGAGTTGATACACTCTGTCAATCAGGTTGAGAATGTCAAAGTGTTTAGGAATTTAGCTGCATTCCCAAAACCTTGAGATCGTTTTTCCGGAACAGTGAACTGAAGTGATCATACACTCAAGCAACCCATGAAGTTTGAAGCCATTTCAAAAAGAGTTGCTTGATTTCATTAGTGGCAATGGAATAATCAATTCACAATAATGCATAGCCAAGGACAAAATGTGATAAGTTGAAGAATGCTATTATATGAGTGTGTCTTTGAGTGTTTGGAAGGTCTGTAATTAAACCCATATAAATTGCTTTCTCAAATGCTTGGCTGGGTCCAGGCATGGGAAGATTCAAGGATTTCTTAGCCGTTCCTCACATTGGGCATGCCTCAATGTTGTCCTTAATCTCAATCATAACCCAAGACCATTAGAAATCATGGGAAAGGTGGGAGTATTTTGCATAACCCAGGATGTTCTTCTGCTTGATGATTAGTAGACAATGTATTTTGTTCATGCTGTATGTATTTTATTTACATCTTGTTTTTCCCCAGGAACGTAAGTCCACTTACATGAGGATTTCATTTCCTTTTATCAACACCTGATGATATGGAAAGTTAAATGAAACCCCAGTGCAGATGGTTTCTTTCCTAAAAATTGTGTGACATATCTAACTCCAGTTCAGATAAGGTACAAAGTCAATAAGATAGAATCTGTAGCCTGGAATTAAATGAATAGTATAGTCATAGATGGTGTACAGGCAGATGGTTTGTTTCTTCTTCATGAAAACCATCCTGGAGAAATTGACATTTTGCCCACAACATAACTCAGGTTCTTCTGATGTTGCAACAGCAGCACTATGCTCCAACAGCTGCAAATACCCTCGATATTTACTGGAGAAATATTCTGTTTTTCTGCAGGAACATTGCATTTCATAGAATCTTTCATAGTGAACTTAATGCTACAGGAAACAGGGATATTAGGTACTACATTTATACCAATTATTGTAAACAACCATAGAAACAGAAGGAATATCAGATGTATGCATCCAGACAGAAATGAATTTTCCAAGACAATTCCACATTTGGGAAACACAAAATTCACAAAACTACTAGAAGAAATGTAATCGTGTCAAGGTCTTACTGGGATATTTAGGAGCACGATTAGTCACCACTTCAAACTGATTATCTTTTTGGTCCTAGAGCAATTTGTTCCCATTTGCAAAGCAACTTTTTTTTCTAAAGATATTCATAGTAAATGTCCAGCCTGGTTTTATTTCCAGAAAACTATGGTATAGTATAGCCCTTTCTGCTATGAAAGTGCCATAGCAGCTGAGTACACTGGACTCATGGCACTTCAATATTTGTTATGCTGACGTTGACTGTATTAAGGTTCCAATCATCCATTGATCTTAAACATATGCCAGGAGGCAATAATATATTCCAACACATCCAAATTTTTTCTGACAGCAATTCTGGATATTGGTATATCAGGCAGCCTATTCTAGGTAAAGCCTTATGCAGTAAACCAGACGTTGCTGGCCTAGGCAGCTAAATGTCTCTATATTTTAATTCCCTTAAATATCTCCTACAAACAGCAAAGTAGTGGGATTTACTACAACAGATACCAATTAATCAAAAGGCCTGCCAGAGAATTGATTAAAAAATATACTTGCATATAGCATCTTCAGCTGCATACCTAGTGTAGTGAGCTGGAATTGGCGGAATTTTGCTAATTATTGCTCTGCTGTTTGTATAATTCACCACAATATTTTTTCAAATATATCTTTTCTCCACTGGTTACCTATTTTAGTTTAAATACTCTATTGCAGGGGAGTCAAACTCAATTTCATTGAGGGCCACATCAGGGTTGTGTTTGACCTTAGGGGGCATGGTTGGGGTGGGGTGGACGTGGCCCCATTTTCAGCCTGGACAGCCTCCTGCAGCCTTCTGCCAGTGAAAATGGAGCTCGGGGGGGACGCAGCTCCCTGAGCTCCATTTTCGCGGGCAAGTGGCTGCAGGAGGTCATCCCGGCTGAAAACAGAACTTGGGAGGGCCACATGCAGCCCTCCCAAGCTCCATTTTTGCTAGCAGAGACACCACGGGCCTGTCTGTTGCTGTTTCTAGTGGGCCAGATCTAAGCATCCCATGGGCCAGATCCCGTCCCTGGGCCTCAAGTTTGCCACCCTTTCTATATTGATTGATTATCTATACATATGCATTATGTTTTTTTTTACTTTTATTAAGTACTGATTCATATTTTATTATGTATGTGTAATTACTGTTAGATTCACAGTTTAAGACTGGTGAAAGCATAATAATTCAAAACCTAATCAAGAATTAAGAATATTTAAGGTAGTGTCTAAGAATATAGGCAGTTCCAAGCAGGGTGGTGTTAAAATTAGGTGTTCAGATCTGATAATTCAATATTTCTAGATAACAAGGAAGTCCTTTAACTATTGTTCTGAGAATTCCAATCACAATTAGTATAATGGATTTCTTTGTCCATAAGCATTCAATTTCAATCTACAAGTCCTAGTATTTCATAAATTTTTCCAATTATTTTTCCTCAATTTGGAATAGTGGCATCAGTGAACCAGACATTCTTCTTCTCAATAACTGTTACATCAGCCATGTTATGAATAAGATTGTTTTATCATCAATTCCCAGACCCATCTTTAATTAATGTAGATAACTAGATACTGTAATTTTTTTTTTACTCTTTAGACTTTAAATAATAACAATTCTTTTATATTCAGGAAATCCTCGAACTACATTCAGAATTGGGATTGGAACTTCCATTGGTAATTGATGAAGTCATTAAGTGAGTCACACCTAATATTGTGACCTTCCTGTCATTATAACTAAGTAAATGACTGTGGTTGTTAAGTGAATTGGGCTTCCGCCTTTAACTTTGCCTGTCAGAAGCCCCCAGGCAAATCACAAATTGCAATCACGTGATCCCGGGGCACTGCATCATACATACATGCTGGTTGCTAAGCACCTGAATTTTGATCATTGGACCATGGGATGCTGTGATGGTTGTAATCATGAGGACCAGTTACACATAACTTTTTTCAGCACATTCATAATTTTAAATGAGGTTAATCCAAATGGCAATTCATATATTTTCATATTGCTGATTAGAAAACTTTTATTTTACTGAACTATTGTAATCGTTGCTATTTCTTATGTATAAAATACATTTCAGCAACATATCACTATTACTGTCTGACACGTTTAATCTGAGCAACAAATTATTAGAAAATAAGTTTTTTTAATGGAACATAAAGTTATGAATATTATACACTATGGTATTAACTTTCTACAATTTCAGTTCATACCTATCAAACACAAAAGGAAGGATATCTTTCTTTTCTATGGCGAGATTAAATTTTAATTTCATTTTTTATAATAAATTAACTACCTTAATTAAGAATATGACAGAACTTTTAATAAAGAAGAAAAATGGAAAGGAAGGAAAAGTAGTTAGCACCAGAGATTATGATAGAAAAAGATAGACAAACAGTTTAGTAAGGAATGTGCCTAACAGATCAGTCCACTGCCTTTGTAACCAATACTATACTAATATGCCATGGCTTCTTCTATAACTTCAAGGCAAGGGGGAGCATTTCAAGTTAAACGTGAAGTACAGGGAAGTCATTGCTTAGCAACTACAATTCAGACCAGCAATTCAATCACTAAAACAGTGGTTATTAAGTGAAAAATCATATGAGTATCATGTGACCATGACTTGAAATTTCACTTCTGTGTTTTCCATTAATTCTGCCTGTTGGAAACTGGTTGTGAAATTCACAAATGGCAATCATGTGACCATGGGATGCTGCAATGGCTGTTAGTGCAAAATTTTGTTGCAAAGCCTTTTTCCCACCCAAACTGTTGTAACTTTGAATGGTCACTAAATGAGGCAGTCGTTAAGTAAGGACTACTTGTACAAGAAGCTTTTTCCTAGCTGTACTCGTTGATGAGGAGGAAGGCTTGTTCTAGGCTACGCATTTAGCCTGGCTTAACATAGGACTAAGAACTGTAAAGTGAAACTCTAGATAGAATATGCTAACTCTCTGGTGCCAACTAACCGCCATCTGGGATTTTACAACAAAGATTTGACTTAAGTGGTGGTGAAATTTGTCATGTCAACAACTTCATTTAAAATGTTAGTGAGGAGGCATATTTGGACACAAATTAGATGTACTTCCAATTACAACCAAGATTGCAATATTGATATGTAAAATTATGACATAGCAATATAATTTCAAATATGTAACCTCAGTCCTTCAGATCAATAACTATTACCATTTAAACGATATAGTATGTTTCTATATGAATACTAATATAAAATGAACATAAAATTCTTACCTATTTCTGTAGTGGTCAATGTTGAAACTTTCTATTTTACACTTTACTTTAGTGTAGACATCTTGTACATCTACTGAGGCACTGAGATCTTCTAACTCACCAACCACACATATCTCTGTAGTATCCAACAAAATTATCCAGTTCATCAATAAGTCACGATTATTTTGTAGAAATGGAGAAGAAAATAGTTTGCCTTAATTTCAAGCCAATATTATTAAGACAAATCTTAAACAACTAATAGTTCCCCCAGAAATGTGTATGGAAAGCTCACATACAATTTGGTTTCTCCTACTCTTAACCTTATCTACCAATGGGCTTAGTATACAGATATTGTACTCATAAAGGAGAGAAACAGGGGTTAGATTCTGTTCCACAAACAAAGCCATGGACTTGACTAAAGCTGTAGGCACACAAGTACATGTTGATAAATGACATCTAGTTATATAATTTATAACTGCTATTATATAACCTATGCCTTTTAAAAGACAGATCAATCCTAAAGCAGCCATTAAAAGCAGTACACAGTGCACATAATCACTTGCTCTATAGCCATACTTAAGATTCTGCTGACTGGGATCCGATGGGTGGAAGGACATCAATTGCAGCCTCATATTGATAAGGCATAATTGTTCTATTTATCCTACTAACATAAGGCTGGCAAACCATTGGCTGTGGTCTCATGCAGCATGCATTTTACAGTTCTCAGACCCAGGCAGAAAAGTCATTCAAGTTTAGTGTCAAAACAGAGACAATGAACGAAGTGATTTGGTCTGTCTTCTTCCCTCAAACATGGAAACAGGATATGCTAAGCCTCCATTAGGACAGTGTATTTGAGCCAATATATAAGACGAATTCTGTTCCATGATGCATTCGTTTTTTAAAATTAAATGTAATACCTGTGCCTTTGCTTTCTGGATCTGGTGCAAATAACTTTACAGTAAGCTTCGGCAACATCCACTGCATCCATAAACTCACATGTCCGCTTGAGATGCCAATATTGCTTGTTGTTTGCTCTAAGGTAACAGAGTCTGAGAATGGAGAATCATCACCACCTTGGAGGGATTCACCCTGAGAGAGGGGGAGAGGGAGGGGAGGGAGAGAGAAAGAAAATAAAAAACAAATGTAAAAAAAATCTAAATTTAAAATATCAATCACTCCTACTCATGTTTATATATATATATATATATATTTGAAAAAGAAATTCCAACATGGAAATTGTACAAGTAAATAAAATACTTTATAAGCTATGGCTTATTAAGTAAGCTCTGTAATGTGAGAAAAGATTCTGATGTACATTGTTATGAACAATTTCTCCTCTCTGCAAAATGTGCTGTTTCTAAACTGGTACCATTCTACAAGGATACTGGAAACTAGGACATAAAACACTCTTATCCATTTTTACATCTTTCACATATGCTGAGAACCCTTCTGCTGAGAATACTCTGATACATACAGTACAGACACACATACACCCAACTCATTCATTTCTGCTGCCAATTACCTCCACTAGACCGATTAGATCCCACAGATTAGGCCTCCTCCGAATTCCATCCGCCGGTCAGTGTCGACTGGCGACTACTCGGAGGAGAGCCTTCTCTGTGGCTGCTCCGACCCTCTGGAACGAACTCCCCGTGGAGATTCGAACCCTCACCACCCTCCAGACCTTCCGCAAAGCCCTTAAAACCTGGCTGTTCCGACAGGCCTGGGGCTAAAGAACTGTTGCCCCCGTCTCGAATTGGTATGACTGTTGTGTTTTAATTATGCATTGTTGTTTATGTCGTTTTAAATTCTTGTTTGTATCCCCCTTCCCTGATTGAGTTGTGAGCCGCCCTGAGTCCCCTTCGGGGGAAAAGGGCGGCATATAAATAAAATCAACATCAACAACAACATCAACATATCCACAGATTTACTAATTAAGTAAATTAAGTAAAGCTGGAATATAATAGAAAACCATGGCAGATATTTTCATATACATCTAAATTCCTTACAGTGGTGCCTCCTATTTCTATAATGTTGCCTTCTCCATCATAATCCACAGAGAATCAACTTCTAGAAAATGTATTTTTTCTGCATAACTGAACCCCTGCCAATGCAATGTAAGTAGAAGTCAAAGAAAAAGAAAGCCCTATATAATTAAAATCAAAATATTCTTAGTATTGATTAGAAGTGAAGTTCAAGAAAGTTTGTATTTCTCTGAATAGACGAACTATTCTCAACATTTTATAAAAGAATTATTTCCTATGTACTTGAAAGCATCTTAGCTGAATATGCCAAATTGTAATCAATAGACTACACCTGAGAACACAGAGAAGTTGTGCCCTTCTCTCCATACAAATACATTGCTCTGTACTAATTTAATTAAATAAATGATTTTTCATGATAACAAATCTAACATAACAATAATAAACAAACATATCAAATTGCATACAAAAATAGCATATATGCCATCGGAAGATTCTTTAAAATGGCTTGCACTCAAGTGTTTTGATACTTAATCTAAATGCAAAATGTTCTTTCATAAAAATATGTTTTGAGTTTAACATCTGAAAGCTACATATACCAGTGTAATGTATGATTTAAAATAATTATTGTGGGAAAATACCCAAATTGAAATATTCTAAATACATTGATGATCAATTATGTTCTATTTGTTAATTAAAAAAAGCAACAGCTTTTTCTGTGAAAGCATTCATTAAATCCATCACGATTTCACTTAATATTCTTATAATAGAGGAACAATGCATTTAACTGCGTATCACAGTTAATTTCAAAGGCTAAAATCTGTATCCTAACAAAGGCAACACTCAATCTCACAGCAGTTCCAAGATCTGATGGTATGAGGTAAACACTGCATTTTATAATGTATTTTATAATGAACCACTAAAATAGAGGTAGGCAACATTTGAGTTTAGGGCTTCACTTGACTTTTGAATGGCAGGCCAAGGGCCACATCATAAAAAGGGGATGGGCAAATGACAGCAATCAAGATGGAAATGAAATGAAATTTAATTTAATTTTAAAAACATTTGAAATAAATCTGAGAACTTCATGAAGGTTTGGAAGGGGAAACAGCTGTATACCTCTGTATCTGTGAGACTGTCATAGATGAAATACAATATTTATCCATGTGGTTTAAGCACAGATGTACTTTCTTGGTAACTGATAATTCAAATGATCTTTGAATTGTTCTTAATTTCAGGAGAATTTCCTTCACAAACGTAAGAGGAATTTAGGTTGGCAAGAACACAACAATGATTGCTACCATGATTATAATTTGTAGATGTTTCCCAAGAGCAGCTATTCTTTTTGGGAAGATGTGGCTTTTTAACTTCACTGTGGAGTCAAATATTCTTATCAAATAACAGGATATAATAGGAATGTTTGATTATCAATATGTGTAGGTTGAAAATAATGCTAAACATCTTGTAATTAAAAAAGCTAAATACGTAAGAATGTAGTTTACTTTATAAAACACAGCTGAATTGTAATAGGGCAATTTGTCCTTTTTGGTAGTTTCCATTTATTTTAATCATAATCTTGTACATTATTACACCTTATTTTTCTCTAAAAATGAACACTTTATCATAATCTTTCACTTTCCATATCTACTTTTATTTTAAATTTTATTTAAAAATGATTTATGCATTAGTTTTCTATTTGTATTTAAATCCACAAAATAAAGTCAGAATAAAAGTAAACTATTTTTCCACCCTCCTCATACCAATATCTAAAATACACAATTTCATTCTTTGCCAATTCTTGCAAAATGAACCAAAATATCAAGTATATTTTTCTTAGGAGAATTTATCTTTATTCATCTGGAAAAGCCAAACATATAAGGCCTTCATCCTTGATCTGCATTAAAGCTCAGGGATGATATAAGTCTGGAGCAAATTACTGTTCCCCAAGGACTAAACACTTCCTCAAATGTTTGTACTTAAGTAAACAGTAACAAGTGGCCAGTCTGTACTACCTTTACTCAAATGCAGAGGAGGTTAAAAATGATTAAATGTTTCTAAACTTTGGCTCTTAAGCCTCTTACTCAAGTTTTCATCTTCAGATTTACCCAGTTTCTAATTCAGGAATCCTAACATTTTTTTTAACCATATGATGGAGCAGCACTCCCTATCAATCCATCAAAATGAAAAGAATTATTCACAGCTGGATAATATAAATAAATACTTCATATACTATTTAATGTAAACAATTTTTGGAGTGAGCCATACTTCCTCACCTTATTAATCACTTATCTTGATATAGTCTGTAAACATTCATTTTTTAAAGATCTTTAATATGTTCAAGTACTAAGTCTTAAACATAATCATAGATGTTATATTTTGATGCTGCTTCCTCATTCTATTGGATCAGAATATATTCAAGGAAAATAGTAAATCCAAGGCAGGTTATCTCCACACACACAAAAAGATAAAATTGACAAATCGGACATTTCTATGACAAGATCATGATAATGGTTTTAGCAGCTGTAGTAGTTTTTACTGCAGCCTCTTCAGTAACCTGCTGTGACACAAAATGATGACTTGTACATGATCTTAGAGGTCTTCTATTCCAACCCCCTGCTTAGGCAGGAAACCCTGCATCCCTTCAGACAAATGGTTATCTAATCTCTTCTTAAGAACTTCCAGTGTTGGAGTATTTACAACTTCTGAAGACAAGTTGTTCCACTGATTAATTGTTCTCAGGAAATTTCTTCTTAGTTCTAAGTTGCTTCTCTCCTTGATTAGTTTACACCCATTGCTTCTTGTCCTGCCCTCAGGTGCTTTGGAGAATAGCTTGACTCCTCTTCTTTGTGGTAACCCCTGAGATATTGGAAAACTGTTATTATGTCACCCCTAGTCCTTTTCATAAGATTACACATATCCAGTAACTGTTCTTTATATGTTTTATCCTCTAGTCCCCTAATCATCTTTGTTGCTCTTCTCTGCACTCTTTCCAGAGTCTCAACATCTTTTTTACATTGTGGCGATCACTTATTTCAGTACCTCTGTAGTTGTCCCAATGTCAGCTGATGGACTACATGTACTGGCATCCAGGGGAGCAGTCCCAATACTACTTTTAACAGGTGAAACAGGTGGTACAGGTCCTGAAACAGATTCTGTATGTGCCAGAGACTGATGGAAAATTCCCATCTTATGAATCCTATTCCAAACTTTCTCCATCAAATCTGTTAGTTCATATAGCAGTTGCACCTGAAATAAATAAATACATAAACAAATATGTCAACATTTTCCACAAATCCAATTTCATACAATATAAAAATAATAAGTTTGTGATGGCCTTATTACAGCAGTATTTTCATTTGACAGATATAGGAAAAATCTGCATAGAAAAAAATCAAATAACAGTAGGTAAGGCTGTAAGTTCTACATCACCATTTTTACAACTTAGGGTGTGGTTTTAATGAATGAACAATTAATTTAGTTTCTGAATTATTTCATAGACTTTCATAGAAGCTGCTACTTCAAGTACAACTAAAACATCAGCAACTCTAAAAATCAAATTTTATAGAATACAGGAGAATTCAATTTCTGTAGTAGGTGTGAAAATAGTCTCTAACCATAGAAGAAAAGAATCAGCCTTTTTCAGAGCTATCTCCTGGTATATTACATCTATCTATTCAGGAACCATTCTGCATAATCTTACTGTACTGTTCAACTCAGATCTAAATTATTTATGCAAAATACTTCATAAATAAGCAATAATCATGTAACTTGCTATTTAGTATATTAAAAAAATCCCATGGAAGTTGCACAATATATAACCATATCCACAGCTGCATGCCATACCCGCTTGCCACTGTGGAAAAAAATATTTTTTTCACATTTAATGAAGAGGTTTCAGCCTTAGGATACATCCAAAGAATGACGTTGGCTTCTAATGTGGGCAAAACAGATGCAGGGAAACATTGCTGTCTGTCTAGTTTTGATATAAAGCAGGACTTGATTTGTGGATATGAGAACATAATTTATCCTTACAGATCTTCCTTAGCTGCTTTTGTATCGATACAACATTGAAGAATTTCCTTACACTCTGCAAAATGTGCATTAATATTTAAATGTTTTAATTTAATACTATCATTCATTCATTCATTCATTCAATCATTCAATCTATCAATTTATGACTACCGATCTCAGACTAGGCTCCAGACTAGGGTGTGGAAGAGCATCAGGAGGATGCAGAGACTCCATGCCAGGAGTGAATGAGCAAGAGGAGGAGAAGCCAAGAATATTGGAGACCGGCAGAGGAACAACCAGACAAGCACCTGGCTGAAGAGAAGAAAGAAGAGACATAACTGCTGCCTGGAAACGCAGATGACCAGAAGCACAGAGTGGAAAAGTGGTGTAGCTGCAGTCAATCAACAGAGATAAGGAGGAATTGCCTCCCTCAATGGATCTCAGAGTGCATAGAACCAAGCGGAGGGAAGCGCAACAGAAGTCAGTGAGGTTACTCACAAGGCATCCTCACCCCGCCTAATGAGCTACACCAGGCGCCTACTTAGCCCAAGGCATGGAGCAAACCAGCGTTGGAAAAAACCAGTCACTTTTCTGTTGTCTGTGTGTTCTGACTTTGTGTTTCCGGACCTGTGCCTTATTTTTTGACCATGTGATTTGCTCTTGGATTTTGTGCTTGGATTCTGGTCTTGGACCTTGACATTGGTTATTGTGCTTGGATTTTTGACTTATGCCTGGACTTTGGATTTTGTGTGTGGATTTGAAAACTTGTGCCTTGAACTTCGTGTTTCCTATGATTTTGTGCCTTGGCTGTGTAGACTCAAACTCATTGGGTCCTTGTGTTTAATGTAGGTGGGATCTGGGGAATAAAATTACCCGTTTGCAGTGCCTCAATAAAGTATCCTAAACTCCTTGATATGTGCGTGTGTGGACTGGGACAGGACAAAAGTATTTTTTTTTCATATTGAAACTAAGGTCCATCAACTAAGGTCCATCAAGGTCCACTAAAGAGTTAGAATGCTTATCCTGTGTCTCTCCTTACTTTGATAATCTGAATATCCATAATCCAAGCGCAAAACAATGCAATGGCCATTCAAAGTTATGATGGACCTCCTGGGGTTACTTACAACCTGCTTCCCAAATTATGTCCTCTCCTGTGATCACATCATGCCAAGTTGGACACTCAGCAACCAGCCCATGTGTACAGCCATTTGCAGCGTCCTAATGGTTACATGACCACATTTTACTACAGTTTCACTGAAAATCGGCATTACTTCCAGTTTCATAATATAATAAAAAAAAGAGACATCTATGCTGTGAGGAAATATCTGAAAGGCCAGATGAGAGACAGAATGTCATGAACAAAATCTATGTGTTCATTAAAAATCAATACTGACTGGGGAGAAAGGAGCTGACGTCGCAATGGTATGACGTGCGATCTCGGAGCTCCGAGATCGCAGTCAACACTTTTGCCACTGGATGGTCCATTCGGACCTAAACCGTCCCAAAGAGATGGTGAATGGGAAGAGTATGTCTTGCTGATCTCATGGACACCGCAAAGCCCCTGATTGATCCAAGAGAATCTCTTCTTGCCGGCAACAATAAGCACAGCCTCAAGCTGCTGAAGTCGGGACAGTTCCGCAACGGGAGGAAAGCAGAAAGAGAAAGTGTGTCCATCTGTGAGGAAATCTTATTTTTATAAGACTGCCCAAAAAAGATTGAAGTTAAATTAAACTGGTAAAGAAAAGGAAATAAGCGGTGAAATTAAGTATTATTGGACAGTGTGTTATCTTTTTTTATTTTATTTTTTTCTATGGATGGAAGTTTTGTAAACATTTTTTTTTACTTTTTAAAGTCAAAGTATCAGATTTTCTTCTTCTATTTCTTTTTTCACCTATCGATTACATCTTTTCCTTTATTTCTACAATAATGGTTGGGATGGATTTTTTCTTTTTATTTTGTTTCACTTAAGAAGGCTTTCTTCTAAGCCTGAAACATAAAGAAGATATAAAAGGAATATAAAGAGGGTAATAATCTTAGAGGAAAAAGAAGTTACACTGCCACTTGGAGGTTGGAGGTTGAGACCTGGAAACATTGCTTTTTCTTTTTTCCCTTTGATCATTTTGACCTTGCACTTCAAAGGCTTCAGCTTGTTTATAGAGAAGAGCATGGATTGTTTACACACGTGCTCTTTGGATGCTTGTTGGTAGCTGGAAAGAAGTGAAAACAAAGATTTGTTTTTAAACTAGAGTGGCAGTGTTTACTAATTGGAAGGATGGCACGACATCAAAAAGAAACCATAACATTACAACAGATTATGTTTGGAATTCAAAAATTATTAGAAACAACAGAGAGAATTGAGAAGAGATGGGAAAATATTGACAATACAAATTGTAATGTGGTAAAACCGGATGGAAAAATGGAAGATATCCAGCAAATGGAAAAAGTGGAGCCTAGACTCCTAAAAACTCAAGGGAAAAATGAACAAAGAGGCAAGATAACCGTGGATATTGACAGTGAACTGAGTGTGGTTGGAGATGGAAAGAGTGAAACAAGGAAAGGGAAGATAGTTGGAAAGGTGCTTTACTCCAGATTTCAAGGTATAGAAGAAGAAGAAAAGAGAAGAATTGATGGACTTAAGGAGAGAAACTTTGACAAAAACACTACTGATAACCAAAGATAAGCTGATTAAAAAAGCTGATGGAGGGTTTCGAGATTTTACAAGATATGTAACAAGCAACAAGTTGCGAAGAGAAGTCCAAACAAATTTGATTAAGGAAATAACCAGAAGACTAATTCCACAAATGGCAAAAGAAATAGGACTACACTATTACTGGAAAGACACAGGTTGAGATATGACAATTAATAATAAAACACTAGTTAAATTTAGTTAAAATTAGATCATTATGTTAAAGATGTAGTGATAATGGATAAAGTTAGATAAATAATTGATAATGATAACAATGTATACATATATATTGGTTTGATAAGAGGAAATTTGGTTTAAATTTTAAATGGTGAAAAAAGGGGGAAACGTAAGTTAAACAGTCAAATTATTGTTAAATAAATGACTGATAATGATAATAATGTAATAATTTGTATTGATATGATAAAAGGGAAATTGGATATAAATTGTAAACAACGATTAAGAAAAGAGGTCTAAAATTTTGTTATTAAATATAATTAATTTTTATTTTGAATGTGATAAAGGTATAATGTGGCTGGATGATATTGAAAATAGATAACGGAATGCCATTATGTGGTTTTGTTTTAAATTTTGCAATGTTTGTTATACAGAGATTTTAAAACAACTATAGTCATATGAAGGATGAAGGATGATGAAAGCAATAAATATAAATATATGTGATGTAAAATATATAACTTGATATGAATCATAGGTGATGACACTTTCTATAATTTGTAATGGAAGATGATTTAAGGTGTTTGTTTGTGTTTATTCAAAAAATAAAAAATATATAAAAAATCAATATTGACTTGATGACAATTAAAAAACCATATGAGGTAACTTTTATTCCTAATTTCAACACTACAATTTAAATACTGTTAGCTTTATTAATTTATCGTATAGACTTGATACTAACAATGCAGAGATAGCCTCTATCCTAGACAAATTTCATAGATTCCTTATGAATTGCACAAGTATTTGTTGCTGTAAATAAAATACAAATTCAGTAACAATTCTCCAAGGGCCTGAAGAAATATATATTAATAAGTCATGACATCTTGCAACCCTATCATTGCACTAAGTGCATATCAATTGAATCAAGTTTCTGTAATATCTTTTAAAATATCATTCAGAATTTGTTATAATACAGTATGTCTCACTTTTTCATTGAGGAATATTTTTTACTTTTTCTTTGGGAATAATTACTACCTGAAGATATGGCAAATTTCAAGATTCAACAAATATTTTACAAAGGGAAATGATCCACAGAAGGCTAACATCATATGATAGTATTTATTCCTCTGTAATATTCAGCTGGCTGCCTGCTCCTTACTCTTTCAGATTCTGTGATCTCTGTGCTTTAAAATTGATTGATCTTATATTCTGTCCTTATTTAAGGGACTGTTTCTACTTTTGTGCCATTTCTTTTTGTAATTACTGAGTGGCATTGGTGTTTTATTTCTGTGTATTCTATGCATTTTAAACTTGTTTTTATATTTGATTCATGGCTAACCACTTTGAGTGAGTGCTTGGTTGGAAAAGAAGAAAGAAAATATTTATATAAATAAAGTCATGTTCTATTACCCTCATAGATGGTTTCTTTACTTTAGTTGAAATAATTTGATGCTTAATGAGATCAGGTACGTGTGTTAATTTCTCCAAAGAGTACATTAATTCATTTCAACAAATGTATCCACTTTGACAGCAAAGCAGGGCCTCAACATTTAACAATACATCTGCAAGTGATTTTATTCCATCAAACCCAAGATGCACTTATGTGCTATAGCTATTACACATGAATCTAAATTACAAAACATGAAAGAGCTTCAAAGCAAATCTTAATCTAAGTATCCTGATCTTGATGACTTGGTTTTTATAGGAAAGATACTTAAAAGGGGGAAAAAACAATTCTTATAGAATCCAGAACAATACTTAAATTAAACAATTTTAATTTGCTCCAATAAATTAAATGCACCAACCTGAGGATTTGAGCATTTTACTTCAAGTGATTCAAGGTCAACATGAAGACATACAACAAATGAGTGCCTGGATTCTGATCCTGCAGTGGGCAACACTTGTGAAGTAACTGCCAGAGTAGAAGTGCAGCCAACAGGTTCTATGATATTAAGAGTCAATTGCTGCCCCAGGAGCGTATAGATGCTGAAATAATTCAGACTGATTGTCCAAGGAAAAGCATCTCCTGGTTAATCAAAAGGAAAGGAAGAACAAAAGTAAAATAGGTATATAAAGGAATAATTCCATTAGTTTTATTTTAAAACTAAAATATTTCTGGATTATTCTTTTACAAAACTAATAAAAGTCTAGTTCTAGTATTTAGTGATACTATTCAAGAGCACATTCTATGTTATGTAACACAGAGGTGCTACATTTTAATTTCTTTCTCAGATATAATATATATCATACAATGCACACATCATGAATATGCACAATTATATTCTTTGCATCTAACTACACTGTATTGTTGGGTTTAATATTGCCAAAACTGAGCAATTTTAAATTATTTTTTCACTGGGAGACTTAAACCTAATCTATATAAAAGATTTAATATTAATTTGGCTTTTCTTGATCATGCCCTTTGATGTTTATCTTTTGCTAGAAGAGACAATGTTAATTACTGGGATTCAGAAACAGATAAAAATATCTTAAATGAGTAATACTCATTTTGAGTAATACTTCACTAAGGTAACAGTGTAGTCCAGAAGTGGGTTTCAAATCCCAGCGCTACCAGTTTGCTTGTGTTTGCATGCACGCTCACGCTCATGATGCTATTGCGCCTGCATAGAAGCATCTGGGCAGGTGGGTGGAGCCTCCCACCACTGCCAATACTGGTTTGGCCGATCTGGGAGCAACCCACCTCTGGAGTAGTCACTAACTTTCATGTAAAAGAAATAAAAGAAAAAAGCAATATCTTCCATTTTCCTAATGCTCTTTTGTTTAACTATAGGAGGTGTTTACATGGGTATATTTTAAGGACAGCAATTATATTCATAACACTCTAAGAGGAAGTATGATATTCTGAGAGAAGGATAATTCAATTCTGATACAGGAGAGCCCTGATATGATGAGTCTTGGTTGTATATGTGGGAGCAAAAGATGCTTAGATAAAGATGCTTTAAAAATGCATTTGGTTTTGAATAAATTTCCCAGTAAGGAAATTGATGCAGATAAAATGAACAAAACACTATGATTGTTATTATTTTGAAATAAATTAATGAATGAAGCAGAACTAAATTCCTTTTCTGAATACTGAATACTAAAATTCTATATAGTAAGTGATATCAATATCGTAGACACTTTCCATATTTACAAGAAGAACTAGTAATAGAAGTTGACATCAGAACAGCACTCCACTCATTACCAAATTGGAAAGTTACAGAAAATAATGGAACATCTACAAAAATAAGGCAAGTAACAAAAAATAATCAGTAAAGATAAATGTTTTTAACTGTCATGTTGGAGAACACCATGGATAGTCAAAAAATGAACAAATGGTTCATCATACAAACTCAGAGTTCTCAATAACTAGGCTTAAATTATCCTAATTTATATACATTTTGTAAAAACATAACTCTTCAAAGAAGACTATGAGGAAAGTAGCTGTCTATGAAAGAGAGATAGAAAAGAGGAAAGACAACTATTAGGCCCATAAAGTAGATGGGCTCAATTATAATATATATAGGTATGATGCTGGAGGATCTGAAAAACCAAATTGGGGGCAGATTGCCCAGGAGAAAATGCAGAGGGGGTATTCAACAGGTTCTGACCAGTTCTGGAGAACCGGTAGTGAAAATTTTGAGTAGTTGGAGAAGCAGTAAATACCACCTCTGACTGGCCCCACCCCCATCTATTCTCTGCCTCCTGAGTCACAACTGATAGGGAAGAAATTGGGATTTTGCAATAACCTTCCCCTGGAGGGAGGAAATGGAGATTTTACAGTATCCTTCCTCTGCCACGCCCATAAAGCCATGCCATGCCCAAGCCACACCCACAAAATTGGTAGTAAAAAAAATTGAATCCCACCAATGAAATGTATTTATGTGTTTGCTAAGAATTAAACTATCTGATGGCACATAATCCATAAATAGGGTCTTTAAACCTATTACTGAGAGTTAATTTACAGAGGTTTACAAGATTAGAACTTCTAAGACACAAGTGAGTACCAAAATTGTCGGTTTAGTATTTATTTAGCACAACAGTCCAAGAAAAACATGGCTAGGCAATATACTTTTTAAATTCAAACTGTAAGTACAAATACAACAACAGTGGATAAATTCCTCTAAAATTAAGATTTAGTATTATAGAAAAATGGTTGTGAAAGGAATTGGTCAAGACTTAGAATGCACCTGAAATAATATCAAAAATTTTAATAAGTCTAATTACTTAGTGATCCCAGAAATCTGAATGTGAAATTTCCTGAATCCAGGAAATTATCACTTCATATAATCTGATATAATCTGTTTTCTCTTCTTTTCTCTAGGAAGTCTCTATGAGAATCAGTCTTAAAGGACTGGTAAGTTAACCTCAGAAGGAGAAGGAAATTGTCTTTACATAATAATACAGGCAAATATTATTCTTGGGTTTCCTTACTAGAGGTAAAAGTATTAGGTTACATTTAACTAGGTATGCATGTTTTTTTATCCCATGGGGATCACTGGGGTTTAGCTGGAGATGAAAACATTTGTTGCTCACAAATATAGTCAAATATGATGCATTCATAAAATATTAGGCTTAAAACTATGACTAGAAAAAAAATATCATGTTGATGTCATAATGGTCACAGAGACTCACTCCAGTTTAATTACTAGGAATATTTCATTTGAAATTTAGTCAGTGGCAAACACACAGTTATTTTCCAACTGTTTTGTTATTTATTTATTTATTGGATTTATAGCCCATCTTTCTCCTCAAGCAAATATTCAACATGGTTTAAAAAGATATATTAGGACATGTTATGTGATATATTTTTAAATTTATAAAATGAGAAATTTGATTTTCTTCAACAACAATCCAACAGATCAATCAGACTAAAAGAAATGCTTTCAATTGAATTTTCCTGTGCAGGAATGGTTGGTGAAGATGATAGAACTTGCTGAGAGGGACAAATTAATGTATTTGATTATAGAAAAGACAGTATGCTTACTGCTGACTGGAAACCCCCTATGAATTTTTTGCATAAAATGGGGAAAAAATGAACCTATGCTTTTAATGATTTTTAGGATAGATTACAGAAAGAAGATACATTTTAAGATAAAGATAAATTAAAATTATAACCACTTTAAAGAAGAGTGGAAGCCACTTCTTTATATTTTTTCCTTTCATTTTTACCTTTCCTACTTTTTTTCTTTTTTCTTTTCTTTTTGTACATTAGCTTCCTCTTTTATTTCTTATTTTTAATTTTTTCCTTATTCTAGTTTGCATTTATTCTTGTTTTAAACTTTCAATAAAATTGTATTTTAAAAAGGATATGTTAGAATATGTGATGTGATACGTTCAAGTGTATCCCAAAATTTTAAATTTACAAAATGAGGCACTATTAACAGTGTTTAGTCTAACCTCGTTCACTGTAGTATGGTCTTCCATAACATTTCTGTAATGTAGTAATGTATCGTTAACAGAATTTAGTTTCTGAGCAGAGGGGGTGAGTATGAAAAATATGAAATATGCTAGTCACAGTTCACCTCAAGTATAGTGCTACTGCAAGGACATTAAAATAAAGGCATTGATTGCATGGAGATATCTGGGTTTAATTCTTGGTGTGTGTCTGGAGGGGGCGGGTTCCTTCGTGCTCTCTGATCATGGTTGTTTTCTTAGATGTTTCATTACCAAAGTGCTGAACACTGAGAATGTTACCTAGTTTGGGTAATGAAACATCTGCAAGGAAACAACCAAGTTCAGAGAACACCCATTTCAATCCCACGCTACAAATATTCTCCTTTATTTAATTCTTGTGTCACGCAAAGAGCATTATAAAAAATAAAAACAAAAATGGTTTAAAAAGCAAGTAATAAAAAAATAGCTGATCAAGCATTTAAAAAGAATGAAGCATTTTGAAAAGAGGAAAGAAGAATGTTGCTATCAAGCTACATGATTCACCTTAGAAAATAGTACCTCATTATAGTACTCCTCTTAAAATTTGATATCTCTTACCTTCTTCAAGTATTGGTCTTGGCACAACAAAGGGAATCTCTTGGAGGGGTTCCATGTACTTGTGCCCAGCACTCATAATCTTTAGAAGGGGTAAGCAAATGACAAGAGTTCCAGGCATACTGGTCTGCCCATGATACCAACTACGGACAGTGCCAGGAATATCACCAGACACGATAGTACTGGGAGATGGCAGGCTGTCATTGGGAATGAACACGCAACATGACTGCACTTCCATCTGAAAGACAAAAACAGCTGTTTTTTAAAACAAAAATTCATAAGGATGAATGGCAATATATTTAGTGTGGTCCTAGATCTAAGCTTCATAAGAAAACAAGCATCAAAATTGGTTACTAGATTTTTTAAATGCTTAAATTAAAAAAAAGATAATAACACCATGTGATCTATATTTTTGGTGTGTGTGTGTCAGTCAATACCTTAGAAAAATCCTACTAATTTATTCAGGAAACTAGCAGAAAAACATGCCTATCTGCCTTTTCACACATTTTTCCCAAGTAAGATGATTAACTTGTAAAGTATATTCACAGAAAATATGACCAAAAATATCCATTTGTAGTAAGTTTGTTAACTTCTGATAGCATAAATTGAGACTTCAGAACTGACTTAAATCTTGGTCAACTCTTGCTTCTTTTAGTGACAATGTTTCCATTTCTTTGAAGTTCACAGAGAATGACGTGTATTATGAAGAGTGCATCATTCTCAAGAAATGCAGCTAAAATACCACCTTTGTTACACTGCCAAATATTCTCATTATTGCCAAAACCACATACAGCTAGCACTGTTTGTATTCTGTAGCTATGTGCACATGGAATGTGATAACCAACATAATCTCCTGGGCAATTTAGCCTCATGTTTAGATTTAAAAAAACAACACCCCCTAAAACCAGAAAGCTTCCAGCTTTCCTCTTAACAGAAGAACTGAAAGTATCTAGGAAATCAAACTTCAGAGAAGAAAATGTGCATGCCATCTTTAAAAATAATATTTCCATTCAGGAATTGACATATCAACACATGTAGAATTCAAACAAACTACCTGCTACAGACTTAACAATTGTTGATGAGACAGACAAAATTCATAAAGAGTAAGTTACAACACACTCCTAAAAACCTTCTTTTGTCCTCATAAAGCTGATACCCAAATATAGAGGGCTGAGCACTAAATAATTTAAGTATTTGATAAACATGATCTAGATAATTCTATTTCAGGTTTGTTTCTCAGGTTACAGATAAGTAAAAATTGAATAAAGAACTATAGATAATTTATATTAATATTTTTAGAAAGAAAAGCTGGTAGTATTTTGAATAAGAGAGCTGTAAGTGAGACACACCAAATTTTGTATCTTGACCCAAGTGCAAGGATTGATCTAGGGAATCTGAGGTGGTCAAAATCCATACTAGACTTGACAAGGGAAATTTGTGGATACCTGATCTACAGCCAAAGTGTTCATAGGATGTTCATAGGAGCCTCCCTATTAAGTGGGTAATTTGGTTAGAAGCAAAAAATAATCCAATTCAGCTGAGAATCCCCCCTTAGTTTTCTCTATTAAGTTCTCTAAAAATTTTAGCAATAAGGTTGCTTTGTAGCTTTTCCTCAAATTTATATACCAAAAAAATGGGAAGTTTTATATATGACATAATAAGTTGGAATTTAAGATTAAATTGCATTGGATTGTGACATTTTTAGTAACACAAGTTCAGCTACAGCTAATGGATACCGCTCACTTCCTCTGATATTACTTCTGTTCATCCTAGCCACTTTGTAATTCTAATGTATGGAAATGCAGATGTTATGTCTTCACTCTCTTTTCCATTATATCATTAATATTGTTAGCCATACAGTAAGGAAAAATGATGGAGACATACTGAAATTCCCCCCGGTGCTGGGTGGGAAACTTGGTTTCCTTCATCTATCAAATCAGTCACATTAAAAAAAGGATGCTTTCCTATGTTGCCACTGGCTGGAACTGACTCCTGCATATGTTCGGGTTTTGTTATACTTCTCCAAATAGAAAAGTTATAGAAATGTATTAGTTATGTTATCTGCATTTCCTTTAGTTATCCATAGGCTGCCATGGTCACAAACTTTATTTGCCTTATAAGAGAAGAAACAATTCTGAGCCAGATGGATTATGAGCTGCTCTTGCATAGCAATTCTTGCATTCACATTATTCCCTTTTCTTTGGGCATGGAGATAGGGATGAGGGTATTCCTCTTCTTCTTCTTAGAGTCTAATTCTATTTCTTATCTGAAAGCAACTCAAGAGTAAACCATGAAAGTAAGTGTATATGTTCATAAGACAACTATCCATAAAGCTGCTCACCTTGAGTATGTTTTAAATCCTTTGGTTAACTTAGATACTAACATTTAAAATAAGAATAGTATTTCAACTAGATTTTACTTTTATATTCTTATGAAATTATTGTCTAAAAATGAACTAGTTGCATATGCAATCCTCTAAAAGCAGGAATATATAAAATATTTACTGAGGTCACATATGATCCATTTTTATGTAAAGGACAATAACTTTGCTTACATATCTGCATGTGTGTATAAAAATGTACATAAAACTTTCCTTTTACCATCACTGAATGCAAGTGAACTTAGTTTTTGGCATATAATAGTAGCAGGGAGAAAGAATGCAGCTAAAAATCTTATAAGTTGTTGCATTAAATGATGAGAAGGTGCCACTGATCTCTTAATTGATAGGTATAATGTTAAAATATCGTCAAATTCCTGTATCTTTAGACTTAAATTAATGTGGCATATGCTATATTATATTATTTTTACACTTTGAAACCCACTATTAAACTACATGTTTCATACTGTAAATTTAAGGTAGAATGTGACTATTATTTATATAACAATACAAATCTACAACAGTAATTCTTACATTAATGTAAAGAACTGACAAGTAAAAGGAGAGAAAATGAAATAATTCCCCGGTAAGAAATCCTCAAGATGAAGGTCAGATCCTGTTCAAGGAAACCATCTGGTTGAGATCCTCTAAGCCATACCATACACAAATGATTTTTTTTTAAAAAAACTTCTATTCATTAATGCATCACAGCTGCACTAAGTGTTACTTTATTTTTCCATGGTAACATCTTTTCTGTTTCAAGGATTGAATTTCAGTTTTGGTAGCAACCTGTACTTTTGCCAATACTGAACATAATTCCTTGTTTTTAACATACAAGTGTTAAAATTTCTTGAAATAGATTCTTCCCCTGTTTTGATTTTGTAAAGATCGTGCTCTCTATGCAACAATCTATAATGCAAGCCCAATAAATGAAAGCAAAATTTATCACAAAATGAATCTTTTATTTTGTCTTTTTATCAATAAGCACACTTTCTTAAAATTGCACCAACTGTGACATCAACAAATTTTCAAAAAGAAGAAAGAGTATTTGTAGTAATAAGTAGACTAAACTGACCTTGGAAACTGTAGTATTAATGGAATATTAAGTAATATTATAACTGGTTTGGAGAAGTTGTCAACCCTTAACTTAAGAAGAAAATTAGCAGTCCCTTGCATTTACATGATCTTTAGGGCTTCATAAGATTTTGAACTATACTTGGAAACTTATAGGCAGTCAACTATACAAACTAAAGTTCCAAAATGCTCCTCAAGATAGCCCCAAATAGCCTGCATTGCAGTGAATTAAATACAGTCTAATTGTGACTAATGCAAGCTACGTCTGCTGACTTGGCTGCCCTGCAATTTGGCAGTTCAAATCTCACCAGGCTCAAGGTTGACTCAGCCTTCCATCCTTCCAAGGTGGGTAAAATGAGGACCCAGATTGTTGGGGACAATATGCTGACTCTGTAAACCGCTTAGAGGGGGTTGTAAAGCACTCTGAAGTGGTATATAAGTCTAAATGCTATTGCTATTCTTCCATTAAACCAGACACACTGCTCTGAGATGCTCTATAAATAATTTTAAAAGCTTTATTAAGGAAAGCTTGTACTCTAGCATTGTTTTTGTTACACCTGATTATATACAACAGAATACATAGGTATCTAACCCTATGCTTACTTACCTTGAAAAGTTTAATTTGACTTCATCATTCCATGACAGTCTAATGAAATTTGGCTTCATTATTCCTCATATAAACTTAAAATGCAGACTTATTTCATAGAAATTTTAAATAATGGAAGATTCTAAAAGTACATCAAAATATTCCTTTCTTTCATCTCCTATCCACAATTTCTTACCTGAAGGGTAAGGCACTTAACTGCATTCCATACCACACTAATAAATTCTTTCATTCTTTCTTCAGGACTTTTGCTGCACATTTCAGCTGAACTCAGCATGGCTTTTACAGGTACTGATAATGGTCGTGATTCTTTAAGAAAGAAAAAGAAAGAAAGACCAAATAGCTTGCTAAATGGAGTACATGTTACTAGATACCTAAAAATCCCAGTAAAACCAAAATTAGTCCTTACTGAATCCTAGTTTTAGAGTTCACCAGCACTAATAAGCTCCTTTGTGCTCCAAATTTAGAGCTTATAAATGTCCTTAAGTTCTAAAACTCTGTTCTCGTACTGATCTTTTGATCATGATTTGCTTGGCTCACAGCCCATTCCTCATAAACTTACTTCATGAATGGAACATCTAAAAGGATATCTTTCTTTATCCTCTAGAAGAAAAATAGACCTACAGTAGCAATTAAGACACAACGGAAAAGAAAGGAAAATAGTTTACTTATCAGTATAGATTTCTGGTTATCCCTGGAAAAGACATTTCTTTAAAAAATAAAATTAAAAAAAGGAAATTCATAAGTATTTCTTCCACACATTGTGTCTCATAATGCTGAGGCCTTTATAGGTCTTAAGGAAGCAGAACTCCATTGTCCTTTACCAAAACTATTTTTCTGGTTATATCAAGGGAAGTAGTACTGCATAGTTCGAATACATTATTCATTTTTAAGAGTGCTTACTTACTAATTATCTTCAGTTTTGGATAGGTTGAAACCTGACAAAGATGTCAGGTAGACCAAACCAAGAAAACAGGCACTTTGAAGATATAAGGTATTTTTATTAGAACAACTAATAAATGCTAGCCAATAATAATGGAATCCTGCTACCTTTCCTCCCTCTCATCTGAGATCTTTTTGCTAATTATTTTCTTGGGCTCAAGTTCTGTTTATCTGATCAATGCCTTGATCATTATCTTTCCTCTGTCCTTCAAGGCAATCCTTTTTATCCATTATAAACTGTGATCTTCTCTAATGTTTCCTTGCCTTTTTCTATGGAGTTATTTTCCAGTAAGGATCTAGCAACATGTGTCATGTGCGAAGAAAAATATAACAGACAGTCTAAGGGAGGAAGCATGAGAAAAAGACTCAAAGCAACTCTGGCTTCATTCCATTAGATATACCTTGAGTGAGAGAACTGCTTTGAGAGGCCTTCAAAGCAAGGCTGCCTATCTCAAAAAATTCAGAACCACTTGGATTTCTAGAAAGATATTCATTATTGGTAGAATACAGAAGCAGAATTTTAAAAACCCATCAAAGCAATTTTCCAGATTAGTTTATATCTAGCTTAATTAAGATGGACTTGCTCTTAGTCTCTTTCAGATGCTTCTCTCCATGGACTGAGGTATCACTTCAGCACTACCAACTTGATGTAACAATTAATGTATGTATTTTTTTAAAAGCTTAACTGATTACAAAACTGGATGGTAATTAGATTACTAAAGTAATCTTCTAGTAAATTTAACCTGGACTGGTTGGAGCCAAGCAAATCATGATCAAAAGATCAGTAAGAGAAATTCTTATAATTTAAATCATAAAATTATATACAAAATCATAAAAATTATATACACAATTCCAAACTGAATTAAAGCAGACACACCTGTTACAGTTTTTGTTTTTATAGGGCTACTGGCATATTCAGAAGCCTGATTGGACTGATGCTTAACCAATGGTGTGCTCCCAACTGACATCTCATCATCTTTTTTCCTTGTGACGGGTGTCCCGAGAGAGACAGATGCAGCCTATCAGAATAAAAAAAAAGGAAAGAAAAAGAAACACAATGAGTAATTCAGAATTCAAAATCAGCATAATGGAAATATTTTTTCATGTTACAGAAAGTAGTTAATTTAGTTTTTTTATTAATAAATGAGTAATAAAATTGTTTAATTACAAAACTAAAAAAGCATGCCAATCAATACAAGTTACAGTATTATGCACTAGACCAGTGGTTCTCAACCTTCCCAATTCTGTGACCTTTTAATACAGTTTCTCATGTTGTGGTGACCCCCAACCATAGGAACCAGTGACTCGGTTCCTAAGACCATCAAAAATATGTGTTTTCCGATGGTCTTAGGCCAGGGGTGTGCAATCTTAAACACTCAAACAGTCACTTGGGCCCATTTCCTAGAGAAAACAAAACACCGGGAGCCACAAAACCTGAGTGGGCATGGCCAACTCGATGTTACTCACTCCCACCGAGTCACTTGGCTCCCCCCTAGCCACAGCTTCCCAGGTTTTATGGCTGTTTTCTTTTCTATGGGAAATACACACACACACACACACACACATTTCTCCCTCTCCCCTTCTCTCTTTCTCCCTCTCCCATCTCTCTCTTTCTCCTTCTCTATCTCCCTCTCCCTCCCTAATCTCTTTGTCTCTCCCTCTCCTCCATCTCTCTCATTCTCCCTCTCCCATCTCTTTTTCTCTCTTCCTCTCCCTCTCCCATCTCTCTCTCCCTCCCCCCTCCCCCTCCCTCCATTTCTCTCTTTTTCCCTATCTTCCTTCCTCTCTCCTTCTCATTTCTCTCCCTCCTTTTCCCAATCTCTTTCTCCCTCTCTCCCTCCCTATCTCTCCCTCCCTCTCCCCATCTCTCTCTTTCTCCCTTTCTCCCCCTTCTCTCTCTCTCTCTGCTGAAGAACAATCACCAGCCATGGTGGAGGCCTCCCTTCAGGTGACCCTCCTCCCCCTCTCACAATCCCCTGGCCTTGCTGTGTCATCCCTCCCCCTCACATGAGAGGAGAGAGGGAGAAGGAGTTGGGTCGCCAGAGCCTTAGTGCAGGAGTGAAGCAGCCTTGTACCTCCCTTTGCACCACATTCACCCATTAGGTAGCCTTCGCTTCTTGCCACTTCAGGTATGAGCTTGTGCCCTCCGCACTCGGCCAAAGACATGGAGTACACAGCAAGGTCATGGCTGGAGCCTTAGTGCAGGAGAGAAGCCACATCCTTTTGTGACCTGTTAAGACCCTCCTTAAGCGAGCAGCCAGCCACCCCACGGACACCTTTGCTGCACTTTGGTGCTCATTTGTGGGTGGTCTCCCCATGTGTGCGAACCCTACCAGCCCCACCATAGCTGGCAAGGGGTTGCGAGAGGAGGAGGGGGTCACCCGAAAGGAAGTCTCGGTGGGGAAACGGGGGACGGACGGGGAGCAGGAGCACCACTTCCTGCTACCGCCACCTCAGACCGAACGAGGAGGTGGAGGGTCGGCAGGGAACCTAGGAAAGCACACGGGGGGGGGGTACAGGACAGGTACCCGAGAGAGCTGGTGAGTTGCGGGGGAGCCCGAGACGCGGAGCAGCACTGCAAGGTTCTGACGCTCCGTCCCTGATGGAAAGCAGAGCGCCGTGGCCAGGCAGCCAAGCGACCCGGCGTGATGGGCAGGGGCTGCTGGGCAGCTCTCCCCCCACCCGTTCCCCGTGGCAGCTGCTTCCTGAGCTCCACTGAGCCGCCTCATCTGTACTACTACAGGCCCCACTTGTAGTGCCGGTCAAAGAAGTGGGGCTCGGTGCCAAGGGCCCGCACACCCAGGTGGCCGTGGATGAACTCCAGCATGATGCAGGTGCCACCCTTCTTGACGCCCACAATCAGCAGGTACGGGAGCTGCTTGGCCACCGCTGCCTTGGCCCAGTTGCTCCCGCTGCCCCCGTCACCCGCTGGCCGGACCAAGGGGATGAATGGGTGGTGGGCAGAGGGCAATAGGGCAGGTGCACCACTTCTGCAGAGGTTTCTTGCGGGTAGTAGAAGAGCCACACTCAAGACTCTTAGGCGACCCCTGTGAAAGGGTCGTTCGACCCCCAAAGGGGTCGCGACCCACAGGTTGAGAACCGCTGCACGAGACCAATGCAGCACTAAACATATATGTACATTTTAGTATGTAATTGTTTCATTTTTTTCTTGACTGAAACTGAAACATTACTTAAAAATAAAAAGCAATAAAGTTTAAACCTTTAAAAAAAGATTTGTGTTAATTAGTTTTTCAGTATAATTGTGGTACAAGCAAAATTAAATGCATCCCTCTCTTCCTCTTTTCACAGGGTTCATTGATAAATTACTACTGTTCCAATAATTTCCCATGCCTGGGAATTGGATCAAAAAAATGGAATGTGGTGTTGGTTCTTACCTGATACACCCCTTCTCTAGGCAGGTGGAGACAGCAGCCATGCGTGGGTTAACTCAGCCAGAATCAATAGGACTGGTCTACTAAATTGATGTCATCGTCTCTGAGGAGTGTCCTCCCGCTTTCTTGACGAAGGAGATAGGTAGACTGCTGTGCGATAGTCAACCACTCCCAGCCCTCTAGGTTCAGGTGAACTCCCCAACAATCCCTCCGTGACGTAGGCCAGTCCCCAGAAGGGTGGGGATGGCTGCTGTCTCCACCTGCCTAGAGAAGGGGCGTATCAGGTAAGGACCAACGCCCCATTCTCCAAAGTTGGTGGAAACAGCAGCCATGCGTGGGACGTACCAAAGCTGTGCCTGTCCCTGGGTGACAATGTGAGTGGCCTAGATGCTTGAGGAGGAAAGCACTTGCTGAAGCACACGTCGTCCGAGGGCTGCATTGGCTGATGCGTATCTATCCACCTTGTACTGGTGGGTAAAGGGTGTTGGAGTAGTCCAAGTGGCTGCCCGGCCGATTTCCTCCACTGAGGCCTGCATGGACCATGCAGCTGACATTGCAGCGCTGCACATGGAATGTGCGGTAAGGTTGTCCGGAGGCATCAGATAAGCAGATATGGCTGACCTAATCCAGCGCCCAACCATTGGTGAAGATGCCTGAAGGCCTTTATTAGTAGGATGGAAAGAGACAAAAGGGGCCTTGGTGCGTATGAAGCCGACAGTCTTGTCCACATAGATTTTAAGGGCACGACACACGTCTAGTGTGTGCCACTTGTGTTCGAGGGTATGAGTTCACCTGGGACAAAAATTTGGAAGGGTGAGATCTTGAAACCGATGGAAAGCCGAATTTACCTTGGGGATAAAGGTAGGGTCAATTCGAAGAATTACTTGGTCTGGATGGAACAGCACAAATCAGATCTGAGAGAAAAGGCCGCCAATTCCGAAACACTGCGAGCCTACGTGACGGCTACCAGAAAAACTGTCTTCAGTGTGAGATGGAGCAACGAGGCAGATCGGAGTGGTTCAAATGGCAGTTCTGTGAGAAATTCAAAGACTTTGGACAGATCCCATGAGGGGAAGCGATGCGTGACGGGGGGGCTGAGATTAGATGCACCTTTAATGAAGCGTCTGACATGAGGATGCAAGGAAAGAGGTTTCTCGTGATGTAGAGATAGAACTGAGGAAAGGGCCGCTAGATGAAAGTCCCCTCTTGAGACCCTGCTGCAAGAACTCCAGGTCTTGGGAGACTGCGTCCTCGAGGGCAGTAATAGTTCGAGAGAGACACCAGGTTGTGAACGATTGCCACGTTGACTCATAAATTTTATTAGTGGATGGGCGTCGAGATGCCTGAATAATCCAAATCACCTTGTCAGAAAGGTTAGCCGCCTTCAAAGCCACCCCATCAGCCTCCATGTGGTTAGGTGGAGCCAGTGGAGGTCAGGATGATGAATGGAGCCTTGATGGAGAAGGGACTTGATCATAGGTAGCTGCCATGGGGGACCCATTGACAGATTGACTAGGTCTGCATACCACAGTCGACGTGGCCAATGAGGAGTGATTAGGATGATCTACGCCTCCTCCTCTAGCATTTTGTGGATCACCCTCTGTATCGGGGGAAGGGAGGGAACGCATACAGGAGACCACGAGGCCACCTGCACCTTAGAGCGTCTGTCCCTTCCACACCGGGTGTCATGTAGCAAGAAAGGTACCTGGGCAGTTGCTTGTTGACTCTCGTTGCAAAGAGATCTAGAAGTGGAGTCCCGTACCTTGTGGACAATTGTCTGAAGATGCGGCGGTCGAGGCTCCATTCCGCTGGGTCGATTGTCGAGATGTGTTCGGTGTGAAGAGAGAGAAGATGGGCCTCTGCCCAGGTTCCTAGGTGAAAGGCAGATTCCATGAGCGATACGGCTTTTGTCCCCCCCCCCCTTGGTGGTTGACATGTGCCTTGGCTGTTGTGTTGTCCGTTTGAATCAGCACATGGGAATTGCTTACCGAAGACTGGAAAGGAAGGAGGGCCAGATGAATTGCCCTCAATTCCAGCCAATTCATGCTGTGAGCAAGGTCGGAGTCGGACCACAGGCCATGAGCCACCTGATCCTCAGGTGAGCCCCCCCACCCCGTCAGACTCACGTCCCTAGTGACTATGAGCTGTAGAGGTTCCCTGAATAGGGCCCCCTGAGAGATGGCCGGGGAGACCCACCAGTCCAGAGATTGGATCATGTCTGACTTTCACTAGGGAACAACTGCTGTTGGTCTTCTGGTACGGCAATAGAAACCACTGGAGGCAGTGGCTGTGAAGCCGTGGCCAGGGGACGATGGAGAAGCATAAGACCATTTTCCCCAGCAGCTGGGACAGTTGGAGAAGTGGAAGTGAGTTTCAACTTGTTGCACCTGAGGAAGTGGACAAGGCCATGGGAGCGGTGAGTGCCTCCACTTGTATACTGGACCCGTGCCCTTCCTGGCTGGTTTCGACCAGCAGGGAGGTGACAGGTGGCTGGATCCAGACGATAATTAACACCTCTCTCCGGGAGGGATCCTTCCCGCTCCTCCTAAAGGATGCGGTGGTGAGACCCCTCCTGAAGAAACCGTCTCTGGACCAGCCATTTTGAGCAACTATCGTCCGGTCTCCAACGTCCCCTTTGTAGGGAAGGTTGTTGAGAAAGTGCTGGCCTCTCATCTCAGTCCGAGCCAGGGATAGGGGTCAATCCTCTATTCTAGTGCTCCTTGACCTCTCAGCGGCCTTCGATACCATCGACCATGGCATCCTTCTGCGATGGTTGCAAGAGGTGGGAGTGGGCACCATTCTTCGGTGGTTCTCCTCCTACCTCTTGGACAGGTTGCAGTCGGTGTTGGTCGGAGGCCAGAGGTCAAGCCCTAGGCCCCTCAATTATGGGGTGCCGCAGGGCTCGGACCTGTCCCCCCTCCTATTTAACATCTACATGAAGCCGCTGGGTGAGATCATACGGCGGCACGGGATTACATACCACCAATACACGGACGATACACAATTGTATCTGTCCGCCCCGTGCCAACTCAGTGAAGCGGTAGAAGTGATGTGCCAGTGCCTGGAGGATGTTAGGGTCTGGATGGGAATGAACAAGCTTGCACTCAATCCCGACAAGACTGAATGGCTATTGATGTTCCCTCCCAAAGATTGGCTAATTACTCCATCTCTCAGACCCTATCTGGACTGGGACGCACTTCAGATAGTCACTCACGCCCTCGTTACCTCAAGACTGGACTACTGTAATGCGCTCTACATGGGGCTGCCCTTGAAAAGTGTTCGAAGACTTCAGCTAGTCTAGAATGCAGCCGTGCGAACGATTGTTGGTGCACCTAGGTTCACCCACGTTACACCTATCCTCCGCGAGCTGCACTGGCTGCCCATCGGTCTCCAGACTCGCTTCAAGGTGTTAGTTATTACTTATAAAGCCCTGCCTGGCATCGGACCTGGGTACCTGAGAGACCGCCTCCTGCCAATTACCTCCCAAAGACCGATTCGATCACACAGGCTCGGCCTTCTCCGGGTTCCATCTGCCAACCAATGTCGGTTGGCGACCCCCTGGGGGAGAGCCTTCTCTGTTGCTGCTCCGGCCCTCTGGAACGAGCTCCCCGTGGAGATCCAGACCCTTACTATCCTCCCGGCCTTCCTTAAAGCTACTAAGTGCTGGCTGTTCCAGCAGGCTGGGGGCTGTTGAAGTATCCAGCCCCGCTTCAATTGTGACTGTCGTGTATTTTAATATTGTTTGTATTGTCTTATTTATCCCCTCCCCTGTTTTATTGTGAGCCGCCCGGAGTTCTTTGGGAGTGGGCGGCATACAAAACCAATAAACGAAACGAACGAAATGAAACCAGATGTTTCCTGTGCACTTCATTGGCTAAATCCCTGAGGCTGACCTGATGCTCCTGAGACAGAAAGACCCTCTTCTGAGAGGAATCTATGAGAGTTCCTAGGTGAACTAGCCGGCGAGTGGGAACTAAGTGGCTCTTCTCGTGATTTATCGAGAAGCCCTGTTCCTGAAGCATTCGCATGGTGGTCTGAAGATCCTAGAGAGCCTGACTGTGCGACCTGGACAGCAAGAGGATGTCATCCAGGTAGCACAATATCTGAATGGGTCTGGCTCGAAGGTGGGTCGCTACCACAGCAAGCAGTTTGGTAAAAACCCTCGGGGCTGATGACAGCCCGAAGGGGAGGGCCCGATATTGGAAGAGACTGCCTGAGTAGACAAACCTCAGGAAACGTCTGTGATGTTTGTGAATGGGGACGTGGAGATAGGCCTCTGAGATCCACTGAGGTGAGGAGATCGTCTTTGCGCACACTCTCTAGAATGGATAGGAGAGAGTGCATTTTGAATCTCCGGTATCTTATGAACCGGTTGAGGGCTCATTGGAAGAAGCCACTGGGCCAGGCCGGCGCCTATGTGCAGAGAAAGCAGGGGCCCCAGTTGGAGGATTCTGGGCCTGGACAGGTGGAGGAACCTGCAGATCTTGGGCCGGAGAAGACGCCATAGCAGTACTTATGACCTTGCTAACAGAGGAGAAATCAAAATGGCAACCAGGAGGATTCACGCCTAAACAAAATGGCCACTGAGGCTACATAGCCTATGGGCCAGGCACTACAAGGCTGAGGAGGCTGCAGTGTCGGGCAGGTGAAAACTGGCCCTTGGGAGGCTTCAGCAGCATTCTGAGGCGGCGGCGCTTGGGGCTTCAGTGGTGGTTGGCGATGGCATTTGCAGTGGCCCTGGGTGGCAATCGGTGGCGATGAAAGGAGCCCTCGCAATGGTGTCACAGGAAACTAGGTCGCTGGGTCAGCCACGAGTGCTCACAGTGTCTGCCCAAGAGCGGGGCCTCCAACGGCCATTGCCAGGCAGCACCAAGAGGAAGGAACCGCTGAGTAGCAGCAGTGGATAGCAAGGAGGCTGCGAGCCTCAGAAAAAGCTCTTGTGGCCCCACCTTCCGTCAGAGCCCTGAAGGGCTGTTTGAAAGCCTTTGCTCCCTTCGCTCCTCGATGATATCTGTCTGTTCTTTCTTTCTTTCTTTTTTGTACTTTGGCGACAGGAATCCTTCCGAATTAATTTTGTTTGAAAAAGGAAAATTAGAATAGTTTTAAAAGGGAATTTAGAGTAGTAAGTTGAGGAGAGACCAGTTAGCGCAGCCAGTCCTGATCGAACTGAGCCTAAAAAAGCAGGCCGACACTCCTCAGAGACGATGACATCAATTTAGTAGATTCAGTCCTATTGGTTCTGGCGGAGTTAACCCACGCATGGCTGCTGTCTACACCAACTGTGGAGAAATGAGTATTTACTCAGCAAAATATTTCTATCAGCAGTACTCTTATCTGGTCAGATATTGCACCAAACCCACTTTTTCATACATGCAAAAATAGATCAAGGCATAAAACAAATAAAAATAGCAAAAGAAATTAATTTCTTCCTTTAAAAAATGAAGTACAGAATCAGAAATGTTGCAGACATTTACTTACTCACTGTTCCAGTAAATAAGTAATCTAGTTAAAACCTTCCAGACACTCCATTAAATTCATTATTGATTGATTGATTAAACTTGTATGCACCCATCTCGCCACATTTTGGCTTTGAATTCTTCCCTTGGATGTTAGATTTTGATTCATTTTTCCTTCAGTCTCATACATAAATTCACCAAAGAGTAGTTTGTTTTACCAAATGTTAATCTGATTTTGAATTACCTTAGTCTTATATTCTAATTTAGCTCTTTTGTGTTACTTCAGGAGGCTTTTCTTGTGAAGTTCCATAAACACAGTCTATTTTCTTTTCCAGACGTAATCATTCAGACTATATTTTTCTTATTCCATAGTTTGTTTTACTTGCAATAGTCCTCTACCACATCTAATTCTGAATACATATAATCTATGAATGTCACTTCTTAGGTGAAGTGCATGATTTATGATCATTAATTTTGTTGTTTTACTATCAAGATTGTCCAATTTGGCTTGGATCCAATCAATTACTCCTGCAGTATATTTAATTACAGTGACTGCCCAAACGTTTATTGTTTTAGCAATATTTCCACAGTTTAGTTTAGTTTTCGTTAAAAAAATACTCAAATTGTTTGAAATAACTTAAACTATCTGTGTTTTAACTTGGCTGAGCAATTAATCAGAAGCTTCCATTAATTCCAAATATTTGTATCCTTCTTCAGGTGCCTGGTGTCTAATGACATTTCCATTCATTAGTTGCAACCCATGTTCTCCTACAATCTTACCTCCTTTCATTGCCAAATTGCACATTTATCCTTTCCAAATTTCGTTCTTGTACCTTTATTAAATATACAGACTATATCTAACAGAGACTTAATTTTAGATTCTGATTCAATATAGTTTTAGGTAATCTCTATAAAGAAAATGGCTTATTTGGGCAGCTTTGTTTGTGAATTGTTTCTTACAATTGATTTTGTTCAGAATGCTTGTAAGTTGAATCACTGCTTGTAAAAAGAGCAATGATGACAATATGTTACTTTGAAATGGGCCTGGTTTTATTCCTGCTTCTCCCAAATTTATCTCATATTCTGTAAGGGTGCTTTTCAATGAAGCAAATTACATCCAAAAATCTTTTAATATTTCAGTTCATTCTAAGCATTTCCAAGTGTTTTTAAATCCAAATATGAGAAATGATTTACAAGCCTCTGTATAAAATATTTAGGCCATAAAAAATTCTTTTAAGCTTTTAACTATCATTTTTTCATTAAGAAGCTGATCTTATGCCATGTAAATTTAGCAAGTCCCTTTTTGTTCTGCTGAAAAAAATTCATTTTTTTTCCAAATTAGCACATACTATAACTCCAGAAAACAACTTTAATGTTGTAGTAACCCTATGTGTTAGAAGTCCATAGTTCTGAGTTTCCCTTGTTTTTCCATAGTAGAAATATTATTCAAGATGTCATCCAATATTACTATATTGTATCATCTTTACTAATAATATACTATTAATAGTATATTAATAATAGTAACATTTTATATTATTATTATATAAACAAAAATGTGAAAGCTCTGTGGCGAAGGTTGGGCTTCATATGCATTCCACTCTTCCTGAAAACCAAAAGTATCATAATCTATCAGGGTAGTAAGATGTATAACTTTTTCAATGTATAGATTTTGTAAATGGCGCCTAAGAGTTTTTGTTTTTCTCTAATTTTTTTTTTTTTTTTTTTACAATACTACTTTATTTATTTATTTTTCTTAACACATATTGTATTTCCCCCCTCCCCCCTCCCCCTAAATCCCCACCTCCCTTCCCTCCCCCCGACTTCCCAAAGACCATACGTGGTATAATTTTTGAACAATCACAGTCTGAAATATCTCTACATTGAACTCAGCTTCTTACTGTTACCCAAATTTAAAACAATTTAAAGTATTACTGATACTAAGCATAAGCTATCTGGAGTTTTTTAGTCCCATATTTACTTTTTATGTAATCAATCCACTTTTTCCAGTCTCTTTTGTATCTCTCGTTTGAATGTTCTTTGAGATATGCTGAGATTTTGGCCATTTCGGCTAAGTTCATAACTTTCAAAGTCCATTCTTGAATTATAGGTAAATCTTTCTTCTTCCAATACTGCGCCACCAAGAGTCTTGCTGCCGTTATTAAATACAGGATCAAATTAGTCTCTGCTACTGTAAAATCAATACATATACCCAGTAAAAACAACTGGGGGGTAAATTTTATCCTTCTTTTGAAGATGTTTTGCAGGATCTACCATATTTTTATCCAAAATGCCTTAACATTACGACATGTCCACCATATATGAAAATATGTAGCATCACAAGAACCACATCTCCAACATTTAGGTTGAACATTTGGATACATAGAGGCAAGCTTTTTAGGATCTAGGTGCCATCTATAAAACATCTTATAAAAATTTTCTCTCAAGTTTTGTGCTTGTGTAAATTTCACATTTCTTACCCAGATTCTTTCCCATGTTTCAAGCATTATTGGTTCCTCGACATTCTGAGCCCATTTTATCATACAATCCTTAATCAGTTCCGTTTCAGAATCCATCTGTACTAATACATTATATATCCTCTTTATATGCATTGAGCTTTGATCTCTTATTTGTTTAAACAAATTATCCTCAACTTTTACAAAGCCAATTTTTTAATCTGTTTTCCACCTAGCTTGTAATTGACCATACTGAAACCACGTTTGAACTACCTTCTCTTCTTTAAGTACCTCTAAAGATTTTAGTTCCATCACCCCTCTTTCTGAGATAAGAAGTTGTCTATAGGTGGTTCTATCGAGTTTTTGTTCTACATTCATATTTTCAATTGCATGTCTAGGAATTGCCCACATGGGCACTTTATCATTTAGTTTATATTGATATTTTTTCCAAACCCGCAATAAAGCATTTCTTAAGATGTGATTTTTAAATTTCTTATCCGTTTTTTTGTTAAATAACAGGTAAGCATGCCAACCATATAACAAATCATATCCCTCGATATTCAAAATTCTGCCATTAGTTAGATGAATCCAATCACTAATTGCAGATAATGCCACTGCGTCATAGTATAATTTTAAGTTAGGTAATTTCAATCCTCCTCTTTCACGTGCATCTTGCATTATTTTCATCTTTACCCTCGGCTTCTTTCCTGCCCACACAAATTTGTTGATACCCTTCTGCCATTCTAGAAGATTCGCATCTCTTTTAAGTATTGGTAACATTTGAAAAAGAAATAAAAATTTTGGTAAAATGTTCATTTTTACTGCCGCTATTCTACCCAGCAAGGACAAATGCAGTTTTTCCCACCTTTTCAACTCCAACTGTGTACTATGCCAAAGTGATTCATAATTATACTTGTATAATTTCCCATTTGAGATTAAAATATTAACTCCAAGATATTTAACTTTTTTAACTACCTCACATCTTAGCGTCGCCCCCAGTTCTTCCTTCTGTTTGATAGTCATATTTATAGCTATTATTTTGGTTTTTCCTAGATTTATTTTAAATCCCGAGACTTGACCATATTGATTGATCGTATTCAATAATACCCTACTAGTTTCCTGCGGTTGCTCCAATATTATAACCAGATCATCCGCAAATGCACGAACTCTATATTCTTGCTGTCTAATTTTGATCCCTTTTAAACCGCCCAGGCCCCGTATCTTATTCAACAGTATTTCCAAAGTTATAATAAACAATAATGGGGACAGAGGACAGCCCTGTCTTGTACCTTTTTCAATTTGAAAGGAGTCTGTCAGACTTCCATTGACAATGATCTGGGCTGTTTGCTGCTGATATATTGCACCAATTGACCGTAAAAAGCCATCTCCTATCTGCATTTTTTGCAATGTCTTCAGCAGGAATTGCCAATTAACTCGATCAAAGGCTTTCTCCGCATCCAAAAATATGAATGCGGCCGGGATTTGATTATTCTTTCCCAGGTATTCTAAAGCGTTGATAATTAATCTAACGTTATCCTTCATCTGTCTGCCCTGTATAAAACCAGTTTGATCGGTATGTATCAGTTGCTGAGTTACCCCCATTAGCCTATTTGCTAATATTTTAGTAAAAATTTTATAATCTACATTGAGTAATGAAATAGGTCTGTAATTTTTTGGTTGGGTAAGGTCTTGATCTTCTTTGGGTATCAACGATATGAACGCAGTCTTCCACGAGGGAGGCACTTTCCCTCCCGATTGAATTTTATTGAATAGTTCTCTGAGGGGTTCTACCATTTCTAACTGTAGATATTTATAATAAACAGCTGTTAAACCATCTGTACCTGGTGCTTTCCCTAACTTTAATTGTTTAATTGCCTGCAAAATTTCCCCAGAGGTTATAGGTTGGTTCAGCTTATGCCTATGTTCTTCTCTGACTAGGGGGATTTCCTCTTTATCTAGGTATTTGTCTATATCTCCGTCCTTAATTTTATCCCCTTTATACAACTCTGTAAAAAATTCCCGAAATACCTTTTGAATCTCTTCCTGTTGAAACACTTCTTTCCCTCTGTAACACAATTTGGATACATTTCGAGCTTTCCTTTTTTTTCTAATCTGATAAGCCAACCACCTACCGGGTTTATTTGCATTGCAGAAAGTATTATGTTTAGCATATAATAAACTAGTAGCTACCTGGTCAGAGATCAGCATATCAAACTGAGATTTTAATATAGCAATTGTTTCCCTAATCTTTGTATCTCCTGGATTCAATGTTAATTCTGACTCTTTCCCTTTAATTTCCTCTTCCAATTCTTTTCGTTTTTGCCCTTGTTTGTATCTATGTATTTTATTTATATTCATTAATACTCCTCTCATATACGCTTTGCTTGCATCCCATACATATTCCAAAGATGTACCCTTGTTCATATTGAAGACAAAATATTCCGATAGCAATTTTTTACAATCATTAGCATACTTTTCATATCTAAATAAATTTTCATTCAACCTCCAGGACCTTCTTGCCTGGGCTACCCTTCCCAATTCCATCCAGACTGGATTATGGTCTGAAAGAACTCTCGCCATAATCTTTGTCTTCTTCACCCTACAAAGTAAATCATTTGTAATTAGTATAAAATCAATCCTTGAAAGAGATTGATGTCTATTGGAAAAAAAGGTAAAGTCATATTCTTCTGCATGCCTCTCGCGCCAAGCGTCTCGCAATTCAAAGTCGTCCAGCATGTCAAAAAAGGGTTTGGGTAACTTAGCTCGAAATTTGGTGTTCGGGCGAGCTGTCTTCTTATCTCTTTTGGTGTCGATCACGCCATTCCAGTCACCCATTAATATACAAGACTCAAAATCCCACTGTACTAATTTAGCATGGAGATTTCTATAAAATCCATCTTGTTGTTGATTAGGAGCATAAATTCCCAAAAGTAACGTCTTTTTCCCTTCTAAGATTAATCTAATGCTATATATCTTCCAAAGGGATCTGCTTCAATTAGCTCAGCTTTAATGTCTTTTCTTAAATATACTACTATGCCATTTTTCTTTTCCATGGCTGAGGTCGCAAAATGTTGGCCCAGTTTGGGGTTAAACAAATATTTTTGATCGGTTGATTTGATATGAGTTTCTTGCAAGCAAATTATGTCATTCTTAAACTGTTTAAGATAATGAAATATTTTCTTTCTTTTCTGTGGAGAGTTCAGTCCGTTAACATTCCATGTCAAAATCTTAGTTGTCATTTTTGGTTGCCTGAAGCTTTTTTAGAGCCTCCCGCAAGGCCTGTCTCACCTTTGGTTTGGCTCCTCCCACAGCTTCTGAGCTTGTTGCAGTAGCACCTTGGTCAGTGGCCAATGATTATTGAGATTGTTGCATAGTAGCTTGTTTATCCGTTTGTCTGGTGGTCTTACGGTTGGATCTTTTTTCCTTGACTCCTTGCCCTTCCGGAAGAGGGAGATGATACATTTTATCTAATGGTTGTGTGGTTTGCTGCTTATCTTGTTCGTCTCGTGGTTTTTCACCATATCCCGAAGGTTCAGGGTATCCCATCTTCAGAATCTTATGATAGAAATCACGAGCTTTCCATACAGAGCTGAGACGATATCTTTGTTTGTCCATTGTAACTATAATACCGAATGGGGCATCCCATCTGTACTGTATCTGACGCCTTCTGAGCTCTTCCACCAGAAAAGCATAATCTCTTCTGGCTCTTAGCATCTGAGGCGGTATTTCTTTCAAAACAATCAGGTCCTGTCCACCAATTTGAAGCTTAGTATTGTAGGACTCTTGTAGTATCATATTTCTAGATTCTCTTGTAACAAAGTATATTACCACGTCTCGGGGAAGTTGCCTTTGTTTTGCCGCCCATGAGTTAACACGAAAAATCCTGTCAATCTGCCAATCAGAATTGGATCCCGGTTTTCCCACCAGACGGTCAAAAGCTTCAGAAAACATTTGCTTTAGGTTCTCCTGCTTTTCTTCACGCAGCCCCCTCACTCTTAATGCAAGCTCCATCTGCTTATACTGTATCATAATAATTTGTTTTCCAGCATTATCAATTTTTTGTTCCACCACTTCAGTTTTGGATATCAGGTTAGTTTTAGCTTCATTGAGAGTTTCTAAATTATCTTCCATTCCAGAAATATATTCTGTTATCACATTTACAATTCCCATCATATTATCATTCATTTTAGTGACCCTGGTATCGAATTTGTCATATAGAACTTCCATCTCATTCCTTATTTCATCTTTGAAATCTTTAATCATTTCTAGATTCTGTTCTCTGAATTCTTTAAACATTTTTAAGTTCTGTTCTCTGGATTTTTTGAACATTTCCAGAAAAAATTCTTTTGTTAGTACATCTCCACTAGGGGGCATAGATGGTGGGGGCTGCAACTTTGTGCCAGGTATGGGAGACGTTTTCGGAGGTAATTTAACAGAGGTTGATTTGGATGCCATTATATTTTGGTTTTAATTATTTATTCTAAATTACTAATCCACTGTGCTATGTGGAGAAAAAGAAATTCCTCCCCCCCCCTTTTTTTTTTTCCTTCTTCTTTTTTTTTTTTTTTTTACAAGGGGTTTTACGGAGGATTTCAAAAGAGAAAGTCCGTTTGGAATGTTTGGAATGTCTCTGAATCAACAAAGAGTCTTGAAAGCTTTAAGGGAGTAGCTCTAATTAAATTATAAGAGATTATTTCTTTAATTCTGTAGCAGGAAGCCGGAGATAACAAATGCAGAAGCTGTAAACGCCATTTTGAAGACAATTAAACAAAAGAGGTTTTTATAACATTGAAGCTGGTATTTCAGATAGAGAAAGGTTTTAAAGTTCACAAGTTGGTCTTTGCTCGTATTGATTTTTAATAGTCTCTTTTCTAAAGATTGTCCTGAGGGGGAGGGGATCCTGTCTTGTGCTGTGGATAACAGCTGCGAAGTTCAGGTCGGAGTTGAATGACTCAGCTATGGGTTGATCCTCCCCCTCCGTCCACAGCTCACAAAGAAACAAACTGTGAACTTCAAAGAAGATTCTTACCAGCTGAGATTCCTCACTGCTTTTTTCTTGTCTGAAAAAAGAGTTATCTTCTTGATATTGAGTAGATAACGGTCCTGAATTCTGGGGGCAGCTCTGTTAAGCTGCCGACCGGCGACAGGCCACTCGCGCCTAAGAGTTTTTGGTATGGCATCCAGTATGACAAAAAATACTGAGCTACCATAACTGGTTTATTCCACAATATTTCAATTTTCAGATCTTGATTCTTTGAGACAATTCTTTGTTTCAATTGTACTATGCTCTAGTATTGCCACATCAATAATTTACATTTTCTTCTTTTCAATCACAGTTAAATCTGATCCATTATGAGCCAAGACTTATGAGTTTGTATTCGGAAATCTTACAATATTTTAACATACTCATTCTCAACTTTTTTCTCAATTCTATGTTCCCACAAAAAGTGAGAGTATTATGTCATCGTTTATAATCAGTTTGTGCAATCTTCTTGATTTTAATGGTGTAGTATTTTTTTCTACCTCTTTGACACAAACTGCACTCTGAATCATTTGATGATTTTTCAATTATTATTATTATTTGAGGAATATCTGGATTAGAGGCAGAAGAGGGATCTTTATCAACAATTAGAAACTGATAGCTCTGTCTTGTTATCTGTGCAAATATACAAAATGCTACAGCAATTTAAATATAAAAATACACTAAAATACAAATGCATTCTCTTCTTTTTATTTCCTCCCTAAATGTAGAATCCTTCTCAAATGCAGAATCCAGACCCCAGATGCCCCATCTGTTCTCAACGCAATCATTCATATTTTAGAAATGGTATTTTCATGATTCTGGAAGAGAAAGTGATCATGTTTCCAGAATCACAAAAGGAGAGGAAACTCAAGTCTCGTTTTACATGTGATATTCCTTCATGCAATGATTGGGAAGAAATTTTGTGTCAAAAAGATTTCTGCCTGAAAAAGATGTATAAATATAGAACACTACTCTTACTTTAAAGAACAATATTATCATGACAGAGACCAGATGGTTACAGTACATTAAACGCAGGCGTACTATTTGTTTTTTCCTCCTTGTGAACAGTCCCAAAATTGTATAGAGCACATAAAATGACACAGCTTTTGATCAAACCTTTTAAATGCATTACTACAAAAAACATAGAAAGCATTACGGAATATATTTCCAAACACTAGGAAAGAGCATTTATGTTTCCAGAAGTCAATGTTATTTATGTGTTGCAATCTGATCAGCTTTTGGAAACATTAACTAATGTAGTAAATATTAAATTTAACTACCTCCGCTCATCAGATGATATGCAGTTAAGGGCTCCCATTTTGCCATTACCCACTGAAAAACATCAGTAGCTATTCTTAATCTTTAATTTTAAATGATTTCAATCTAAAATCATTAAAGATGTCCAATTATGTTTTAAAGAAGAACACACGTCCATGTCACAGTAGCTTAACACAAGGCAAACATACGGTGAATCAATTTAGCAATTAGAAAATCAGCACAGGATAATTCAGGACAAGATAACTCAAATACATAAGTCGCTTGGTCACTTGGACAGCAGTTCTTAAACAGAGAAGTAATTTCGGAAAATCCTGAGAATAAGCAATTTGCTTTGCTGAGATGGTTTTGAAAAACAATAGAATATCTCTCTCTCTCTCTCTCTCTCTCTCCCTCCCTCCCTCCCTCCCTCCCTCCCTCCCTCCCTCCCTCCCTTCCTCTCAAAATGTAATAAACCATATAATTTTTAAAGTTAAAGGGAATTGTATGCAGAGTTAGACATATACATATCAGATTAAAAGACCAAACTCTAATATTTTTAGCCATCTTAGAGATGAAACAGTCTAGATAAACAAAATATTAAAGGGAATATAAATATGCATCACTGACTTCTTTGGGAAAAAGTGTCTGATATAAATTAAGTAAATATTTATTTATCATTTTTCATAATTTATTGTGTGGGTTGAGGATCATTCCATGTCAAGTGGTCTGGGACTCCCTGCTCGACCATCACGGATTTCAATGAAATTTGGTATGAACATGCACACATGTCCCCAATGAACATTGGTAAAGTGTTATGTTTGCAGATGCAATACTTCCAGAGATATAGAATACTGTATAAGAACCTCCAAAACACAAAGAAAACAGGTAGAAAAAAATGGAAGAATTATCAGAGACTGATAGGAAATAGGTTAAGATATAAAATATTCTCATTTGCTCCTTTTTTAATGCTATCTTACTACAAAACCTGATAAATCTACTCTAAGGATTCAGTAGACCACCTATGAGATGGGAATGTCCCTGTAAAGCAGGGACAAAAAAACCCCTAACCCTCATTTTCCAAGTATCTACAATGAATTGATCAAGGGGCAACATCCAATATGTTCCAAAATCTATTCCAATTTTTCTAAAACAGCATATATATTTTTGTACTATCAAAGAAGCTTTCACTTACATTCCATATTTGCAATAGTTTTGCCAGTATTACTATGTAAGTCTCAAATTACTTACATTTTCAAAATCTGGCTCTGCCGATTGGTTTGGGCAAGAGGTGGGTTCCTACCGGTTCGGACCGATTCAGATGAGTAGGTAGTAATGCAGCAGGCCATGCCCCAAACTGGTTCTATCAGCGGCACCATAGGTGCATGCATGCATCAAGCACATCAAGCGCACACATGCGCCCAAAGTGCATACGTGTCTGAAGCGCACACTGAGCGAACCAGCAGTAACAGAAGCCAAAACCCACTCCTGGTCTGGACCTTGATTGGGGTGTTCCACACTGGAGGTGGTTAGTGGGCTACGAATAGGATCCTACCTCTACTTCTTTAGTTCCTAGTTTATTTCATTTTTGTTAACTTTTAATATTTAAAGTTTTAATGACTGTAAAACTTGCAAAAGTTGTATTTTTACTTTTATGATGATGTAAGCCACCCAGAGTCACCTGATCATTTATTAATTTATATGAGCAGCATATAAAATAATAAATATTTATCAGTAATCCTCTATAATTCTGAACAATATAGCTTCTTTTAATAGCACTAGAGAAGGTTCAGTTTCTTATTGCAATAACATGATAAGAAGTACCATGTTCTTCATTACCCAGCATTAATTATAGGATCTTAAACGATCCCATTTATTTTCTTGACGAGAGATCATCTAAACGGCTTTCTCTACAGAAATGCCTTCCACATGATTCTTTGAAGAAAAGGGCATTGCTAAACTGTGAATAAATAAAGAGTAACTAGGCCATTATACCACTATTTGTAGGTTAGTATTATATATAACTCTAAGTTTCACGATATATTTTTTTAAAAGGAAATAAATACCATATTTTACCACTACCCAATAAAGAGGGTCAGAAGACATTATGTAAATTTATGCAGGCATTCAAAAGTCTTGCCATGGGTTTTACATTGTTTTTCAGTGAATGTCAACATTGTTCACCATTCGAAATAAAAAGAAATGTTTAGACACATGCAGAAGCCAACTGCAAATATAAGAAAACATCCTCTTTTGCCCCTATAGCACTAACCACATAGTCACAACAGGAACTACATAGGTCTTTACTCAAATAAGTAACAGCCGCCATAACCCACCCTGGATTTTCTGTGTAGTAGGAAAAGCACAAATGTAGTGCATTAGGCTATGTTTTTAAAATCCATTTTAAACTCGCATTACATTAACAATGCATAGCCAGACTTCTCCTTCAGCATTCCATATTTATAACAAACTTTGAGTAGGAGAAAAGCACTGCTATCTTTAACTTTACCAAATCTGTAAGAGTAAAGACATAGCTTAATAATATTATTTAAAACTTTAGATCTTATTGATAAAGAAAATAGCTATAACAGGAAGTAGCAATTTTTAATTTATAAATGATCAAAAGTCCACCCCAAAATTATATATGCTATAATTCTCTTCCAAAACTTTATAAGAATGTTTCTGGCAAATCTACTACAGACATGGAACATTTAAAGTACACGAAACAGAAGGTAACTTTACTTTAAGCAATACAAAACCTGATATTTTTAGAACTATTTTCAGGCAACTACGGTACCTACTTTACAGCTTGTTCCATGGATTTCTTTTGGAACTACTTAAAGAAAATGCAATCTCATCACAACCATATTCCACGAAATATATCCAACATACTAAAATTGAATGGATTCTAGCCAGTTTTACAGGATTTACAAACTTTTCATCATTTCTTTACAGTATTATTTTCAAAACTGTCAGAGTTAAAGGGCTCTTGAGATATCTTACTAAAAAAAAGTAAAGTGTAGTTATTTGCTTCTATCTTCAATTATGGTTATCTTTCAATCAAAGACTATTATTCAAGTTATATCTACTTATAACCAGCAATTCCCTACTTTTTAATACTATTGATGCTGACAAATCTGATGCTAGAATATATAAATCTGCTAGTTACTTAATTACTTAATAACTGAACCTTTTTAGAAGCTCTGTATTTTGGATTTCTGGATTTTATCAATTTGATTATACTGTATATAATATCTTAATGCCAAAACTGAGATGATATTGGGAGGTTTCAGATGTTATTGCTTTTGGTTTCCTCTCATGTATGCTTTTATTCATGTCTATTTGTCTCATCTATATATACTTCATGTATAAATGTTAATTGCCTCAGGATTGAGATATAAAAATATTAAAAAATGTATCTTAGAAACAACTCAAAAACACCAACTTTCAATATTATTTTATCATATATTTACAAAGCATTACATTTGATTAATAGTTACTGCACTAAATTTAATTAATCTAAGAAACTTAAGAAGGATATAATATTTTCACTTTCTCTATATTTTACTGCATTATATTTCATTGAATTATAGAAGCAAGCTTTGACAGCTGGCTACAAGAACCTTTCTCTAAAGAATCAATCTCTATTGTTTTAGAAATAACTATATCCCAAAGATAGAGAATACTGTGATCCATTTCAGGTTGTAGTTTTCTAACCAAAATATTAGAATATTTGTTGTTTCATTCACCTCTTCTTTGGGAATTCTTTTAATAGAAAATGGAATATCTATCTATCTATCTATCTATCTATCTATCTATCTATCTTTATCTATCTATCTATCTATCTATCTATCTATCTATCTATCTATCTATCTAAATATAGATGAGACAACAATCGGTCTCATACTTTTCTGAAACTATGCTTAAGGAAACACTGGGGCCATATGTATTCAAAAATATCAATATAAAAATAATTTACTTTATAATATATCTGGTTGTTACACGAGCAATACAATCAGTATGTAGGTGTGTAAAATATGGCAGTTATTCTTCTGAGAAACATAATAAATCAAGAACAAATAAACAAAAAGCACTCAGAACTCTTTTCTAGTATCTTAAGTAGATCAGTTTCTCTTCTCTCGTTTGCCATTGTGAAGCATAATCAGAATTATTCTGTAGACCACTCAATACTCTGACCTGAATCCCATTCCACTCAGCCATTTACCGTATTTTTCGGAGTATAAGATGAACCTGAGTATAAGGCACACCCAGGTTTTGAAGAGGCAATTTTTTTAAAGTAGGTAGGTAGATAGAGGGATAGAAAGGGAGAGAGAGAGTAGGGAGAGAGAGAGAGAGAGGGAGGGAGGGAGAGAGAAATACAGTAGGTAGGTAGGTAGGGAGAGAGAGAGAGTAGGTAGGTTGTTTGGTAGGTAGAGGGATAGAGAGAGAAAAATAGAGAGAAGGATAGTAGATAGGAGAGAGAGAAGGTAGGTAGATAGATGTTTCCAGGTGTATTCATCCATGTACTGGAAAAGGAAATCTCTGACCTGTAGCACCTAAAACTTTCTTTCTGCTGGCACAGCACTTAACCAATGTAATTCTCATCAATCCCTCTAACTAAACAGCTTTCTGAAAGGGGAAAAAAAGTTTTTGCACTCTGCAAACCTCCCCAAAATGGCCCGTTTTTCACAAAAACAGGCCCCTTTTTTTAAAAGGCATGAATAGCCTTGGGGGGGGGGCTTGCAGAGTGCTCCGGGGGGGGCAAAAACAAGCAAAAAAATTGCATACATCACCCTATGTATGTGCTGCTGGGGGCTGGGGGGCAAAAAGTGGGCTGTTTTTTGCTAATTTCTACCCACTCCAGCCCCCAGGAGCTCTCTGAAAATTTCTATAATGCTACGCATTGGTGAAGGGGCAGGGCTTCGGGGGGCAAAAAATGTTGTATTAGGTGTATAATACGCACCCTATTTTTCAGTCTCTTTTTAGAGGAAAAAAGGTGCAATGTTTTTTTTTTAATAATCTTTATTGGTTATACATTTTTTTAATAAGACATACAAATACAGCTTTAAACATACAAACTCTCCCCCCCTCCGGTGACAGTCATTCACAGCCCAACATTTTTTCTTCCTCATTGTTTAGTCTCTAACCAGCATCTTCTTGTTACAAAATTCAGGGATCTATTACAATACCCACGGTCACTTTTAGTTCCCATTGTTAACAACTGCTATTTAACATTCCCAGTTTTAAGTCTCTGCTGTTCTCTTTGTTGCCCACATATACCATAGGTTCCAGCTAAGATAATGTTCCGTTTCTCATTTGTCCCTCAGCCAACCTGTCATTCTGTCCATTTCTGCACACTCATAAATCTTTTTAATTATGGCATCTTCCAATGGTAGAGTAGTAGATTTCCAAAATTGCACATAGGTTATTCTTGCGGCCACAATTATATGTAGGCTCAAACGCCATATAGATTTATTCATGTTTTCTGGTTTTATGCTTAGTAAAAAAGTCTCGGGTTTACATTCCATACTTGCCCCGGTAACCTCTTTTAGCCAATTTTGAATCCTTCTCCAGTATTTCGTGGCCTCAATACAGGACCACCAAATATGGTAGAATGTGCCATCCCTTCTTCCACATTTCCAACACAGTGGGGATAACCCAGGAAACATTTTGGCTAACCTTGTTGTGGGGAAGTGCCATCTATAAAACATCTTGTATATATTTTCTTTAAACGTTGTAGATATCATAAGTTTAACTCCATAGATCCCACCATTTACCCATTTCAATCTCATAGCCAAAATTTCTCTCCCATGCTATTAGAAGGCTTTTATCCATCTCTTCTTTAGCATCAGACAGGTGAAAAAATTGATAGATCTTCAACCACATTTTCTTATCTCCGCCAAACAAAATCTTATCCAACTCCTGAAGGTTTGGGTACATCCCAAACCATTTCTTATCGCTTTTAAACCTATTTCTAATCTGTAAATATTCCCACTATTCCAGATTCCTGCTCTGCTGCTCTAATTCCACCTTTGTTTTCATGTTGCCATCTTCTGTCATAATGTCTTTATATATTATGTTTTTTGCCCAATTAAATATACTGGGATGAGTTAAGGCCTCCAACGGTGCCAACCAACACGGAACCCTAAGATAGTACTTTTTCCTCATCTTTTCCCACACACCCATCAAAATCTTCCGAATATACCGTATTTATCGGCGTATAACACGCACCGGCGTATAACACGCATCCCCCATTTTAACACAAAAATTTGAGTAAAAATTTTTTTCATTAAAAATAAATGACTTGGAAGCTCGGAACTTAATGTTGGATTAAAATTTATAACATTAGAACATGAATTATAACATTAACTCCTCAACATAAAGTGCCTTCCTTCCTTCCCTCCCTCCCATCCCTTTCTTTATGTTTTCTTCATGCTTTCTTTTCTTTTTCCTCTGCTCTTTTTAAATCCCCCCCCCTTCTTCTCCTCCTCTACATTTAGGTTGGATTAGTTTGTACAATGGTCATCAAACTTCTGAAGTAAAAATAAATAAATAAATCATATTTAAGAAGAAGAAGAAAAAGGAAGACGTTTTTAGTTAAGTCAAACGTTTTAATAAAAGTTTCATCTTTTAAGATTTGTCCAACACATCCAATTGTAACCTTAACAGTAAAGAATATCACCCCAGCTGCTAAAGGTTCAACCAGTCTGAGAACCATTGAAAAGACAACAGTGCAAAATCCAAAAGACACAACTTCCTCACCGCCATTGCTTTGGTACCAAATCTTTGAGGAAGGGGCTCCAGAAAGAAGGAGGAGGAGGAGGAGGAGGAGGAGGAGGAGGAGGGAACTAAAGAGAGCTTTTACCGAGTCTGCGCCCCACAGCCAGGACTGTCCTGGCGCCCCTCAAGCCGCGTTTCTTCCCCGCAAAGCCCTTCGGGCAACCCGAGAGTTCCGCTTGACGCCAGAAGGGCTTTGCAGGAAGAAACGCGGCGTTTCTTCCTGCAAAGCCCTTCTGGCGTCAAGCGGAACTCTCGGGTTGCCCGAAGGGCTTTGCGGGGAAGAAACGCGGCTTGAGGGGCGCAAGGACAGTCCTGGCTGTGGGGCGCAGACTCGGTAAAAGCTCTCTTTAGTTCCCTCCTCCTCCCCCTCCTTCCACAGTCTGTGTGACGCTGCCGCCAGGCTGAGAGCTGCCGCTGAAACAAGTTTGGGAAGGTCCTTTGCAGGCAGCCAGTTCTAGCTGCCTGCAAAGGACTTCCCCACGTTTGCTTTGAAAGAAACCTCTGCGCGGGAGTTAGAAACCTCTGCGCGGGGGTTTCTTGCGGCCGCGCACCTTAGAGGGAACAGTGGACCCGGCGTATAACGCGCAGTATCGGCGTATAACACGCAGGCAGGGTTTCAGCTTACAATTTTAGTTTTAAAACTGCGTGTTATACGCCGATAAATACGGTAATGTCCCATGAAGTACCTATGGGGGGGTATCTCTTTCTTGCCATAGGGAGGCGTCAAAAGGTGCGTCTTATACTCCAAAAAATACAGTATTTTCTGATAGAACTGTGTTCCATAGTGGAAAAGAGCTTTTAAAGTAGTTTTGCAAAGAAGACAAACTTAAATTGAGACAAAAATTATTTGTGATAACCTTTTCTCCAAAAGTACCAAAGCTATACCTGTCTATCTTCTGATTCTATTTTTTTACCCATGTTTATAGCTAAGATTAAATTATAGGCAATGTTTCTAAACTTCTCCTTTTTAAAAAAAATGTTTTTGTTAGTATCTTATTTGAAATCTTGTATTTATTTAAGATTCAAGCAATATTACTTGTAAAATAAGTTGATTTAAATACTATCTTAAAGACTCCTAAAAACAATTAACAAAATATTACAAAACAAAATCATTGTCAGATTAGATAAAACAGGAACAGGTTTTAAGAAAATATTATTTGTGTGTGTTAGTTTGTGTGTGTGTGTGTGTACCTACATATGCATGCACACATGCACATACACTTTATTTGAGAGATATTGGGGTTATAGTAATTTATTTTCTTTCCATGCAAATGTTGTCAAATCGAACCTTTAAAAATTGTATTGAAAAGGACATTACAAAAATAGACCGAATCCCTCTGCCTTTGCTCCTACAATTCAAACTATGAAATTATTTTACTTTCTTACAACTTTTATGCAATGTGTCATATGAACATTATCTTCCAACTATGGAATGGACCTATTCCATTCGTTAGCTGGACCTATTAGCTTTACAGGTAATTCTCGACTTGTGATCAAAATTGCAGTTAGAATTTTGGATGTTAAGCGATATGGTCGTTAAGCAAGTCATCACATGACGGGACCCTATTTTGACACCATTTTTGAATTATACACTTGTTAATTAAATCTGTAAATGCTGGAAGCAGGTTGGGAAGGTCACAAATCGGCAAACATCATAAAGTGGCCAAGTGCCTGAATTATGATCACATGATCATTTCAATGGTGCGACAGGTACAATTTCAAGGATGGGTTATAAGATACTTTTTCCCATGCCAGCATAACTTTAATAACATAATTATTAAATGAATGGTCATACTTATGACAGAAATCAAATGCTTTCTACAATACGTTAAAAAAAATGTGATAATGTGAGCATCTAATTTCTCTTAATCTATCTGATTTTTAACGTTTCAATACTGTGCCTCGCCTTTGTATTGCATGTTGCCTTAGCACCGTAAATAAGTATGAAAATATCTCCTACCTGCTGCATCAATCTGCTGCTCCGTTTCTGAGGTTGGTACATGAGCCAAGTATATAAAACTGGATCGATATTAATGGTTAATCCCTGCATGCTGGCCAAAAGCACTGCTCCTACATAAGAACAAGTACAAAACAAAAGTAATGAGATTAACACAGCCATGCTGAAAACATTTGGGATATCTAATGTTATGTTTAGAGGTCCAGGCCAAACACAGCTACCTCTTTTGAATGCAGCCTGGTTGCAAAGCATAGGAAACTATATTACATGCTCTCAAGACAATCAGGCCTACACAATATCTGAAGTGATTGTTTATGTTTTCAAAATACATTAATGTATCTAGAAAAAAGTGCTTCATAGAAATATAATATGAATCTAGAGCAGGGGTAACCAACTTTTCAGACCGTAGGGACCACTACATTAATAATTTTAAATCCCGCGGACCACTAACATTAATTTTAAAAAAAAGATAAATAGTATTTAGTGCAATATAAAAAATGCAAATAATTTTTCTACGGACCACCAAAATTTTCTCGCGGACCACCAGTTGGTGACCACTGATCTAGAGGGGAGGGGAGAGAAGGGAAGGTAATGCTACCCAAAGGTTTTACAAATGTATAAGCTGTTTCTGTTAGGTAATATTCAAACATAATAAAATAACAAATGGGATTAAGAGCATCCTATTATTTATTCAGCATTTACTTTCCTGTATTTTTAATTTTTGATATTGAAGTTCCATGATGAAAGGGCTGGCATATTTTAATTTATTTTAAGTTTTCAAAAAAAAGAGTATTTTAAACTTATTTTGACTTTTTAAAATTTTAACTTTTAAAAAATCTTAACCATTGCCCTATTTTTAAGGTTTTTGAATATTTTGCAAGAATAAAATGGAAATAAAAACATTAAGAATAAGAATTACATAAATAGAAATGATTTTAAAGTCTATTTCAGCACTTCTCAAAGCTGAAATGAAAAGCCAAGGTTTGGCACATCTCAACAGTGAAGACTACTCTAGAGACTACTTCAGAACACCAAAGCCACTTCATTGCTTTTATCCATGAGTTATATAGTTTCTTTACTTAGCAACCTCTCTGTTTCAAAATCCAAACAAATCCAAGAGCTATCATCTCTGTAATGCTGCACAGTGACCTGGGGAGTATCCAATCCTATGGAGACTTCTGCAATACCGTTTTATTGAACTAGATCTCTGCCAATCACAGTGAGCAGCAAAACTCAGTTTGGTAAAATATATTAAGGTACAATAGATAATAAATTTCATTTTTATATTTTCGTAACTTTTTCAGAATTACATCTTTTTCAGAAAATTATTTTACAGCTTGAAAGAGAGATCCCTTTTGAAAACCGGTGATAGGATGCAAATTCAGAATAGAATAATTGAGTTTAAACCATAGAAGTTGTTTCCAACATTGCTAAATTAGCAAATTTCTTTTACTTAATCCTAGCTTCCAAAATATATAGTAAGGGCCCTTAGAAATGTTTATGTATATTAAAAGAGAAAAATATAAGTTCTAGATTTTAGTGACATAGTAGCAGAAGTGGTATACAGCAGGTTCTGACCAGTTCTAGAGAATTGGTAGCGGAAATTTTGAGTAGTTCGGAGAACTGGTAAATACCATCTCTGACTGGCCCCACCCCCATCTATTCTCTGCCTCCCGAATCCCAGCAAGATTCGGGAGGAAATGGGGTTTTTGTACTAACCTTCCCCTGGAATGGGAAGGGAATAGAGATTTTATAGTATCCTTTCCTTGGAGTGGGATGGGAATGAAGATTTTACAGTATCCTTCCCCTACCACACCCACCATGCCATGCCCACCAAGCCACACCCACAGAACCTATAGTAAAAAAATTTGAATCCCACCACTGTATAGTAGGTATAAGTGTTTATATTTTCTACTCATTGTTGTTTTGAGCAACAATATTTTTTAATATTAATATTAATATTTTTTTTAAATGGAGATATGTGATTTTGTGAACATCTCTATTCATAGCTTCATATTCTTTCATATTGATATGATCCAGAAGAGAGCGTCATGGATAAAATACTAATCACATTGCCAGGCTTTCTAATCAAGAAAGCAAATTCCCAACACAAAGCAACATTTTAAAAGGTCTATGCTGGAAGAGAAAAGGCAGACAACATCAAAACTCATCTACCATATATCTTAAAACTTGCTTGTTGATACTGATCCTGAAGTATAAAGTTAAAGGATGATACCTTTTTTGGCACCATGTATTTTACAGTCTCTGAGTTTTAAGCAGCTTCATAAATTAGATGAACTCTGGAGACTCAAATAAATTATCACCTTGAGTTTAACGATTTTGCAATCTCACAATAAATAAAAATTGTGGGATTTCTGATTCAAACTGATGAAGTCTTGGCTCATAACACACCAGATTTAACTGTGATTGAAAAGAAGAAAAAGTGGATAATTGATGGGGCAATACCAGGTGATAATAGAATCAGAGAAGATCACAATTGGCCACAGTAGACCTCGTGGTTATCAGCACACTGAGTGCCATACCAAAAAATCTTGGATGCCACTTAGAAAATCTGTGCATTGACGAAAATTTCCACTGTGAACTAGAAATGGCCGCACTAGTTGGATTCTCACATTACAACCTCCTAGGTTCTTGGATGCAGATGAAGGCTAATACCAGCTAAAGTAGTGGTCACCAACCAGTAGTCCACGGAAAAAATATTTGCATTTTGGTGGCCCACAGAAAAACTATTTGCATTTTTATATTGCACTAAATACTATTTATCTTTTTAAAAAATTCATATTAGTGATCCGCAAGATTTAAAATTATGAATTTAGTAGTCCCTGAGGTCCGAAAGGTTGGTGAATTGGAAGCTGTGATTCCACATTTTTGTATATATAATAATTTATAGCTTTACTTACCTGTAATTAACATTCTGCAACAATGCCTCTACTATTATTAAACAATAACATCTGCCTATCCCAGGTCTTTAGGAAATATTCAATAGGATAAAAAATACCCAAGCCAATCTAAACATCTGACTAACTGAAAATTAAAAGTTGACTGGTATTTAATTATATTTAATTATAGGTAAGGCACATGCAATAATGAATACATGTTCATTTTTTTAGTACTAACATAACCATGCAACATCCTATGAAAAGTAAACTTTTTTTTTTACATGATAGTATTGCTGTCAGAAGAATATAGATGCAGCAATTAGATTTTTTAATATATGAAATAAGTTTATGTTAAACCTCAGTAGGGAGCAGATTCACCTATGCACCTGCCTAAATCCAATGAAAAAGTGTTTTTTCTTTCCTGCTCTGAGGGAAATAAATTGTTACATTATTGTAACAGAATAGCCTATTTCCTTATATTGCTGTTAATTTTCCTCCAAAGATTACTCTCAAAGATTTCCTTGCAGGGGTGATAGTATCCCATATGTTTTAAATAAATATATGGATAAATTGCAAGCTTCACTGCTCTTGGTGCTGGAGATAGCATTGGAAGCTGCAGTTCCTGCAGTTCCAGAAAAGACACTGCTCCCTGCAGGAGGGTTAACAGCTGAATAAAACAAATTATTTTTGCTTGGCGGCTGCAAAGGATAGAAAAAGTTCCGAACCCTGTTGGAAAGATTGGGGTTTACACACTTAAGCAGTTCAGGATCAACAACAGGAATAAACATTCAACTTTCAGCAGATTCATATTTTGTTTAAAATACATTTTGGCAGGGTAAGTGAGTGAATAATAACATCAACAAAATATAGACTTTTAGGCTTCAGATAAAATACAAAAATTAAAGACGCGCCCAAGTTTTCAACACCACAGAATATATGCATGCATAACAAACTTTTTTTTTTCTGCTGAAGTGACCTGCAACTGACATGATTTAGAGGACAGAGCTGGAAAGAAGAAACAGGAGCATAATATTTTTGCAGAATCTATATGGATCAGACAATATAAAATAAATATTATTGAAAAGTCACTAATAGATATGAATGGGAATTTCCCTCCTCACATGAAGAATACTATTTGCAATAGTTATTTGGAGATATATTAGAAGACACAATATATTTATTGCCTATAATACACCTAAGAGGGAAACAGAGCAATAACTTAGATGTGTGTCTTCATATTACTCTTACATTATCCTGAAATCTTCTAAACTCTACACCACAACAATAATCAGTAAATATTTAAATCTATTTTGTATTTTGGGAACCTAACTTTTTAAAAAAACTTTCCTTACACATCCAATAATATATAGAATATTCTTTATTGGTCAAGTGTGATTGGATACACAAGGGATTTGTCTCCAATGCATAAGCTCTAGTGTACATATAAACAACGAAGTGATAAATCATAAGAATCAATCATAAAACACAAGATACAAACAGCAAAGTGATAAATCATAACATACCAATAGGAAAAGGTAATAAGAAAGATGAGAATGATAATAGTAATACAGCCCTATTACATGGGTAAAAGGGTAAATATTGTCCTACTACATAGGTAAATAGGTACCTATAATGTGGGTAAATATCCTTAGGCATAAGACGGTGCTGTGGGAATTAGGTATTTAGGAATGGGGGGAAATCTATCTATGTGTCTAGTTGTTTTAGCATGCCTATAGAGGCATTCTGAGGGGAGGAGTTGAAACAGTTTATGGAAGGGTTATGGAAATCAAAGTTATTACAGTGAATCTGCGCTGAATCAAAATTGTTAATATCTTAAACATTACTGAGCTGTCTCTCTTGGATTTCCACTGTTTTAGTATTTAGCTATGGCCAATGTGATTTTAGGAGTTTCATTCTCAACACTCCTGCAGGACACTGGATTCTCGAAAACTGACTAAAGCAAACTAGATTATCTCAAGATGAATTGTGTAATTCAGCTGACAGAACTAAGGAAAGTGACAAAATGTGCCTAACTTACACCCTGGATGGGAAGGCAAAACTTCATAGGCTTATAACCCTCTTAAAGGACAACAAATCAATTTCCCAAATCAAATCTACTAGATGTGTCAGTTAGCTGACAAAAAGCGCTTCTCAGAAAATAGAATTTAAAGTGGCATATGTGTTCTTAGAATCATATCAGTATTTGGACTATGTATTGCTTAGAATGCAAAGGCGAAAAAAGTGCTCTTAAGCATGTAGGGAAACGTGCATAGCTCTTCTGTGTAACTCTTTAATCCAAGTGTGCTTTTTCCTAGGATTATGGAGCAGCTGGGTGATACTAGGAAAAGGAACAGCTGCTGTGCGGAGTGGCCAACAGGAGCTATGTTTGTGTCCCTACATACTCCAAAGCACTATTTTGCTTTTGAATCCAAAGTGCTGGACAACCCTAGTAATGTATATACATGTCAGTGCATTTTATATAAAACCTGGAGGATAAGCAGATGTCTAAACAACGGAACAAATTTTGAACAGCAAAAATCCATCACCATTGAGGATCGTAAATGTAGAAACTGAATACAAACTATTCTTCAAGTTAAGGAAAGTGGATGTTAAAGATTATAGGTCTGATATATTGCCCATACAATTAAGAAGGGAGATCTTGCCCGGGAGAGAAAGACTGTGTGTGTGTGTGTGTGTGTGTTCGTTCCTGACTACAAAGACAAGTTGCAGATTAACAGACTTCAAAATACATTGTGCTTTTTCCCCTTGAGATGGCATTTAGGAAGATGAAAGCAGCAAACTACTTGTCCTTATGAAACGAACTAGAGTTGAGAAGGCACAGTGTGTATAACTCTGCACTTACACTTGTAAACATCCTTTCCACACACAGCCCTCTGGGAGAATCAGATAATTCAGTGAATTAACTACTTGGAATGAATAAAGAATGCCATTAACTTCTTCTAACTGGTTAAAACTAAATGAAAGCTTTTCTTCCCATTCCCATTTTTAAAATGCAGCAGCATATATGCCATTAATATTTTTATTTCTTACAATGTACATTCTATTTAAAGCCCATCCAATTTAAGCCTACAAATCAATCCAGTGAATTCCAAGAAATACTGGAAACTGTTCAACTTATGTTTCTTGTTCAGATAACTTCAATAGCCATCAGCACTTTTCTTCTCTAGAGGCAACTTCAAATATTTCTGAATATAGGAATGGTGGGATTTTAGGATTGCAAAAGTTTAAAAAGCCATATTTAAATTAGCTTCAGATATCAGGAAAATAATACTGAATCTGTCGGATGACAAAGCTACACAAATATTATATTTAAATCTGTTTTTGAAAATACACCTTGACCCAGGAGTTTACTAAACTTCTCAGAAAAGAAAGATGACAAGACTGTTCAAGGAACAGTAAGGTAAAGGAAGCAATTTCCAGGGACCAAGTTTACCAGGTTAAATTTGATTATGCTTTTCAAACTACATGCACATACATTCTGAAGAAAACATATTTTTAAATAGCCATAATTATTGTATATTATGTGGGAGATTCAGTTTTAAGTAATATTTGATTCAATTATGTCTTGGTTGTGCAGCTATACTATGTCACTCTACTGTATTGTAGGCTCAAAAAACTTTGGTCTATGGTCCACTCTGCACAGATACCATGGATAGAGGAAGGTAAGAGGATTTATAATTTCAAAATATCTGGAGAGTGTCTGAGAAGCGCTGCTATATAACAAGAATCTTTTGTTGTTCAAAATCCAGGCAAGGTTTATAAAATTATTTAACTTTAAAAATTGTTGCAAATGTTTGATTTTCAAAAAGATTTCTTTGGACAAATGTATTGGGGAGGGAGGTAGATGCCCTATCAGATGTAGAGTAATTTTCAATTGTGACAAGAGGTTTTCCCAAATCCTTTTGGAAATAGAAAACAAATAGTTTGGACTTTCCCTTTTTTAGAAATTCCAGACTTGAAATCAAAATGGTTTTCATCCCAAGCAAAATAAACAATTTTAGAATATTCCTCATTGTGTCCATATGGGGGCAGTACAGTTTAAGAAAAATAGTATACTATACAACAGTGGCCTTAATTGTTTGTTCAAAAGGTTTTGCTTGGATATTTTGAATGAATAAAACATATACAGTTATTAATCAGAAAGAAACAAATGTAAAACCTTCAGGTTATAGCTTTCTGAACAGCCCTTTTTTAAAATGCAACTGAAGAGTCATATTTAAGACCACCCACTGTTCAGTTATGTTTCTGGAATATATAGAATTTTCCTCTCTATATTGGCAGTTTTACATCAGAGTTTCTCAGACTCAAGTTTTCTTTCAGCCTCGATAATATCCTGATGTTCCTGCTTCCCCCCCCCCCACATTTCTCATTAAGCAATTCACAACTTCTAAAAACAGCCCATCTAAAAGCAACAAGAACATTAAAGCATTTTTTTAAACTTCATCATTTTTCTTATCTTCAATGTAACCAAAATTGGTCATGGAAATCTATAATCTCACATGTCCATGTCTTATCTAAATATTATTTTGAACAATAGTATACTTATATACTGGACCCCAGTATATCAAAACCAATGGAGTGAATATAGCTCTCAATCAAAACAATCCAATCAATGTTTCAAATCAGGCTTGACCAGATGTCCCTTAACAAGTAGAACAGAGACAATTCTGCAATGGTAGAATGAAGTCTGCAAAACTATTTTGCACTGATACACACACAGACACACACACAGGTTTGGCAATCAGAATATGGGTATAAAAGAAGGAAACATAATCTTGAAACATGCTAAAGCTACATTACATAATCCTGTAATCCTGAACATGCTGAAGCTACACTAACATAAATATGATGGCACTTCTTGGGATAAAAATATCCAATGATCAAATTTATTTGAGCCCAGAAAAATCAAATGTCTTCACTCTCAAGGGAAGAAGTAAAGAACTAGAACTCATCCACACAAATTGGTAAAAAACAGTTGGGCCAACTTCTTTACAAGAAAAAAAAATGAAACGATTTTTGCTCTGATTCACAGAAGCATACTGTGATGAAATCACCACCTCGCTTGGCCAAAATTGGCATGGATTTCTAGGACAGAGAAAGAAAGGGCCTTTCTGTGCCAGGTTGTTAGCTCAAAGAACATATACAGAGCTGAGGAGGGTTAAATCTATGGAGCATATCTGTTGATTAAGCTGATAGCTATCACACCAGCTGACTACCAGAAGGAACTGTAGAGCTCACTGCAGATGGAAGTAGATTAAAGGCTGAAAAGAGATCAGTTTTCCTCATAATTTGGAACTAATAAGGAGTTTCCTCTATGGCAGATGGATTTTCTCTGCCTAGTGGAGTAGGATCTTAACAGTTGCAGTTAAATACCTGGTATAATCACAGAAAGAGAAAGCTGGCAATTATCTCAACTGCAATCGTGATACAACGTACTTAGAACAAAACAGCTAATACAAATAACTCGAACATTTCCACTTCAAAACAATTAAAAACTATTATTGTGAACATTTATTTAATTTGTTTACAATTATAATTTGCATAAATTCAGTATAAATATATTTACCTACATATCATAATTATTTTATATATCATATGCCTGCCATTTTCAAGGAAACAAAAGTGAAGCATAAATTTGTATGTTTATTCTTAAGTAAGATATTTTACAGGGGGGGGGGACTCTTGAACTGAAGTGATGATTCAGTTTTTGTATTTATTGATAATAGTCCTGGGAGTAACTTTTTCTTCCTTTCTGAAAATTTCCACTGTCCTGTTCAACTGCTTTGCCTTATAAATTTCTAGCTGTGTAAGAAAAAAAGTTGAGCCACGCCTGCTGCTCTACCCAACTACTCCTGCTTAACTTTAAAACTGCAGGAAGACCTCCCTTACTGACTTGCCTTGTTTAGCAACCATTCAAAATCATGATGGTTTCAAAAAAAACCAAACAACTTTATGACCAATTCTTGTATTTAAGACTGTTGCAGTGTCCCATGGTCATGTGATTGTCATTCAGGAGTTTTGCAACTGGCTTGTGACAAGCAGACTTAATAGAGAACATGAAAGTAAAATCGTAAATTATAGTCACATGATTTTCCACTTAACAACTGTGATGCTTAGTGATGGAGTTGCCAGTTCCAATTTTAATCACAAAACAAGGGCTAGTAAGAGACACATTTCCTGTACATTTGACATAAGACATTTGACAAGTACAAATCCAAGTAAGAAATACAATTATTTGTTCAGAAGTGAAAATGGGCCTCTGCATTTTATATATAGTTGCATTCTATTAATAATACAATGCCTTTTTACTCAAACATTCCATTAAGTTAAATTAAACTCATTGCCAAGTAAGGAAATGGGGGATTTTTTTCTTTTTAAAAATTATTTCCAAGAAGAGGTTCTTTAAAGTTTTATACCAAGGAAACATTAACAAGTTCAAGTCACTGTCTGTAAATCTAATGGAAATTTGGTCTTCTTGAAATATGCAAAGTTACATTGGTTACTGGATGTAATACTAATATGATTAAGTTTCTTAAGAAATTCTAATCTCCAGATGTATCACTACTCATAAATGAACATGGCTGTGCTTTTGAACTTCAAGAGATTTTAAGGAAACAAAGATATCACTCAAAGGTCTTCATAAATGGAGCACCAAGACACTCCTTTGATGTTATTACTTAAGTGAAATACATAGACAGTAAAAATGTTTATATATTGTTACATACACTTGAATTAAAGGTTTAATTAAAATATCTTTTTAATTAGTCCATAAAATCAATTAAATATTGCTAAAGCATCTTACTTCATTGATTGTTGCTTGCTTCACACACAAAAAAAACCTCTCCCTCCAAGCCAAAATCACTTGATTTTACAATTTTCAATATCCACAGCCCTATGGTATTTCAGAGGTTGGGCAACAGCCAAAGAACATACTTCCCACTGCTTTCTCTGCAGCTTCTGTGTAAACATGTTCCTCTTCTAATATGACCTTTTGTCTCTTCACCCAACCACAATTCACTACTAACTCTATTCAGCATCTATGCAAAACATCCTTGGCTGGTTTTGTGAGGCTCAACCACAAACATTTCCTTTATTTATTGTATCAAAGGCAGATGGTAAGTCAATAAATGCTGCATAATAAGCATTTTGTTCATTGATTTGTGAATCAGATATTGTAAAGTGAAACACTGATCTATAGTACTGTGCCCCTTTCTGAAGCCTGCCTGTTCTTCTGCTATAATCTGCCTAGTGTCGGCCCAATCAATCAATCTGTTTAAAAGACACCTCATATGTAGCTTATACACTATGTCAATGGGACTTATTGGGGAAATGTTAGTGGGGATAGTGGAGTTTCCCTTTTTTAAATATTGGAATTGCTACACTGTCTTTCCAAGCTACAATTTGTCCAGTGGCATTGATGTAATTCAACAAAGAGGCAAGGACAGGAGCTCATCAATCAGGAAATGCCTTAAAAATGTCTGGTGATTACATATCCCTCTCCTGGGGCTTTGCCAGCTATCTGTTGTGAAATTATTCTTTTCACTTCTACAACAGTTAGTGAGGACCCTTTCAGTCATTAATATTTTAATAAATCTGTACCCATTAACTTTTGGTTTGATATTCTAAAATCATCAAATTTATTTTAAAACTAAGCTATCCAAACTCCAGGTGAAATCTGTGCTTGTATTATTACTTTTATTCCTCTGTGGTCTTGGGAAATCCAGTTCCCAGAATTTTGTATCTTTATTTTGCAAACATGACAGTTTTCATTCTTGCCACTGACTTTTATAATAATCTTTTTGCTCTTCCTTATCAGTGCTTGATATTTTCAGAATTTATTCTTCATTACATTTGCCCTGTCAAATGATTTTTCCTTCTTCATTTATCTGACTAGACCAGCCAGTGCATTTCTTTCATGTCTACATTTCTGGTTAAAGCATAAAATTTTAGTTTATTTTCCTTTGCATGGTTTGCACATCAGAGGTTTAAGATTGCCAACTACATCCGCATATATAATATCTGAATTTTCTGGTGTTTTTTTTAAATAAGTGTAATCCTCTGCTGTAGCATTGTTGGACTTCACAGCACAGATCTTACAGCTTTAGCCAAAGGGGAGATCCCTCCCACATACAATACTACTATATACTTCGATTTTGCTCCATGGCCATCCTGATTATTTTCTGGACCACACTAAGTTTTGTTGGAAAAAACTAAATCAAAATAAAAAATATTCTTTATTACTGTTAACATTTTGTAATATTGAAGGACCACTTGGTATAATGAACAATTTTGCTTCCTTTTATTTGAAACACATTTGAAGATCCATTTTTACCACAACTTACCATCCTTAGCATCCTTTAACAATCTCAGCTTAGTCTCAGCTTAGTCTGAACTGTAATCTTTTTCACATCATCCATACAATCTTGTTCCTTGGTGATCTGTTTTCCTTACCATCTTCTACATATGTCATTTTGAAATTATCTCTTTTCAGGTCTTCACTAAGCTTTAAGTGGAGTTACATTAGATCTATTCTCCTTGCAATGTTTACTTTTCATATTGCCTTTTTTAGGAACATCTATTTATGCCGAGGTGGCACAGTGGTTAGAGTGCAGTACTGCAGGCTACTTCTGCTTACTGCTGGCTGGCTGCAGTTTGGCAGTTCAAATCTTACTGGCTCAAGGTTGACTCAGCCTTCCATCCTACCGAGGTGGGTAAAATGAGGACCCAGATTGTTGGGGACAATATGCTGACTCTGTAAACCGCTTGGAGAGGGCTGTAAAAGCACTATAAAATGGTATATGTCTAAGTGCTATTGCTATGCATGTTTCCTTTTTCCACTATATTCTTCTGCTATGGAATCCTACTTATCATTGATCTGATTTACTGAAATCTGCTTTATTAAAAGATATGCATGCTAGAATATATGTATCAACTACATTCAGTTTCCATCAATATCAAAAATTCCAGCTTTACATTGCATCTCTCCTAATGTTACTGTTACTTTATCAACAAATCTCTTTGGATTAGTACCAAGTGAAGGATAGCTGATTCTCCAGTGTCCTCTTCCATGTCTGAAAGAAATAGTTGTCACTAAGCCAAATCAGCTGAGGCAGCAGCACAAAGCACCCTTCTGGCACAGGGAAGTAAATGTCCCAGCTTAGAGCTCAGAATTATTGATGGAGTAGAATAGAAGTTTAAGCCATGACGAATTCCTATCAGATTGAGCTGGAAAACTACACTTCATATTTTTGCTGTTATAGATTTGTCTACAATCTGCCAATACATATTGTCTGTAAGGCAGTATAAATTATGTGTTATTAACTATAAGTAACCAGAAGGCTATATATTATGGAGTTTAAGGCATTTAAGTGCTGTCAGCAAAACACTCAGACTAGCGAGTCCCAAGTTTCTCAGAAGATCAAAGGTAATCCATATTGTATTTAATCCATATTGTATTTAAACCAGATCCAGATTCACACTTTCGATTAGGTATTTGTGACGATCTCATGACTACTGCTCTTCCAGAGTAAGAATGCTTTGTTACTAATATTTGTTTAATTAGGATAATTAATTACAGCTTAACTGAAGATTTTTTTCATACTACAGACCTCACACAGATTTCAAAGCCAATGCTGTAAGTTAATCTTTTTAAATAAAAAAAACTGGCTTTAAGATGAAGTGAATAAATTTTCAATTAAAAACATGCTTACTTTGATGGCTGTTCAGTAATTCACTTTCTTACTAGTTCATAAATTTCTTAGTTCAACTTCTGGAATTTTGGGAAGAGTACTTCTGCCATGGGAAAATTTGTCCTAAATCTCCTCTGCTGCCAATAAACCAGAAGAGCTAACTGGCTGATAATCCTCCCACACTACATTGTTTAGGTATCTGCAGTCAACCAGTGAAAGTTTAATTTGTTCCGCTAATGGCACAGAAAACTATTCAAAAAACTATTCACTATCAGTCTAACTTCGGCTCCTTTCTATCATATGTACAAACTTTAAATCATTCTGAGCTTGTTAACTCAAGCTGTTTTATCTTTCTTTTTGATCCAAAGCATAACAATATAACCAGAGCTAAAGATAATCTGGATAGAATTGCATCTATGAGCAAAGAAAAAAAAAACCAATAAAATATGCAAAACCCATAGGACAAAAATAATATTTATTTCGACTCTTAACATTCTTTATGTTTTTCATAGATTATTTTTAAATGTTGATCTTGAGCCAAACAAAATGTTAGCCCTATCTTATAAGATCTAGGCATATTTAAATAAATGTAGATGGCAAGAGTAAGAGTAAATTAAGCATATACTTTGAATGTGATTCTTACCATATCATCCAGTACAATCACTATACAATCATTGCTTCAACATTTTTACATGTCCAATTGACATTTTAAGGTTATTTCCTGTTGTTATTTATGTACTTTACCACTGGAAGTAAAATTTGAAGAAATATAAATGATTCTTTTCTTAAAAAAAAAAGTCATATAATTCATTTTTAAATTAGTGTTGGCAATAAAAACACTTAAAACTTTAGCAAAGTTTGAACCACATATTCATTTGAAGCTGGTTATTTTCCTTGCGGAAAGCCAGCAAGCTTAATTAATAAACACATCAAAACCAAATTCACTTTTAGCATATGGATAATCCAGATGGCAGAATGAAAACTTTATCTTATGTGGGTCATCATTTGATTCTAGTTAAAGTAGAATGGGATTAATATAACTGATATATAAAACACCATGTAAAATAAGTATTAAAACATTAAATTGACGTAAACTTAAAATTTTTAGAATTATAAGATTACAATATTATAAAATTTCAGAAAGAAAGAAAATTCCAAGATGGCCACTCTTGCAAGGTCACAGAGCCATGTTTTGACTCCTTTTCGGCAGACCAGGAAAGTGGGAGCACATCTCACCTCTGAGGGCGGGATGTTCCATAATGTGGGGGCAGCAACAGTAAAGGTTCTTTTCCAAGAACCTGCCAGCTGAAATTCTTTGATAGATGGGTTTGCAGCCTTCCCTGCCTGATTGAGTGGGAGGGGCTGATGGGACAGGGCAAATCCTGTTCCATAGGTAGCCTGGCCCCAGGCAATGTAGGGTTTTATAGGTGATAAGTGACATATTGCTTTGGACCTGAAAGCAAACTGGCATCCAGTCCAGTTCATGGAGAAAGGGCATTATATGTGCTCTTCTTTGGGCATTCAATATGGCTTATATGGCCACAGCTTTTCCCCATTGGATTGCATTTTACTATATCCACAAGCAACCTCTGAAAGTTTTCTTCTTTGCGCCTATAAAATCTGTGAGGCAACAATATACTTATTCTATTAGACCAGAGAAGGTGAGTTGAATTTGACTGGGTCTTTGTAACAGTTTCATTAACATCAAAGATAGTTTTAGCTCAAATTGGCACACATCTGTTGGATTGCAGAATTGCACTTTTCTGACATACATGAAATTGCTCAAATGATTTAAATTTTTTAATTGGGGATTTTATTAATGTTGAGCATATATTCCTTCCATATAAAATTATACACACCTCCTGAATATATGTATTAACAGCTGCACTGTCCTTCAATAGAACAGTGTAGTTCGTTTACAACACATGTCTGCTGGGAGAGATGAGATCATACAAAACGCAAATTGAAAAAGGAAATAATAATGAACGATATTAAACCAAACCTCACAAAATGTCATAATTCTGACATTTTAATTCATGTCCAGTATTTAGTTTGTTTTCTTTGTTGTTTTCATTATAAAAGTAATCCTATGAAATATTGTAATGTTATTTTTCTAACAATACAAAAGTACCTAGAGAAAGATTCTAAAACTAAACTGAGTCACAATTTGGATAACTTCTATGGAATATTTTTCCTGGTTCTATTTTTTCATTAGAACAAACTATGTTAACAGTATCTCTTGATATCAAATGAAATTGCGCTGAGATTCTTGCTTAAATAATATTTGTTAAATGAATTTATTTGCCAAAAAATCTGAGAAGCTCATTGTTGTATTCATATTTAATTTTCTGTCCAAATGTGTTGTTCTGGGTATTATTCTGCATACATTTATCAGAAGTGACATCTGTCACATTCATCTATAATTAGGTTCGTTAGTGAAGGAGTCACTTATATTTTTAGACAGTCACAAAGAAAGGGCAATGAAATTCACACATTGGAAATAATGAATTTAGTAAGTAATTAATCTGAGTACATCTTCCTGATGTTGAAAACTGCAGGCAACAGCTAGTAGCTGACTACCCACTGGAACATTTTCCAGCTGTTTCAAGCAAAGACTTTCGAAATACATGCATACATCCTATTTTCCCAGGATTTCAAAGTCCACATGCAGGCTGCTGCTCAGCTATTATAAATGAGTAATTCAAGTAGGGCATGACTGTGTCTTGCATTAACTTGATAAAGATGTTTCACTCCAAATGCATCAACGTTTCTGCTACGCTAACCCTTTTGAAGAGGGCAATTGCCTCTCGTTATATTTTACTAATAGCTAAAAATTGTAGAGAAGTATTGACTGAAACTCCATTGTATGCATTTTAGACATAAGATATAAAGCTAATTCAGACTGTTTCTTGAATTAACTTTTAATGTTTCTAAGAAACCTGCATTTTTTTGAAAATGTCTAATTTTCTAAATATATATTATAATTTTATGTATTAAAGGTCAGCTATTTTTAAAACAAATCTGCATTTTACTCTAAAACATATATTTAACAAATGTTAACTATTAATAAGATATTAGTTTTGCATTAATTTTACAATATTTTAATGTGTTTTATATTTTTAATAATCACTATTTTTATATAATTGTTTTACTCAATTGTTGTTATGCCACAAAATCACACCTTGTGAAATAGGTGTACATATAAATTTGATAAATAAATATTAAGCAAATTATGTTTTTGTATATTAAAATATTTACTGGCTTTTAGATGCACAGAACAGTTTCACATTTCCTTTCATTCATCCACTACCAAATCTTTAGAGCAAATGTATATACATTTTTTATAATTCCAACAGTTAGATCAGAAAATTCCCTTGTTTTCTCTACGGAAATAATCAGGTATCTACCGTGTTTCTCCGAAAACACGACCCACCCCAATAATAAGTCCAACACTAATATTTTGGGATGGTCCTAATATTATCCCTACCCTGAAAATAAGCCTGGGGGGATGGGCTTGGCCAATACGAGTGATGGTATGGACGCGGTATGTGTGTGTGTAAACTGTCCAGCTGCAGTCCACTGGCCCCTTGGGGCAGCGCAAATTCCACTTTTGCCCTTCTCTTTCTGGATGCAGCACTTCTGCTTGTTGGGCTGCTTCCCTGAAGCCGGCAGCTCCGCAGCCAGCTGTTTTGCTTTTTCCCTTTTTTTGGGAGGCTCGCAGGCGGCTTTTTTGTGAATTGGAGGAAAATGGAGAGCGGGATTTTCATCCCTATCATCCATTCCTCAAGTTCAGCACAGACTGAGGGAAGGATGACAAGCAGGAAAATCCCCCTCCCCTTTTTCCTCCCATTTGCCAGGTTTGGAATGGCGGCAACGGTGCATCCACAGAGCATCCAGCTCACCGAATCTGGCCTGCTGCACCTCAAAAAAAGTAAGACCGCCTTGAAAATAAGCCTAAGTGCTTATTTTCAATTCCAAAAGACTTTGTCTTATTTCCTGAGAAACACGGTATCATTCTGTAACAGCTGGAAACCAAATAATAGCTGATACAACTCTTACGAAAACTGCTTAGATACCATTGTGTGTATAAACATATACCAAGCTACAGTAGTACCCTTATTTTCTAACAATTATTATCAAGCAAAACGAGACCAGGGAATTTGATAGCAATTTCCTCAACCATCTTTCAAAAGTTTTTCTCTTGTGTATATTTTACGACACAGCCTTCTGAAGAGCTTAGAATAGAGCTGTCAAAATTGGTTGCAACTGGACTATGACTCATCATTACTGGCAAGATCCTGAAAGACTTTTTGCAGCAGGATATCAGCTTTTTCTCAACCTTGGCAACTTTAAGATGGGTGGACTTCCACTCCCAGAATTCCCCAGCCAGCATGTTGGTTGCAAATAAAATGAATGCTAAAGATAATAATAAAATCAAGATAAAATAATTTCAGTTTTGAAAATACTGAGTTGAATTTGGCTCTACTCCATTTGAAGGAAAAAAATGTGATCTGTAAAGTTCTGTTTTCTTTTGCCCAGAGAAGTGGTCTTATCACACCGCTTAACCAAGGGATATTACACAGCATTTTGTTGTGCATAGCAAAGGATGGGGGAAGAATTCCAAGCCACTCTGTTATCTGTACCAGGGTTGTACAAGCCAGACATGATAAAACCATACCCCTCTAGAAAAAAGTTTATTTTTTAATGTTCTTCTTCTTGTGCAATATCCGTCATTGGACATTGCACATGTCCAATGTCGGGCAATCATGTTAGTGATCCTATTTTTATTAACAGCCGCACAAAAAAGTGCTGCTGAGTTTTGTCCAAACCAGTCCCTTAGATTTTGAAGCCATGATGTTCTTCTTCTGCCTGGAGTTCATTTGCCTTCAATCTTTCTCTGTAGGATTAAGTGAATGTCCAAAATATTCTAAAATATGCTTTTTAATGGTTTTGATGATTTCCCTTGGCTTTCCAAGGCAGCTTATCACCTTCTCATGTCTGATATTGTCAACCCAGCTTACGTAACAGCCGTCTGTAAATTCATATTTCAAATGCTTCTAGTCTCTTCAAGTGGCTTTCTGTCAGAGTCCAACTTTCTACTCTGTAGAGCAGGATAGAAAAGATGTAACATCTGACATGCCTGATTTTCAATCTTAGGCTTATGCGGAAGACCTTTTTCATGACTGCAGAAGACCTTTTTCATTTTGAAGAATGCTGTTTGAGCCTATTCTATCCTTGTCTTTACTTCAGTGGTCATGTCCCAGCTTTCTTGTAAATTAGAACCGAGGTACATGATCCTTTCGACTTTTTCTAGTGGTATTCCTTCCGAATTTATTGGTGATAAATTAATGGGTTGTTTGCTGACAACCATGATCTTGGTTTTTGAGGTGTTACGCTTCAAAACGTATTTTTCAGATATTTCTGAGACTCTATTGATGAAGAGCTGAAGGTCTTCATGCTTAATGGCAAGCAGAACTGTATCATCAACATATTTTAAATTGTTGATCCAAACACTGTTTACTTTAAGGACAGCATCAAAGTTTTCCAGTGCTTCATTGAAAATTGACTCAGAGTAGATGTTTAATGTTGCAAAACAAAAATAGACTTTCTTCTGCAGTAAACATTGGTTTCATATATTTTTTCTCCTATACATTTATTTTTTTAGTCTTATCTTACCTCTGTATCAACCTTGGTGTTTCTAATATACCTATTAACTCTTCCTGTTTTTAACCCTTAATCTAGCCTTTTCCCTTATACAATTATATTTATTCTACTAGCTGTTCCCAGTCACGTGTTGCTGTGGCCCAGTCTGGGCGTAGTGGGGCAGCGGGTGGGCGCTGCCGTTGGTCAGGACTTGGGGCTGCTGGGCCGGCGACGCTGGTTGGGGAGAGGGCGCCTGGGCTGTTGGCCTCATGGAAGTTGTTGAGCATCTCCTCAGAGGAGCTGCGCTCGGGGTCCCCCAAGTCGGTGGCACGGGAGAGTGAGACGTCCAGGATCTCGGAGGAGGAGAAGTCCTTGGTGTGCCGCCTCACGGGGCACCCAGGGGCCGTCGCAGCCCTGCTGCACTTCAGGCTGACACCGCCGCTGCAGCCCCGTCAGAGCCGCCTTGGCGAGGCCATAGCTGGCTCGCTGTGAGGGGGTGGAGAGCGCGCGGGGCTGGCCGGGCTGAGGAGACGCTCCGCCTCCGCCTCCTCTGGAGGGCGGAAAGGGGAAAGGGTGCAGCCACAGCCCAGCCACACATATAAAGAGACCGTCGGGATGAAGCTGGAGAGAGGCCGAACTGTTCCAAATATACTATACTTACTAAATGAATGCTATGGTAAATGACACAACGCAATGTCACACAAAATAATTAAATCAAAATGAAAATAAATCGAGATCTATGAAAATTCAATATAACAATGCAATCATAAACATTGAAATGGAATCATGAAATATTTAGTATAGCGTGTGTTGCTTTTACGTCCATCAGATGGCGCTGGAAACATTGAAATGGAATCATGAAATATTTAGTATAGCGTGTGTTGCTTTTACGTCCATCAGATGGCGCTGGAAACATTGAAATGGAATCATGAAATATTTAATATAGCATGTGTTGCTTTTACATCCACCAGTTGGCGCTGGTTTTCAAAAAAGTATGTTTTTACAGAAAATCATGTTTTTACCTGTCGCAGATGTGACATCTATGTAATATACGTATATAAAAACATTTGCGTATTCAAATGTAACGTTGTGTCAAAATTTCAAAGCAATTGGTGAAGAACTTTCAGAGATTAGAGATTTTGAACAAACAACCATTACATTTTTATTTATATAGATTATCTTTCCTTAATTTTCTCTTACGTCAAAGACCCCCTCAAAAAATTATTTCACTCTCTTTCATACTGAATGTGTCTTGTCTCTGTTTAATTCTAGCCTTCTCTCCCTCTCAGTGCTGGCCCAAGCTCTAAAGACCTGGCCCTCTGACTTTGCTCCCTTGGCACATCGGAGCCAATCTTTGCTGCCAACAATCTCCTGGCATTTTTTGGCTCAAAAAGGAGTTAGGAGCTTTGATGATCCAAGTATACAAAGTTATTTCTACCTTAGATGTAGATGTACATTCCAGGAAGGATTGACCACTTTATTGGCATTATCAATGAAAAGAAAATATCTTTTCTCAAGCCTATTATTTATGCTATGGAAAACTGTCCATAGCACTGTCGCAGCCTGATGGGCTATGTTCCAATGTCTCTGCACCTGGGCCATCTCATCATTTGTTTTCTCATGAAATAGCCTCTCTTCTCCAATATCAAGATTCTCAATTTAAAGGCTTGGATTTTTACTGAGATCCAAAGAACATAACTACCATATATTTCAGAGTATAAGACTCACCTTTTCCTCCCAAAAAAGAGGTGAGAATCTGGGTTCGTCTTATACACTGAACACAGCATATTTTGTCTCCCAAAACCCCAGCCCGTGCATCCCCTTTTTCACAAAAATGGACACACAGAGGGTTTGGGAGGTCTGCAAAGTGCTCCTGGAGACTGGGGAGGCAAAAACGAGCGAAACTCCAAACTCTCTCCACACCACATTTTTTGTTCGTTTTTGCCCTCCCCAGACCCCAGGAGCATTCTACAGGCCTCCCAAACTCTCTGCATGCCCTGTTTTTCACAAAAAACAAGGCTGCAGAGAATTTCGAAGGCCTGCCGAGTGCTCCTGGAGGCCAATGAGAGCAAAAACTTTCTTTTTATTTACCTCTTAAAAATCTTGGTGCATCTTATACTTTGGTGCATCTTATAGTCCAAAAAATATGGTAATAGGAAACACAAAACTATCTTTTTTGCCATGATTCTTGAAGCAAAGTTGACACAGTACTACTTCTTGATTGAATCTGGCTTGTTCTAGTTCAATATAATTCTTGAAATGTCAGAGCTTTTACGAATTTGTCCTATAGAAATCTGATATATTCCATATATAATTTCAGTTATAAACTTAACCTATTTAGGCAGCATTTCTTTTCTTTGTCTTTTAATTTTTTTTATTTTTTAAACAAGTACAAATGGACAGAACAAAAAACTAAAACATTAAAACCATCTTCCATTACAAATTATAGAAAGTGTGTCAGTTGGTTTCTATGCATCCCTTCCATAGTCATCACTTTCAATTCATATCAAATCGCATATTTTTAAATCAAATATATTTATATACAGTATATTACTATTATTGTACCTCAACCTTCATTTGACTACGATGGTTTTTACATCCTTTTATAACAAATATTCTCGATTTAAAGGAAAACTACATAATGGCATTCCATTAAATCAAGCTCTGTTTTCACTGGCAGAGGTACCATGGGCCGGTCTTTTGCTACTTCCAAGGTGGCCCCGTGGGCCAGATCTAAGCACCCCATGGGCCAGATCTGGCTCCCGAGCCTTGAGTTTGACACCCCTGTTCTACACCATCATCGCTTCCAATGGCAGCTGAATGAATGATTGTTAACCAAGGTCTACCTGTGAACTGAAACCTAGAACTTGTTCCTCCAATATACAATCCGATATCTCTGAAAGGTATATTCCAACTTCCAAATTGACAGTGGCTTCATCAGGGGAGAATGATATTGAAATTTCATAATCTTATCCAACAGACAAATGGAAGAGAAGAACTAAATGCCAGTGGTCAGATTTGGTGGGCAGATGTGATTTTGATGTAAATAACCTGAGACTCTTGTTGAACTAAACACAAAATTTATTTGACTATAAAAATGGCTCTAGACAATGTAGTAATTAGGAGTCATAAAGGGGCACTGTTTTTGGAACAGACAATTCTAAAAAGAGGATCATTCATAATGGAATAACTACTAAATGCTGTCTAGGATGGTCGGTAAGCTGGAGAGCAATTACTACTTGTTCAGTCTCAAACATTATGAAAGACAAAGAGGATTGAATACTGCAAGCAATCTAGTCTAGTTGCATCTGGATCGAGCACAGGGGATTTAGTATCCATATTCTGAAGAGCAAGAGAGGATTTTTTTTGAGTGGAGTCCAATAGATTATTCCACGATATCCCCTTCTGAGGCAGTTATAAAGGTTTGGGAAGATTAGTTAAAATCTATTACAAATCCAGTCCCACTAGAATTATCGGAAATATCCTTTTTGTTAGTAGGGTATCATAACAGACTCTTGAAAGTCTGCCAAAATAATTCTCTAGCTCAACTTATACTTAGGGTAATTAAATATAAGTGGAGTTACTATGAGTCTCTTTCTCATGTTTCCCCGCCTTCTCTAGATTCAGGCATCTGTAACAGACATTTCTAGTGTCAAGACTATTGAAATTGAGAATTGTTTAATGTTTGATTATATTAAGGCCAGTGCCAACTTAACTATTGTCATTTTCTGTAAGCCATTTCCAGAGTAAGGCTCTAAGGTGGGAAGATAAATTATAGTCTGCTTGCTTTATAAAATCTGATGGTGCTGACATGGGTCACTAAATGATATGTATACAAACATTAGAGGCCAGCAGGCTGTTTGAGAGTGAGGGTTTATTGCTGCATTTGACACCTTTTCAAAAGGAAGTCTACAGAGCCGAGGGAGGAGGGGGTGGAGTAGCCCTCCAGAGGGAATTTTTAGATAGCAAAACAACCAAGTAAAAAAAAAATAACTTCCCTTATAATAAAATCAATCTCATGAAGAAAACAAAAACTAAGACTACATAAATTACAAAAAAATATAAATTATGTTTTACAATCCAAAACAGCTGGATTCATATATGATAAGCCAACAAACCACAATGCAGCTTACCCTAATATGTAAACCCAGTATAGGCATTAATCATGGGTTTAAATGATATACTTAAGCGTGTCTCGATTATAGGAAATGAAACGGAAAATTCCAGCTCTGTGCCTCTACTTGCAGCTTTGGAAAGAAAAAAACACAATAATTTTGGAAGCAATCTTACAATAGTATTTATTTGCACCTCAAATTAATATCTGCATGTAATGTGCAGGTGTGTTTCTTCCTGCTTCTTCTTTGTTTACTAAAGTTCCCCAATTTAACTAGATTTTATATGGACTAGTATTGTGGAAATTCAGAGTAAGAACTCTGAATCTTGTACAAGCACAACTCTCTGTGATTCAGGGTAGAGACCCTTACTTTCTACTTAAAACCTGAAAATGTACAACTTACTTAGGAAGTCAAGTCACTAATGTGACTCACACTAAAGCAATGGACCATCCAAATCAGTGGTGGGTTGCAGGCGGTACGCCCCAGTACGGGCATATCGGAGCCTGCCCAGAGCACCAGATACCGTTCCAGTACGGTGCTCTGGAGGGCCCACCCACCCGCTCAAGCTCCTTACTGGTCTTTTAAGTCTTCGGTGCTTCCATGCACATGCAGGGCGCATCACAGTGCTTGCACGATGCTCCGCTGAGCAGCTGGAGCATCGCGGAGGCTCGCAGAGGCGCTCAGGCACATGTGTGTGCTGCGCAAGTGCGCGGGCTACGTGCATCCATGTGAATGCCGCCGGGCCCATTCCAACTGTACCAGTCGAAACGGGATCCGGAACCCACCACTGATCGAAATGCAAACAATACAAAAATGAAACAAGAAGGAACATACTACTTCAGACAAATATCATAGGATTTTTAAAAAGTAGGGTCATCTGAAGTCTTCGGAGGGCTTAAACCGACCCTACGAGCAAGCTGGAAGTCTGTTCCCAAATGGCCTCAAAAAAAGGCTGAAGTTAGGTGGCTGGCCAGTTGACACGGCAACACCTTGCGTGCCCTAACAAATGGCTCTACATGCCACCTGTGGCACACGTCCCATAGGTTCGCCATCCCAACTCTAGCTCCTTGGAAATCTATACTGCTCCATCTTCACTGTATTTTTAGAATAATTTTTACCAACTTGATTGTTATCACAGATCTTGAATTAAGATGATGATTGAGCTCCTTGGTTTGGGATCTTTTGGGGGGTCTTCCTTTGTTATAGGGTCAATCTTGCTATTAACTGTATTCCCTTTCTCTGATATATGTTGTTTCTTTTTCACTCTCTTTAATTAATTAAGTCCTTGTGGAACTAGCTTCAAAATTGAAACATTAAATTTAGATTAAAATGCAATTCCCTATTTGTATCTTTGAAAGAAGTCCATGTTATACAGACGTCTATATATAATATATTCTTATGAGTACAGAACACCAGAATAACATATGCAGCACAAGAAAGGAATTGCTTTCTACTTGCTACAGGTATCTGCAAAATTATTCTAAAATAGTTATGGGATTTTTCAAACCATGGAAATATAGGAATCTGTCTATAATTGGCCGGAGACTATTTACAGAAGCATACAAAGCCCATTTACACAGTAGAAAAAAATTAATACCTATAAAACTACAAGAATATAAGAATTACTTACATAAACCTTTTGAACAGTTATAATAGAAATCTTAAGTATGCTACTCTTTCTGCACTGGCAAGATTTTGTTTTTAAAGTATTGTACTAAATTTGGTCTCATTATTTCTGATACCCCAATTTAATTCTTATAAACTTAAAATGCTTAATCTGCTAAATCACCATTTCCATAAGAACAAAATATTGCATCATAAATATAGATCTATGACTTCACCCATGAGATCTGGCAAGAGAAGAACCTGCACATAATAAAAGACACAGTTTCTTCTCCCTATAAACGTCTCTAATAGCAACTCCAAAATATACAGCCTAATTCAGAAATGTACCATGTCAGAACACATACATAATAATCCAAAAATAACAGTTTGAATGTTTTTGCTTAGAATTTTATGTTAGAGATTTCAGGAATGTTTTCCTTTAAAAATTATAATTAAGCCCTGTCATCAGGAGCTGGTACCATATTATAGTTTAGAAAATTACTTCCCGAGCCAATTGAGGTAATTGTAAGGCATTTTTCCTCCAGAGTGTGACTAATTTTCTATATGCACATGTGTGAAAGTAACAAAATAATGGGTGCTCTTCCTAGTAGGAAGAAGATTCTTCAAGAAATATTATTACTGAGATTTTGTAATTAACTCCAATTCATTATACCAGATCACTGTACAGTTAATGCTGTCATTACCATTTTTAATGCTTTAGCATATTCATTTTCCATTATTACTAGAGTATTTGAGTATCAACTAGCTCTAGGAAATGCTTTATCAAAATCTTTTTGCACCCTTACATTTGAATCAGTTTATAAACCTTCCTGAGATAGAAAAATAATTTATAAGCTCACACTTTATTCATGCAGAAGAATGACAATATACTCATCAAATTATTATTACAACTAGCAGATTTTAATAATAATAATTTCAATAAATTTTTAATTTTCCTTCACATTAAATATATATATATATATATATATATATATATATATATGTATATGTATATGTATATATATATGTATATATATATATATATATATGTATGTATGTATGTATGTATGTATGTATGTATGTATGTATATATATATATATATATATATATATATATATATATATATATATATATATATATATATATATATATATATATATATTAAACCCAGGTGATTTGGGGGCCAGGGAACAGATGAATTTGCTTGACTATTTAAATTTGATGAAGCTTAAACATTTTTAATTTGGCGTTTGACCATGTTCCTGGATAAATACAATTCAATATACGACAATATCCAAAGTGCCAGATTATCATTATTCTTTTGATACCAGGCTCTCAAAAATAAAATCATGTGAATAACGGGAAAGCGTTAGAATTATGGCATGCCATAATATAAGTATCCTGATATCCATGTTTTGAAAGATATCATAATCCTTATAAAATTATCCATTAAGATTAAAGAGAATTTGGCTCCTCTATTCCCACAACTAGCTCATATGGAAAAGAGATCAATCTCCAACTTGTATATGTAACATCTTTAACATTTGCTCTCTTTCTGTGCTTGTGATTAAATGTAACATTTTAAAATCCCAAAGTTCTAAGAAAAGCATAAATCCTTGTCTCACAGCTGCTGTTTGACTCTGGAAGCTTAGGCAAGCCTTAACCATCAAGAAATCCCAACAGACTGAGCCGGAGAACACCTGTATCTCTTCATTTAGCTCCAATAACAAAGCATAAACGTCAGCATTACAAAAATAGATGCCATGTTCAGCTGCAGCTACATTTTGCTCCTAATTCCCGTGAATAAAAATGCTAAGAGCATGAAATCATTGAAGCAAGTTCTGTCATCAGAGGGATAAGAAATTTTTTTCTTTCTTTTTGGGGGGAGAAATCCAGTGGGAACATGATAGAAAACCAGCAACAATTACACATAAAGTATGAAGTGAAATCCTCAGGGAGAGAAGAGGAAGTGTAACAGGATAGATGAGTATAATTTCTATGCTTTATGCCCAAACCATAAATGTGAATTTTCTTTAATTAAAAATTCTTCAAGATAAACTATTTTTAAATTTGTATGTGTGTTTGCTTGCGTGTGCGTTATGTACTAGTGATATAAAATCATTCTTTTGCGGACCAAACTCTATTTGAATTAATTACATCTTTGACCAAAAGTTGAATAGAAAAAAATGACAATTTCATTTTATCCAAACTTCAGTACTAAGGGGGAAAAAGATTGAGGCAACCATCCTGAATTTTATGCCCATCTCTTCCTTTCCAATTAACCCCACTGAACAAAATTAACCTCTGCAACATATGGTGGTATCAAATAACATTGTTGCTGTTGTAATTTATGTTTCAGCAGATTTTAGTAAGAGTTGGCCTTTACTGGGTATAATGAAGGAAATACATAGTACTGTTCTTAAATCTATAATATTATAGATTTCACCTTATAGTCACTATTTTTATATATTCTATGCAAATTTATAGAGGTGCAAACAAATTTATATGACCCACAGATTAAAAAAAACATATAACCTTCATCATGAAAGAATAATAAAATCATTTTTATAACAAGACCCCCTACTAGAACAGGCATCTTGTAATCCTCTAAATTTTACTTCTAAGCGCCCCTCAGCATTGGTCATGGCTGCTGGGGCTGCTGCCAGCAACATTTTGTTCCCTACAGCTGTTCTGGGCAGATTGGAGGGGGGTTCTTTTTGAGGGATGAAAAATGGGATTGAGACGTTATAAAATGAGTCAGTAAGAAAAAGGACAGTCTTTGCTAAGTTTTCAATTTGTTTGTTTTTTTCTAATTGACTTATGCCTTTATTATAAAATTCTTTCTGGAGATGAAACATTTTTTTAAAAATTTGTAGAATTTTGTTTATATTATTTCTGGTTTATTTTTATTTTGAAAGAATAGAGGTCAAGCCAATTTTGAAATATGAATTATATAGGCAGTCCTTGAGTTATGACCTTTGTTTAATGAAGGTCTAGAATTACAATGGCCTCAGCAAGGATGCTTTGTGGCCCATAAACATTTCCCACTGTCACAAAATACTGCACCACACCACTGCAGTCACAGGATGGTAATCTGGGTACTTGGCAATCTGTGGGCACTTACAAAGTCAATGGGGAAACAAGCAGCTGCTACCACCTGCAGAGAGACTGTAACTTTGTTGCTTATATCTTTTATTTATACTGATATTGTTTCCTGATTGCTGACTTGTACCATATGACTATCATTAAGTGTTGTACTTTATAATTCTAGACGAATGTATCTTGTATTTTTATGTACACTGAGACCATATGTCCAATCACACTTGGCCACAAAGAATTCTGTTCTGTTCTGTTCTCTGGGGACTAGCTGAGAGGACTGTCTCATGAGGAAAGCTAAACACAACCTGAACACCTTCGATGGGTAGTTCTTTCAACCAGCCCCCACAAAGAACAGGAAGCGAAATCCAAGCAGATAGCCAGCTCAGTAAGGTATAGAATGCAGGGAACCTTAAATGGATGGAGAAGGCCTTGCTAGGCCTGGTGCAGGTTGGCACATATGTGTCTCTTCGCTCAGGGGCTAAAAATCTTGCTTGGATTTTGGCAGGGAGGATTTTCAGCTCTTGACCAAATCCTTCCAGGGTCTCTCCCACCACTGAAGCATCCCATACTCCTTACCTGGGGATACATCCCCTTAATAACTCTGGTGGCACAGTGGTTAGAATGCAGTATTGCAAGCAGAGGTGGCATTCAGCAGGTTCTGATCAGTTCTGGGGCGGAAATTTTGAGTAGTTCGGAGAACCAGTAAATACCACCTCTGACTGGCCCCACCCCCATCTATTATCTGCTTCCCGAGTTCCAGCTGATTAGGAGGAAATGGAGATTTTACAGTATCCTTCCCCTGCCATGCCATGCCCACCAAGCCACGGCCACAGAACCGGTAGTAAAAAAGTTTGAATCCCATCACTGATTGCAAGCCCACTCTGCTCATAGCCTGTAGTTAGATCCTGATGGGCCTTAAGGTTGACTCAGCCTTCCACGCTTGTGAAGTCAGTAAAATGAGGACCCATATTGTTGGGAGCAATACGCTGACATTATAAACTACCCAGAGAGTGTTGTAAAGCGCTATGGAATGGTTAATGCTATAAGACTAAATGCTATTGCTATTGATAACCCACATAATCACTTAGTGACAAATGGGAGCGAAGGATTACAGACATTGAGTGAAGACCTCAAATGATGTCTTGCTTAATGACTTCTTCATTCAGTGACCAGTATTCCAGCCACAATTGTGTCATAAATCAAGGATTACCTGAAGAAGCATGTGGAATAAGTGTAACTGTCTTTAAACCACACCTGATGTTTAAATGAATTGACAAGAACCCAAATCTTTTTCTTGTATTTCTTCCCTGAACTGATAAATTGTTCTCTACAAAAATAGTGGAAACAGCTTTCAATATCCAATATTTGACAACATAATGAACTACAAACAAAATACATGTGGCCCTAGTTATCTGTGGTCCCATTACCCACTGTTTTGTGAGTTGGTGGTTAGTATATACAGAGCAGATCATTATCTATGGTAAAGGGTTTTAAATATCCATGATTTTTTGGTGTAAGGTTCTGTTTGGAGGAGAATTTTTAAAATGTTTTTATATATTTTGCACACGAGCAAAATGGCAAACAGACCTTTGCATTATTTATGAAGTATATCTTTTCAACATCCCATTATCTATGGTTTCATTATCCATGATTGTTTAACTTTAACAAAACCCCAGCAAATAAAGAGAGCCACCTATATAATGAACATGAAACTTAACTAAATTCTGATTTATTCCAGCAAACTAAAATTCTTATATTCCATCCATCATATTCTGCATTGGTTCACTTCCAATATGAGTATTCTATGGCATTTTCTCTTTATGATATCATAAGGAAAAGGGGTCAACTGTTTCTTCAAATTCCCAATTTCTTAAAGTTTATGTCACCATAGTAACAGAGTGAGCAATCTTTTTCAAAATTTGTTCATCATTCTGAACATTCCGAAGAATATTTAATTCTTTTAAATCAGTGTTTTTCAAACTTGGCAACACTTAAGATTTAATCAGCCAGCTGATTTAAGTTAACAAATTTTATGAAAACCAATTAAGTTTAGATATCAGCCAACATATCACAAAGGGATACTTACTTCTGATATATTCCATACCAAAAATATTAATAATAGCAATAACAATCTATCATAGCAATAGCAATAGCAGTTAGACTTATATACCGCTTCATAGGGCTTTCAGCCCTCTCTAAGCGGTTTAGAGAGTCAGCATATTGCCCCCAACAATCCGGGTCCTCATTTTACCCACCTCGGAAGGATGGAAGGCTGAGTCAACCCTGAGCTGGTGAGATTTGAACAGCCGAACTGCAGAACTGCAGTCAGCTGAAGTAGCCTGCAGTGCTGCATTTAACCACTGCGCCACCTCATGGACTTAATAAATAAAATAGCATAGTTAGAAAGATGGATGCAATAAGTTGGTCAACTGAAAATAAACCCTCAACTTTTCCATTGAGATTGTAATGGATTTCGGTTTCTGAAACACATCTGTTTTTCTTGAAGCTCTCTTACATGCTCAGAAAATTTTTCCATCTCCATTTTTTGCAAGAATTTGACACTTACCAGAACTGTAGCTGTAATCCTTACACTGAGGGATCTGAATGGTGAAAGCTAACCAATCTGGAGCAAAGAGTGATTCTGGCTTTCTGCTTTCCTTGAGCCATTTGCTGTTGTGTAGGTCTCTGGTATCGGATGGACCTTGTATTAAAGGGATACGTTTCTCCTTTCCACCTTCACCTGGGTAGATGTTTTAAAAAATATTAGAGATGCAAAGAAGAGATGTTGAACGGAATATAATAGCATCATGTATTACAATTTTAAAAACCAGATAGCATAACTTTTTTCTATTAGTAATACCGAAATAAAGCATTTGACATAAGCATTTGTTATGTGTTAAACATCTATGGAGATTCTCAGTCATCCAAGTCATGGTTGTCCCAAAGCTGCTTTTTCAAGAGGCAACTGGACTTTTTCTTTGAAGACATTTCACTTCTCATCCAAGAAAGTTCTTCAACTCTGACTGGATGGTGGCAAATGGAAGGATTTATACTCCTTGCAGACAGGTGGTCATTTACATTCTTTTAGAGAGTCATTGAGGCCACCTGGAGGTTTATCTGTGACATCAGGGTCACCCGAGTAGTGCAAATGGATGTGGAACCTTCTTGGAACTGTTGAAAAGACTGTGTTTGTAGACTGGAGATAGATGAGGTCATATTCTTCCCCCTCTGTTGAGAGAGGACTGTTCAATTTTGACATAGCTGGCTTCCTTGATTCCTTTTTCAAGCCAGCGGTCCTCTCTGTCCAAAATGTATACTTTGTTATCTTCAAAAGAGTGGTCTTTGTCTTTTAAATGCTGAATAAGTATAATCTTTATTGTCATTGTACTTAAATCCAACGAAATTGATTTTGTCTTGATGGATTGCTGAATCTTGTCTTGATAAGTTTGGTCTTCTATGTTGTGCCATGTGTTTATGAAGTGGTTGTTTTGTTTCCCCAACTGAACTTGCAGGTGAAAGTAAGTTCATTATAGATGTAATTTTAATTTTTTATGCTTAACTTTTGCACACTAAAACTTTGTGTAACCACCGAGGTACAATTCATTAGCAGTGATAGAAGTATTCTGATTGCAATGCTTCATCATCCAAATTTATTTTCAAAAATAGAAATTAAGAAATAGATTTGATTCATAGCAACAATAACACATTCTTGTTTCAATAATCCTCCTTGTGAAAAGCAAGACAAACTCTTCTAAATGGGGCCATCAATTTTTATATGGTCCAGCTGCACATACCTGGGGCTTTGGCACAAATTTTTATTGATCCGATGGTTCCAGAGGCACATTTGACCAGCAATGTACTGCAGTACTTCAATTCAACATTTTGGATTGAACCCTCAAGACTCGGTTGAGGATTCTTAGTTTTCACACCTAATAAAAAGAAAAATGAAAATGTACTAGCCTGTGAATTCAACTTATTTATATTTTTCATCAAGACATTTAAATATTACAATTGTTTATTTTCAATACACTCAGTTAACACAATAAAATTCAAAACATAGCACTGTAAGTTAGCTGGATACATATACTTGCAGTTAACTTTGTGCTAATGTTAGACTTCTGTAAGATTTGTTTCTATAGCTACATATGTGTATAATTTCCCAGAGTTAAATCAATTAAAATAATAGATTACTCCTTGAAACCATTCAAATCAGTTACAAAATATAAATTAAATGTATGCAGCTGGGTAGCACAGCATGTAACAGAAGTTGTCATCCTTTTACGAAAACAATGTTGAAATTACTTGAGGTCAAAAGTGAAAATAGGTTTGGTGGTCTCTTTTTTTCCTCCCTGCACGTCCAAGGAAGCCATTTGCCACAAGTTTAAAACTTACTGGCAGCTATTCCTGAAGAGGGACCTGAACTGTAACAGTGGGAGGTGTAACAGGTCAGAAGCATGGAACTCTGGCACAGTTGTACAAGGAAAGATCCGTAAACACCCACCCACATTACATTGGGCTGTGGCCATTCATATTATTTTATCTTTTCTATGTTCAAAACTACCCTTATTCACTGTATTTGCAAAAAATAGTTTTGGCACCTGTTTTTAAAAAGTAAATAAATGTTAAAAAAAAATTAATGGACCCCAATTCTTAATTGGAAGAAATATTTTTTTAAAGAAACGGTCAATTTGAAACAGAACCTTCTTTGTTGCATCTCATAGTTACAGTTGGCTCAGCAGTCTTCGGTATAAAATGCAATTCCGTAAAGAAAAAAAAGCCTAACCATGTCATAATTGTTATTTTAAGTAATTTTTATAATTCTTAGGATTCTCATGTTACTTTATTCAGTCTCACACAAGCATTTTTTTTTAATTTTCAGAAAATATATATTCCAAATAAAATTGGGAAGAGGTCTAGAAAAAATTTGCATTTGCATACCTATATCTTCACTGATTCTTAAACATTGATAAAATTCATAAGAGTGCAATCTTATTTTCAAAGGTATGAATAAACATGGAAATTCTTTTTAAAACATTACTTTTCATGTTCTCTATATAAAACACTTTTTTGCGTAACATTACTTTGAAAAAATAAGGGGGCTTTCACATCTCAATGATACTTTGAACTATACCAGTTTTTCTCTGCCTCCAACAACTTTAAGAAATATGAACTTCAACTCCCAGAATTCCCCAGCTGGCATAGACAAGTACTTAGACCAAACACAATATACTGAAGAAAATGGCATCCCACTCAAATATTCTGCCAAGCAAATAAATAGCCATTTACAACCAGAACAATGTCAACCTGATATTGGAAGATGAGCTCCTCCAGTTGGAAGAGGAAGAACAAAGGGTAAGAACGAACAGCATTTAGTTTTCTGCTGTGACTCAGGCAGGATGAGCATGCTTCAGATCCTGTTAGCAAAAAAATGCCACCGGAAGGGGCCTAGAAGACTTTCTGCCATAATGCCCACCTTCTGGAACATTCTCCCACGGGAGATCAGGATGTCACCAATCCTACTGGCTTTCAAAAAGAGCTGGTTCTTTGCCTGGACCTGGGGCCCCAAGTAGGTGCAAGATACAGTTTAGTGGTTAATTTAGTCATTATGGTGGGTGCTTTATTCTCAGCTGCTGTGTATTTTAATGGTTCTATTATTTTAATTGTTTTATTTTTAAAATGTTCACTGCCCAGAATTACTTTATTGAGATGGGTAGACATAGAAATTAAATAAATAAATAAAATTCCCCTCAATTAAATAAATTGTTCTCATTTGTAAATAAATAAATTGTTCCCAGCTTCAGGAGGCAGTTAAGATATTCTGAACTAATTTTGGTGTAGTCTTTAAAGGTAGCTCCACATAAATTACTCTGCAGCAGTCTATGCAGGTGGTGGTGAGAGCATGAGTTACTATCCCTAGGTCCTCTTGTAGCAGGTAAGGATACAATTGATGCACCAGTTTGGGGCAGAGTATAGTCTAGATAGCATCCTATAAACCTTTGCAGAGTTCACAGGCCAAAAAGAATCCTAGATAATACAGCTAGATGATTCTCTGATGACCACTATAGACTCTATAGACCACTATAGAATCCAAGCAGAGTCAAGCTTGCAGAGAATTTACTTTTGAAAAATGACAATCTCTCCTAAAACAAATAACATTAATTTTTAGTTCACAAAATAGCAGCTGCCATGAGTACCTTTAAAAAAAATCTGGCATCTTCTTGATTCACCAATATCAATTAAATTATTTCATTAGTTAATTATCTCATTTTCTCTACAATTTTAGACAATGTATTAGTAATTGGGAACACAGTATGTTCTACTATCACCACAAGTATAAATAATTAATATGATACAATTCACTTCCAGGAATTCCTTGTTCATTTTTTTAAAAAAACTACTCAGTTTGGCTTTTAAATTTTCAGCTCCAAATACTATTGATAAAATATATAATAAAAGTCCCTCCAGATTAAAGATGTAATATGAGGCTCAAATGTATTTGTTCTATTTGTGAAAAAAAAAAACCTGAAGTTTTACTATACTACAAAATACTGCATAACAGATGTGGCTAGGAAGAATCCCTTTATAATTTAACAAAACTATACTACTGCCAACTACATTTTAAACAAAAAGATGTACACTACTGATCTCTTTCCTTTCATCTTACCACCTGTTTCTGTAAATTTATTACATTCGTTGTTTCCTATTTTAGCAAACCACATAATGGCACAAAGGAAAATATGTCAACCTTGGAATTATTTGCAGTTTTTTCTGTCTGTCTCATGCAAGACCTGCAGTATGTTAAAAATACAGACTGGGTCTTTTTTGTCTGACAATCACCAAACTGCACAAATTACTCTCTTCCTATTCACCTGTTTGCAGCTGAATTGCCAAGCTGGGGCTGACTTTAGCAAGTCCTACAGGATTGATGACATATGCTGCTGATAAACCAAACAATATGAAGATATTACAGGCCAACATCTTTGAAAGATCTATGTGCCAGAGCCAAATTTCAACTATATACCGTATGTGCGGTACGTAGAAAGTATAACATTTTTGAAATGAAAAATCTTTCAGAAGTGCTAAATCTATCATTAAATAAATGACAGGCTGTAGCATAACTTCACAAAGGAGATCCAAAATTCTATTTAAATCAGGTATTTGAAAACTGTAAATGCTCTTGGCCAAAAAAATAATGCTAAATAAATGTTAGCATCATTTTCTTACTTGATTTTATTTTAAAGGTAATCCTCAGTTACCAACTACTTTGTTCAGCAACTGTTATAGTAATGTTGAAAAAAGAGATTTACAATCAGTCCTTGAACTTATTTGTGGTTGTTGTAACATACCTGCAGTCACTATTGTGATTTGGATGTTTAGCAATCAATGTGCATCTATAACAGTCACAGACTGCTGTGGTCACATAATCACCATTTACGACCTTCGCGGTCAACTTCCAACAAGCAAAGTCAATAGAAAAGCCGGCAGGAGGTCATAAGTTGTAGTAGTTGATGTTTCACTAAACGACCATGTATGATTCTCTTAACAACTGCAGCTGGAATTGATGTTGTAAGTCTGCTGCAGTCAAATTATGCTTTTCTTTAAGATCAAGTCACTTAGCAACAGAGTTGCCAGTACAAATTTGTGTTCAATAAGTGAGGCCTACCTCTACAAAATGTTGTGCATACTTGTGAAAAATTACCATGCATACACAACTGCAGACATTGTTGGAACTTATGCCAATTAATTGATACACAAGTACAACGACACCAGAGTTGGGAAAACCTTTCAAAATTGTCATGACATTTCAGTAAGAAAGACTGAAAGAAATACGATACGTAAGCATTAGCAATTTATGTAATATACCTATCCAAAGTTCTTTTTTATGAATATATCAATCTAATAATCATGTTCTGATTATGTCGTGAAAATATGCATCCTTCAAAGCCCCACACTGAAATAAAATGTAAAGAATAAGAGCTCAGGAGTTGGAACAAGCATTAAACCAGCTCAAATTTAATAAGACGGCAGATTTAATGTAGCAGAACACATTTCATTTTCACATTTTAGAGCTCATAAAGTGAATTCAGCAAAGGATGCCGAGCTATAAGAAAAAGGCTGTATAAATAAAGTAAATAGGAAAAAAGCTACATACAAAAATAAATCCTTACAATATTATTCACTTAATATATTAAAATATGTATTCATTAAAAATATTTACCGTTCTCATTCAATATTTTTAAACTGATGTTTATTTTAAAAGATTTTAGTCATGAGAATTCTATAATTCCATAATGAGAACTTCATAATTCTGACAACAAGGATGTATACAAGATTTTCTTTTTATTTGGTATGAAGTCAATTGGCAGTTTTACATTCATGCAATGCCACGTAAACTCCAGCTGGCATCTCATGCTCTGAGATTCAAACTTCAAACCCAGAAACATCCTTATTTGCAGCATTGCCAGGATAATTTTGTCTACCATTCACACCACTATTATTGTCAGGCAGTCTCTGCAGGTGTGCATGTACATAAATATACAGCTGTAACCAAGCAAGCCAAGTGAAATGCATAATGAAAACCTCAGCAGCTGTTTAAAATCCAGAGAGAACACTATGAGTTAGTATTTTTGGAAAAGCAAGGATGGCAAATTTATGATTATCCTAGCCTTCCAAAATAGCTTCTGGGTTGTGTCATTTTTATGTCATGTCTATTTATTAAAAAAATCACACTTTTTAATACTAGGAAAATGAAAGTGATTGTTTTGTAACACGAAAGTAGCTTCACATGTAAAATAAGTTTTATTACATGCAAAATGCTAAAGATTATTTCATGCTGGAGCAGATCATTATTGATCAAATTTATTGGCTGCCCCTCTTACCACAAGTAACTCATTAAGGGTACTACCGTATTTATCGGCGTATAACACGCAGTTTTAAAACTAAAATTCCAAGCTTAAACCCTGCCTGCGTGTTATACGCCGATACTCCGGGTGGCAGAAGCCCGGGACCCAGTCAAATTCGCTGCGCAAGGTGAAACGGCCGGCAGCAGCCCTGCTCTCCTGCTGCGGCTTCTGTTTCAATAGGGAAGAAAACTTCCTTTCGCTTCCCGGGCTTCTGCCGCCCGGCAGAAGCCCCGGGACCCAGTCAAATTCGGGAAGCGAAAGGAAGTTTTCTTCCCTACTGAAACAGAAGCCGCAGCAGGAGAGCGAGGCCAGCGTCCGTTTCAGTCGCTTCCCTTCTCCGTCTTGATTGCTGGAAGCAGTAACAAACGGCGCGTCCGCTCCGCATCGCCCTGACAACCACCCCAGCCGGCGGCTGCCAGGCCTCGCTGGAGTCAATTGCAAAGCTGCGTTCAGCGCTTTGAGGACCTGAGGCATCTTGGGAAATGTAGTTCCCTATCAGAAAGAATGGAGTAGCTGCGAATTTGTAACAACATAATATAACTTGGTGCTTCGCAGGTTACGAAAATCTCGTTTGATTTGCACACTGTTTTTTAAAAGTTAGATAAAGAAATTATGCTGTGAAAGCGACTAGATAGCCCCCCTCCCCTTCCTGTGTGTGAGAAAGGGAAGGAGAGGAAGGAAGGAGGGAGGGGGGAGGAAAAGAAGAAGGGAGGGGGGGAGAAGATGGAAGGAGAAAAGATGGATGGAAGGAGAAAGAATGGAAGGAGAAGGAGGAAGATGGAAGAAGAAAGGAAGAAAAAGAAGAAGGGAGGGAGAAGGAAGGAGGTAGGAAGAAAAGGGGAAGAGAGGGAAAGAGCAGAAAGACAAAGAGGATGAAGTTGATAGGCAAGAGGAAGGGGGAAGGAAGGGAAAAAAGAGGGAGAGAGTGAAGATGAGGAAGAGGTTTTTGGTTTCCAAAAAGCAGTGATTCTGATTAAGTTTTTTTGCTCAAAGAGGTGTTTTTTCATTTCATATTTGCCTTTTAAGAGGAGTTAATGTTATAATTCATGTTCTAATGTTATAAATTTTAATCCAACATTAAGTTCCGAGCTTCCAAGTCATTTATTTTTAATGAAAAAAATTTTTACTCAAATTTTTGTGTTAAAATGGGGGGTGCGTGTTATACGCCGGTGCGTGTTATACGCCGATAAATACGGTAATTATAGCACCACAAATTATAAATTGTTATCAAGCTTTGCTGTGTTCATTGTAGTATTTTACTCTTTTCTGTAAAGCTTCAAATCAGCTACCTTAAACAACAAATTTGCACATTTTTGGTATAAATATATAAAACCAAGACTTACAAATGGCAACTTTGCTTTCATAGCAGAAAGGCAAGAATTACCCTGAAATCTCCTATTTAATAATTCCACTGGGACATATTCTCAACAGTCTGTGTTTCTTTTTTAATTGTGTTTTCAATTTTTCTAGGAAAGTTTTTTTTTTAAAGGAAAGGTATTTTTTCACCCTGCCAGCAGTAGAAGTCACCTACAAATAATTCCTAATTAAGAAGATCCAGCAAACAAATATGTACAAGGCTGACTCAGCCTTCAATTCCTCAGAAGGATGGAAGGCTGAGTCAACCTTAAACCTATCAGGATCAAACTCCAGACTGTGGGCAGAGTTAGTCTGCAATACTGTATTCTAACCACTATGCCACCAGGGCTCATAAATCTAAATATGTAAATCTGCTTTCCATATCTTAAAGGATCACAGCCCAATCAGACAACAAAGATACAATACAATTCTCTTCAGAGAGAATAGTAAGCCCACTGTATACTACACAACAGAGGTGGGTTGCTCCCGGTTCGGCCTGGATCGAGTGAACCAGTAGGGGCGGCAGCGGGAGATTCTGCCCATCTACCCAGACGCTTCTACGAATGCACAGAAGTGTCACGCACTTAGTAAAAAAAATGGAAACCTACCACTGCTACACACTATTTTATATCTTCCTATAACAGCACATCATCCTTCATCAACCTAAGGGAGCTAGGCTGGTGTTGGGGTGCAGAATATCTAGACCTTTCTTTCATCAAAAGAAATGACAAGAGTTAAGATAAAATCTTTTTCTGGCCAGGATTCTATGATTAAGGCAACCACTTTGTTTTGCCTAATGTTCGGAAAAACTCATGTAATATCACTCACACTTTTTTTTTACTTTCTTAAACATTTCCAAGACAGAGTGCATATTTCAGCATATGCTATTTTATTTACTCAATTATGAAGTGACTGGATTTTCCAAACTCTCAGTAAAACGCACTATGTGCATAGCAGCAGTAGTTAGTGGCAACCAACGTTCCTCTGGGTTGTCCAAGTATTGCTTCTAGTTACACTGCATTATACAATTCCACAGCAAAGTCATCAGTCAATTCAATCAAAAAAATATTTTTAGTACTGTAGTAGAGCCATGCTACCACCAGCTACTTCTCACAAAACTGCCAAAGAGCAGCTGCCTAATTGACCACAGCCATGGATGTTTCTTTTAGTTTCTTTCCTAATACTTCTCATTAAAGGATATAACTATGACAAGGACATGATTGTTCATTGCCAATGTTGGTATCCATGTCTCCTACCTTACTCTACTTTGGCATAGAGGCCTCAGGATAGAACTCTATGAGAGAAACACACATAGATTGTCAGAGCTGGGTGGGGTTTCCTGCCATTCTTCCATTTTTCGCCCCATCAGTTCAGTAGGCTAGTACTGGGTAGATTTCCCTTGGAGAAACAAATAGAGAAGGTTGGACCATGTACATAACAAAACTGTGTTCAAATAAGGCTGTCCTTTTGAGGAAACTATTTGGAAGTTGATCAGATAGAGTGTCAGGGAAAAGGAAGTCAAAAGGATCAGATGGCCCTTGGAGACACTTAAATACATATTCTTGCAGTACTCCCATGCATTGGGTAAGGAAGCATATTCTAACTGTGAAAGCTCCTAACACTTTTTGTACAGAGGGCAAGGGAGAATTGAGCTGAGTTCCATTGATTGAGCCGTTCTTCTACAATACTAATCACTACAATGTAAGTGGTTCTTCAGTATGAGATTTTTATTACAGCAAGTGGTGAATATCTAATAAATATCAAAGCTGCCCAGAGTGAGTGGTATCAAATGGAATATAAATTAATTAAATAAATACATACTCCACAGTTTCTACCTCACATTTAATAGTCAAGTAGTTCAGTATAGTGTGGGTTCATACAGTTTTCATATTTGACATTATTTCATATTTGACATTATTTATTTATTTATTTGACACCCATTCTGCTGCAAAACTAGGATTTCAGTTGTTACGTGAACCACTTGACAACTGTCAGGTTAAGAAAACTTTGTGGATGTTGCATCCAGTTTTTCGAGCTAAACAGACAAACCAACAGGCCTAGAAGATGAAAGGCAATAGTAATTGAGCATATCTATTTTACCCTCTAATAATGGTGCAGAGAAAAAGTGGAATCACTTTAAAGTTAACTCTTGCATTTATTCTTTTAGTTGAACGGTCTGGGAAACATTATAATTAAATCTCTCTCTCTAGTCACCATATCTATAATGACTATAAACAAAGTTCAAATGAAATCTTAAGCTTTAGAGGTTTGCAAACTAAAAACTAATGTTCATCAAGACAGCTGCAGAAGCAATCTCAAAAGTTAAGAAAGCCAGACCTCTTTCAGGCTTCACATATAATGTACATGGCTGCTTCTGTTTCTATCATAACCTATTTTCATTCGGGGGGGGGGTTCCCCCTTATTCATACAGAGCAATCATTAATTTATAGAGTCATTATAATAATACGCCATAATATTGCTGACTGTTGTGACAAACAGGCCCTTTTAATTCAGCTGCTTTGTACTTTAAGAAATGCATGTTAAAAAATTACTTCATAGAAACATAACATTTTCTAAACATGAAGCAATAAAGTCAGGATTTTGGAAATTCTACAGTATTAACTTAATTACATCGGCAAGTGCATTACATGCTAGATTTTTCATTAGAGCAAAAAACATTTAAAGTCTATTTTCCAGACTTAGTGAATGTTGCTATGACACATTTGGTCAATAGAAATGGATGAAAAACAGTAAAGCTTTGAAGCAGAAGCCAGAAAATACCACTGTGGTTTACCAAGAGTAGGATGCACAAAATATTAGACCACAGTTAATGAAATTAAGCCAATGTCTTAAGTTAGCAAAATGTGTGCTCTGTTACTTGTTTGGAACTTACACAACTAACTAATCTTTGAAAACTCCTTTGCCGCCAGAAAATACTATCTTCTGCATCTCTTTATAATTAAATCAGGGAACTACCACTGCTTTGAGTTTGCATTATTTTAATGCAAAGGAACAGTAAAAAAAATGTAATCTTTTTTGTTTCTACAGACTTATGTTACACATTCACGGATTTTCCTTGAATGAATTCATGGGTATGGAGAAAAGGTCAACATGATAAAAATGAGATAAAGCAAATAATTTATTAAGGTGGAAACAACAGAAACTAGTATTCGGCTTTATTTCACAGTTTGTTCTTTCAATGCATATTGCATTTGAATTTGCTTTCATTACTTTACTGAAAGTTTGCTAATATCTGATGCCACTGAAAATATTATCTTATATGCTACCTATATACAGATTCTCATGTATGTATTCTGAATCATTAAAGATTAAACAGAACTACTTCAAACAATCTTACTTTTAAGATTTGCTAGAATTAAAATGGTCTTTATGATTACTACCATAAAAGATAAACTTGCTGAAATCTAAATTTTGATTTAAACCATGCACACCTGTGCTTTCAAACATTATAATGTATTATGAAAGAAGTAAATGCTGAATATTTCATTCTTATTACAACCTTCGCAACTTCTTAGTAACCATTGAAAGTACTCATCTTAGACTTTTAATTGGAGAGAATTGCACATAAAAATTAACATAATTATTGTCTTTCTTTGATCTTTTGGGAAGATGTTGTATGCATACCACTACATAGTACCCACCAGATATTAATAAAAAAGTGTTCTTCATCCAACAGAAGTTTAAGTACCAATAAAAAATTAGGCTTTTTTCTTATATTCTATTGGACTTGCTGATCTGCAGAACTCTGCATAATATTTCCATTTTTTTGTTTAATATTATTATTATCCCATCTTTTATTGTTTTATAAGTAACTCAAGGTAGAGAATATGCATAATTCTTTTTTTTCCTATTTATTCTGCAATAAGAGGTAGGTTTGGCTCAGAATCAGTCACTGGTCCAAGATCACCCAACCAGTTTTCATGCCTACGGCAGCATTAGAATCTCCTGGTTTTTAGGACAGTATCTTAACCACTATACAAAACTGGCTCAAGTAATTTGTTGTCATCATACTTCTTCCTATTTTGAACATACTACACAGCTGATTCTTACTTATTACTGCATTTCCAAAATGCAGGATTGTCTGAAGCAGATTCCTTTGATTTGTTCCTGGAGATTATGAGTTGGCACGTAAACGGTAATTTTTCCTTTGCCTGATCTAATCAAGGGACATGAGCTGAACTGCTCAACTCAAGCAGTGACACTTCATGAACATCTTGCTAGAAGTTGCTATTTAGAACATAAGAAATCCATTCCACAACTACACACAAGAATATTAATCTAATGTATTCTAGGCCATTTCATAAACATTTATAAAACCCAACCAAATTACATTCTAATGTGCCATAATGAAACACTATTTTAATTCAGTCTAGTCTATTTAGTCCATCCGAACAAAACAACAAAACATTATGAACTTGATTTACACAACGATATTTTTAGCAGGCTTCTGAGAGAGAACTAGAGCTTCTATGAGGCATAACATTTAAAATATCTCGTCTTGCAAGAAAGAAACATCAGTACTCATTTCAAAGGAAAGCCTGACATGACATATTTCAAAGGGAAAGAAAATTGAATCCATTTTATTCTCGCTACAAGCAAAGAAAAAAAAATAGAGGAAGTGTGTCAAAATCAATCAACAATGGAACCTTCAATGAAATTTATTTAAAACTATATAGGGCAATATCCTGCTCAATAAAAACAAGAAAAATATGTAACGATGGAAGAGATCATTACCCTTAAAACAAAACATTAATATCTCTATTAGCAGAGGTGTTGAATTACATGGGTCTTTAACAGAAGCTGTATTACATTCCAACTGAAAATACAGCTCAGAGCCCATACCCTTATTTCCATAATCATTTTCATATGCCAAGCATACATTAATGCAGTATTATCTTCAGAACAAGAAACAGACATTCCTTTAGAAATTAATTCAATATTGAAATGCATCACATTAAGTTTTTTTTACCCACATTTCTCTCAGGAACACTTGCAATGCAACCACTACATAGAAAACTTGTAATATTCTTTCCAAGGACTCCATTATGTCTGACAGAAAAGTCTAAAGTATAAACTTACCATTACAAAAGCATGCAAGTTTGTCCTATTACAAAATTATTTCTGTGAGCACAACCTTTAATTAATTTAAACAATTAAACTAAAATATGAAACAAGCAGATATGCTTCAAAAATCTCATTCACTAATTCATTAGCTCTCATATTCAAGTTCATTATAGTCATCTTAGCAATGCTGGTAATGAAAAAAATCAGTATACACAAGAATTTATGATGGAAGAAACTAGCTGCATAAACCCATGGTCCAGTATTGATCTCTAAGCCCTGCCCTGGTTTAAGTCTCAATACACAGTTATTTCGGAATCAGGCAATGATAAACCAGTTCTTAAAACCTTCCCATGGAAAATGCTGGGACTTGTCCAGGTAGTCATTAGAAGTCAAGACTGACTCAAAAGCTCCAAAACAAAATTAATAGCAATCTGTTTATTAACAGAAAAGTGATTTCAACATGAATACAAAAATACCAACTGATACAACTGTCTCAATATTACCCTTATATAAACTACTGTGCATGTTTTTCTATTTAGAGAGGTGATGCTAGTATTATTAAAATAGCAAAGCAAAACAGGATTTTATTTTAGTACGAAGTATTATGAATTAGAGATATATTTATACTTTGAAAGCCAAAAATTTCTTCCAAGTGCACATGGGTGAGAAGGTAACATCTTCAACAACTTCTTAAAGCTGCAACATTTCACCACAACATTACACATCTCTATTTTACAGCGGCCACACAACACTAAGATGCATACAATCCTAGTGGACATTTATTTTTTCTGGTGCCCAAGTTTCATTCTATGCAGTTAATGCAGAGGCCATTTATAAAATGAACCTACAATTCTTTCAGTTTTTCAATTCCACTAATGTCAGTAATTCTATTAAATGATCCTTTTTTGCATAAAAGGGCAATATAGGTGCTTTTTATATAACATATTGTTCCAAGCTATACAATCTAAATAAATTAGTACATAAATTATCCACTGATCTATTTTAAAACACATGTGTTATCTATCCTTCCAAAGAAAAGGATTTAGAAAGAGATGATAAAAACAATGAAAAACCAGTTGCTGCTATTCCTTCTAGTGGACAAGAATTTCTGGGAACTGGGAAGCACATATATTTAATTAATTGTGGTTGGTTGCATAGTCCGCCAGATATTTAGATCTGATTTGGCATTTTTATCAACCTATCACGTTCTTTCCAAAGATCTTGAATGGACAGAGGTTGTTGGACAGTGTTAAAGTTAAAGTTAAGAGCCAAGGTGGCGCAGTGGTTAAATGCAGCACTGCAGGCTACTTCAGCTGACTGCAGTTCTGCAGTTCAGCTGTTCAAATCTCACCGGCTCAAGGTTGACTCAGCCTTCCATCCTTCCGAGGTGGGTAAAATGAGGACCCGGATTGTTGGGGGTAATATGCTGACTCTGTAAACCGCTTAGAGAGGGCTGAAAGCCCTATGAAGCGGTATATAAGTCTAACTGCTATTGCTATTGCTATTGCTATTGCCACAGAATACAACCTGTTCCAAATAAAGTTGCCTTTTGCAATTGACTGATGGTGATATTGTCAATACCAATGATGTTCAAGTAGTGCTCTAGATGTTTTGGGATTGCATAAAAAGGGCTTGTTGTTTTCAGCACTATTTTTGCTTTTTCTTTGTGACAGTCATTCTATATCTCTTTACAGGTCTTTTTATTTTTTTATTTTCTCCAATTATCATTACAACAATGTAAAATCACAGCTGTTGGTTCTTTAGCTGGTGTTGGCCTTGACATGCATTGAGCTCTTTCCAAGGATCTAGTATGTAGAATATGTGCGGATCCAAGCAATGTAGCCTTGGGTAATTGACAGGTGGAAATGTTGTCAATGCAGAGATTTTCTAAGTGGCTTCCAAGACCTTTTTAGTATGGCACCAAAGGTGCTGTTAACCAAAGTGAACCACCATGGCCAGTTTATGCCAAAATCTTTCAACTTTAATTTTCAGATCTTGATAATCTGTGATCTTCTCCAATACTTTGTCTTCTATTCTGCTATCCCCTGGTTTTGCCACATCAATTATCCACACTTTCTTCTTTTCAACCACAATTAAATCCGATATACTATGATAAGTCAAAGCTTTATCAGCTTGTACTTGGAAAACCCATAATATTTTAACCTGCTCATTTTATACTACTTTTTCCAACACTATTTAACTGACAGTTAAATACGGCTATATAAGACAATCCCCTGAAACAAGCTTGTAAAAAGCCACTATAATGGAAGTTTCTAGATGGCAAGAAACATCTCGACACACAGAAATATTTGTAAATTGGATGATAATTTGTTCTCCTTTCTATTCTGGGCTTTCATGCATCAAACAGAAGTAAAGCTACTCTGGCCAAGATTGTCTGATAAAAGTTTTTATGTGAAAAAAATATGGAACATGCAAAATTACGTATATACTAAATTCAGAATACAATAAATTGCTTCCATTTACTATCAAAGAAATAAGTATCCATATGTTATTTCTTCTGACAGGACAGAAGTTTTCTGCAGGTTTGAGAGCTGGGAAACAACAGGATTAACTCTCTTGCTTGCAATTGCAGACACTTTTAAAAGACACTAAATTCACAAACCTCATTTTCTAATCACAAAATTGCTGATTAACTACTTTTAAGCTATTAGATAACTTTTTTCATGAATTGTTCATTAACTATTTCTAAGCTATTAGAGATCTTCAGAAGAACATGTTTCAAAGCACCAGGTGAATCGGCTTTCAATCCTGAATAAAGAAATTTTTAAACTTAAGAATTTAAAGAATTTGAAATAAACAGTAAAAAGCTAAATAATATTTTGATTTTTAGAAAGTTATAAATGGTACAGACAAAATTGGAATATACAACAATTTACAATAAGATTTTGGAATTAAATATAAATAACAGTTTGTTGTGGGAAATATTCTTTTTTGCATTTTTCAAGATAAGCAATTTCATCATTTCAAAAACTGGACACTAGAAGGGACTAAAGTGTGTGGGTACAGAAAAGCCTGTAAAATGTAACAAAGAATTATAACAGTGAAAATACTAAAGTAGATTTTTGAAAGCATAGAATCAGAAAATAGTAGCCATAATATCAACAATGTTTGTAATGATGTCTGGATGAATATCATTCTTTCAAACAGGAAATCAAATGATAAATTTTCCATAAAAGATTTATAGAATCCTGGTAGCCATTAACATGTACAATGGCAATTTTATATATTCTGTGAAATTTACATATACATAAATGTTTGCAAGATTACAGCACTCAAAAGAATCCTGCACATTGTCCAAAATGGCTATGCAGAAAAGTTTAACTAGGGTCAAGCATAGTCATTCCACCACATCATGACTCTTGACCTTAGCAGTAGACACACTGCTGCTATGCATTATAGCCAGAACATTTCTCTGCTCAAGTTATTAACCTTGCAACATTCAATGATTCTCTCATTCCACAAATGTCCAGATTACTAATTCTTCCTAGGCAAGTAAAATGTGTAAAATAGAAAGGGTTTTGGAAATAGCAGATGTGATACTTTTCATATCCATCCAATCCTTGTACTCTTTTTTTTTCAACCTTTCATACAATTTAGGGAAGTTAAAACTTCATCCACCAGAGAGGCAGAATATTAAGCTTTAACAGGGGACTTTGTCTCAAATCACAGATATCAGAAGGGACAGTTAACCCTCAGGTAAATAGTTTGCTTGGCATGGGGAATGTTACTTTAGCCCCAAACAAACACAGTTCTGTTTAAGGTTTCAATCTACCCCCTCCGGGTTAATTGGATAGATTAATTAGTTCAGGTTTGAGGTTTGTGTGACATTATGACAATGTCTTGCCAGAATAGGAACATAAAGTACACCACAATTCACTGTTAGAAGTTGGCAGCCTTTTCTTTGTGGAGGAAAAAAGCTCTAGATTTGCTTTACACAGGACACCCAGACAAGAAAACTCTTGGCAATTTACCAGTAAATATAAAGCAATGATGCTAATGTTTGGTATTGTCTCCTTTTTTCTTTCAGTGTGATGCATTATACAATTAAACCTAAATAACACAAAATAATCACTTGGCTTTTCATTGAAAAAAGTGACAGGTAATGAAAGCATGGGATTAAGAGTGGGGGCAACTTTTTTTCAAGAAGGGGGGAGGACAACAGGCTGAGCCAGTTTACTTTAAAACTCAACTGCCAATATTTGCCACCACTCTTTGAAACTCTTTCAGCTGTCATCATACATCTTGGCTCAAGACTGCAGTGCTCATTTCTTGCACAGATTTGCATGAAAATTACTGGGCTGCCACTTTCTTCCTACAGTCATTTTAAATCACGAGGAGGGGTTTTCAACTGATTAACTATATTATTTACATTTGACTTTCCTGAGACTTTTCTCTAGTCCTAGGTGTACAGGTCCAATGGCTAAAGTAGCTAATTTTCACTGGCGAGGGTCTAGAACCAAAGAAAGGTAATCAGATCTAAAGCTTACTGCTTTCAGACACAATTGAATTATCTATCAAGTTAACTAATGTACTCATGGCACAGCAACAGGTAAGAACAGCACTGAACTCATTAGTCCCTGAAATGATACCTTAAACAATACTGTATGTAGTTTAAAATCTAACTCAGGGTGCTCAGAATAAGTGTCAGTTTTGGACATATCACGTGGAACACACATTTCAACCCAGATGATTGGAGGGAAATGATTAAAGCTCAACAACCTGCATTACGATTCAGTTCAGAAATGTGTCTGATGGGGAGGTTGGGGGGGGGAGAGAAAGAAAAGGATGGAGGAAGAACAGATTTCAGAGGCATTAAAACAGCAATTGCCTGTCTTTCCAATCTTTCTCTTAACTGGCTAAAAACCTATGTAGCAAATCCAAAACCCTTTTATATGAACACCTGGGAAGAATTCTGAGTTCTGTTACTTTCCTCAACATTATCCTGATGTGGTTTTGACCAGATGTTTAAATGTTACAACATGTACTTTTCTTCTTTTCTTCCAAGGAAAAAGGAAAATAAGAGGAATATTTGACTTCACTCCACAAGAGACCTATTTAATAGCTTGGTGGTTATGCAAGTAAAGGTAGCTTGGCTAAGTCAGTGTTGACGACATATAGAACGACATGATCCTAATGAGTTGGAAAATATTGGCTCTCCTGAGATTTAACCAGATGCTACTGCACTGAGAAAGCTACTGTATTATTGAATTTCATTTTTGTGAGGTAAAATTTATTATTCAACCATTACAGTATTCCACATGAAGTCTTCCATAAAATAGTTTTGCAGTTACTTTCTGGAAAATAGGTTTTATTTTCACTTTAATACATCATTTACATGAGGGTTCCAAATGCCTATTTGATCATTTTAAGCAGATAAATTAGAGGTCTGCAAGCAATTTTGTTTAAAACCCCCACACAGAGATTAATAGAATTGGACTGTCAACAAAATTACAAATTACTTAAATGCAGCAGGAAAAATGCACTCTCAAGGTTCAGTTTCTACATAAAATAAAACTATGTGCAATGGCATTAATATTTTCCTGGCATATGCATCAGAATCCAAACTTCAAACTTACTACAAAGAATTACATTAGGAAAACTCTCAAAGAGGAGATAAACACAGCCTTCCATCAGTTTAGAAACAGATGGCGTCTAAATTGAATAAATTAAATTAAATGAACATTATTAATGTAATTCTTCAATTACAAACTGGGATAGTATTGTCTCTTACTAACTTAAATTTTGAACAGTATACTTTAGAAAAAAGGAGGGTGTGATAACCAAAGATCTTTAAACACATACATTGAACAACTATAAAAGCAAACTGTAGTTGGCTATGATAATGTCTTGTTGGAAAACCAAAGGGTTTTTTTGCTGACCAATATGTAAAGGAAGTTTTAAACTGATTCTATCCCAGGGCAGTAACTATATTGGAGTCTATGGTATAGTGCAGTGTTTTTCAACCTTTTTTGTGCAAAGGCACACTTTTTTCATGAAAAAAATCACGAGGCACACCACCATTAGAAAATGTTAAAAAAATTTAACTCTGTGCCTATATTGACTATATATAAAGTAATTTTCCCACAGCATATCTTACACTATGTCACGGCACACTAGTGTGCTGCGGCACAGTGGTTGAAAAACACTGGTATAGTGTAATATTAATGCAATATAGGGTTTTCAATTTCAATTATATAGCATGTGAGGGATGTGTGTTTGTGTTTTAATTTTTATAGTTATACTGTGTACACTGAAGATGGCATTTAATTTTGTTATATGATGTGCAATGGCTATGAAATAAACTAAACTATTAGTTAAGATTTATTTTCAAGAACCTAAATGTCAATTTTGTAAATTATGACACAAGCACATTTATTAATGCCGGTCAAAATACAATGGCTTACCTGGAGGATTCTTCAGTTAATTTGTTTAAATAATATGTTATTTATTTAGGTAAATGAGTGCATTCAGTTTTTTCAAATATATTCAATACATTTTATTGTACAGTTTTTACATGTACAAACTTACTTATATCACATCAGAATTTTTTTTAAAAACTGTATCTCAACTTTAAACATATGAATGAATGAATGAATGAATGAATGAATGAATGAATGAATGACACACGATACATACAAATGTTGTCATTACCTGATATTTGGAAGACTTCGTTCATTAAACTTTCATTCACTAATGATGAATTGGAATTTCCAGTATAAGCCCAACTCTGCCAAATAGTTTGCATTAGAAAGTTCTGAGCTCTTGTAGCCTGAATTGTCAAATTTGGAAGTTCAAATATAAATTCGTTCACTGCAGTATTAGATCGCTTAGACCTAGGAAGTAAAAAAGGATGGGAAAAATTAGAATTGCATAGTATTATTATTGGAACATATACACATACATACATACGTACGTACGTATGTATATACGTACGTATGTACCTACATATATATACATACAGGTGTACATACCGTATTTTTCGGACTATAAGATGCACCTTTTTTCCTCAAAAGAAAGGCTGAAAATCTGGGTGCATCTTATACAATGAATATAGCATTTTTTGCCTCCTGAAGCCCGCCCCTTCACCAAAATGGCCATGCATATCCTTATGGAGGCTTTCAGAGAGCTCCTGGAGGTTGGGGAGGGCAGAAATGAGCAAAAAATGGGCCGTTTCCCCCCCCCCCCTGCCTCAGCAGCACTCTATAAGCCTCCACAAGGCTATGCATGCATATTTTTTTTGACAAAAAATGAGCCGGTTCTTGCTCTTTTGCTTCTTGCTCCCCCAAGGAGCACTCCGCAAGCCCCCCCAAAGGCTATTCATGCCTTTTATTTGAAAAAAAACAGGCCCGTTTTTGCAAAAAACAGGCCGTTTTTCGGAGGTTTGCAGAGTGCAAAAACTCCCCCCCCCCCCGCTTTTGGAAAGCTCTTTAACTGATGAGAATTACATTGATCAAATGCTATGTTCCAGCAGGAACAAAGACTTAAGGTTTGTCAGTGATTTCCTTCTCCAGCACATGGATAAATACACCTGAAAACATCTACCTACCTACCTACTCTCTCTCTCTCCCTACCTACCTACTGTATCTCTCTATCTCTCTATCTCTCTCTCTCTCTCCCCCCCCCTCTCTACCTACCGACCTACCAGTGATGTGCGGTGAGGTTTATGGCTGGTGAGGCACTGACATCATCACAATCTTTTTATTAAAATGCCTTTGTAATACAGGGGTTTTTAATAAAAGGATCTGTACCATTTTGTCCTGTCCTTGCGCGTTTCGAAGGGGTGGTGGGCAAGAACGTATCGCCGAGGACCATATGCAGTGACCACCAGTGGCCATCAACAACAAAAAAAGTGATGGGGGGGGAGCGAGGAGCCAAGGAGTTCCTTGTTGTGTTTTCCACAAGGGCCGACAGTCCCTCCGAGGGGGGGGAGCAGAGAGAGAGAGAGAGATGATGATGATGATGATGATGATGATGATGATGACGACGACGACAATTAAGTATCAAAAGCCTTTTGAGTTTGACAATATAATACATTATCCAAAATTATAATCTTATTTTCAGATGCATTTTTTTTGCCATCTTTGTTATTTTCTTTTTTAAAAAATCAGACTTGCTTCCAATTTGTGCCTTCTGGCAAACTATAGTTTTCTTGGCAAGAGATTTAGCTTGCCATTGCTTTCGTCTTAGGTCTGAGAAAGTTTCTTTCTTTCCTTTCTTTCTTTTCTCTTCCTTTCTTTCCCCGATTTGTTTCCCTCTCTTTTCTCTCTCTCATTCTCTCCCTTCAGCTGTCTTTCATTTCTCTCTCTCTCTTCCCCTTCTCTCTCTAATTTGTTTCCCTCTCTTTTCCCTCTCTCCCAGTCTCTCCTTCCAGCTCTCTTTCATTGCTCCCTCTCTCTTTCTCCCCTTTTCTTTTCATCTCTTCATTGCGCGTGCAAGCAAAATACTTTTCTGGGCCGGGATCACGGTGGCGGGGACAGCAACTCCTTCCGCTGCTGCCACTAGAAGTGAATACCTGGCTGCGCTGCGGAGAAAAGCCACACTGTGCAGGAGACTCCTTAGCGCTAGACTCAGGTCACCTCGAGCCGCGGTCCCATTCCCCTCCTTCTTGAACCAACATGAAGGGGACCGCGGCTCACGCTGACCTGAGTCTAGTGCTAAGGAGTCTCCTGCACAGCGTGGCTCTTCTCCGCAGCGCAGCCAGGTATTCACTTCTCAGTGGCAGCAGCGGAAGGAGTTGCTGTCCCCACCGCCGTGATCCTGGGGTATTTTGCTTGCACGGACAAGAAAGAGATGAAAGAGAAAAGGGAGAAAGAGAGAAAGAGATAGAGAGAAATGAAAGAGAGATGGAAAGGTAGAATGGGAGAGAGGTAAAAGAGAGGGAAACAAATTAGAGAGAGAAAGGGGAGAGGGAGAGAGAAATGAAAGAGAGCTGAAGGGAGAGAATGAGAGAGAGAGAAAAGAGGGGGAAACAAATCAGTGCTAAAAGCCACTCCCATCCTCCCTCCCTTCCTCTCTACAACCTTCCCCCAAAAGCCTTTTCCCAAATAATACCAGCAGCCATTTCATCTCCACCAAAGTAGATACATACACACACACGTGTGCGCCACACACACACACACACACACACACACACACACACGCACACCAAACAAAAAAATAAAATAAAATAAAAATGGCAGAAATGGAGAAAGAAGTGAGACCTCCAGAAAATAAAAGAAGCAGGAAGCCGGCTCATCCTGTAAAAAGGGAAATCAATGAAGAGATGAAGGTACATCTCTGCGCTCCCCCTTTATTGCCACTGTTTCGCAAGCGAGAAGGGAAGAAAAAGGGAAGAGGGGTAGCTGCGGTGCCGTTGAGTCACAGGAAGAACAAGCGCCCTCTACTATGAGGCAGGAGAACTGCGTGCCTCACCTACCTCGGGACTTTTTAGGCTTTTAAGCCTCGCTTAACTCTGTTTGAGCGATCATAAAACGCCTAAAAAGTCAGACTAGATGAGGCATGCAGTTCTCCTGCCTCATAGTAGAGGGCGCTTTTTAGAGGCTTTTTTAAACAGTTAGGCAGTCATTCACAGTGAGGCAGCAGCTAGCTAACCTCACCTCAGCACTCGCCTTTTTCCTTTTACATTTTTTTTTCTTTTCATGATGAGAGCAGTGAGGCTGTGCCTCACCTGACTCACCTGACTGCATGTCACTGCTACCTACCTTCTCTCTCGCGCTCTCCCTATTTATCTACTATATTTCTCTCTCTTTCTATTTCTCTCTATCCCTCTACCTACCTACTTACCTACACACACTCTCTCTTTCCCTACCTATCTACTGTATTTCTTTCTTTCTATCCTTCTACCTACCTACCTACTCTCTCTCCCTACCTGTCTACTGTATTTCTCTCTCTCTCTCTTTTTCTATTTCTCTCTCTATCCCTCTACCTACATACCTACCTACACTCTCTCCCCCTACCTACCTACTGTATTTCTCTATCTCTCTCTATTTCTATCTCTCTCTATCCCTTTATTTACCTACCTACCTAACCTCTCTCTCTCTCTCTCTCTCTCCCTCCCTCCCTCCCTACTATATTTCTCTTTCGTTCTCTCTCTCTCTCTATCCCTCTATCTACCTAGCTAGCTACTTTTTTTTTAATTTGTCTCTTCAAAACCTTGGTGCGTCTTATACTCCGGTGCGTCTTATACTCCAGAAAATATGGCATATAAGTATATATATAAACAGACAGATAGATAATCTCCATGTAGTCTTGCAATGCATGACAAATTACATTTCTAAATTATAAGACAATTTAGGGATTAGAACAGTGATGGAGAATATTTGACACACATTAAAAGTGAAATGCCAAGATGTTTTGGTTGGCACTCCAGCATTCACCAACACCCAACAACTATTCTCCAAAGCACGCCCCAGTCACATGTCACTATAGAAATCACGAAGAATAGGGTGTACTATCATGTGGCCTCCTAACTCTCTGGATGTTGTGTAGCCTTCAGAACCTATGAAAATTGCATGAGAACATAGCGTCTTTGTACAGTTTTTGAAGGCTGCAGAATTATTTGAAGCAATCCATTGTTTTCATAGACTATGACATAACATTATTGGGGCAGAGAGGACAAAGTTCTGTCCTTATTTTAAAAAGACACATATTCCCTTAGCTTGATACAAAATGTTTTGAAAATCTGCTAAACTAAGTTTAAGCACTATTTTTAAATGAGAATAGAGTTCAGTACTTAAGCAAATGCCATGCAAATCTACAGCCTATGAAATAGAGCTAGAAATAACTCATTCCTTTAAAATCAACAACCCTTCGTAATTTAAAGAACATAGCAGTGAACAGCTGGCTGCACAGGTTTATAGATTATCCCAAAATGTAAGACTGGAATCTGCCAAGAATTTCCTAAAATTATTTTTTATTACTCATATCCTGCATAGTAAAATAAGTTCATTTTTCCCAACATAAGACTAGTGGACCTGTTGTTAGAAACTTGTGATTAAAAAAAGCTGGGGGAATCAGGCAGGGGGAACTATTTAAAAAAAACTAAAGAAAAGGCTAGATATAATCAAATTGGCTGTTATGCACTTCAACATGTTCAGTTAATCTTAAAAAGAGAAATACTTGTCATATATTCATAGCATTCTCAATTATTCCAACTACTTAATTTAAGCAAATGATTAAAAGACACGAGAACCAAAGAATCCAAATCAATCTGAATATGGTCACTTCCCAAAAGTTTTGGAACTTCTGTTCATTATCATATTTAAACTAGCACAAATTAATTCCCAAAAGAATGCATATAAAACTATGTGTAAGCACATGCACACAAATGCACACAAATGTTAACTGTATACTTTATGTTGTTACATGGAAATACAATAATTCTTCAACTCCCGTTGACAAATATAAATTATGAACTTTAAGAACAAAATATCTATAGCAAAAAATAATAATCCAAATAAAAAATAAATGTTTTAGAAATAAAATTAATGGACAAGCTTGCTCACTGATAAGTGGGTGAATGGGAGATCACCCAAACCAGAGCTCCTGAAGATGGACTTGGCAATAGCTATTATATAAGAAAGGCCATTCCTTCAAATACAGTCATAACAAGCCCTGAAGAATGTTGTAGATCAGGGGTGTAAAACTCTTATTTCACTGAGGGCCACATTAAGGTTGTGTTTGATCTTGGAGGGTGGGCGTGGCCATGGTGGGCGTGACCCAGGACTTGTGTCAGGGGCACCTGTGGTGGCCAGGTAAGGCAGGCTTTCCCTGACAACCACCCTCCCTCTCCTTTCCTTCCTTCCTTCCCTTCCATTCTTCTTTTTCCTTCCCTCTTCATTCTCCTTTCTTTTTTCTTCTCCTCTTTGCTTATTTTTCCTTCTTGCTCTCTTCCCATTGTTCCTTCTTTGACTTTCTCCTTTCCTGTCCCTTCTTGTATGCTCCAAAGCAAAAGGGAAACTCCCTTTTGCATCTGAGCATGCAAGAAGAATAAAACGGGGTGCAGGGGGGCGCACACGGCTCCGTTGTTGTTGGCAGAGGCACCACGGGCCGGTCCTTTGCTGTTTCCAGAGTGGCCTCGTGGGCCAGATCTAAGCGCCCCATGGCCGGATCTGGCCAGCGAGCCTTGAGTTTGACACTCCTGTTGTACATCAATTCCAACATTCATACTACAGTTCCTCTATTTTCCATTTGAATTTGAAACAAATTAGAGTTTACTGCAGACCTGGCTACTGGCTACTACCCGGGGGAGAGCCTTCTCTGTGGCAGCTCCGGCCCTTTGGAACGAACTCCCCGCGGAGATTCGGACCCTCACCTCTCTCCAGGCCTTCCGGAAAGCCGTCAAAACCTGGCTGTGCCGGCAGGCCTGGGGTTGATGAGTTCCCCTCCCCTCTCGACTTGTGTGGCTGTATGATTCTTGTTTATTTTAATCACGTGTATTGTGTTTTATGTTTCCCTTTCCCCCTTTGAGTTGTTCGCCGCCCTGAGTCCCTCCCGGAGAAGGGCGGCATACAAATAAACTAAATCTGAATCTGAATCTGACCTATCTTAACTTTGTTTAAAAATACCCATGTTGTACAAGTATGGTTTGTTCTAGTTACATTCCTTTTGTTCTTAAAACATATTTATTTCCTCAGGAGGATATATATGTATAAACCCCAATTAAAGTTACTGCATCAAAGAAAGAATAGGCATCATGCTCTTTCTCTATAGCCAACAGCCAGCTACTTTCTCCCAACAAGCGAGCCAGATTTAAAACATGCCTCAGTCACTACTATCTCACAGACCACACATGAGTACCACATCTATTTTTGTCATCTGAAGGGTTAAACAGGCTTAATGGATATTTCTGATGCAACACCAGAAACTTGGTATCATTTGCATACAACTGCATTGAACTCACAGCCACCAGGCAAAATCAATATGTTGGAGTTTATTGACTTTCCACAAATTCATGATTAAAACAATAAAGTAAAATAATAACCCTTCTAATGCCCTTCCTAAGCATTACAATTTAAAGTTAACACTTTCTAAGTATTAAAATGTTAGTTATGATGCTTTAATTAGAAAATATAAGATATAAGGCCAAGAAATAAGTAAACAAGTTACATACATAGTTTGTTAAAATGGTTTCAAGTGGCAGTAACTTTAGAATTTTATCACAATTTAATACAGATGTCCATGTATTACCCAGAATCCTCTGCTCTAGTCATGTAGTATCACAACCAACCAACCAAAAGTAGCATACCTAGCAATAACCTTTTTGGCTACTAATTCCAAATATGTTGTTTAATAGTGACAAATATTTTTAAAGGTGTTATTTCATCCAGGCAATGAAATATTCTAGTGCAAATATTACAGTAATAATATATACTGATACATAATGTTTCAAAATATTTTTAAATAAAAACAAAGAAAGCTACATTGCAGGTTTATCCAAGAAATAAAATTGAGATTTTCAATCATTATTCAAAAAAACATACAAGGGGAATTCTATAATGTTCATAAAATAGCTTTGTTTTTAAAAAATGATGGTCTGTTGGATATGTAGAACATGTGCATCATCCAATGTGTAGACTTTAAGCAACACTGATGTGTAAAATCTCGAAACCCAGTTAAAGCAGGTGGTATAATTTTAAAAAACAAAGTGCACATGCAAGTTTAATCACATTACCAGGTTATTCTTCAGGACTAGTTCCCATTCACTAAATGACTTTAAATGAAGCTCTCAGTCTGCAGGCTGATTTGGATAAATCAGTTCAAATACCATTTGATGTATTTCATCTGGAGTTCTATTCGTTGTAGACTACATTTAGCAATCTGGTTGTAATATTCATTTATTCCCACTCCATTACCACAGCTAGTCCTCAACAACCTTGTAAGTCATGGCCTTAAGTTAATTCAACCATGTGAATGGAAGTAATTTTCCAGCCTTTTTTACAGAGGTCATTAAGCAAATGCGGATGCTGCATTCATTAAGTGAATGCTGCAATTGCTAAGGAAACCCATTCATTTAAATGGATGTCTTTTGCCACTAACTGGCAAAAAAAAAAGCCAGAAATAAAACAATGAATCATGGTCACATGAGCATGGTATGCCACAAGAAGTTGTAAAAGCTGACCTGTCTAACATGCAGTCCTGTGACAACAAGGATCGGAAGGATGCAAACATTTACGATGGCCAGGGGAACTTTAGGGACCATAAAGCATCTGATTTGTGACAGGTTGTTAAGTAAGTACTTGTATCCTCTAATTTTTTTGCCTTATTTTAAATTATTGTTGGTATTAAAATGAAAAAAAAAATGTTGAAAATTTAATCTAGCCAAATCATAGCCGGAGGCTGAAAAATACAGATTGATGTAAGGAATTGATTTAATAAATGTCCATGATCAAAAAATTATGGATCCCGATTGACAGATTGTATTTATACATATACACACATTCTGAAATGCTTACCAGTATTTAGGTAGTTTAAGCATTTTGCCATATACAGCTGTGCTGAATGAAGGAATTACTGAAATTGGTAAACTATAAGATCCATTAATATCCAATGATGTCAATCCCGCCTGAAAACCAAATATCTTTAAAAAGAAATAACATAGTCAATAACAAAATATAAACATTTGGGGCTTTTTTCATTTGCATATTTTTTTCATTTCAATGCCATGAGATTCTTGCTTTTCTACATATTTTAGAAAGTCTAAGTAGAAAAATGCAAGGAAGACAGCATGATTTACTATATCTTGGAACCAATGGCCCATAATATCATAAAGCAGTTATATGTTCCTGTTGCATTACTAAGAAGATAGTGGGCTGTCCTACATTATTTACTGAACAGAAAAAAAGAATAAAACAAACCTTAAGATAGCAGTGCGTATAGCAATAGTGAAGTAAATTATCAGATGGTTGATTAAGGCTGCTGACATATTGCACAAGTTGATCGGCATACATTGGCACTGAATGTTCCAGGATCATTTTATCTACTAATATTCGAAGACAAGGCAGAGGCCGTAGCAACTGAAGATTTGTTGTAGTTAAGAAGCTGCTTGAACTCTTCAGGATATAGGACACAAAATACATGGATAAAGTTATATTTAAAACTTGGAAGTTTTAAACTATATAATTCCAAATATAGTTTATATATAACTCAAGCTCATCTACTTTATTATAAATTTAGCATGTGTACAAATGCACACAAACTATGTTAAGACTACATGAAAATAATATCTACCCCAAAGCACAGATATTAGTTATAAATAGTTTGTAAATTTATAGCACCTTTTGACCCATGATGACAGGCAATAAATGGGCAAGCAGGTTGAATTCAGCCTTAGGAATAGTGACAGTGCATTTCAAAATGGTAAAGGTTGTGATCCGAGTTGGAATATATTCCTCTAAGGCAGCAGCTTCTTCTGTGTTTGGCAAAACTTTGGCTCCTTCTATAAAATCTATAATAATAAGACTTGGTTAAATTTAACGTAATGACCAAAATAAATGTCTCTAGCAGGGGTTGTCAAACCCGCGGCCCATGGACCAGATGCGTCATGCCCTGGCCATGCCCACCCCCATTTTAGAGAAGAGGGAAGTCACAATATGTTGCGTGATGACGTGACGACACAAGTTTGACACCCCTGATCTATAGTATCATCAATATTTCATTTTATCAATTTGTCTTAATTTAGACGTAACAAGTCAGATCATGATTTAGGCTTGCTTTGGACTCTTGAATAGCAGATGAAAGAGATGGTGCTCCAATTAACCAGGTTAACAACAGGCAAACAGGTACACAATCTAATAATCATTAATTTAGGCTGCTAGAACACACACAATGTGGGGCTACTTTTACAACTAGTAAAAAACACAGCAAGTAGAATGCAGATAAGGTTACACAGTTAGCGCAGAATGAATAACGCCTGCTTTGAATCTTGGCACTGGTTATCAGTATGCTTCCTGGCCCAACAGAAAGTGCTGTTCCTCACCTTTAAAGCTGTTAATGGCATAATGCTGGGATATATCAGGGAATACATTGCCAAAATAGAATCTGCCTGTTGGATTACAAACATCTGGGGAAAGTATTTGAGGGTAACCACCACCACCATTATCACTAGTACCACCACCATCACCACCAGATCCAGAAAAACAATTAAAATAGTACCATTTCAGCAAGCTATCAACTTGTAGCTCTCAGTCGCAAGAGCCAGGATAGAGTTCAAAAGTATTGGAAGTTATGCAGCCTGTACAAGAATCTGATCTACTAACAATCAAGGTAAATTGGTAACAGATAAGATTCAATGGAGTTCAAGGGGGGGGCTAGGCTTAGGTCTCTTGGGGGGCAGAGGGGCTCCATCCAAAATACAGATGATGCATTTGACCCTGCTCTCAAGCTCAGACTGGTTATCACAGTAGCTTTGTTTGGACAATCATATTTATTATTTTAATTGTTTATAATTGTATCATATGCTGAACTACTATATAGGGATTTATGTACCTGTATTGTTAAATAAATCAATAAATAATGCATGTCATGAACAGAAAAATGTTCATATCTGCTTGAAAGACTTATAGCTTACTGTAAGCATATTCTTCCCTTGTTTTTCTTCTCTCCTTACTAAATCAATTTTATTCTTTGTAAAGTGACATGCTTTTATTTAAATAATAATTGTGAAGATATGCCTGAGTGGACATGTTTCCTATTATGCAGGATCTTCAAAAAATTACCATTTTAAAGTATACTTTAAAATAATATATAGTGTATTACAATATATCACAATACTTGTCCTTTTAAATTCTCAAAAGGTTCAGCAAATCAATTCCTTCAGCAGATAATAAAATGGACTAACTGTAGGACAACAGTGGGCAACACTCAGCTGAAATCTCACAGAAGTTAGTTTTCCACATGCATGTTTATCCTTAATATTTTTTCAATGAAAACTCAGCTATCTTGTTTTTAAAAGTTCAAAATTCACAAAACATACCTAATTTAGACTTGCTATAAGGTTCATATTCATGTTCCAGAGCACAAACAATCATTTTAATAATTCTGTGCACTGCACTGCTATCAAGTCGAAGACTGAGAGGTCCTAAAATAAGACTTTTTGTAGACATCTCCTGAACACCACTGAAGTCTTCAATCTTCACAGAAGTCACATCTGGCTGATTTCCAGACCCTAAAATATATGTTGGTCGGTTTCAGAGCGTTAATATATAATAAGAAAATATAAGTGAAGGTATTTTATTAGACAACAAATATCATAGGTTAGCATTTGCACCAATGTATGGACACATGGCATATAACAAACCAAAACACTTATTTTCTCTTTAAAGTTTCAGTTATGCAAAGATAAGAAAGCTGCTGTCCCAAAATTTAGAAGTTTGGAAATAGTCAATTTATATAAACAATAATGGCACAATGTGGTAATTAAACATTTCCCTATATCGTTTTACAAAATACTGTGTGCCTCCATAGCTTCTTTCAAACTTTATCAGAAAACAAGAGAACAGCATGTAAATCAAATTTACAGGGCATTTAAGCTCGCTTCTCCCAGTGTTAGCCCAAGGAAACTGCCCAGTTCAAAATTAAATTCAGCTAAAGAAGTAGTATTTTAGACAGATTTAATTAAGTATGTTTATCTCAAAGAATAATTTTCACTGCATCTATAATTCACTGGGAAGCCCAATTTCCTTATACCAATATAACTCTGGTAACAGATATAAGGAAGGGGTGGACAAATGGTAATATAAAAGAGATATCTGATTCTAGGAAGCAATTTATTTCCATCGTCCCCTCAAAAAAAGGGGCCCCAAAGCATACAGCCAAAATTCACAATACATATACTGCGTCCACTACATTCTTCAGAGATCCAATTCAATTCTATTTGCTTTATTTCAATCCCACTACAACTGTGACTTCTGTTCTTTTCTCTGAAAACACCAGAAATGACACAAATTAAATCTAAAGTGTGAAAAGGAATTATATTGCTGACAGAGATGTAAAAACTAATTACAGTTTAATGTACACATAAATATATCTAAAACTGATTTATTTCAACCAATAAGACATTTTCAAGTTCAGATAATGCACTAAATGAAAGACAAATGAAAATGAAGCAAAAGCTTCTAACTTTCTTAAAGTCACACCAGCCTCTAATCAAAAGGCAATGAGGCATGAAGCCACAACTAGCATTAAAACTCACCAGTGTAGCAGAAAATATTAATGTTGTATTCCACACTGTAAGTGTGTACAATGCGAACAATGTCTAATTGAAATGCAAACAATGTTTAACTGAACTTTCAAACAAATGAAATATCCAACACCAAGGCATGATTCTTTTAATACCTTTGGAATCTTCATTTTAGAAAAATTATTAAACTTAAATCCTTCTCCACCCAGGGGATTACTCCCAGGGTGCAAGGAAAGGAGTCTGTAACCCCAATGACCCTGACAGTAATGATGATGGATGGATGAGCTTCTGGAAATGTCATCCTGGTTGATAAGATGAAAAAGGAATTTTGGGGGGGGGGGGGTTGGTGTCAGACCTTCAAGTTAGTGCAGGCCCAGAACCAGACAAACAGGGATTCCTTTATTACTTATTGTTATGTTTTTTATTGTTATAAGGCAAAATAGCTAAATTTGGAAGCCGGACTGGGTTTCTGTCAATCCCATCCTAGATCAAATAAAATCAAGATGGAGTTATTTTGAGTTTTCAGGGTCCTTGATGCTCTCTGAGCTTGGCTTTTTGCTTGCAGACCTTCCATTATCCAACTAGGCAACATCATCAGTGCAAGTGAGTGTGAGGTTTGCTCCCTGTTTATATCAAGTAGCTTGCCCTGCCAGTGTTGGTAAATTGTTTTTTCTTTTAGGATTGAGTAATTTTTTGGTGAAAATACCCCCTTAATAGTTATCCTTCTCCATTTCCAAGGCCAGGTCCACATTTCTTACAGTGGGGAAGGTGAAAGTGGTGAGGGCAGATGGGGGTTTGCAAGTTTAAAGGTAGCCATCACCACTAGGAGAAGGCATCAATCTTGAAAGAAGGCTAATGGTAAGTCAGTTGTTAAAAAAAAAACCCAAAGCAACAAGAAAAAAACTACAGACATGCAGCCTTTTAGTTACTGATGAAACATATATTTATTTATAACAAGATCAGAAGAATGTGACATCACCAAACCAAAGCTACAAAGACTAAAGCCACAATTTATAAAAGGATGTTGTAAGGTTAAGAACTATTATTTGTGACATTGATACATTACTGTTACCATTTAGTTTTTTATTATATATCACAATGAATTAAATATTTAGATAATGCTTGTAACTATTAATGTTAAAATTGTTGCTCTGTGGAGAATAGACAGAAAGTTATTTATTAATGTGTTGATTATACAGTCAGGGAGATGTTTTGACTGAATTTCCCATTTTTTTTATCTCTTTATTGAGTTCTGAAAGACCTGAGATAGGTAGAAATTGTTTGATTGTGTTAAAGGTATTGTTGTAGGTAGTAAGCTGTTCCTAGTAAAACTGCCTTTTATAACTGATTGATGGTGATTTCATCAATGCCAATGGGCAATAAGGAGTGGCCTTATTTATTCATCACAGTCTGACGCAAGTAACCGGGGAATAAGTACCACTGAAAAAAAAATGTTCTGTTCCTCCAATGGGCTCAAAACTACCAAGAAAAACAGATTTGGTTAAACTGGAAAGTGCATCAGAAAGCACTTCCTAATGCACAGAGTTTCCTGAAACAAATTGCCTCAGTGTTTGATGGATTCTTCTTTTTAGAAGCTTTTACCCATGCTGAATTACATCTTTTAAGTAAATAATAATAATTGGCTTTTCACTTCCCCTTTGCCTCTGGAAGCTATTCTTGCAACTCAGCGTTCCTCAAAGTGGAGATCTGAACCCAGGTTTCCTCAGTCTAAATTAAAGAGTTATTAAGATATCACTATATTTTTATGCACATTATTTATTCCGAAGTCTCTGAACAGAAAACAAGGGTGGATGATAGACAAACAGGCATTAAAGAAATCAGGCCAGATTTAAGTTAGGCTTTAAAAAGGTAAGCCTAAGGACAGTCGGTCAAGGACTGTCAGGTGCCTCTGAATAAGCTTTTGTTTCTGTTATTCAAAGAGAAAGCAAACAGAGAAATTAAGTACCTTTGCCACTGGTGCTCTCCATTGTGTACAGATAATCCATGTAGAAAGCCCCAAACCTCTGCATTCCTGTTATCTCTGTGTACATCTCCTACCAACAAAGCAAAGTACATAGAACTAATGTTCTCTTAAGAAAGAATCTTGAGATTATAACCCAACGGTATCAGAGCCATATAGAAGTACTAAAGATATATGCTTGTTTGGGTTTGTGCATGAATACATGGTAAAGCTTATCAATACAAAGGACAGAGGTTAGTCAAAGAATTCATCCTTCAAACAGCTAATGCAACTTCCATACCAGGCTACACAAAAGGGCATCTATAAACCTTCTGGATCTTTTGTTCAGTTTTACCAACAGAAGCTAGTTAATTAGTATCTTAAATTGAGTGAATTATCTCAATCTGACCTCTCACTTCCTAGTAAACCAGGTGACTAAAAATCTAACATTTGCAATTTACAAAACATTTAGGAAATGTATGTAGTCTGAATCAATTAGGTTTATTTGAACTCAGTAGGAATTGTTTGTTCATTGTCTAGAGGAAGCAATGAACCTTAAATAACATTCTAATCATGTCATTAGACTTGAAGGTGATATTAGCTAAGGAAAAGCTATATACTACTAATAAAGGAATACTTTAAGCTTTAACAAAGTAAGCTTATCAGTCAGATCAGACTGAGCATTGACAGAAAGTTCACCATATAAACTGAGACTTCTCAGGAAAAAAGGAAGGAAAGAAGCAAAGAGCATTTCAAGAATCATACATTTACGGTTACTTTTTAAGAGGTTTATAAAGGGTTTGAAGTGAGTAGTAAACAATAAGAAACAGTAAAAATAAAATGGATTGAGAAAAGCTCCGAAGAGTTCTACACCATATGAAAAAAATGAAAAATGCAATTCAACGTAAGTTTCTATTTTCACATATTACTGAAAATAATTGAAACATGGGGGATGAATAATGAAATTACATGTCTAATGCAGTGGTACCTTGGTATAAATTGCTTCAAACTTTATAGAATTTGATACTCGACGCTTTTTCATACAAAAGTTTTGTCCCTGTACTCGTACTTTTTCCTAGTACTTGACATGAAGGTAGAACTTGATGGCATCAGCTGCCTTGTGACCCCCTACTCCTAAAGGGTCATGTGGTAGATATTTGTTGTTTTTAGTACTTGTTGCACCTCACAGCAAGAATCCCGGACAAGTATCAAGGTACCACTGTATTGGAAGTAACCTCTAAAGATGCTGACTCAAAAATGTTATCAAATTTCTTCCACCTCTCTATCCCAACTTTAGTTGTCATGCATTGCACTGTACTCTAATTAGGCAATCTCAAAAGTTCTTTTGGGGAAAAAAACGAAATTCTGGACACTTCAGTTCAGACTGTATAGCTTTAAAGAATCCGAATGTGAATATTGTTAGAAAATTAGCCTACCACTTATGAATATTGCGATGGCAACTTTTGCCTTTTAAGAATTGTAATTGAGTACCAAAAGTTAACAAGTTTAATGGATATACTAACTTTTATTTCTCACATTTACTTTTGACAGTCTTTGGCCTCGCTTAAGGGAGCATATTACATTTATCTTATTTTAATAAGCACAACATCTTTTTAAGGTTATGCTGCAAAATAGTAGCCTACCCACAAGTAATTAATAATTTCATTACATAAAGGGGTTTAAACTGAATCTCTTTCTAATCCCTACTGAAAATTCTATCCAATTAAAAAGGGCTAATTTTTTTTTTTTTTACACCACTAGAAGTAACACACTTGGTCACCTCATGTTGATTTTAGCCTCTGAATGGTAAAGAAAAATACGTATTCCAAGAATTAATGGATATAACACTCATATACCTTTCTTAGCACAAAAATTAAGGCCAGCAAAGTAATAAAATATTTTAAGAAATTGCATAACACAAATTTTATAACTGTATCTACTAAACATAAAGTGTATAAAGGCAGAAAATCTGACCATTAAGCAAACTCAAATTAGGGATGAAAAAGACCTTATGGGCAGCTGCATCCAAAATAAATTCTGCACGGACACCATTGTTTTCGGGACTTCTATAATCAAATAGTGAATTGGTAAGATATGTCATTCCTTTTGTACTGAGATTTTCTCCACAGTGGAAAAAGCATGCTTCCTGGTATAAAAGGGGAAAAAATTAAAATATGTAAAAATTTAAAGTAATCACAGCGTAGAACTTAAATAAACCTATTTTTCACAAATGCAGATTGCTTCCAATACTGTACATAATAACTGGTGGGGGTGGCTCACCCTAACCCTAATTCAACACACATAATATCTTTACAGGTAGTCTTTGACTTATGACCATTTGTTTAATGACCATTCAAAGTTGCAATGAACTTTAAAAAGCTACTTATAATCCATTCTCAAAGTTCTGACTGCTACTCCCCCTGTGGTCACATGATCACGTTTCAGGACTTGGCAACTGGTTCACATTTACATTTGGCTGTAATATTCAGCAAACATGTGTAGCAAATTGCTACCATTTTTTTGCCAGTTTCCGGCAAAAAAAACCAGCATTCAAGAGAATGGCTTTGTTTAATAACTATGTGACTAATTTAACAACTGTGTGATTCAGTGATATGCTTTTGTAAGCATATCATAATCAAGTATGGTCATGTGCTATCTCGACATATGACAGCAACAACTCATGGCCAAAATTCTGGGCTCCATTGTGGTTATAAGTGGAAGAGTACCTGTATTTTCTTTTAAATTTCATAAAATACCTCACTAGGATCACCACAAAATACCATGCAGCAAATAAAATTTGGATGTGAACCTCATTATTTGCAAATTAAACCAACTCTGTCCTAAATTTTGTATAAATATATAATTGCTTCATTATACTGTATATGCTACCTCATCTATGCCAGGCATAAACAACCAGACCCACACCTCAAGAGTTCAACTAGCTGGTTTTTTGTTCATAGGAATCTTTTCAGACTGATGGTGCAGGAGGGTGAGACTAAATAAACTTTAATGGCATTCAGGGAAGGTCACTCTTTAACTTCTTGCACCCATATAGGGACACCAGATTTAATCCATGTTTGACTCCTCCCTCTGGTCAGCCAGTCCACATCTCCTACAGCAGATCACACTCAGCTAGAGCTTTTACTACAGGAAATTGACATTTAGGGAAAAATACTTTAATAGCATTTATCAATTATATAATTTCAATATTTTGATCAAAGTTATGAAGATCCAATCATTATGGTATGTGTATATACACAGACTATAGCTATCTAATATTTATATCTATACTTATATCTATATTTATACTTATATCTATATTTATACCTATATCTATCAATCTACATTCTTCCCCCCATCTCTCTTTACACACACACACACACACACACACACACACACACACCAGAATGGCACTGCCAGAGGTGGTATTCAGCGGGTTATCTCCGGTTTGAGCAAACCAGTAGCGGCGGCTGCAGAAAGCTCCACCCACCTGCCTCAGCGTAATGCGCAAGCACTGTGCATGCTCAGAAGGTGGTGTGCATGCGCAGATGAGGTGTGTTTATATGCATGTGTGCGCGCACTCACATTTGAAAACCAGTAGGGAAGGTAAGTGTATCCCACATCTGGTCCTGCCCATTTCTTTTTTTAATCTGGGACCTAAAAAGGACTTCAGATGTGTTCATGAGCTGAACATATATACAATATTGGGATTTTTGTTCTCACTGATACTTAAATCACTAAGTCACTAATTTTAAAAAGTTTTAAAATTACTTTCTATTACTTAAAAAGCACTACTTAAATCCTGTTCTGACTTTCAGAATAAGACGTGGCACTCTGGATCTAAATCAGGATCTTTTACAAATTTCTAAAACTGTTTCCAGGCTTTCTAACACATTAGCGTGTCTGTGATCCAATAAAATATAAATTATACTCACTGATTCACTTCTATTCTTGTTGTCTTCAAAATCTTTAACTCCCATGATTCCTTTAAGGCAAAAGGCTTGGCAACCAACAAATCCTATTTGGCAATTAAAGAAAGGTTCTCCTCTCATAAGGGCCTGGGAAGAAAATTTAATGTGGTATAAAAACAATGGCCAATGGTTAATATTCCAACTACAGTGGGATCCTGCACCTAGTTATGCATACATAAATAAAACAAGAAAAGAAAGACACACAGAGAGTTCAACTTCTGGTGAAAATTAGGCAAAAGTATTCAGTTTTCTTGAAAACAGAATATACATGATTTGCCATTGCATTTTTCTGGAATGTTTTTGACTTCCAGTTAATTTACAATCCTGGATACTACAGTGAAATTAATAGCTCTATGGATTATCTTATATGTAGGCTCACCATATTTAATTTTTAAAAAATAAATCAAATAAAAGATACTTGTAATGGAAAGACATGAAAATACTTATTTCTGGAGTATAGCTATAATCTAAAAATGGATTTCTTTCAATAATTACAACTGTCCAATAAGAGAGAAATATAAAAACAATACTGTAACTGCCAGCTGAAAATAATAATACTGATGAAAAACTACTGATGCCAAGATTTCTACTATAAATTAACACTGTACAAAAATAGTGGAAAAATTACCTCAATGGTAGTTCCTTCTTGTTGCCAGCAAATTATTTCTTTGGATTTTACTTTCTGTGGACTGTAATAACTACTTTCAGCTTGCATTTCAGTGAGCTATGTAACAATATGAGGAAATTTACCATTAGTCAACATTAAAATTAAATACACGCAAGATCTCATTATTCTATAAGAAAAAATGACGACAGTTTAGTTTTGATGAATATGATAACGCAGGAAGCAGGTACACTAAAACAGCTATGATGCATTGTCCACACAGAAAATAACTTGGACATAAATACACTAGTTTAACCTACATACTGCTACAATTGAAAAAAAATTGAAATACTTTTACTTTCTCCAGTCATAAAAAATGAAGAAAATAAATAAATTATCCTCTATGCAGGTGTAACATGGTTTATGAATAAAACCAAATGTTATGAAGCAGACTGCAATAACACGGGAAGTAATTTAAAAGATGGAAGTATTCAGTTGACCCTTATGAACTTTAAATCATAAGAAAATACTTCAACTTTACACACACACACACACACGTTAAAAAGTTTAGCATTATTCACTAAAATAGGTAGATTAATATTTTGCTTGTTCCCAGCACTCTATTCATCTTTAACTGCCAAAATAATTTCTTTTAATTTTCTCATAAAACAAAATTTCTAGATGTTCTCATTACTTTGTCATTTCCGACTGGGTATACACATGGTTGACATTTTAAAGCACAGTTGCATAAGGCAAACATTCAAGTAAAACAGGAAAAAAAATCTTCAGCTGTATGCAATTATTGTAGAGGAAAAGCAATTAATTGATTAAAAGAACTCAAACATTGCAAGAACAATTTCTGACATTATTAGGAAAATGCTACATTTAATTTGGTATGATTTTTTTTTAGCTGGAGTAGTATCAGCTACTCAGAATGCTAATGCAGAAACCTGACCTTATTTTTGACCAAAATATGAACCACAAATTAATTCCATACATTTTTAGCATTCAAGCAGAACAATAGATTCTAATGTTTGCCTTCTAAATGCCATCATAATACCTTTATATATTCCAATTTATAATATAGAAATGTAATATTAACAATTTTGCAATATGGTTAAATTATTTTAATGCAGGGAAATGTACAAGAATAGCTAAAATGGTTAAGGAGTTGTAGTTGACTTATTATCATTCATTCACTAGCTGTTTGAAGTCAAAGCAACACTGAATTAAAGACTTGCACCCAGTTCCCAAAGATACGCCATTGCAGCACCCACATGGCTACGTGAATTCAGATTCTTTGCAATCCGCCCATATTTACTACTGTTGGAGCACTCCCACACACACACACACATCCCATCTCTGCCTTTCTGAGTGCCCTGCACTCTACCACATACTATATCCCTGATATCCCCTTGCTACTGCTGCCTCCAGTTGATCTTCACCTGATCTTGGCCTAGGATCCAGGCAGTTGGAGGGTGCAGCCCTGAGATGCACACAGTGAACACAGTGGATGATGGAGCCTTACCTGATGAAGGGAGCTTGCCAGGCCCAGCTGGGGAGTAGCAAGCAGGACAGTGAGGCACAATGCTGTGTGAAGTAGGGGAGAGTGGCAGTTCATGAGATAAAGGTGGAAGTTGTTGGGAGACACCATGTGGGGTGGTGGCAGAACTGGAAGAAGTGTAAGGAGTTGCAAGGACTGTAGAAGCCTACAGCGCATTGGAAGCTGCTGGCCATTTATGAGGCTTTGCAGGAGGAAAGCTGGGCTGTGAGCAAGTAGAGGATCTGTGGGTAAGTTCTGCCAAAGCTGGTCTCACCTCTACTCCTTGCTGAAGCGCCGCTGATCTGTTCTCCTGGTATACTTCTGACACACACTATGAAGTGCATGTTGGAAGTTGCTGGCCATTTGTGAGCTTTTGCAAGAAGACTGGAGAAAAAGCAAGCAGAGGACCAATGGGTAGGCTTATTTATTTGTTTACCACAGATGAACTGTTAGTGCTGGGCTCACCTCTACTCCTTGCTGAACCCTCTGGTTTTCCAGGAGGGTTCCAACACAAGCTGCATAGTGCACACTGCGTATCTGAGAAGCCTGCATCACTACGCTTCTTCCAGTTCTGCTGCCATTCCAAAGAACACTTCCCATACAGTCTCCACCTTCACCCTGGGAGAAGGTAGACTGTGGCACCTGCCCTGCCAATGTTTCATTACCAAACTAGATAATATCATCCATGCTCACTTATGATGGATGATACCTGGGCTCTGATTTTAAGCACTTATGATGTTATCAAGTTGGGAAGTGAAATGCTTGCAAGTAAACAACTAAGCTCAGAGAGCACTAAGTACTCCATGATTTTTATTTTGTAACAGAGAAAATAATTGATAACATAGATGTTATAGATCCGTGATGGCGAACCTATGCCACGTGTGCCACAGGTTGTATGCAGAAACCTCTCTGTGGGCACGTGAGCCATTGCCCCAGCTCAGCTCCACTGCGCACGTGCGTGCGGCTCCTGTCAGCCAGCTGGTTTTTGGGTTTCTGCTGTGCAAGAGCAGGGGGTGGAGCACATGTGGGAGACACACGTGCATGCACAGGGTGCACACTTGCAGGGGCCATCCATGCATGGGGGTGGGGCGCATGCAGAGAGTCATGCACGCATTTGCAAGGCGGGGCACGTGGGGGTGGGGAAGCACAGGGGGATCGCATGTGCATGCGGGGGGGGTGGATCACACAGGGGGTCACACACACATTGCATTCATCAGAGAGTGACAAAAACATTAGCCATCACTCTTACAGATCAAATGTAGCAATAACAATTTTGTGCCAACAAAGCCTAGGTTCAGGTTTTCATTTAACACTGTGATTTAATAGATAATTTGGGATATTTGACTAATTCTGTCAGAGGATTACTAACAGAGAAAACAAAGAAGCATGTATAATGTCATAAATGTTCAGGAAGCAATAAATAACTAACTAAAACTACAGAAAATTAAAGCTCTCCCTGCCCCCCAAAGTGCTTACATTCCTTCTTCATTTATTATATCTCAGTTGCTTGATCCTGTTTTGGGGTCTTTGTCATAGGTTAGTGCAATGAACCTTATCAATTTTTATAGGGTGGACACTTGTTGCACACCTCCCTATCATGTTGTGTCCTCCTCGGCTAGTCTGGCAAGCTCCTTTTGGCAGGTGAGGCTCTGCAACCCTGTCATACTCACTGCACAGTGCACACTTCCCAGGGCTGCATCCTCACCCAGCACTTGTACACTAGGCCAGTAGCAGAAGGAAAAAGATGGTGAAGGTCATTTATGGATAGTAGAGGGCAGCAGGGTAGTCGGCAAAATGCAGCACACTAAAAGGGCAGAGATGGCCTAACAACTACAACAACCAAATTTAGAGAGCAACAATAACTCCACAGTTCAACCCTAAGCTACATAAACTCTCTTCAAATCAAATAAGACGTATTCAGTACTATTTTCTTACACAGGAGTACCTCTCACTGAATTTTATGGAGTTAAATTTGAATGGATGCATACAGGTTGCATGCTACATATACTACAGAAGGATTGCTATAGTATTCATCTAAAAATACATTTTATATACATTTTATCCCAGTATTAGAATTTGTGTGATATTGTTTGTATTTACTGTGCTTGATTCATCACTCAATTAAATACAATTGAAAGTATACTTGTATTAAAAATGAAATACTTGCTTTGAAAGTGATTGTTGCCTTTGTGCAATAAAATCCTATGGAAACAATGGGATCCTTAATGATTGGACTTTTCTGTTGGTTCATCGTTCCATCATCCTCTCCAACATCATCTCTACCTTCATCATCAGTGCCCACAATAGCCGGTACAAATGACCAGGCCCAGGACACCCACCCTTGCTGTTGATCATCGTCTTGTGGGATATAAAATTCTGGAGAAATGTCTTTGCCTATTTCATCTTCTACACCTTAAAACAAAAAGGAACAAAGCTAGCTAACAATGCAATTTTAGCCAATTTGTATTTATCTCTGTAGAAGAAAAGATTTTTTCTTGCCTGAATATATTAAACGTCTTGTCATAATTAACATGAAGAGAAGATTTAATTTTATTGTTTGCTGGACTGAATATATTCATAAAATATCCATTTCCAAATGCATTGTACAATTAAGGATTGTAGTTTATGTATTTTATATAATTAAAATATATATTCATATATGTTTAAAATGGCTTTTGTTGTTCATATATAACACTTTTGTTATATATGAGCAACATCAATTTAAATTTAAAAATTTATCTATAAAACCTGTTTAAAGATAAGAATTTGAATGGGCACAAAGATTAGATAGAACCAATCTACTTATTTAAACCCGGAATAGTGAGTTTGCAGATAGTAATACTAATATTGCTATCATGAACTGGCAATTTGCACCCTGATTAGTTTGAAAAAGAATTGCCTCCCCCTCCTAAAAAAAAACCTCACACTTTTTTCAACCTTACTTCCTAACTTCAAGGAAATATGTAACACTTGTATTGTTAAACAGCTGAAAACATTATCCTAAAGTAGATGCTATTTTAAAACTGCATTGCAATGGAAAGGTTTCTTAAGGAGACTCAAACTAGGAATTTTCCTATGCTAGGAATTTACAACTTTCCAACTTCCTAAAACAAAAATAATCTTATTTTCTGTATTATCATTTTATATGCTATAAATTGTAAGTATTTTCCCCTTACCAAATGAGGTGCTTTGTAGCCACATTCACACCTATATCCCCAATGTCCTTGGATAGAGTTAAATTAATATACCACTTAAGTTACAATACTTACATTATAAGGATCTGAATATGTGTCTGTATATTGCATTTAACTCCTAATTTGTATGATGTTGACTGGCTAAGAAAATAAGACTTTAGTTCAGATGTTTTACATGAAGTGGATTGCATAGAGTAAAATAAGACTGGTTGTCTTTGGGTATATTGGCCCAATCTGGCCTGCACTCTCTTTACTATAAGCAAGAAATGTATCTAAGACACGTTTAAGGCCATTCAGACAACTTTCATTTTAATGTGTCTAAAGCCATGAAGACAGCAGATATCAGTTTTAGAGGCATGGTGGCTCAGTGGCTTAATACACTGGAAATGGTCTCTGCTCCAGCAATTCAAGTCCTAGAACTGCCTGGCAGAGTGAGCTCCTGTCACTTGTCTCAGCTTCTGTCCACATAAGAGTTTGAAAGCATGTTACATGTAGGTAGTAAATAGGTACTACTTCAGTGGGAAGAAGAGCTGGTGCTCCCTGCAGACAGTCAGATTTCCGCCAGCTCTGAACCTTTCCAGTTGCAACGCCCATTCGTGAGGCGGCTCTGGGGAGGGAGGGAGCTTTGGATGATGCTGCAGGAAAAGCCACTCATCTTTCTTTCTGATGCAATGCCAGCTTGTCCTCCTGTGGCGCACCTTGGGAAGCATACAAGTGTTTCCTACAATAGAACTGGTAAATTGGCAGCCGAACTACTGTTCTGCAATAGCATTGTGGTCTCCTGGCTAATGTAACAATGCCATGCGCTACCAACAACAGCAGCAACAATACCAGGTAATAGTTATCTATGGGCCCACATGGTGTCTTCTGTGAGGTATTAAAAAGCAGGACTTGTGTTATAGATTACAAAAAGGATATATGGTTGTCTAGGTTGTCTGGCTAGGTATGGATATGACTGAATGGATTTTTTAAAACGATGAAATAATTTGAGATTAAATTGAAGGGAGGAGCTATTGCAAGATATATTTTAAAGATTTATATGGGAATGATAATATCATCTCTAGAATGTCTTCTCCTCAGAAGGCCACGTGACTACCCTGCTTGCATTTAGAAAACAAGTACATTATAGTTTCAGTAGGTCTTGGGTTCTGGTTTATTATTGTTTGCTATAATTACATAATTGTTTCTTTTATTTTTCTTGGCTGTATATAATTTATTTGTAAGCATGCCCAGAGTAATTGTAGATTTGGGTGAATCATAAATATTGTAAATAAAATTAAATATAACAAAGTGGAATTGAAACAAATGCTATGAATGTTAGCATTTATTTGAGGAAAAATAATGAAAAGGAATGCCTAAATATTGCCAGAATGTTCAAAAACGGTAGGGCTGCATGCAGGGATAGTATAATTGGAGAAATGTTATAATCTGAATTGAGTTTATTTACAAAATGATCATGAGAATTGTTTAATATGGCATGAAGATTGACTCTGGGCTAGATAATTTTAAGAATAGCAACAATATTTTCCTATACAAATGAAGAGTAAAAAGAGTAAGTGCAAAATTAGTTTTGAATTAGTTTGTTAAATATATCTAGGAAGATACTTGACAGAAGTGAAGTGACAATGGGCAAAATATGAAAAGCACACTTCAACTTTTTGCTTCAGGGGAGATATAAAACTAGATTTTTGCTCTTTAGCAAATCACTGAGAAATGAATGAAAGTGAGAAAGTGATGGTATATTACTTAATTCAGAGAAATCCTACCACAAAGCGAATACTTGAATTACAGAATGTTTGGGTGAAATGAAGCTGGTTGTTAAATGTGATGGGTGCTTGGAGCTTTTAGCACATTTTTATGGATTGCTATGAGCCACCTAGATTCATTATGTGAGACAGGCAGCCATATCAGTCTTGTGAGTGAGTGAATCAATCAATCAATCAATCAATCAATCAATGTACGTGATGAAAATAAAATACATATGAAAATAAATGAGCCACTTTATTTATTTAGTATGCACTTTGGTTGTTTAATGTACACTATATTGCCCAAAGTATTCGCTCACAACTGAGTCTGATTACGTGGATGGGTGAGCAAATACTTTTGGCAATATAGTGTATTTACAGCTAAACCTCTCTTGTAAGGAATGAGTTCTTTTCCATAAGATGTTAAAATCGGTGTGTTCTTCTACTGACTGTCTGTCTGTCTATCTGTCTATTTATCTATCTTTGTGTACTGCCATATTCTCAAAACTCCCACTTTACTACATAGGAAATAACAATACAGAATCATAAAATATTAAAACTCCCAATGTCTTTGGCTCTCAATACAAGTACAATATGCTGAGGGTGAGGAATGCTTGATAATACACAAGCATTCCCGGTCAGTACATGCTGCTCCTACTGCAGTTTCTGGATGTAAAAGTTTAACATAAAAGTTAAATGTAGTAGTCATAGAATACTGAAGTACTATATGCGGAAAAGAAGAGAAGGGTCAAGAACAAATATATGTGAATACGAACTGAATACAAAATGAATGATCAGTAAGGAAAAGTAAACAATTTCTATAGAGAGAATTAATGTTTTGGGATAAAAGACGGGTAAATTGATTTTATATTTGATCACGCCCATTTTATAACCTCATGTTTAATTGTGCTAACTACTACTCTATATTAATAGAATCAGGCAAGAATATGTAATTACAATCCTTCAAAGTCAGTGCTCCATGCTCTGTTATTCCAAGTATGAGAAGTTCATTATAAAGTGAAATAACACAAAGAGCTCAATGAGAAACAGTTTTGTGTGTATCTGTGTGTGTGTTGTTATAATAAACTTCCTTATTAAAGAGATGGGGCACTTATGTTTAATTTTTCATTTAAATAATAGAAGAAATAACGAATAGCTTTGTAGGTGGTATGTTCTGAGGCTGTCATATAAATCCAATAAAAATAATGGAAACAAATCCACATGGACCCAACACAGAGTTTATCATTCTTTTCGTCCAAATCAGTACAATAAAAGCAAAACAGCTCTGCTTCCTACAGTAATCTAATGAAAGCCACACAACAGCTAAAGTGGTTAAACTTGGCTACTCAATGATATAAGTTTCACTTTCACTGTAAATAGGCTCAGATGTTTGCATAAAAGTAACGCAATTACTTTTAAGGGGCAGAAATGACATAACTTTGACACCTATTCTCAATTTATACTGCACTGCACTCTAAAATGCTCTTTAGTGATTATTACCTATCTACAGTTATATTTTAAAAAATCAAGAGTTAAAAAAAATTAAGATCACTAAACCCAGATATCAGTAACTTCACTACACAGATACTTCAATAGCATTTCTCAAATATACTTGCCCGTTTCATTATATTGTCTCTTTTCAACCCATATCCATTTTAATGTTATTTTGATGTTATCTAACCTAAAAAAAACCATCTTTCTCTATTCTCAAATTATCCAACATTTACTAATTGCTTTGTAATATAGGTACACATACTGTATCTGAATTAAATTGTAAATTTCTTTTTCTACATCTATCACAGATGCAATAAAGGAGAATGTCTGTAGCTCAGAATTAAAATGAGGAGTTCCTGGGTTTGTTTGTTTTCTTGCAGATGTTTCAATATTCAGACTAGGTAACATCATCAGTGCTAAGGTACCGGGTACTGAAACATCTGCAAGAAAACAAGCAAGCTCAGAGAGCACCAAGGGCTCTCATAGATGGCTAGTTAAAGCAAGTTATTAATGTTAGTATGCTTTCACATCGCCTTTTGTATCATTACACATGAATGAGAAATAAAGTAAATAATCTAAAGTGTGTTCAGATTAAGAAGGAAATTCTATTAATGCTAACCTACATTAAATAAAGCTACCAAATATAGTAGTAAATATAGTTTAAGGTAATTTCTTCTCAATCAATTATTACTGAATTAGGAGTAATAATAGGAGAATCTAAATCACCTGAATAGATTTATTCTACACATACTCTTTTTGTATCTTATTATAAAATATTAATGTGACTCTTTGAACCAGCCTAAGATCTGTGGAAGACTCAGTAAGGTAGCAATCAGTTTTAAATATACTTTCATGGCCTCAGTAAGGTTTCCTGAAAATATGCATATCTCATAGAAAATGCATTTCCACTAATTGCTTTTAGAAGATAAAATTGCTTTTAATAAAAAAATGTTTCTGTGTAAGACTTCATAAAACAGATTTTGTTATAAATCAAATCAAATTATTGCTTAATATTTAAATCCTAATAAATAAAGGTAAATGTGAAGGTTCCCCTCGCACATATGTGCTAGTCATTCCTGACATAGGGGGTGGTGCTTATCTCCGTTTCAAAGCCGAAGAGCCAGGGCTATCCAAAGACATCTCCATGGTAATGGAGCAAGACTAAACAACGAAAGTGCACGGAATGCTGTTTCCTTCCCACCAAAAGTGGTTCCTATTTTTTCTACTTGCATTTTTACATGCTTTCGAACTGCTAGGTTGGCAGAAGCTGGGACAAGTAACGAGAGCTCACTCCATTACTCAGCATTAGGGATTCGAACTGCCAAACTGCCGACCTTTCTGATCGACAAGTTCAGCATCTTAGCCACTGCTTATGGAACATTCCACCTTAAAAATAGGCTCTTTGGAGTTTTATAGAAGTGAACAGTCTGTTTCAAAGTCAGATTCTTTCTTATTACCTGAGATATTACCCAAGATATCCTTGGTGTGACAAACAGGGTCTTCACTTTCTCCATCTTTAACGTTACCAATTTCTCCATAGTACAGTGAAATTACAAGCTGCATTATACGGATAAACATAGGAAGCTGTTGATCAGTAATAGAAAGCTTCAGACTCTCAACTAAAGTATGAACCTGCAAGTACAGAGAAGAGCACATAATAAAACTGATCAGATTCCAACATTCATGCTTAAGAAGCATCTGAAGACTGACAGACATAGATAGCATAGGAGAGAAAAATTAAAGGTTCAGTGGGGTTGTCTTGGGTAAGTCTCTATCTTCTCATGCAAAACAACTTCGGAACCAAATGAATATAAACTTTTATTTTTAGTAAAATAGACATAACAGACTCAATTCTGAAAGAAAATATTTTATCTTTAATAGTTCTGATAAAAAAATAATTAAAGCTAGCATTAGTAAAAAAAAGGAAAGTCTATGATCTAACCAATACCTTTAATACCCTGTTCTGAAAGATTCTGGATAATAAAGTACACATTCTAAATTGGAAAAGCTACTTTGAGAGAATATAGCTCAGAATTCCATAGGAAATGGCCACTACCTAAAAAAAAATTGTTGATGGTGATCCAATATTTCTGAATATTAATCTTCAGTTCTAGAGTCAAGCCTGTTTGAAATTTGTTATAGCTAATAAATTGAAGTTTCACTGAACAGCTTTAAATGTCCTTTATGTTGAATTGGTAGCCTGCATTAGAAGACTGAAACCACATGCTACTGAATAAATTATGCACAAAACAACTGCTTATTACAGCATGTGGCATCAATAATACTAGTAAAATTAACTGCACATAGGGATAGATGAATTACAACACACAAGTCCACATCTGGAAACAACTTCAATATAGATAAAGTTACGGAGCTTCCTCAGTTTTATGTCAGAAATAGGATAAATTTCCAAACATATATGGTGCTATTGACTCTTGGATTTAGCTGATGATGCTGGTCCCAAGATACATATTAAGATATGTCACCTTGACATAAGATTAAAATAAAATACTTCATAAAAATATTCTGAACTGCAAACTATGTGATTTTTCCCCTTTAGTTATATTTTTTCTATTAACCATAGTCATGCCAATATCAAGAAAGAAATAAAGCGTCCAGAATTTCATAAAGTAACATCATTGTACAACATGGATAAAGTTAATACTTAATACAGAAATTCCTGAAACTTAAGTTCTAGCCATGGATCAGAACACAACTCTCATATATATTTTTGTTTCATCATAAATGTGCCTCAAAAAAACTTCAATTATCTGTTTTGGGATTTTCAAGAATATATGACTCAATTATCAGGAAATCTACTTACTTTAATAATGGACGGCATTTTAGAATTAAGATTATCATAAGTGAAGTGCAAGCGAGTTCTAAATGAACACTTGTATAGCAGAGGATCTTGATAAAATTCAATTTTGCCACTAGCATTCCTCTTGTCTAGACAAACTGTACAATCAGAAAAGTTTATCACTTTCCTTAGCACCAAATCAGTTGCTATGAAAAGAAAGAAAAATATTGTTCCATTTTAATAGCAAGACAAAACAAATATTGTATGATTATTTATATTCTGCTTAATAGGGAAAGAACCATACATGGCAAGACTGAATAAACTTTTTTGTAAATAACACCCAACTGTTGATTGGGACATTGGAAATAATGCTTCAAAACGGGAGGTGCATGGAACAAAAAATATACAATGGATAGTACCAGTATGAAAACTACATTTGCATTATCTTTCTTTTAAAATAAATGTGCAATTACTCTTGATGTATGAAATAACTCTCCTCCTTTCACATTAAAAATAACAACACATATTCACTTTTGGAAAGGTTCCAGCAACCACACAGATTATGTATGCTTCTTTGATATATAACAGAATAACAGAGTTGGAAGGGACCTTGGAGGTCTTCTAGTCTAACCCCCTGCTCACTCAGGAAACCCTATACCATTTCAGACAAATGGTTGTCCAATCTCTTTGTAAAAACTTCGAGTGTTGGCGCATGCACAACTTCCGGAGGTAAGTCTTTCCACTGATTAATTGTTATGTTAGGTGTGGCAACCCTTAGATATTGGAGCACTGCTATCATGCCACCCCTAGTCCTTTTTTTAACTAGACTAGACAAACCCAATTCCAGCAACAGTTCTTTATATCCCAGAATTTTTTTATCATCCATATAAAAAATAACACCTGGTTCCCAATTACACCCTGCTGCTTGGTATCCATTTCAATAAGTAACTGTAGAATCTGGAAGGCTCAACTCCCCTACTCCCTCAAAAAGCTGTGTTTCTTGTTCTAAGGACAAAATAAGGAAACACAAAAGGTTATCTTATCCACAAAACTAGCTGGTCTGATGTTTCCTATGTCCAGTCAGGACTAATCTCTCTGGTAAGTTTCACAGAACCCACTTACCTGTCATGGTTCCCTTATTAGTCACTAGAACAAACATTTCCCAGTGTCCTTAACTTAAGACAGTGAGCTGTTTTTTTTTAAGTCTGGCAGAAAGTTATGACTTACAGATTACCTGATATATCCATAAAGGCTCGATCCCAAAATTCATCTACTGTGTAACATTCCGCAGAAGTAATATTAACAGAAAGAACAATGTCATCCTCCACATATTTGAGTATGAGGTTGTTAATGACGATGTTGACGTTGTTTATAACCCGCCAAATCAAACTTTGTACATACCCTAAGAAGGAAACATGAAGATGGTCAGTTTTTTATTAATTTGGGAACTCCACCGGCGAGCTGCTTAAAACAAAATAACTTTGTTTAAATTTGACAATCCAACGAAAAGCTTTTAAATAAAACAAATGCTATCAACTTTTCTGGTCTTTAATCTTCAGTAATTATAAATATCAAATAAAATGGGCATTCTCCCCAAATCAGTAGATAATTATTATCCAGTGAAAGTTAGTTTAAATATCACAAAAGAATGAATAAGGGGCAAAAACTGGTCTACTGATGTTTTACATAAGAAAAAACATAGACCTGCATGTCAATCTCCATTTCCAAGAAATACTTCTTACATACATCTTCCTCTGTGCACCCCAACTCATGCACCCTCTAATGCTACAGAAAGAATGTTGAGACACTGTGCTAGTCCCTTATTAGTGATTTATAGCAATTACTGCATTATCAAACTACAATTGTGCCAATATAACAATGAGGATAGGCTTTATATTGCTACAACAATGGCTCAGTAATTTGTAGGAGATGCTACAAAACTCTAGTGAGGAAGTGGGCCTAGATTGTCTTTTAGAAAATTAACACCCTAAAAAACGGACTTTTTTAAAAACAAGTCTTTGCAATAAGTTGATGCCTTAAAATTGCTTCATGTCCTCATTTAGCAACTGCTTTGTTTAGTGACCATTCACAATTACAACGGTGATAGAAAAGCCATTTTACAACCAATCCTTGCACTTGCCTGCAAAACAAAGGAAAGCGAAAGTAAGATCATAAGTGCAGTTGCAGTTTCACCACTTTGCTGAGTAACAGAGTTGCAAGTTCCAATTGTGGTTATGAAACAAGGGCTACCTCTCAATGTCCAACAAAAATAGATCAACCACTGATTTTTCAAGTTTATTTCTACTTAATTTTAATAACAAAACAGAAATTCCAAGGCAGTGACAAATGTCCCCACAAAAACTTTCTATTCAAATTTGGGACGTAGTGTGGAAACTCAAAAGGCCTTCTACAAATCTTATATCTCCTACCCTTTTTCCACAACAGTTATTAAGTGCCCAAATACAATATTTATATGGCAAATCACCTGGTGGCAAATCAGGATCAGGAGAAGTGTGTTGAATTTTTCTTGGTTTCACTGTCGTTTTTGAACCTTCTGTAGTACTACGGTTTGTTGAACTGGAACCACAACTTTCATGGTCATCCTAAAATATTTTTTAAATTATTTGTTAAAAATCAGAAAAGTAGGTGCAAACATTAGGTCATTTTTGTATCTTTTTAAATTGGAATTAGTGATTTATTTGATTTATATCTCAGCTTTCAACTCAATGAGTACTTAAGGCAGATTAACACAGAATAAGCTTAAAAATAAATCAATACTAAAATACATTAACATAAATAATGTAGAAATAAACTTGAGGAAAGAATGGACAAGCTCTTAAGGGAAAGATACAGTAACTCACTCCTGAAAAATGTGAAAAACACACCCAAAATAACCTCTCACATCTGGTTGATATAGGTGAGGATATAAAGAACTCTTCAGCCTTTCAGGATTTTGTTGCTATATTCCAAAACAGTAAAATAGAATTGCTGTAATTCTTGTGATGTCTCTTTCCTAACTTGGCCTACCTCCAAATCAGGGGTGTCAAACTCATGTCATCATGGCAGCATCACGTAACGTATCAAGACTCCCCCCCCCTTTGCTAAAATGGGCACGACGCATCCAGCCTGCAGGCCGGGAGTCTGACAGCCCTGCTCTAAATCAACCCAAATTGGCTGAACCTAAATCCCAACTACTTTCCTACTGACAGCAGCACCTCTGTTTCTGCTCTTCGTAATCTAGTCCATTAACAAATCTAAGTAATGCTTAGTAGTAGTGACTACTCCCTTACAATTTGATGCAAAGAGCAGTTAAACCTTTGTCATCCACATATAAATAACATCCAATTCTAAAGGCCCACATGACTTCCTCAGCAGTTTCCTATAGATACTGAACAGCACAGGTGCTGTAAAAGTTGGTTCCCAGACTGATAAAGTTTCAAGAGATAGTTACGTGAATAACCAGCTGCTAATTTCCCCAATACCACTGAAGAAATCTGACTAGTTTGTGGAAAAGCTACATAGAGGAATCAGACAATTTTCACCTAAATATACACAGAGCTGTACTGGTACCAAACTGAGAACAGTTCAACTGTTGAAATTCTTATTTTCCTATTCAATACAATACAATAGCAGAGTTGGAAGGGGCCTTGGAGGTCTTCTAGTCCAACCCCCTGCCTAGGCAGGAAACCCTATACCGTTTGAGACAAATGGCTATCCAACATCTTCTTAAAGACTTCCAGTGTTGGGGCATTCACAACTTCTGGAGGCAAGCTGTTCCACTATTCCTTGCACTTTAATAAATCTTGCTAAGGAAAACTCAATGAGAATCATGTTTGAAAAAGAAATAGGCTAAAGATGCAGAAAGAATTATCTGCCAAAGCCCAAAGTTATCTGTAGCTGATGTTTTCACAAACTTCTGGAAGAATAAAAAGTGACCTTAAGAACAGAGGGTTTTAAACACAAATTATAGAATTTGAAATGTTTATACAGCCTATTAAAACATATCTGTAAGTTACTATTAAAATAATAGCAAGATAGAAGAAGTAAAAGGTTTTATGATAAAGTAGATGCAGATTTTTAAAGAAATAATTACTATACATTACAACAATGGAAAAACATGGAGAAAAAATCAATACAATTTACCCCAGCCTATAATTTAACAAAATTGATCAAAAATGTTTACATTTGATAGTTCTTTCGCCTTCCACTTAATCATGTCTGATTCTTGGATACTGCCTGAAAAAGTCCCTGCAGTTTTCTTGGCAAGGATTTCCAAAAATGGTTTGCCATTGCTGCCTTCCTAGAGCAGAGAAAAAGTGACTGGACCACAGTCATCCAGCTGGCTTTCTGCCTAAGGTAAGATTAGAACTCATGGTGTTCCAGTTTCTAGCCTGATGCTTAACCACTATCCCATGCTGGTACAAATCTCAAAAATTGATAAATCATAGAATAATACATGTTGGAAACATTATAATACCAAAGCAACCTGTTATTCTATGTGGTAGTCATTAAAAAACATTCAAAAGTACTGTAAAGAAATACACAGCATTATTCAAAGAAATTTAAAAATAAAATTGAAACCTCCATTTTTCTCTCTAGGAATCTTTCCAAAACAAATAATGTTTTTTAAAAAATCACAATTTATCAAGGTATGTGTTGACAGCTACAAAGAGTAGTTTGAGCCAACTTGGGGGGGGGGGCGTAGGACAAGAACAGGTAGGCTAGGGAAAGAAGGTACAGAGATCATGCATCTGTGCAGGCAAGAAAGTGCCAGGTATACGTGAGCATGCAATGTGTGCAAGTAGGAAAGAGAATGTGGGTGTAGGTGAACACAGGGGGGGGGAAAGAAGCGTGGTGCGTGCTAGTGAAGAAATGTCAGGATAAGTGAGGGATATTACTTGCAACTTTCCCTGCAGGCTTTCCCATTGACTTTGCTAGCAAGAAAGATCACAAATGGTAATCACATGACTATGGGATGCTGCAACTGGTCATATGTTTGAGCTGGTTGCCAACTGGCCAAATTGTGTTCATGTGACCATGGGAGCACTGCAAAAACCCAAACTTTAAGGACCGGTCATTGTTTGGTCAGCACCATTGTAACTTTGACTGATTGCTGAACAAATGAAAGATAGTAAACTGAGGACTATCTATAAGTCACTGACAGCCAGTTTGGTGCCATGACTAAGGGATTAGAAAGGTTTAGAAACCAGACAACCATGAGTTTAGTCCTGCCTTGGACACAAAACCAGCGCTCACTTTAGGAAGAAGGCAATGACAAAATTCTTCTGAAAAATGGGCTTTTACCAAAATTGACTCAACAGCAACAAAGAAAATCCTAATGGTGGTTACTTAGGAAGGTGATTCTGCAAAAAATGATGATGTAGCTAATGTGCTTGGTTCAGTGATAAACTCATATTGCAGGGAGAAAAGAAAATTATTTGAGCAAAATCCTGAAGCGACTTGTGCTATTGAGAATTATTTTTAAGTCCTGGAATATTGCCTTATTGGCCAAGATTCTCCAATAAAAGATGGAACCCAAGGATTAAGACTGGTTATTCTAAAAAGAATTTACATCTTATAACTGAAGGCATAAAAATATTGTAAGGTATTTACATTGATCCTTCCATTTGAGTAAGCTATTCAAGTTCCTAAAATAGTTGACACTACGCTTAAATCTACAATGACTAAAAAGTCCTAGCTTAATTCTATTATATTGAGTGTGATTTTTTTACACAGAAAATGCATTTTTTGATTATAACTTGAAATCTGATTTTAAAACAGAAAGATTTCAAATCTAAATAGTTTAACACTGTAGTTTGTTTTATTCTGTAGAAATATTTCTTCCTAAAAAGTAAAGCCTACCTAGATTTTAGCTCAAGTCCTAGTGGCCTCAAAGACTATCCATGTGGTTTTCTTGGCAACACTACATAAGTTGTTTGCCAATGACTTCTGGGATGTTTTTTCAACTTCCCAGACTACAGCCCTGACACTGCTTTGAGGTCCCCTATCCAAATACTAATTAGAACCAATCTAGTTTCGCTTCCAAGCCTAGCCAAGGTCAGCCAGGTGCTGCCACCTGCTGTTACATGTTTACTTTATTTCAATTATTTAACTAAGATTAGGCTGCTTTCCAGTTACAGTTAGAAACTGATCCTGTTAGTGCTGACACTGAGCATACTTTTACTAGAATCATTATGTAGCAAAGTTGATCATAAATGTATTGCCCTATGCTGTACTTTAATATGCCTGTTACACAAAAAATTACACACACTAATTAGGATCCAATACATCTGTAACTACATCCCCATGACCCAACAAGACAGCTGCACCCTTGTGGGACAACGACATTTAGGAATTCCTGACAAATGCATGAGATCCGGAGCTAAAGCATTATGGGTTGAGGGGATCTAGCTACAGAATGTGCTCCCTCAGGAATGCAAGTGCCTGGAATTCAAGCAATGTTAAGACATATGGCAAAATCTACCTCTTTTATAAATTTTTCTCCATCAAGAGAAACAAATTTAAATTTGCAAAAATCTTTTATATCCTTTTCCAAAAGTGACTCTTTAAAATCAATAAAAGGCAACATGGACAAAACCTTTATGTAGAAAAGAAAATGACAGTTTTCTCTACAAAGAACTGTGTGAAATTATAGTTGAATAAATTGGGAGAAAACTAAGTCATCAAATCAAGGACAGTTTACTTGCCAGTCTTTTTTTAAATAGCCTTGGTATTTTTCAATTGCACATTGGGTCATACACTAATCTATATAGATAAGCAAAACATTTGATTTTGCAATGAACATTCATTTAAAAAATCATTTATTTGGGAATTCCTAATATTCTGATGTTTACATTACATCAGCATGATCTATAGCCCAGCAATGTGTTAAAAATGATGTTGGGATTAAGAATTGCATACTAATTATTCCCCAAAGCACTAGAATTGTCCAACTAAGGAGAGATGCATTAAATGCAATACCATTAGGGCTTCCTTATCAAAAGGGAAATAAAGAAAATATATTTCATTAAACAGTGAAGTCACTGGTGGAATACAGGCTGCTTCCATTACTTCTCTTCTGAAGCATGAATTTCCTTCCCACCAGCTTTAATCAGTTAACTGTTAAGTCAGCAGCATTAAGCTTGCTTAGCTATAATTCAGCAATATGAATTGCTAAGATGGACCAGGATCCTTTTTGTGATTCTGCTTTAAAAATGGTTTTAGATTCAGCATGCAGTGAAAGCCTAAAATGTAGTTTAATTTTTTTAAAATACAGAAATGGAAGCAGTGACCGATTTTATTTTCTTTGGTTCCAAGATCACTGCAGATGGCGACTCCAGCCATGAAATTAAAAGACACTTGCTCCTTGGAAGGAACACTATGGCAAACCTAGACAGCATATTAAAAAGTAGAGACATCATCTTGCCAACAAAGGTCTGTATTGTTAAAGCTACGGTTTTCCACACAGTAAAGTATGGTTGTGAGAATTGAACTATGAGCAAGGCTAAGCACAGAAGAATTGATGCTTTCAAACTGTTGTTGGAGAAGATTCTTGAGAGTCCCTGGGACTGCAAGGAGATCAAATCAGTCAATCCTAAAGGAAATCAATCCTGACTGTCCTTTGGAAGGACAGATACTGAAGCTAAAAGTCAAATAGCTTTGGCCACCAAATGAGAAGACAGAAGTCATTGGAAAAGACCTTGATGCTGGGAAGATGGAAGGCAAAAGGAGAAGGGGACACCAGAGGATAAGATGGTTAGACAGTGTCATTGATGCAGTGGGCGTAGATTTGGGCAGATTTCCATAGACAGTGGATGACGGGGGTTGGCATGCTGTGGGGTCACAGAGAGTCAGACATGACTTAGTGACTGAACAACAAATGGCAAATCACTAATGAGATTAGCAGCTCAAATATAATTATCAAAATATTTAAAAGCAATTCAAATAATTTTAGATAATGAGATTAATTAACATTTCTGGAGTTTAGAGGCCATTAATTACTTGGCTGCTTACATTCATTATTGAACGAAAGCCTAAATTTTAGTTAGCATTTACTGAAAGTAAAATTCTGTTTTTTTTCCTATCCAAATACATGGACTCTGAAATCTATTCATAGACTCCAGGTTAAGAAGCCCTGCTATAAATGATGCTCCTGACAGTAAGGAATAGAGAAACTTTATTGAGCCACTTGTTGCTGGATCATGGATGAGCAATCTTCAGAATTTTAATTAGCCGAAACAAAGGGAAGCAAAGAAACAACACACAATTCACCACAATGGAACTAATTATATGCCTACAATACTAAAATTGTATTTTAGTTCACCATATTTTAACCTAATAAAAAGATAAAAACAGAATAATTGACTTTGAAATTCTTGTGATTGCCACATTTAAAAGGAAGATATTTACAGTATATGCATGACTACATTTCTATTAGTACAGGTATCATAGCAGTATAATCTTTGTTTACTAGGCTAAACAAGTAATTTAAATCAGATCATACCAAATATGATAAGGCATAAGACTTGTTTAAAAATTAACATAACCAAAATATATTGTTCCAAGAGTCCAGAAGGCTTTCTTTTATCTGCTTTCACGCTGCTCTTAAGATATGTAATTTCCTCACTTTTAAAAGTGAAGTCATATTCCTGCAAAATTTAATTTTCACATGTGTTTCAAATTTTGTTTCTAGAGACCTAAGCATATAATTATACTTTGAATTGTTTTTTTTTTTCCTTTTTCCTCCTTTAATTTTGTTTGGTTTCTGCTGCTGATTTTGTTTGTTTTCTTTTCTTGGATCATATTTTATGCCATTTTTAGTTGTCTACTGTAAATCTACTCTAAAAGGCAATCTTTTTCTTCTATAGAATGTTCTGCACATTCTTGATACATGTCAGAGTAATTCTTTTCTTTCATCTAAAAACATTATCCAACTATAATGTTTGGATCATTGTTATCTTCAAAATTCAAGTTTACTGGCTTACAGGCTCTGTGAATACCTAGAAAGGGAAAACATAAGTACAGTTTTTCCTGCTTTTTAAATGTTTTTAGAAAAAAATAATGTTTTATATAACTCTGTCATTCATTCAGAAAATTTTGGTTATTGGACAGAGTAGAGTAAATTAATATCACTAAATAATTCTCACAATAATGGAAATATTAGAGACATATATAGGGCCTTGCAAAATGCTACAAGAGCCAGGGGCAGAAAGGACTTTCTTTCTGTGTCCCACCAGGTGGCATTCTCTATATTATTCATTCTTACACATCCATATTTTTTGCCATCAAAGTACACAATCAGGAAATTACGGTAAGCTTGTAACCAAAATGTATCAAATTAATTTTTGATTACAAAATAATTAAAAATATTTTTTTTTATTTTAAAGATTTGTTTCAATTCTTCAATATTTTTTTCTGAAACACACATTTCAAAATGAAAATAGTTAAAATGTTTTTATTTGTGACAGTATATATTGTTATTCTATCTCAAAGCAATTCCTTTTAAGGTGTTTGTACTTTTTTTAGATATATGTCCACTTAGTAACAGAAATTAGTGCATATAGGAGGATGGGCCTTTTTTTTCTACAATACACTACAAAAACTACTTGATTATAGCATTATTTTTATTGGCTTTAAAGTGGAGGCTTTTTTCCTTTTAATCTTTAATAATTGCCTATTATAAAATTGTCATATTGTATAATGAGAAATTATACATGTAGAAAAAATTATAAATATATTCATCCTACTTTTGCAACATCTACTTACTATTTTCAACTTGTTTCTCAGGGCAATACTACTAATCAAGATAAAATACAAGAATTAAAAAATGCAACAGTTTATAGATTTTTAAAAAACCCTAATCAGATACATAATCCACAATAACTAACATCAGTACAGATTTGATCAGATGGCATATTCTATCAGGGCAAGGAGCTATACATCATCTAAATGCACAAATTATTTTAAAATGTATAATCTACAGAATTAATAGGATGTAAAAAAAAGCTCTTAAGGATATATATGGAGCATTTTAGAGAGAAAGGTTGGAAGCTAATTACCTAAATTCCTTAAGCTTCTAAATATAGGCATAGAAAAGGAAAAAATGATTGCAAAAAATATAAATGAAAGCAAAGATATCATTGGCACAAGTCCAAATGTTACTCTCCAAAGGTCCACATGCTATGGAATAATTTGTCCAAATGTCAGTTGCAATTTTCAAAATGCCTTTCTTGCCATAGATTCTTAAACATCTGTAACAAATACTTGTTTTGAGAGTGCTTTACATTTGTGACATTTGACCTTTTGCTATATGCCCCACAAAATTCAAGTTTCAAATACCACGCAAGCAGGAAACCTGATCATTCCAGCAGTAGCCATCTGCATGGTCCAATATCAAATATTAGTTCTGGGTTGCACAATGTCATGTGTTACAAATCTGTTTCTGCAGCTTCTATAATTAGTTGTAATTTGCTGCTTCTAAAATGTGTTTCTTATGGGACATCTGGCCTCAAAGCTTCTACCTTAGCACTGAAAAAAAATACTTAGTGTTCTGGATGTTTTATTTTTTAAAAATATAAAGCAGTACATGGGTGGCATAACTAGGACCAGGCTTCTTTTAAAAAATCAAGATTCTTATTATAGTATATATTTTTAAAATGTAAATATATTTAAAAAAATCATATTAAGAACAGCAACGCTACACTTCTGCATACTTTACCTTGAGAAAATCTTTATTTTTCAATCAACATAGATCATACTGCAAAGCATTCTATACAGAGATTCAGTTCTCTTGTACATTTTACAAGATGATCGTAGAAATGCAACAAGAATGATTACTGAAGGAAAATAAATAGGCTTAAAATATGGGTTATCACTCTCAGGAGCCAATGCTTAAATAACCCCTACAAGTGACAAATAAACATAAACCATCTAAAGAGAAAGAACAAACTACATTTGTAAAAACTAGATACATATATGTCCATCACTCTATTCTCTTTGGGTATATGTTTTGCTTCCATCACTTCATACACCATTTCATATATTGCCTGTCGTTATTTAATCTTAAATCTTGTTCCAGCTGTATTTTTCTCAATATTCCCTTTCTTCTCAACCTTTCATTATAATAGAATAATTCAAACCTCATTTATTGTCTCTATATGACCAAATCATCTCAACCTACTCCTTTCTTATTGATCAGTCAACTGTATTCAATTCATGTTCATTCCACACCCATTCTTTCTTGACTTTAATTATTCTTGTTGTACCACACACAATTTTAGTAACTTATTCCCATTGAATTCAATTTACTTTTACATTTCTTCTGTCATCTCCAACCATTGCTCCCATATCACAAGATGCCAATTATCACCTATAAACTTGGCCATGGCCAGGGCCAAGTTCCTTGTAGGATAAATATGCCTCCAAGAGACATTATCATTGCATGAGATGGTATGAAACACTGTTATCTGATGGCACTTAAAAGGTGTGTCTTCTCTGTTGTAACATTCATGCTTTGGAACAGCATTAATTACCCAACAAGATTCAGATGGCCCCAATCTCCAGTAAGACCTTGGCTTTTCCCAGGTAATTATCCAAGCTACTGTAAAGGCTGGAAACTGAATGACTGTGACTTGTTTATATTATTATTTTCTTTATGGTGTCTTTATATTTTTGATTTAGGGGCTTTGGTTTTAATCCTGCTTTAACCACCAGAGTTACAATGTGCAAGTTGTGTAGTCAAATAAATAACCAACAGTACAGAAGCATAGTCTTATGCTTCTCCTTAATATTATTTCTTCACACTACTCTCCTATCTGCATTTGTAGATATTATGTCTGTATATATTTTCTTACATTTAGAGAGTATTCCACCAAGGCATACAAAATCTACTTCCTCCAGTTTTGTGCTATTTAGGTATAATTTGCAATCCTTCTCCTCTATTGAATACAACCGTTTCCCTCTTTAAAATATAATTTTCAGACCCATTCATTGCATCCTACAATCTGTTTAACATTCATTAGAAATCATGAGTCCTTAGCCAAGCCAAGATTCACCTGCATATGAAAGTACACATGCATTCATAATTAACAAATTCTCATTAGTCAAAACTTATTGGTTGACACACAAGCCAATTAACAAAACTTATTGTCAATACAAGCTTGCTTTATATATTTATCCATAAATATATTAAATAACCAAGGGAAATATTAAGATTGGATAGTAGTTCTCTCTTTTTTTAACATGATAACAGAGATCCCTGAGGTACACATATCAGGCATAGGCAAGAGCAACAAAATAATTTCCAAATCAGAAAATGCTGTTGGCAAAAAACGAATTCATCAATGGTGGGTTCCTATCGGCTTGGACCGGTTCAGCTGAACTGGTAGTGGTTTGGCGGCCTGGGTCGCTGGAACCGGCAGCGTCACTCCCCCCGAACTGGTTGTCCATCCTGTTTTTACTTCTGCGCATGCACAGAACAATTTTTATTGCACTGTGCATGCGCACACGAGCGAACCGGCAGTAGTGCCTGACAGAACCTACTCCTGAAATGCTTTAGAGCAGGAGTAGTCAACCTTTTTATATCTATTGCTTACTTTTGTATCTCTGTTAGTAGTAAAATTTTCTAACCACCCACCGGTTCCACAGTAATGGTGATTTTATGAAAACCTAATGAAAATGTTTTTAAATAATGCTATGAATTTTTTTTAAAAAGTCAATGAAATTTTAAAAAAGGAAAGTGCTTCAATATCCGACAAAACCCCTACCGCCCACCATGAAAGCTGGAACGCCCACTAGTGGGCGGTAGGGACCAGGTTGACTACCACTGCTTTAGAGAAACCCTAGAGTTTTGATGAGAGAGATATTAAGATGGCCTTCCACATAGAGGGGACATACATACATAATACTTTACCTGTACTTATACTACATACAGACACCAGGTTCCTCTGGTTAAAGGAAGCAGAAAAAATCTAACACATTCTCTTGTGATGCCCCTCTTCATTCACAACCATGTAAAATCAGAGGAAACTATCTGCTTTCTTCTAGCTGACTGATCACCAAATAGCTCTAGTTAAGTCACTAAATGTGATGAAAATGCTACTGCTATTAGATTTTCAGTTATCTAATATACTTAATAATCCGTCCTTGCTCAAGTTGATTTAAATCCTATGTATATTCTACTTATTCGTTTTTACTGTTTTAATGTGTGTGCTTCTTTTGGTTGGGCTTTTGACCTGTTGTTATTGTTGCAATACTGCTATTTTAACAAGAATATTGTTAAACAATTGTTTAATTGTTTACAATTAAAGTCTGTGTTATGCTTTTAACAGATTTCTTGTATACTTTTATAACTGTGCCTCAGCTCCCATCCTTTCATTAGTAGAATTTGTCCATTAAACAGCCATGGAAATGTTTACGCTACAAGCCACCTAACAATAGTAATAACAATTTTTTCAATTGATTGCTATCGAAATTCTTGCTCTAACCATCTTTGCCATCATTTTATGTTTTACTGTTTTATATCAATGTCTACCATCTACACAGAATTCCCTTATAATGGAGGAAACCCCTTCTTTCTAAACATTTGTTATTTTTTTCTTGAAAATACGCTACGTAAAGAGGGGGGAAAAGATCTAACAAATTAGTAATTAATTAATTAGTAATTAGTAATTAAAAGAAAAGTATATGTAATACACAGGAATGATTTCCAGAGTTCAATTGTTGATTTAGAATATTACAAAATATTAAGCAGGATAGAACAAGGTTGAACTTGGATGAAATTTTTTTCTCTCCCCAACAGTGGCCAGAGACTGGATCACAACAAAGCATGAAAGTTATGGCTTTTTTAGCCCAGGATCTGGATTTAAGTTTTATACTGCACTGAAACATCTTACTCAAATGTGAAAACAAAGAACTGACTCTTCGGCCAGCAAGCTGCAGAAGCCAACCAGTAATAGAAGTATCATTGATAGATTAAACAAAATTCTTACAAAAGCAGTTTGCCTTTAGTAAATTTTGCAGCAATATTCCATTTAGTTAGTTGCACAAAGACATTTTTCATTAATTTACTCCCTTCAGTTTCTGCAAATATGATTGGTGTGGGCAGGGAACCAGAAGATTATTCAAAATATGCTCTTAAAGTAAATGTTGGACCAGGAACGGCAAATCTGGAAAATTAAGTGCTGGTAGTCCTTGACTTGTGACTGGTCACTTAGCCACATCCCCCCACCTTGTGGTCACATGATCGCATTTAGGGCATTCAGCAACCTGCCCACATTTATGATAGTTTGGAGCATCCTGTGGTCCTATAAGCACAATTTATAATGATCTTTGTCAGAAACCAGTGTTTACATCCAGTTCTTGCAAACAAACAAAACGGCCATTGTCTAAAAAGGGTTCTCTTAACAACCATTGCATTCACTTAATGGCCACTGCAAAACAGGTCATAAAATTAGGCAGAGTCATGTGATGACCCAGTTAAAAACCAGCACAATTTACAACCTTAATTCTGGATACAATTACGGTTGTAATTCAAGGATTACCTGTGATGTATTTGACATTTAGGCCCCATTTCACCAATTATACAATTTGGGTAAATGATGGCTTCCTTTTTTTTAGAACCTGATTCTTAATTCTAGTAAATTAGTACATACATTAATAAATTTCAAATACATTAATGCTAATGTATATATTTACCTCCTTACTATGATCAATCTGGAAGAGTCATCTACATTTATACTGGAAATAATTTATAACTGCAAAATTCCATTATTTCACAGGTGTAAAGACACATTCTTACAATGTCAAAAAGAAGCAATTTAAATCCAGACTAGTCCATTATAAGCATTAGGCACAAAAGGCAATTAGCTGACTTTGGACCAGTCACTCTCTCTCAGCCCATTTCGACTCACAGGGTTGTTGTTGTGTTGTTTATAAAAATAATAAAAGCAGGATAATATAAAATAATAAATAAGGGACATGCAGAGACTATCCCTCCCACCAGAAGAAAGTAGATTAAAACAGATTGCACCACAAAAGCAGAAAAAAATGGTTCAGAAATTTGAAACTCTATTTCACTATAAATAGAGCTTAGTCTGACCTATAGCAATAGCTGAAATTCTTTCATAATGAATTCAGTTTTGCAATAAATTTATCAACAATTGAATCTTTAAATCTCTGCAAGTGACATTTCCAATTGTGATGTTAGCCAAGAAAACCTTGACAACTCAAGTTTCATATGCTTCCCAACCACTGAGTATGTTCAACCTCAAATCAGAATATCCAGTTACTAAACTATAAAGATAAAATCCAAGTCAATAAGATTTGCATGGAATTCAAGCAGTGGTACAGAAGGATCAAATGATATTAAGTCAAAGATGCTACTTCTATATCTGTTCCTAACAAATAAAGAGATCCAGAGCACTAGCTGGTTGAAAAGAAAAAGAAAACTGAAGGAATTCGACTGCTCAATCCCAAATCTATCGCCAGTTCAGCAAAAAAAGCGGTACCAACTGCTTTGAGGGAAAACATAATTTCCCTAAACTTTCAATCATAATTTCACAAAAATCATAAAGCGTTTTCCGAAATTCTACACATAACATTATTAACACAAAATACTTTTAATAATAACTAACAATGTTAAGATGTCGTATGACTCAGTTCACACTGTCTTATTTTATTTAGGCTTGCCAGTTGTTACCTGGAGTCCATCCTTTAACTTCAAGATGCATTCCATTGTATTGATCGTAATCACGACTGGTTCCGAACCAAGTTTTGTCCATGGTACATGAATACGCAATTCATGAATGTGTCCACTTAAAAAGGTAAACGGCAATTTCAGCTCCTTGAAAGTAAAGTACATGAGATGACTGAGTTAGCTATTAAAACCTAATTTAAATGAAATGGGTTGCCTCAACACCTACTTACAATTATTAAAACTTAGTTCAGCATATTTCTTTTTTTAATAGCTAACAATATTCGTGCACGTCCAATAATTTGCTGGAATATGTTTTCCAATTCAAAATAACTGGATTTCAGAGAATTCAAATTTGGATTTTATAACTGATACTTGAAGATTCGACAGTAAAAATGCATAGCTTACAAAATATGAAATATGTTAACCATGTAAAGCCATGATTTCTGCCGATAAATGGTTTCTAAAATACTGCTTACAGCATCTTTCAGGAAACAATCCCATTTAATGTAACCGTTCAAGAAGTTTAGAGTTATATAAGCTAGACCTTCTACATGGGCATAAGAAACTACAAATCACAACTTATGTCTCAATATATGAAATTTGCTCTAAAGCAGAAATTCACATGAATCATATATCTATGGATCTGCATTATTTGCTGGACTGAGAGACTAAATAAACAAGACATAGGAAAGCACAATGTCTGCCTTATTGATATCGTCCCTATGAGAAATGAAATTTCTACATGAGAATTAAATTTTTAGAAGTATAATATATACTGATAAAGCATAGTAGTGGGTGTATGTATATGTCAAAGAAGAAAATACAGTTACTAAAATAACTGAAGAAAAAACTACCATCTCTCAGTATTATTAATAATTAAACATGAAATAATAACTATAATGGAGCACTTAAAGCTGACAACCCAGACAATAACAGTATATTTGTAATTGCAATTTTAATCTACAATTATGTGAGATGTTTATGCTCTTTTTGCTGACTTATAAGAACTTCTTATTAATATCAATTGCTTGATAATCGCCACTGATTCAAATGTAAGCTTTAACAATAACCAGTTCACATGTCAACAATGAAAAATAAATATTGATAGCTATAAGTACTTTACACTTAAGACTTCAATGTACAAAATGTTAATTTAGAATGTTTTAATGGAATTAGATCTTTAAAAGTATTATTGCTACATAGTATCTGTTATTAAGTATCAAAGAAAGCTTATTTATTCATATAATAGAAACCATAGGCCTATTTCAATATTTTGATAATTGCTTAATTGAAATCCTTCCAAAATTATTACATATATTATATAGAAGTGTTTAGACACAAACAGTATTTATCAACATAACAAGGACACATGACATATTAATCAATTCTATCATATAGTTATAATATATAATATATATTGTAATATACTATTCGTAGACTGTTATCATTAAGAATAACTTTAGGATAAAGTTTTATTTAAGATTTAATCAAAATAATTACAATTATATACCTGTTCAAGAACATCGAGTTTTAGCTCAAGTTTGCTGAGAACTACATCTCCTCCCCAGAGTGACAACTGTAAATCAGAGGGCTTCAAATTCTTGATGTAACGATTCACATAACTCATTAGAATAGGAGTTACATAGGATTCCAGCATTGTGCCTTTATTCACAAGAGCCTTTTAAGAAAACATATTGTAACTTTAGTATACATAATAATTTAGGATTAGCTGTGGTTCACATGTATTAAACAAAAACTCATGAATTTAAAATGCTATACTGTATTCTAACACTTTGGATCAATGTATATTGATTTATATACATTGTATACTTGAAAATTTAATGCAATATATAAGTAGGTATTAAAAAGTAGAAGTAAATCCAGTGGAATCTGTGGCTTTTATTATCAGCTAAATGATAGTAAAGATGTTGCTATTAGAAGTATATATCCAGCAAACTAAATTTAGTACAACAAAACTTCCTTCCTTTGGAACCTTCCCACCACCACCATCCATTACATGCATGTCTGTTTGTTTATGTATACATACACAATCATATCCATCAAACAATGACTTTTATGAAATAAGCCTAAAATTAAAAGGATTGCAACCCACATGACGTCTTCTTCCAAACATCATGCTAAGCCAAAACTAAATTTCTGCATTTGGGCTTCATTTTAACTTAATCAATGATTTAACTCTATAATCTTACATTGGACTGAAACCTACAGCAAATTAAATGTTAGCACATTCTGTAACCGATTTGCTCTTAGGCAACAATACAAGTTTGCTTTAAGTGCAAAATACAATTAGGGCATTAATACTGATGTACGGTACTTTGAATAAATGTGTATTCTACCCATACGTGATTTTCTTGTCAGAATGCAAGCAAGCAAATTTTAAATTTTAAAAAATACTGTAAAATATCTAACTTTTACCACATAACACTACTGCCCCAGTTGTGTCTCTCCCCCCCCCCAAAAAAAATAGTTTCCACTATGTGCATCATGTATTTCACTTGTCGCAATGTCATAACATGACTTAGCATACCTTTCAACTCAGTTCACCGCAGCTTCTTAAGAAACCTCCTACTCACACTTCATCGCCCATAATTTATATTCTTACGGTCCACGACAACAGAACATTCCTCATTAAAGCGGCACTATACACTCAGAAGTTCCCAGGGCACAGAAGAAAACATGCAAACCACCATGTACCTTTCAAGGACGGGCTTTCCACGCGAACCCCGAAATTCGGCGTCTCCCCCCGAAACAGGTCCCAGAGGTGGCAGCTTCGTGCTTCTGGTGCTGAGCCCCCTCCCTTCTTTCCCGTTGAACCCCCCACCCTCCGCTGCCTTCGAGCCTGACACGCGTCCAGATGCGTGTTCCCGCTTGCCGTCTTCGCATCTGTCTCCTGAGTAAGTCTCTGGCCAAGCAGCCTCCGGCTCTTCTCCTGCCCGCCAAGTCCGTTTTCGTATCAGACTCCCCCCACCCTCCAAGGTCAAAAGCCGTTCTTCCCAGGCGCCGCCTCACAAACCGCGGAGCTCCGGCCCACCCACCGCCGCCGGGACCCTCATTTTCAGGGTCAGCCCAACAGAAAAGGGGCCGCCGAGGGTCAAAGGGGCTGCGCTCTCCACGCTCGCCGGGACACTTCCGGGTTCCACGACAACTGGTGTTCCCCTTAAAGCCGCCCCTCGCGGTCTCGGGGAAAGGTTTCGCGGTGACACCATCCGGCGGAAGGCGTCGCGGAGGGCGAAAAGAGGGAACGCGATTGTGCGCGTAGTTCCAGGAGCCTCGCGGGGAGCCCCTCGCTTTCTATTTTTGCAGCGACTTCAGACGACACTACGGACTTTGGAGCCTCCGGTCATTTTTGGAGCAGTTTCCCTGGGAAGTAACAGGCCAAATTTTTCTTCCCTAGCGGTGGTTCTGACCCCAGCGTTCTTCGTGAAGGTTACACCGGAGCAGGAGAGTCCAAGTCCGGGAGGGAGGGAGAGGTTTGGACCGGGTTCCGGGGAAAGGGATCTCTCCTGGTGACCTGCATTTTAAAGCACCGCCGGCTCAATAACTAAATGTGTGTTCCACGTGTTGTGAGGACGCAAAGGATTGGGGTCAATGACGACGTGGGTGCTGGTCTGGGAAGCATGGACCCAACCACAGCTTCGCTTCTATGTTTGACGTGGAGAGATGGAAGGAGACTAAGGATTTCTCTGCTGCTGAAGTGCTACTGTCTTCACCTCTCCTTCAACTGGCATGAAATATAATAGCTACCTGGACAATTTAGCTTGCTTTTGTTTTGACTCATTGCTGAAGGAGGTTCCAAAAGTGCTTTTTTTTTCAGGAGGCAACTGGACTTCCTTGTTTTTTTCTTTTGAAGACGTTTTACTTCTCATCCAAGAAGCTTCTTCAGCTCTGGCAGGATAGTGGGGAATGGAAGGATTTGTATTTCTTGCAGACAGCTGGTCATTTGCATCCTTTTAGAGCAGTGATGACAAGACTTTTTCGTCACCGTGCCAACCTGCCTGCCGGAAATTCACGCAAAACCATCCCGTAAGGAATGCGCAAATCTTGCTGGCGTTCACGCACGCGGGAACATCAAAACCTGGAAGAGCACGTTCAAACTTCTGGTTTCCAGCCTGGGTGCATGCCAGACAAACAGCTAGCTGTCGGACATGCACTCAACAGAAACAAAAAAGTTTGGGTGCCAATGCACGTATGCGCACCAGAATGCTGGTCTTCCGAGTTTTGGTGCTCCCGCACGAGTGAAGGCCAACTGGCCAGCACACATGTGTGCACAGGAATGTGGAAGAGAAGCCAGCAAGGGCGTCCATCCCACGTGGGATGTCTCTCTGTGCCGTTTCCGGCACGTGTGCCATAGGTTCGCCACCACAGTTTTAGAGGGTGGTTAAAGCACTGTCTACAAGGAATATGAATCCTTCCATTCCCCACTATCCTGTCAGAGCTGAAGAAGCTTCTCCGATGAGAAGCGAAACGTCTTCAAAAGAAAAAACAAGAAAGTCCAGTTGCCTCCTGAAAAATGCACCTTTCAAACAACCATGACCTGGATGACTAAGAATATCTACAGACTTTGCTGAAGGGTGTTGTCCTGATTCTGTAGGGCAGCCAGTACAGTTGATTAATTCCAGCACCTGATTGTTCCGCTTTGGGCACATCACTACTTAGCAAAAGAAACAATCCCCAGTTTCATCACATCCTGCAGAAGGAACGGTCTAAGTCTGACTGTAGGATTCCCTTGCCATCTCTTAAGACTCCATCCTGTTGTAATCTACAGTCAAAATAAAGCTTAAAAGAACCAAAGTCACAAAGGGGAATGAGTCACAAGCACTACTTTTATTTAAAATTGTCCATTTAGAAACTGGGCAAAGTTGGCAATATATACTGATTGGGGAATTCTGGAAGTTGAAGTCCACATGCCTTAAAAGTTGCCTAATTAAAAAAAAACACTGATTTAGAATATATTTTTTTTCCATTCTTGAACTTGCAACTTGTACTGCTTTCAAGATTCCTTAGTTTTCTTTGACAGAAGCTGGAAGTGGTAGATCCTGCCATTTCATCATGTTTTGCCATTACACCTTCAGTCTATTTCAAGCCCCAGTGACTATTGTTGTTGCCACTTTGTGCAGTTTTAGAAAGAATGGAAACAAGGAAGGCTGACTTGAAAATAAGGGGGGAAATAAAGCATATAATGAAATGTGTACCATGATGGAAATCTTGCAACATACTTACTTGCATCAGACATTGGGATGCAAGTATGTATTTGGCAGCATGATACCTCTGAACGGATGTTATTTTTGCGTCACTGGCTTCCTGTGAGCACAGCCACAATTGAATGGACATAGGTAATGTGGGAGGAGTGGAGGCGGTGAAAATATCATAATTTCAAATGTAAGGATTAGTTCATATAACATGGTAAACCAAAATGTAGTATCTCTGGTTTTGGCTTGCCATATTATGCAAACCAAGTCATGGCTTGGCTATATTGTCTGAATGCAGCCTAAATATTAGTTAAAATGTTACTTTTACCTTACTATTTCATACTGCAATGTTGCATAAAATATGGTTTTCTATGACCGTGTAAATATTTCAGATGCAAACAGCCACGCTCTAAAAAATTTTGTTGCAAAAAGCGAAACACTTTCTAAAGGCACTTCCAATGAATAGAGAAAAATTATATTAATTTGACAAAACTTTCGGAAGAAGTTTTCTAACAATAAATATGAAGAACTTCCTGATGCAAACAGCCAAGGTCTAAAAAAATTTGTTGCAAAAAAACGAAACACTTTCTAAAGGCATTTCCAATGAATAGAGAAAAATTATATTAATTTGACAAAACTTTCGGAAGAGGTTTTCTAACAATAAATATGAAGAACTTCCTGACTTCTAAATTTTAAATCTTTAAGTTTAGATGTCTCAGCCTCAGCAATTTTAAGATGTATGGACGTTAACTCCCATGCTATCTGAGGATTTCTGGGAGTTGAAGTCCACACATCTTAAAGTTGATGAGGCCGAGAAAAATGAGTTAGACTAAAGCATATTTACTTACCAGAGCAAAATGTACTAGAAGGAATTATAATAAATTAGTATCAAGCAAGAATTTAAATCTGTTTTCCCAGTATAAATTTATTTATATTTTATATTTCTAAACCGTCCATCTCCTTCAAAGAGGGGCTCTGGACAATGATAGCTTATTCTTATTTCTTTACCTTAACAGTAAGCATTTAGAAAATGTTGCTTAGATTGAGTGGTTTTTGTTAGATATTCACTGTATCTACAGTGGTTTCCACCAAGGTCCTCTGTTCCCACCGGAACAGAGGTTTAATCCTATTGGTCGAAGGATCTGACAGCTCCCTATAAAAGGGCTGCTGTCAGACTCAACCTTTGCTGGATTGTTCTCACTTGTTGTATGCAATAAAGAGCTGTTGTTGCTGTTAGCCTGTGTGTGCCTATCCATTACCCAATCTAACAGTTTTGTTCATAAATATATTTTTCTACATTTTTATAATTCACGACAACAATTGGTTATTGTTATTATAGAACCAAGAGCATCACAGCCTAACAAAAATCTCCAAATCTACCTGGATCCGTTTCAGTCGGGTTTCAGGCCCAGATACAGCACGGAGACAGCATTGGTTGCATTGGCCAATGATCTCTGGCGGGCCCGGGACAGGAGCTGCTCCTCTGTCCTGGTCCTGTTAGACCTCTCAGTGGCTTTCGATACCATCAACCATGGTATCCTACTGCAATGACTCAGGGGGTTGGGAGTGGGGGGAACCGTTTTACAGTGGTTCTCCTCTTACCTGTTGGATCGGTCGCAGTTTGTGTTGACTGGAGGGCAGGGATCGACCCCGAGGTGCATCACTTGTGGGGTGCCCCAGGGGTCGGTTCTCTCACCCCTCCTGTTCAACATATATATGAAACCACTAGGTGAGATCATCCGTGGTTTGGGGGTACGGTATCATCAATATGCTGATGATACCCAACTTTTCATCTCTACCCCAAACCACCCAAACAATGCCCTCGACGTGATGTCCCGATGCCTGGAGACTGTGCGGATCTGGATGGGGAGGAACAGGCTCAAGCTCAATCCCTCCAAGACTGAGTGGCTGTGGTTTCCGTCATCCCGATTTGTGCATCTTGTTCCATCTTTGATGATAGGGGGAGAAATTTTAGCCTCCTCAGAGAGAGCCCGCAATCTGGGCATCCTCCTGGATACGCGGCTTAGTTTAGAAGAACACCTGATGGCCGTGACCAGGGGGGCCTTTTACCAGTTCACCTGGTACATCAGTTGCGCCCCTTCCTGGATCGGGATGCTCTGTGCACAGTCACTCATGCCTCGTCCTTTCTTGCCTGGACTACTGTAATGCTCTCTACATGGGGCTGCCCTTGAAGAGCACCCGGAGGCTTCAACTGGTCCAGAATGCGGCTGCGCGGGTTATCATGGGGGCACCTAGGTGCTTCCATGTTATACCCCTTTTAGGCAACCTGCACTGGTTGCCGGTTGTCTTCCGGGTATGATTCAGGGTACTAATTATGACCTTTAAAGCGCTCCATGGCTTAGGCCCAGGACACCTGCAAGACCACCTACTGCCACCGGAAGCCTCCCACCATCCAGTGCGATCCTACAGAGTTGGCCTCCTCAGGGTGCTGTTGGCTAGACAGTGTCGGCTAGCAACCCCCAGGGGGAGACCCTTCTCTGTGGGAGCGCCTTTCCCTCTGGAATGAGCTGCCCCCGGAGCTTCGTATAATCCCCAACCTCCAGTCCTTCCGACGCGCCCTAAAAAGTTGGCTTTTCCAGCAAGCCAGCCTGGCCTGAACAAGACAAAATAAATTATTGATCATTGTTAATTTTAATTCAATTTTTTTAAAAAAATGTTATTGTTAATTCTAATTGGGTTTGTTTGGGATATTCTATTTATTTATTTTTTAAACTTTTGTATTAAGTGTTTCTTTTAATATTGTCCTTGGGAGAAGGGCGGCATATAAATCTAATAAACAAAACCAAACAGAACCAAAATGACTTGCATTTGGGATCCTAATCTATTTTGCTATTTTTCATGGTAAAGTCTATTTCAGAACGTAACTTCAGAGAAACATAATTATCCTTCAACAGACATTTTGTGGCATATTATTAGTGGAATTCAGAAAATCATTTGTCTTATTCAATAATTTATAAATCGATTGACTTCTCACATGCCCCTACCCCATGAAAAAGTTATAATGGTTGGGTTCACACAACATCCTAAATAATAAATCAGGAATAGGCAATATAGTATCTGGAATCATGGATGAGAATTTTGGAATCTCATCTTGCCCAAAATTCTATGTCATATTCATAATTTGATTCTCCATGAATCTCACTTGTCCCTTTTTAAAACCATTGAAGTTGTCTGCCATGAGCAAAATTGTTGGCTGTCAGTTCTATAATTTTCTCTATATAAAGCCTATTCGTCATTCTCTAAATCCTGAATGTCCTGAATTAATTTCATAGAGTATCTGAGGTTCTTTTATTGCAAGAAAGACAGAAATTATTTTCTATCTAATTGATTAATTTATTGCAGCCTCAAAACTCTTGGTATAGTAATCATTCTGTTCTATGCAAAACTATGTAATACTATTCTATGCATGATTTTATATAAACATAGTCCTCAATTTATGACATTAATTCAGCCTGGAATTATGGTCATAAATTGTGCCAGATGTTAAATAGATCATTTATATGACTGACCCGATTTTACAACATTTTTCCCCAGCGGTTATTTATGTTGCAATTGTTAAGGAAACATTGCAGTCATTAATCAAATGCTGTGATTGTTAAGCAAACCTACCGTTCTGGCACTTTCTACCAAAAACTCAAAGTAAATGCTGGTTTTTGACAGTACACAATCACATGACCATGAAAGATTACAAATAACAAAATGCAAACCAGTTGCCAAGCATTTAAACTGAAATTATGTGACCACAGGGAAGGGGCGGCCATCAAAACTTCAAATTCAAGTCCCTAGTACCTTTTTTGGGGGGGGGCTTCCTGTGGTAACTTCAAACAGTCACTAAGCAACTCATTGTTAAGTAAGAACTACCTGTAATGATATCATGCTACTCCTTTGTTCCAGAACCTCAACAGCTGCAGTTTTTCATCAGCACTATAGAATAAGCAGGTAATCTTCCATTCTGGGAAGATAAAATGGTTTCGTCTCAGGAATAGTGATTTTTGGTAACAACTTCTATCTTGTGAAATAATAGCTATGTTAAAACTAGGAACAGAGTTCCATACGCCTTCAGCATTTAGTCATGCCGGCGACATGTCCATGGAGACGTCTTTGGACAGTGCTGACTCTTGGGCTTTGAAACGGAGATGAGCACCGCCCCCTAGAGTCGGGGACAACTAGCATATATGTGCGAGGGGAATCTATGACTATACCTATATAAAACTAGGTTTATACTTAACCTGATAGCTTGCCAGAAATTGATTAAAAGTGAATTTTTGTTGTGAAATATTGGAAAATTATGAAGCTTGGTGCCATCTATAGTTGTTATAAGTTGATTGCTGTGTTGTCTATAGTATGTTTTACTGTGGATAATTTACTATGATTATTACTACCATCCTTGCATACCTTGTTTCTATCACATTTATGTACCAGTGAATTCACTGTATTTTGTTCTTTATAAAGTCTGCCTCATTAAACATTCCTCTTCTTTATATACACTCTTTTTAAATTGCAGTTTCTATAAATGTACTTTATAACTTCTTCATTTTTTTTTATGTTTTGCTATTTTGGGAATATAAGCCATGAAATCAGCTGATTATGCTCCAACAAGAAAGATTATGCTTCTCATAATTAATATGTCATTCTACTTTCAGAGCTTAATTAATCGCAATCTACTACGAATAATTTGAGTCCGAAAGGCTAGCTGTAACCGAACCCAAAGGACCAATGTAATCTGAGCTTACATATGCACCATGAAGTTATTTGGCTTTCTGCCCAACCTCCCCCGAACAAGTGGAGCAATAAGAATGCAACCTATTGACCAGTCAGCATCTTCCAAAACATCCTGTCAATAGCCTTGGAGATTTCTTTTCCAGGAGCACAGATGAGCCTTCATAACATTCCATGGAAAATTTTGAAAATTTAAATGTTAAGCCGAGGAAGTCAAGATCAAGTGGGCAATGATTCATGAAGGGCCACATGGGACAGAACTTGAAGGCAATCCTTCCAGAAAGCAAAGGCCACATGTGAACCAACAGAGAGAATGAAATTTCTTTCTGCGGAACTCAGAAGTCAGCTTTATAGTGGATTCAAGAATCGCTCTTGAATACCCAAAAGGTATTTGAATAAAATGCACTCTGTAAACCAGCCTGAAAGCAAAAGACAGAGAGAGGCTGGGACTGAAATCAAAACATTCTAGAGTGAATCTTCAGAGAATGAGTACACTCAAATTGACCTCCCTGTGGCCAGCTGCAATGAGAAATTAGATCTGTGTATTTCCAGACGTTGCAAGAACAGAGAATAGAGAACAGATGTGCTTTCTTTTTCCTCTTTCAATGGACTTCAGATACTAGCAGTTTGCTCACTTTCTTTTCCTTCTTAGTAGGGGAGGAACTTTTAATTTTGTTACAATACAGATCTCTAAAAAGGATGCATTTAATTGAGTGATTTGAGTTCACACATCAAGCTAAGCCTTAAGGTGGTTATTAGATTTTATTGTTTAGATAGGTGTTATTTCACTTGAAAACACATGTTATGTAGAACACAGACAAACACATATAAAAAATATTTTATCAATAATACAAAATTATGCAGACCATGGATCTAGACCAATTCTAAAAAGCCCCAAGTTGGGTACACTTTGAAAGTACCGCTCAAAACATTTCATTTATGTATTTATCAAGATTTATAAAGATGCCTGATTCTGGGTATAAATACATAACATAAATACACAATAATTTTTAAAACTAACAACAACTGATAACATAGTTACAAAAGCTAATAGCCACAATGTAAAATGCAACCAAATACAGAACAAAACAAAATTCAGAGGGGAAGCCCCACTCAAAACATGTAAAATATACAAATAAATTGTTCACTGTCTGGTCATAAATTCTCAATAGTTGAGATTTATCATTTTGTACCCCTTTACTAGGGATGCAATGGCTCAGTAGCTAAGATGCTGAGCTTGTTGATCAGAAAGGTCGGCAGTTCGGCAGTTCGAATCCCTAGCAGCGAATAACAGAGTGAGCGCCTGTTACTTGTCCCAGCTTTTGCCAACCTAGCAGTTTGAAAGCATGTAAAAATGCAAGTAGAAAAATAAGGATCACCTTTGGTAGGAAGGTAATAGCGTTCCGTGTAACTTTGGCGTTTAGTCATGCTGGCTACATGACCATCGAGACATCTTTGGACAGCGCTGGCTCTTCGGCTTTGAAATGGAGATGAGCACCGCCCCCTAGAGCCGGAAACAACGAGCACATATGTGCAAGGGGAACCTTTATCTTTTTACCTCTTTACTAGTATATATTAAGTCTGGAGGGGGAATTTAAAATACACTAATAAACTGTACTACTACACTTGTCTTCGAACAATTGTTCTTGAGCTTTCAGTTTCTGAACTAAGAACCTCAAAACACTACAGAGACATGAACATTAAAATGTCCTTATGAAATGAAACAAGACAGGTAAAAGACCATTTGTAAAAACTATTTTCGGTCAACTGTTGCAAAGATACATGCCAGCCAGAAGAGGGAGCATAAGCCAGTTTAGAGTTCTGCTGCTGATAAATGCAGCCATTTTGTTCAAAGAGAAAGTTGGAGAAGATTAGCCTTCTGAGCTAAAATAATTTAAGGAAAACTCATATTTCTGAGATATAGCATAATTGCAAGGCTCTGGACCTAACACAAACAAATTCTGACACTTTGTATACAAAATTGCTTCCATAGATGGATGAAATGTTGGATTCTAAACCCCAGCTCTAGCTTTTATACCTAGAAGATTCCTCTCCTCTCTGGTTAATAGTTTCTCCCCAAAATTCTGGGTTGAGAAATTATGTGGTAGGAGGCCAGGTTTTTTATTTTTTTAATGTGCTTAGTTTTATGTTGTTTTTACTTTGATTGCTTGGAATTTGTTATAAGACAGGCAACTATATAAATGTCTTAAATAAATAAAACATTGTGGGCTTTTGTTCTTATGTGTGAGGTGTGCATTCCTGAGGACTATCTGTGATTACCAATTTTCTAATCTACCCATCAGTTAATCACTTAAATTAAGACAAAGAAGGATTTCAATTTATTTGTCTTTAAATGTACATATTCATCTTAAAATTCATCAGCAGTACAAGCTTGTTCAATGTTCCCTTAAAAATATAACTGGAAATTTTAATCTTCTGAATTATTTTATAAGTGAGAATAGCATAGTAAAAGCATTGAACATTACGAATGCCTACACTGGAAAAACATTTAACTTTTCATCAGTTTTATAGCATGTGCCATTTGATACTTACCAACTATGCTTATTGGGGATAGAAAAAAAATACAATGCATTTTCCACACAGCAAACCTTTTTTCACCATGTCTGAATTTCTTTAAATCTGACGGGAAGAATTCATATTGCAAGAACTTTCTTCTCATTTTGTCTTTTTATAGTCCAATACTGGTACTGATATCTAACATCTATTTAAACCTTATTATTTCTGAACGTTGTTTTCATGTACTGTACGAGTTTATATTTCTCACTTTCAGTGTGTTCTTTAATAAACCATAAAACACAAATACTTTGCTTTAGAAATTTATATATTGTAGGCAGCCTAATGAAAAACAAAACTGAGAAAGCTTTCACTGTTTATTTTAAAAGATTTGTATAGCTGCCCATGTTAAAAACAACTTTGGGCGGCTTGTTATAATTGTTTCTGTAAAGACCTACAAGAATATAAATTATACCTAGTTTTACTCATTGTTTTATAGTTTGGCATGTTATTTTTATGAAAGTCAAGTCCAAATCAACTCCTGTATTGCATACTGAAATTATGTAGAGAGCTGAACAAACACAGCTGGATTTTCTTATCAAAAACACCTAATTTAAGTACCAGTAAAGGAGAATATCTGTAGCTCATGGTTCAAATGAGGGGTCCTTGGTGCTCTCTGAGCTTGGTTATTCTCTTGCAGACATCTGCTGGAAAACAACCAAACAAACTAGCTCACAGAGCACCAAGGACACCTCAATTAACTCTCTATGTTAGAACAAGAAAAGTTAAATTACATCTACTAGTATAATATTTGCTTACTTTCTTTTGCTCTTTCTCTTTTTTCATTCTCTTCTCCCTCTTATTCTGTCTCTTCAATCAAATTAACTTTTTAAAATAGTTTATCTTGAGCAAAGCACAGATCCAACGATGATTGACATCTTTGAGGTGTACTTTGTAACCTATTGGTTTAGTGTCAGTTATTGACAGCTCCAGTTGGGAAAAAATTCTAATCGTATCAGCACCAAAAGCAATTCAGTTTTATATAGCTCCTTTCACATCAAAACCTATCATAAACTGCACTGCCATCAATTTGTTGATAAAAGAAGAGGTCATGCCTGAAGATGAGAAGAAGGGCGTGTATGAGAAATTGATGCCTTAAAATAGAAAGTTCTTCCAAAGAAAATGTCCCTTTATGCAGCCATATGAAATCATGTAACATTTTGTAAATTAGTAATGCACCTATTCTCACATCTTTTAAATGTCTGTGAGGTATCATTCTCTTCATCCAAACATTCCTGTATGAATTCAGTAGGGATGGGTCTTGTTTCACTTTTTGTTTTCCTTCTGCCAGCTACTTTTTATTTTATTTTAAAGTTTCAATTTACCTTATTTCATCATTATACTCCTAAATTATTCCAGTTTTATTTACTGTATATAGATAAGGGCGTACAGCAAGAAGAGGAAAATAAATTCTTCCTTTTTGCTGTTTGAGATTTGCTAAAACACCAGTATAACTTCGCCTCACTTTAGATCTTATGAAAACAAAACTGTTGTTGGTCTAATACCACATTAGTCATGTTACATCTGAGGCCGAAGTTCTCGTTCTGTACCACACACAAAGAGTAAATAAAGGTAACAAATGCTCCCTCTGAAGTGGGAAGTATATAAAAAATGCATTCATTTGCCTGAGATATAAAAATGTATGTTCACACTTCTGAAATGTATGGCTGCTCCGTTCACACTTTGAGCCAAAGGCAAACAAGCATAATTCTAATTGGCAGCTGGGTGACATTCCAAGCAGGCACCACAATAATTTACTCACCTCAGTCAGATTTCCCATGCAACCTGCACAGCACGCAGCCAGGAAATCTGACGATAAATCCTGTGTCTCCGTACAAAATAAACTCCAAAAATCCCTATACAATGAAGTGTGGCAGCCAGGGAATTACTCTTGTTTAACACTAGTAGCAAGTAAGATTCTTGCTTGCTTTCATTCACTGCTTCTGTTCGAGATCTGAAGCACGTTTCTGATCATAAGAAAAAAAAATTCCGGTTTCTTTTTCTTCATTGTGTGGAGAATGAAACTCAATGAAAAGAGTCTCTTTTGTTGTAATGCTTGGAACAGTTTTGCCTGTCATTATTGACTTCTGATTATCTGAGCGTAAGATTAAGTTAGATTTATGGCAGAGCAGGAAGAGAAATGGGGTCAAGACAGAGGCAAACATCACTAGGGAGAATTCTCTCAAACCAAATTTCAACCTTCCTTCCAGTGAGTTGATAGCAGCAGCAGCAGCAGCAGAAGCAAGAACCCTGAAAGGCGATCTTCATATGGGAATTTCTTTTACATGAGAATGAATGGGGCCACTCCAAGTGGAAAAAACAATGTTTTTCCAATTCCGGAATTAGCAGCTGAATGTATCTATGTATCTCCTGGACTGAGTTGACCTGTAATGACATGCATCTGGTAGGACTGCTGATCTTGGGAAAACGTACATACAGTACTACATCTGAACTGCTTCATTTATTTTGCTGTGTTTCTAAGACTCATTTCTTTGATAGTTTTTTTCTAACTTGGCACCTTCCCTTATATGTTGGGACTCCAATCTCAAGCATTCGCTTTCTAACAAAGTTACTTCTGTTTAAAAGAAATTTCTAGCCGTGGAAGGACCATTAATAATTTTGCCTGGTTTGTACTGGCTGTTTAACTATTACAAGTTTCGCGATCGTGATAATTCAGTCACTATTAGGGGCAATCAACAGATTAATTTAGTGGATATTCATTTATGAATATACTTTAAAAAAAGGTTAAAATTAAAGAATTTCTTTATTCTTTTCTTAATCTATATTTATTCCTAATTTATTTAAATATGACCTTTTTTTAGAAAAGGCGACATATTTTTACACTTCTACTTTTTTATATTGGTGTAATTCTCTTCATGTTGCTTTTACTGCAGATTACAATTTTTGAATTTGTGGGAAATTGTGTTTTCTCAATCATCTTTTATTTGTGAGAAGTAGATATACTTCAAATTCAAATAGAACAGCATTGTTGCTGTTCTCAAAATATGAAGAACTTGTGAGTATTATACTTGGTGTATTGGGCAACAAAGCATCACATTAAAACAGTGTAAAGATCCATGAGATAAGAGGCATTTGTCCTTCTAGGAAAATTATATAATTGATCTGTAAATTTATAAATATATTTTGAAGCGACGAGGGCTTACTGTAAAGTTGTATACAACTTAAAGTTCTTTTTCCCTTATGCAATAAATGCACATTATCAGTACTACAACAACAACCTTATGAGCTTAGATAATTAATCTTATTGTAGGCTGAACCAGCATGAAATAACCTCCTATATTGGGCCAGAATTTACTTTTCACAATTATTAATTTTTTTGGCATACTGGTTAAAATTATTAAATCTCTTGCTTTTGATGGCAGGACATGGATATTTACATGAAATTATTTTCTGATCCATTATGTAAACAATATCATTTTCTGATTTATGTCATCTTCAGACATAATATCCCATTATACTAAAGCCAAATGAGGAAAGGGCAATAAAATAGCTTGTTTTGCTTAAGCATTGTTGCATTGGTAGCACCAGAACTACAAGTGCAGTGTTGGAAGAAGGTCAGAAGGGAGAAGTTGCATGTACTTTAACACAGTAAATTAGGAATTCTTACTAGAATTGAAGCCTTCAACACTCAGCACTCAAAACTCTGTATCCCACTTCGGAACAGCTGCCTCTGCCTGTTCTGAATCCCAAAAGACAATAATGATGGAATCATTGCCCACTCTAGCTTAGTTAGCATGACAGAAATACTGATTTCCTTCTATTTCATTCCCATCATCATTTGAAATATTTCTCTGTTAAATCAATGTGTTCTCAGCTGCTTACATTGCATTCAGAAATGCAGCCAGAACTAGCATGTTCCAAAGGGACTAACCAGCTCAGCACAGATCAATATCAATGTTTTTCTTCTATAGAAGTTATATTCCATCAGGAATTGTAAATGTTTAAAAATTGCACTGAGATTTAGAGGGCTTTTACAAGAACTCTGAAGGAGGGGAGCAACTCTCTGGCACGCAATTATTACAAAATCCATGTACAGTGTGGAAACACAAAAAGGAATGGCATGCTTCCCAATTCCCAAGGGATTTTGTATTCATGGACATTTCCTCTGCCTTGGGATACTTGGATTGTAAAGAAAATGAAGTGAACTTGTGGGGCAGGGACAGTTCACAGAATCCACAGAAAAACAAGTGAAAAACAAGGAGGAATCTGGTAGCAGGTTTTCTGACCAAAATTCATTAAAAGCTCACAAAAACGTTTGCATTTTAATAAAATGTGCTAGCTGGCAAAGATGCTAGCAGATTCTTCCTGATTGTGTACTATCATAAACTAACAAGGCACTCTTATGATGTCCAGAATTGGGATAACCCTTCTCTTCAACTATTATAAAAAAAGATTTAACAATTTTACTGAGAGATAATAGGATTCCAAAAGTGGATGATTACAACATTTTTTTGCCTTCAAATTTAGATTTTAATTTTAATGCATCCAGAATTCAGGAGAATGTTTTAATGAAAAATATTAAAACATACAATTCTCTGAATCCTGAAGGGGTGTAATATCAAGCCAGTCTTTATCCTTTTGTTCTACTAATTGTGCATGAGTTTCATATATATAATAATTTTGACATAATATTAAATGTTCTGTTGTTATTGCTATTGCTCATAGGAATAAAAACATTATACTTCCAAAGATTAACTAAACTAAGTGACAAATGAATAAAACTAAAAAAGGAGAAAAGTAATTTCAGACATTTTCCCAGTTACTGGTAATAGGATATTTTTCTCCAAGCACTGACACTGAAAATAATTTTAAAAATGTAAAAATCATAATGTTTATATTTAGAAGAGACATCTGCTCCAGAAGAAAGTCTGCCTTATTCCATGAATTTGCACCAAAAATTTAAAACAAAGTAATTGCTAGTCCAATACTTGAAATTTTTGGAAAAGAAACGTTTTCAATTTCCAGCTGTACTTTAAAATGATGATGCTTCCACTGAAACTGTTCGATTTACAGATTTGCCAGAGCATTTGCGGTTAAACCCATCTATGCAATTAAGATGGCAGCTATCATGGCACATTTTCATTTCATAGAATAAAAATGGGCTGATCGAGATTGGAATGTGATAAATAATTATGATATATTGGATGCTATTTACCTACTGTTATAGAACATTTAATACAAGCAAAGATTAAGCTTAGACTCCAACCCTAGCTTCTCAGCAGTAGTAGTTTACTCAGTAGTATTTTAAGTACTACTTAAATACTTCTGAAATTACCCGTTTTGAAAATGATCTTATGCAAACAGAACACTGAAGTGTGCTATATTCATGAAATAGTGTAAAGATCCACTGTAGATTTGCAAAAGAAATTATCTCTTCTCAGTGTTAGAATTTACAATAAGGGGAGTTAAAAGACATTATACAAGACATTTATACAATTATATAAATTTAGCAAGTTAAATTACTACATTGATGTTTATTTCCAAATAGATTAGCACAAAATTTTGAGACAGTGTTCAAGTTGAATAATAAGAATATATTCACTTACTGAGAGTATATCTTATTGTATGCTACATGATTTACTTCTAAGTAAACATACATGTTACATTTTTAGGCAAGAATCAGAAGCCACTTAAGTAAGGTTATATGGTGAAACATAATTTGTCAAAGGATCTCTTGGTCATATTACTCTGTTTACATGTTTGAAGTTCAGAATAAAGGATAGAAACTTAGGTCCTTTGCATAGCCAAAGTTTTGCCATATGTAGCTGTAACCTGCCATGCATTTATACATATCTCATCAGCAAAGTGGAAACAGATTTTTCTTAACTAAGTGCTTTCACTTAAATCTAAAAATACTATCTTTGTCAAAGGTTAAACTGTTGCTTGATTTACTCTTGTAAGCATTTTAAGCAAGCTGCTTTATATAGCATAAATATCAACTACAGGAGAAAAAGAAAACATGAACTCAAAATATACAAAAGAAAATGAAGGAAAAAATGTGAAAGGCACGATTTGCTATTTGCTTGAACCAGTTTCAAATTAATGCCACAGGTGGTTGACAAATAACCTAGAATAATGCATAATGCATTCTGTTTACATTAAACCTGTGAAAATGTATTTTATATGTACACTTAAAGGGCCAAAATTCTATTTATAGAACATACTTAAACAAGATGACCTGACAACTGAGAAGCCAGTGTAGAGACTGAAATTTCATTAGTATTAAAACCTGAAACTGCTGTGTATCAATAAATAATTACATGTAAATAACTGTGTTATGGTTAACAGCTGAATAATCCAGTACTGGCATCCTTCAGGACATCTATATGATCTTGAAATGTATCCAGCAATTCTGTACTCTGCATTCAATTTTCTCTCTTTACAGGATTCTTAGAAGCTTGTCCAGTCTCCAGAGGGTTGAAAAAAACACTCTAGTGCTTATTGTCAGTTTTGCTGAGAAAAGTTAAATTGAGAAGCCCTTTAGAAAGGAAAAACCTTGCACAGAAGCTTTACAAGCCAATTAAAATCTGTTATATTATTATTTTAGTGGTAAAAGGGAACAGGCCGCCAAAGAGCACAGCAGCTGGACACCATCAAAGCTGACACCATCCAGAGCATAGAAAAATTCAAAGAAGTAATTCAAGATTGGAAAGTGTGGGGAGATCTAGCCCATAGAATCACCAAGAATTGGACACATCTGAATAGATAATATCATCATCATCATCATCATCATCATCATCATCATCATCATTTTATTATCCCTTTTGTTTATGTTTATATTGGTGATGTTCACACAGTATATGAAGTCATAATTGGCTGAGTTCCTATAAGGTTATAGTTGATTGGATTAATGCAGCACACTAAGCCAGAAACCAGACATGTCCCAAGACCACTGATACCCCTTAAAAAATGTGGGTGCAGTCATAAAGACTTACAACAGTCTGTAGTTGTTCCAAACAGAAACAATTAATTTGACTTAAAAATAATTATTAAATACATGTCTGAAGAATAATCATATCAACTTTCTTTCATCTTAATTACATACTAAACCATTAATGAAATCTGATTTAGTTTTTTGCTAGATTTAGCATTATTCTTTGGATTGTGGGTCCCAGCATGGCCACAGCTGATACTTAGCCTGTAAGAATGTGTAACTTTGAGCATAAACAATGATTTACATATCACTCTATTGAGTTCTTATAATACTAAGCATTGCATTTATTCTAACACATTGCTTATTCTTAGCCATTGAATCACTGAAAGTATCTTGTTTTGCAGAAAAATGATAGGCAGCATATTTAACATCACCCAATGCCTCTGGAAAAACAAAAATGCCAAATAAGTGGCAGCATTGTTTTGTCATTCAATTCATTCAAACAGGAAAAAATAGGGCTAATGCTGCCTAATAAATATGTGTATCGTGGGAAGAAGAAATATGAATAGGTGGGTGACTGATGAAGGCGGGTCCTATCTTAAGTAGGGAGAAAGTGAATTAAAGAAATTGGATGAGTGAAGGTTACAATGGAATTAGGAAGGTGAGACTGGAGTATCATAACATGCATGCAAGATTCTTGCCCCTTCATTTAGCAGTGCCACAAACTTCTCATTGTCATGTACCTTTAAAGTTTAGAAAAACTACAGCTATGAAAAAATGGGTTAAATAGAACCATCTTTTACAGTATCAATCATAAGCGGAACAGTTCTAGGAATGTAGCACAGTGTTAATATGTCTCCAGTTAGAATTCCAAGAGGTACCCCATCATGGAGCTCATAATATTCCCACATGCGTGTGACTTTGCATGTAGACAGACAGATTTTGGAATAAAGAGTCTTTTTTATTTTATTTATTAAATTTATGTGCTACCATCTCACTATCCAAAGTGACTCTGGGAATCTTTTCACCATATACATAGTAGACTTGTACACAGTGCTTTCATAGGTAGGGAATAATTAGTGGGATATATCATATTTTTGGACTATAAGACTCTCTGGAGTATAAGACGTGCCTTAGTTTTTTGGGGGGGGAATAGGGGAGGGAATTCTGCCTCTGCCTATCAGGTATTCATCTGCCTAGTGTCCTTAGCATGGTCACCTTCAGCACATTAGTTTGCTGGTTGTGAGTGAGTGTGCGCACCTTGTTGGGGCTGATAAGCATGCTTCTAAAGCACAGCTGATTGTCACAGGGAGCTCCAGTTAGTAAAGCAGGCGAAGCACGGAAGCAATAAGACAAGGAAGCAGCTGTTCTGGGTTGCCATTTTGTGCTCCTTGCCTCGCGTTTTCAGCCTCCAAACACTCTGTTTGAGACCCGTTCAAAGCTGCGGGGATCACTAAAGTGGAGGCGTGGAGCCCAAAACCGCAAGCCATTGTCTCTGGCAATCTCTGCAGCCAGGAAGAAGATGCATGGAGGCCGAAGGGTAGGGGCCAGTAGGTGGACGGAGCTACATTCAGAGTATAAGACGAACACAAATGTTCAGGCTCTTTTGGGTTGGGGGAAGTGTGTCTTATATTCTTTAAAAAATGTAATTATCTGAAGACATCAAAGTCAACATTGTAAACTTCCTTTTAACATGAAGACACACATACACACAAATGCCTAAAGCCTATTCTTCAGCAAATTGTTTCTACTAACGCTAATTTGAGTCACCATTAACATTTCTCAAATAAGAAATGGAAGGTGATACAGTGGAAGTGACATTCAAAGTATGGCTTCATTCAAAACAACTGATGGAAGTGATACAGTGGAAAGTAGATGAAAAAGATTAATGGAGGGGGGGAAATATACATGCAAGTGAGATAGAGAAGACAGAGGAATGGAGAAGGGAAAGAAATACGGGAGGGATAAAAAATAATTTCACCAGAGTTTTATTATCTTTGTCTCCAAAGGATAGAGAACAGGATCAGCTGTAGCAAGAATGAAGCCTAACCAGCACTTCTTTCAAAAATCTTCTTTCAAAATGCACAAAATAAACTGGTGCCATTTTTGCTTTCACCTCCCTCCTTTTTCTTTCAAAGCTAGAAAGTTGCACATTCTCGCAGCAGCACTGGACTTCTTTCAGAAGTTCATTCTCTTTTATAATATTTTTGGAATAATTGTGTAGTCATTTAACAGGCTATGTTGGCATCACTGTGGCATAGAAGATGCAATTTCCAGAAGATGCAAAAAAGAAACAATTTCTCAGGAATGCCTTATATTCTGTAAGTGCTTATGCCATTTGCGCTATGAAAAGAAGGAAAAGCTGAGAATCATGGCCATTTTGTACATTTTCCAAAATAAATTCCTTCTACTACAAGCTGACCAGAGAAAATAAACAAAAATCTGTCCTCTAGATCAGAAAATAAAATAGTTTGTATTTACATCCACTTCTTCATTTTTAATGCATCAGTGTGTTTTTACCCCATCCTTAGTGAAATATAGCATTGTTTGGGCATGACTTCGATGATATATCAAAGCCGGCTTGCAGTACAAAATGAATAAACATAGACTCTGGTGGTATGCTGACACAGTGTATACTCTACACTTTGTGATGTGTCATGGTAAAAATATCTAGTTGGAACCTGAAGGTTTTATGATTGACTGGTGAATATTCTACTGAAGAAGATCTAAATGAAGATAACATTTTTCAAAGAGGTGAGATTGTTGGACCTTGAGTAGTAAGAAGAAAGATAATGAGATTCTGTAAAAGACGTATTTGCATTCATATCAATCAACTAAATTGGTGCTTGAAACGTCACTATTTGTATAAAATATTGTCCCGTTCTATCAGCACTTCTATATGGACCATATTTACTTTGAATCAACTTGTAAAACATACACATAACCTAAAAGTCACTTCTTTTTTGCTAAGCATGCACAATTAATGTTGTGCAATGATGAAGCTGAGAGAACATAGACTTACATGCAGCTAAGGTTGACATGTTTGGGATTGCTCAATTATTAATGTTTTCTTCCTGATGACAAACATAGTCCTTGAGCTATGTTTAACAAAGAAAAAAAAAACCCAAATCATAATACTCTTTTTAAAGTGAATTACATTTGGCTAGCCATCAATAATAATTGGTTCTTTCCATTTTAGGATTTACTTTTCCAAAGACTTATGTCTGTGTGATACAATACATTATAAAGTACTGTAGACAACATTAAAGCCTTTCATATGGCATTGTGCTTTTATAAGTTTACAGATTCTAGAGCTTCTGTTATTTTGGATTAGTTGCTAATGACACTGAATACCTTTGAAAAAAGTTACATTGCAATTTGTCTTGAAGTTATATACACAACAATGAAGTCAGAATTCTGAAAGCTGGATCAAGCCTTCCCTAGATTTAGGTATGTCTTGAATGGGTTAGGAGACAGATTATGGGTCTGCCCTTCTTCATCCCAATCAATGAATTGTTGTGTTGATCGAGGACACTTGAGGCTAGAAAAGCAAATTTGAACTTTGGTCTCGGATTCCAACCCTCATGCCCATCCCATCATAAATATCTGTTTTGAGAGACATCAAAAATGCATCTAACTAGGAAATCCAAATTGCTACTTTAACAACTGAACCATTTTTTAAAATTCTGCAACTCTGCAATCTGTGTAAAAATTATTTAATTCTTATCTTTGTTCATGGGTATTATTCATAACACAAGTAACTGCTCAAAACTTCACAAAGTTAAAAATATTTTTAAAATATCTAAAATAAAAGTCTTGAAAAGTCTGTGAGATCTTGAAAGATTATGGTGACATATGAAATATCACAATATATTAAAACACTAACGTCTGATGCAAAATCTCTTTCAATTTCAGTATTAGGGTTTTGAAAATCTAGCTTTAGCCTCAAGTCTGGGACTGATGTTTATTCAGTGGCCCCTGTTTTATTCTGTTGGTTTTGTTATTTATTAGATTATTTTGGTCTGGGTTGTCTATTTGATCTAATATTGTTACCTATTGTTATGTTTTTTCTAGTTTAGTATCCTGCATAGAGCCACTGAAATTGGGCTGCCAATAAATTTAAATGAATACATAAATAAAATGTCCTAATAATGTAAAGATCAGATCTCTAAAATCTCATCAGATCTCATGAAATTAGAGGCAAATGGGAGAAAACAGATTGCCATAGTGATGCTTACTGTTGAAAAAAGTTTTTCTTTGTATTATTGATAATATGAATAATGATGAAATGAGATGGAAGGAAAACAAGGAAAAAAGGAAGGAACTTGAATATGTAAAAGCACATTCCTTCTCTTCTTGTCACTCAGCTTCCTTTCAAATATTTTGAGAATGATGAGATGACCTATCTCCGTGATGGCGAACCTATGTGGAGCAATATCTGCTGGCATGCAAGGCATCAGCTCCAGAGCGCACTGGCCAGCTGATTTTAGGCCTTCCGGTGGCCCGGGGGGGGGGGAGTCATTTTTGCCCACCTAGTTTTCAGGAAAGCCTCTGGAGCCTGGAAAGGGTGAAAAATGGGCCCAACAGGTCTACTGGAAGTTCAGAAACAAATCTATATTGTATCTTGATACTCTACCTATGTTTTATCCAGAGCTGGGTGTCACATACTGTAACAACGGATCGTCCAGAACGCAAAAATGTGAGCTTGTGCGTGCGCCTTCCCCACATGCGCATGGCAGCAAACACACAGCAATTATATAGGAGATAGCGCTGGGGCAGGGGGGCAGGCCCAGCTGCTAGTCGGAATTACCAGTTCACCTTGAACCAGTCTGAATGGGCAGCAGCCCACCTCTGGTTTTACCTGAGATTCATGATATTCATTATTACAGGCACAACAGTGGAAATGATGGGACTTGTGACTTTTTTGTTTTGCTTTTTTTCAAAGTACCATAGCAAAGATAAAAATAGTCACAAGGTCATAGTTGAAATTCCATAAGGTACCTCGATGCGTAATATGGTATGTAGACTTTATTATAGTCATTGATCAATTCAAAAACCAAACAAACAAAAAATACAAACTGTGAGTCAGCAAGCAAAAACCACAATAAAATCCAAACTAGTGTAGCCAGAGTATGGAGCATTTCCAAACAGAAAACAAAGTTTAGTCATGATCATGAAAATAAAAATAAAATTTTCAGAGACACTTCATAACACAGGTGTTATTAGAAACCTGGAATAAATTGAAGAGGAAAATGTACAGCAAGGTTCCGATTTGGCTATCAACATTAGAAGCGGTGGTGCACCCAAATTTTATCAACCAGGGAAAACAGGTCACCTATAAAGATATAATAGACAAAGAAGGGAGATTAAGATTGAGGCAAGAGCTAAAAGAGCAAGGGATAGAATTGGAATGGTGGTCCTATCTTCAAATCCAATCATGTGACTCGAAAGTTATGAAAGAGTGGGGCATTAATAGGGAGTTGTTGGAAATAAATAAGATCCTTTTGGGGACAAATGATAAATTGATAAAGAAGATTTACACATTTTTATTGATATATAAGATGGAAGAAGAGCAGGTTAAGGAGACACTGGTAGCATGGGCATTAAACTTTGGCTTTAATATACATCTGGATAAATGACAAGAACTATGGAAAAGGAATAGGAAAATAACATTGTCAATATAGTATAAAGAAAACTTATATAAAATGTTTTATAGGTGGCATCTCCCACCCACGAGGCTAGCCAAAATTTTAAGATATTTAGCACCAAATCGTTGGAAATGTGATCCTGAATCAGATATGAACTACCATGTGTGGTGTTCGTTCCAAAAAACAAAAGAATATTGGCGTAAAATTCAAAGGTGGCTGATAGAGATAACCAAAGAGGAAATACAATTTACACCAGAAGGATTTCTTTTCAGAATCATAAACAATACATATAACAAGGAGGTAATTTACTTAACAATACATATTATTATGGCAGCACGAATGGTCTTTGCCCAAAACTGGAAAAAACAGGGAAATTCGACAAGAAGAGGAAGTAATTAGGAAAATTCTGACTTGTGCTGAAATGGATAAATTGACATGGGAATTGAAGAATAAAGATGAATTAAAATATTGTAAGATCTAGGACAAATTTTATCGATGGTTGGAACAAAAAAGAAAAGACCCAAAATAAGCAATGACTAAGATTTATAGAGTGGAGATTAGAATTATGTATTATTAAACTATAACAGTGAAAATGTATAAGATAAAAACAAAGCAACATGGTTGGAATTACGATATTTTTATATTTGTAAATACTTAATAGTCGAAATGTAAATAAGCATGTTGGTTATAATGTATAACTTTATATCTTTATATATGTATGGCAAAGACTTTGCCAGGACGGTTACACTGTGTCCAATGTTTTACGGTAATCTGTGTTCAATAAAAAACTTTATTAAAAAAAAGAAAATTACACTGATTATTTACAACTCTAAATAAAATGACTCCAGGTAACCTCGGGCTTTGACTAGATGGGGAATTTATTCATTTATTAAATTTATAAATAAATAAATGCAGCTGCTCAGATAATGATTAGTTGTCCCATTGTTATATGGGAACAGTATAACAAAACACGGCTTAATGTTTCAGAAACTACCAAGGGGCAAAATCTTTGTTCAAATGGGATGCCCTGTAATTTTCTGTTCAAAGGGCATTAAATCCTGCGAGGACTCTTTTGGTAACTACCGTGTTACCGGGTCTTATTTTCTTTTGACCCCCGAAATAAGCACTTGGCCTTATTTTTGGGGAGGTCTTATTGTTTTTGAGGGGCAGGAGGTGGTGAGTGTGGTCACCTCATCATTGTTGCTGTGTTGCAATATTTTTGGGGAGGGCTTATTTTTGGGGGAGGGATTATTTTAGCGCATGTGCTCAAAAGCCCCATTGGGCTTATTATCCAGGGAGGTCTTATTTTGGGGGAAACAGGGTAGTATTTCACTTTGATATCTAACCTAAGAGCCGCGACGACGCAGTGGTTAGAGTGCAGTACTGCAGGCTACTTCTGCTAATCACCGGATGCCAGCAGTTTGGCAGATTGAATCTCACAGGCTCAAGGTTGATTCAGCCTTTACCCTTCCGAAGTGGGTAAAATGAGGACCCAGATTGTTGGGGGCAATATGCTGACTCTATAAACTGCCCAGAGAGGGCTATAAAGCACTGTGAAGCAGTATACAAGTCTAAGTGCTATAAGTGCTATTGCTAACCAGTTTGGAAGAAGATTAGAAGTCTATCCAAGAACACATATTTGGATATAACAGCCAGTCTGATTGGGCTTCCAGTTTTTTTGGCATAATTATTGACTCCATAAGTCAAATTCTCAACTATTTTTAGGGAGGTGCATTCTCCAGACAGTGATTATGGATATATAAAATTTGAATATTCCAATACAGATTTTAAAAAATAATTATTATTTTGCTAGTCAGGTTTTTATCCCTCTCTATTTCCTCCAAGAGATCATAATGGCATAAACTGTATTCTCTATTCTAATTTGATTCAGTGATGGAAATTGGGCTGAAAGAATGGGACTATGAAGTTACCCAATGGGCTTCCAAGATCAAATATGGATGTGAATGCTGGTCCAATTCCTCCAATATTACATCACAACAGCTGTATAAGATGCAACAAATCTCATTGTATTAGAGAAAACAGTGACCTGCTCAGTCCAGAAGCTTTTGAAGGACTAAGACTCCACCCTTCTCCTCAGGGGATTTTTGGTGTTTGAATTGAACTTGGGCTGTTTAGTCCTTAAACATACATAAAAGAAAAGGTCACATAGCTTGCTTCTCCTCTTTTTATAATGCTAAATCAACTAAAATATATAGTGAATGTGTAATAATATGAATGTAATAATCGTAAACTATTACTACTAATGTCAGTGTTTGTCTGCAACACCAAATTCTTTTGTAGAGAAGGGAATTGTGTATTTGAAAAGTGTGTGTTTGGGTAGTGGTTCAGAATGCATTTATAGCTGACAGGAATGCTGTTGTATGGTATAAATAGAAAGGTTTTCATTATCTTACAGAGAAGGGTAAAAATAATGTCTTGTTTTCAAACAGTTTCAATCCAATTGCCTCATTCATTTCCCCTTTTCGTCTGTGTTCTTTTAAAGCAGTGGTCCCCAACCCCCGGTCCGCGGACCGGTGCTGGGCCATGGAGTACCTGGCACCGGGCCGCGCAGCGGCCGGGGGCCATGATCCCTGCTGCCTCTTCACCCACACGCGCAGCCTGAGATCAACCCCGGGACTCGAACCCGAGAGCCACCTCTCCGGTCCAAACCCCACTCCCACCCCGGCCGCCCGGCCGGCCGCCTTGGTAGCCCGTGGAGACGGAGCGCATTCGGTTCGCCGCTACCTGGGGGCGCTGTCCTCATGACGTCACCGCGGAGTCCTCGCCTCCTTCCCTGGCGAGGCTTTCTCCCCGCCAGCCAATCAGAGGCCAGTCCCCGGGCAAGCGGGGACAAGTTGCTGGCCGGTCGAAGCAGAAGCGGGAGATTGGAGGGGGGGGAGAGAGAGAGAGAGAGCGAGAGAGCGAGCGCTGGGCGGGTGGCAGTGCGTTCCACAGCGGACTAGGCGCGCCGCGGGCTGCCAACCCCCCCCCACACACACACATACACACACTGCCTCTCTGACAATTGGCTGCCCAGGAAGGGAGCGGGGAGCTTTCACAGATAGGAACGTGGTGGGGTTTGTTTTCTTCCCCCACTCCTGAGCCCCCCCTTTTTTTTTTGCTTGCCTTCTGGGGTCTCCGCTGTGGAGCAGCCGAGGTCAGATGGGGAGGCGGAGAGAGAGAGAGAGAAGAGAGAGAGAGAGAGATGGGCGGGTGGCAGCTGTCTGTGAAACATCTTCCCCTCCCCACCTCCTGGGCAGCCAATTGCCAGAGAGGCACGGTGGGGGTGGTGGGGGTGGAAGGAAATAAAAAGAGAAGTTGCCCTTTCATTTTGCAATCTCTCTCTACGACCTTGTTTCATTCTCTTCCCTTTTGTTTCGTCCTCATTTCTCAATCTCAGCAACTTTAACACTTTTGGACTTCAACTCCCCAAATTGCCCAGCCAGCTAGAATAGATAGATAGATGGTGGATAGGTGATTGATAGATAGAGAGGGATGGATGGATGGATGGATAAATAGATAAATAGATAGATAGATGATAGATAGATAGAGGATATATACACATACACGCATGCATACACACATACATACACAGAGAGAGAGAGAGAGAGAGACAGAGACAGACATGGATGGATAGATATCACAGAAGTGAGTACACCCCCTCACATTTTATCAATATTTAAGTATATCTTGCAGCAGTTTAGACATTAATGGCTGGGGGCCATGATCGCTGCAGAACAACGCCCCCCCCACCCCTGCGCGTGCTCAGCGGGCCACGGTAAAATTATCAAAGGCTGACTGGTCCGCGGCGATAAAAAGGTTGGGGACCACTGTTTTAAAGCATCGGTTTGATGCTTTAAAAGAACACATAGATGAAAAAGGGAAATGAACGAGGCAATTGGATTCTACAAAGACGAATATCTGTGACAGTTTATGATTTATAATAGCTTTACAATTATGCCGATAGCATAGGAGTATTATGTATTTCTACAATAAAAGAGATGACTAATACACTATTGGATCTTAAATACTGTTGTAAAGTGATGAAAAGCTGAGGGAAAAGGATTCATGAGAAGTGTAAATACAAGTATGGAATGGTTAGCTTGATTTATGAGACAAGTTGAATGATTGATGAGGTATTATTTGAATTAAGAAAAAATGATGACTAAAAAAGAAAAGAAATATCTAATATTGTGCTATGCCAAGTTTAATAATGCATCTTGAGAGGGTTGTGCAAGCATCATTAATTCATTTTCCTTCCCAGTTTCCACTGAACAAACCAGGAAAAACAAACAAAAGCAGAGTTTGTTTTTTAAAGGCAGAACAATGAAAGATCAGGTCTAACTTTTGCAGTTGGAAATGTCTGTCAGACTTCACCAGGCATGACAATAGATTCAACCCAAATATAATAACAAGAGAGGCTCTATTGCCATGACTAAGTACAGTGCTCTATTTTGGCAAAAAAGACATCATTCATGCACAGAAAATCTACCTACTGCTGAACACAGAAAATTAAGCTATATTTTTCAGTGCCAGGGTATAATCATATGCCTTTTCCTCCCATTCCCAATGGTCTTTTGGCCCTTCTTTTTCCTCCTGAGAATGATTGATTTGTGTACCACAAACTTCAAGCCTTATAATGCTTCATATATTAACCTCTTGGGGGTTTTTTACATCATCTTCAGCTCCTAAAACCAGAGTGAGCCATAACCTGAAAGGAGCAAGGAGAGGGATGGTTCCTTCTAACAATCATTTGGGTCATAACCAAGGAACTAGTAAGAGTCAATATTTGAGCTGATGGTGTGTGGATGTCGCAAATTCACTGGGATTTGTAATCAGCTCTAAAACACCTTGAACAGAAAAGTAGCCAGGGTTTTCATGTTGTTTGTTTCAGCCTCAGATCACTGCAATGGATGGCATTTGTAGAGCAGAATTTTAGGTAGTATTTGGAAGCTTATGTAGATTTAGTTCAATAGATGTGCTGAACGTATTTAACTACTTTTTAGATATAACACAAAGAATCATGCTACTATAATTTGGCAGCCTGCCACTGAGATTTCATCAGCAGACTAAAATGAGCAGAAATGAATGATTCCCATTTGAGAAGATTGGTGTGAACATATTCCGTGATCAAGCTTCCTTTGGCAAGCCCTTAAAAATATTAAACAATTCCAATCATCTTCAGTGTGACATAAATCACATTTAAACCTTTGATGTCTGGCTATATAAATTACCCGTATAAATATTATGCCTTTTTAATTTTTTTAATTTCTATAACTACTTTTCCTATCGTCTCACACTTCCTCTGACTTTTTCCTCAGTAAGTCAATTTTTTGCTAATGACCAATAGAATTTCCATCAATCAGCCATCAATGAAGTGTTATAAAGTATATAAATATATTAAATAATTAAAGTGAACTTGTTTTCATTCCTATTATTTTGCCATAATAACAGTTAGCTGACTTGAGAATATGGGGGAAAAGTAAGATTAAGAGCTTCAGAGAGTCAGGTAATCATTCCTTTAGCATTGTGGCCTTCTTTAAATTAGTTTTATTATACATATAAATAAAAATTAAAATAATTATTAACATATAAGGAAGTTTGAATAACTTAGTAGCTGGTGTAGACTTAATTCACTTTATAGAAACTGTTTATACTTTTACATGAACTGGATTTTAAAATGATCAAATTTAAAAATGTATTTGTCAAGGAAGCCTATGATAAAGAAGATCTTCATCCTGCATCAAATGTTCCATCATAAAATAATTTCATATAAAATTGTGATTTCTTGAAATATAATGATACATTATCATTCTCCAGTCTTTCTTTTTATTAATTTTTGTTCCTTCCCAAGGAATTGAATTTTAGCATAGTTAAATACCAATGTATCAAGAGGACCAGCTGGTCTAAACGTTTGGTTTCAAACTTAAATTATATGATAGATTTTTTTATTATCTGGAAGCAATAATAATCTAAATATTCTGGCTAGTTTCGGTTTATGCCAGTAAATGCCAAATGAAAACTAGATTAAAAGTACAGGAGCAAAAGAATAGAAGCAGAATAATGATTATATCTTTTGGTAGAAACCCAGTCTAAATAGATGGGCTGCTATTCTCCCTGCCCCACCTCATTTTAATTTTAATTATTCCTTTTAATTACAACCAAAATCAGTGAGAAGCTGCCATGGTGTGGGAGGAGGGGAGATGTAGCCGCTGGCATCATCTCAATCCATGTGAAATTTTCAAATAGGTTTCATTATATATTCTTAGCAAAGAAGAAGAATGAGTAGTTGCACCCCAATTCTTTTTAAGAAGTAGGTCTACCTCCTGATTAAAGCTAAGGTGGGGTGCCAAAGAACATCCTGAGGAGAGAAGGTGTCAGGGAGAAACCTACCAGTTTAACTTTTTCTAAAGACGGAAAACACTTTATTGTGGCCAGAAGCCAGCAAGCCTTTTGGAGTTTTGGCAACTGGCCAGGACAACCATTTTATGAATAGGCAAATCCTCATATAATAGCCATTTTGTAAAGCACCTATAATGTGCTCTCAAAATCCCAGAGATGGCTACTGGCCAAAAAATTATTGCCTTTCCCATAGCTACGTATGTGCAGGTGTATAGATGTGTCTCTCTCTCTTTCTTCTCTGTAGCAACAGATGAGTAGAACTGCTCAACCCAAGATGAAGCCATAAATATTAGGGAATGGGAAGATTTCTTACGTCAATGGTTTTCCCAAGAAGTGGTGAAATTATTATTGACCCTAGATTGGCCATGGGCATTCTGAAATTGCTTACTGGAGTGGTAGTCATAAGGAAGAAAAGAATATGCTGTCCTTTGATCACTGTCTTTAGAAGACTAAAATGGACAAATTAAAAGTCTCAAGGTTCAACCAGTAGCATTTTGAGTCTATGCTGAGAGTTTTTCAAGAGCTGTACCTGAATTGGGTTTGGGAAATCTGATAAGCACTTAGAATATAAAGAATATGGATCTGTAGTTTCTCTGACCTTCATCTAATTTTGGATAAGTTACAGCAACATTTGCAAGAGAGTGTTAAATTCTGCAAGATGGTGGATGTTGTGGCCACAATGAAGTGGTAACCATTTTGAATGTGCATCCGGAGCTAGCAAAAAACCGCAACAAACCAAAGTCATTAGGAGGCTAGAAGAATTAGGGGCTTCAGGGCTTAAAACAAATATAGGCAAAAGAAGTCCTAATACAAATGTATAAAATTGTGCTAGGCACAAATAGTGTGAGTAGAGATACACTTTTCCTCCCACTCACACAATGTTTAAACTCAAGGTCATCTACTAAAATTGAATACAAAAAGATTCAGGACCCAAAGGAGGAAATACTTTTTGTAAAGGTAAAGTTTCCCCTCGCACATATATCCTAGTCATTCCTGACTCTAGGGGGCGGTGCTCATCTCCGTTTCAAAGCCGAAGAGCCATGCTGTCCAAAGACAAAGGCACACGGAACGCTGTTACCTTCCCACCAAAAGTGGTTCCTATTTTTCTACTTGCATTTTTATGTGCTTTCAAACTGCTAGGTTGGCAGAAGCTGGGACAGGTAACGGGAGCTCACTCTGTTACGCGACTCTAGGGATTCGAACCATCGAACTGCTGAACCTTTCTGATGGACAAGCTCAGAGTCTTAGCCACTGAGCCACCATGTCCCACTTTTTATATATAATGTTAAATTGTGGGATTGGTTGCTAACAACTGCAGTAAACTCAGCCAGTTTGGGTGACTTTAAACGGAGACTGCATAGGTTCATGGAGAAACAATAGCTATTATTTTGTTGGTTGCTTTTAGGGAGTTTTCACTCTGAAAAAGGAGAAAGAAGTTCGTTGGATATTGCACCAGCACAGCATGTTTGATATTCCTTAAAGTAATATGACTTTTGGAAGCCAGGAAAGTGTCAAAATTCACACAAAAACTGTCTTAACAGAATAACAGAGTTGGAAGGTGGTCTTCTAGTTCAACACCCTGCTCAAGCAGGAAACCCTATAACATTTCAGACAAATAGTTGTTCAATCTCTTCTAAAAAAACCTCCAGTGTTGCAACATTCACAACTTCTGGTTAATTGTTCTAACTGAAATTTCTCCTTAGTTCTCTTCTTGATTGGTTTCCATCCATTCATTCTGTCTTCCCTAATCTGACATTGTCCAGATGATTGAGATGAGAAGTGGGTTCCTACTGGCTCAGACCAGTTCGGCCAAACTGGTAGTGGTTTGCCGGCCTGGGTCGCACGAACCAGCTTCAAAACCAGTTTCCCGGTCGGCGCAACATGTTTTTTCCCCCATTTTTTAATGTTCTGCGCATGCACAGATCTATTTATGGGCAACTGCACATGTGTGAGCGAAGCGAGCGTGCAAGTGCAAAATTGCACACGCACTGAACCAGCAGTAATGTCAGCAGCAACCCACCTCTGAAAAAGACTAGAGGGCCTAAAATTCTCAGGCAATAGTTGGGGATCCAACATACAGGACAGGTAAAATTTATAGGATAATCTAGACCAGAGGTGTCAAACTCAAGGCCTGGGGTCTGGATCTAGCCCACAGGGTACTTAGATCTGGCCTGGGGGACTGCCCTAGAAATAGCAAAGGACCACCTGCAGTGCTTCTACCAGTGAAAACTGGCTCCTAAACTCCCTTAACAGCTGCCAGAGCCTCCTGCAACTCCCTGCCAGTGAAAATGGAGCTCAGAATGGCTGCATGCAGCCCTTCCAAACTCCATTTTCACTGGCAGACGGTTGCAGGAGGACGTGGCAGCAAAAACAGAGTTTGGGAGCCCGTTTGTGCTGGCAGAGTCTCAGGCTACCACAGGTGCCTGTGACAGGAGTGACATCAAGCTGGCCATGCGCACCCTGGCCACACACCCTCCCCCCCCCAAAGTCAAACAGAATCCTGATGCAGCTGTCAATGAAATCGAGTTTGACACCCCTGATCTAGACCAATATTTCTCAATTTGGCAAGTTTAGGAATTCAGTTCTCAGAATTCTCCATGCTTGACTGAGATTGAGAAACACTAGTCTAGATCTTGGGTTTTACACATTCTACAGGTTTTAAACACATTCCATTAAAAAAAAAGCTACAGTCTAGTGCAAGGGTGTTGCAAGAATTATTTTGCATCCAGAAAGGTTTATTTTGGAGTGCAGTTGACAAGTTGGTTTCTCCCTCTCCCTTTCAGACCCTGAAGGTGTCATCCATGTTTATTCAGAAGAAAGAATCCCAGATCCTGGAATCTACAGAGAAGAATATGTCAGAAGATAGAGTGTGAGACTGCAATTATGATGATTGAATTGCCTGAGGGTAAGCCCTGTATGAACTAGATGCATTCCACTGTTTCCAAACAATGTACAGTCTGTTCATGTCTTAAAAGTGTTTGTTTTGTCTGGGTATTGATCATTTCTCAGGTTATGAATAAACCATTCCAAAATGCAATGTACACACCTGGTATGTTAGTAGCCTAATGCAGGTAGTACTCAACTTACAACCACTCGTTTAGTGACCTTCTGAAGTTACAATAGAACTGGCAAATATGACATGACTGGCTTTCACTCTTACAACCGTTGTAGCGGGCCCATGGTCAGGTGATCAAAATTTCAGTGCTTGGCAACTGGCATGTATTTGCAACAGTTGCACTGAACCGCTGGGTCATGTGATCACAATTTGTAAACTTCCCAGACAGCTTTGGACAAGCAAAAGGGGGGAAGCCAAATTTGTTTAATGACTGCATGATTCACTTAACAACTGCAGTGAATTGCTTAACAATTGTGGCAAAAAGGTCATAAAATAAGACAAAACTCATTTAACAACTGTCGTGCTTAGCAATGGAAATTTGGGACTCAGTTGTGATTGTAACTTGCCTCCAGAAGTTGTGAATGCCCCAACACTGGAAGTCTTTAAGAAGATGTTGGATAGCCATTTGTCTTAAATGGTATAGGGTTTCCTGCCTAGGCAGGGGGTTGGACTAGAAGACCTCCAAGGTCCCTTCCAACTCTGCTATTGTATTGTATTGTATTGTAAGTAGAGGTCTATCTGTAGACTGAAAGTTGTTTCTAAGTTGGTTCTAGAACCTTCAGTCTATGAGTTTTGGTTATCCTGCTACTTTCTATAAAATGGTAACCGCCAACTAGGGAATTTTTGAAGTTGAAGTTCACATATCTTAAAATTATCAAGTTTGGAAAACACTGTTTTAGGTACACTACATGTAGACAGAAATCATGTCTACAATACACAAAAGGAAGCATCACCACATATCACATATATCATCTTCTGCCAAACATTAATTCCCACACTTCATGCATTTTGCTCAATGATTATATAACTAGTATGGGAAAATACAATTAATATATATCTTAACAATGAGCATATCCCAAAAATGTGACTCAGAAAACCCTTTAAATTATGTGAAGCCTTAGGTTTTATTTGATTTTTCAAATCTTCCAAATTATTTTGAGTATTATATAGAAATTACTGAAAATATATAATACATATATCTATGGATACTATTTTTATTAAAAGCTCAGGAAATCTGTAAATCCTATCAGCATTTTGAAAGCATTGAAAATGAAGATCCTGCAATTAACTGTTCTTTTTCTTCCTGCTGAAATAAAATATGCACATTTAACAAAATAATATTTGCAAGCTATGAAAGTTATCTAATTTTCAAATCTAGCTCTATTATTATATTTTGGACATATAATTTATGGAAGTTTTAAAGTTTGTTTGTTTCTATAAAATTAAAGTACTGTTTTCTGTTTCTCCCTATATGGCATGAGATTTTTTGTTCCTCTAATAGTGCCTATCTAAATGTTAAACCCTCTTAACATCTGTGTTTGTTGCTGATATATGCCAGTCTCTTCCCAGCTCCAGATTCCAAGCAAAGGTGCTGGAGAAATCTTCCTTATTCTACATCCATAAGGCACATTTGTAATTAAATTGCCATGTTGTTGCTAGAAAATAAGCCGAGAAGATTGCTTAAGATTTTCTTATGCATAAAGTGCTCCTTTGACTGTAGATACAAAACTATACAAGCTCTGAAGCAACAGCATTTTCCTACTTCAAGAATAACATGGAATAAGAAATGTAGGTTTTGAAACAAATGCAAATAGAAAATGAAGGATTTCCCCATAAATTAGGCCATAGACAGGAAGATTGAAAAAAACCATTATCTACTAAGAGCAAAATTACAATTTAGTAGCAGAAATCCTGTTTTTGCCTGCATTTTATATGCTTTATTTGTTTTTGAGATTCAAAATGAAAGGAAATATAAGTTTTAAAAAAAGCATATGGATACAAAAAAAAGTCAAAAAGTACCCTAGAAATTTTTTAAGCTCCATTTTTTTTTATTAAAAAACCTACATTTTAACTGTAAGGACTAATTTCTTTCCATTAGGTTGACAGCCAATTTATCAGTGGAGCTTAAACAAATACCATCAATCTACAGTGATGGTATCTTTGCACGGTAACAAAAGAACCTTCCTTACCACAGCAGTTACTTGCTAAATGTACAGCTTTTCATATTTTATGAACTTCCAAATGGCGGGGAACTATAATTAAATATGTCCCTTCCAAAATCTATATTGGATATTAAACCACAAAGGACAAGACCATATTATAAATGTAAGTGTTCCCACTAACCTTTACATTTCCAACACAAAGATGCTGATAGGTAGATTTTTCTTAAAACATTTTTTCCAGTGTATATTTAAAAAAAATATTTTGTTGAATTTGTCGTATTTTAAGATCATATTCTCAATATTTTCAAAATTCCTTCAAAAAGTATTTCAGCTGAATATATATGGTCATTCTGCTTTTTAAAAAAAGAAAAAGAATTATAATCTTAAAGTGGCTCAAATGGTTTAAAAATAGCTGAATAATAAGCTGATCTAAAATATTAATACCCTTCCTTGCCCTAAATAAGAAAAAAATAAGATTTACCATACATGCGGTGTTCAAACTGGGATTATTCCACAGGAAATCATGAAAGTAGATGTCGAAGATGGAATCCTGAACATTATTGCAAAGACTATGCAAAAAGCAAAGGGATAATGCTCTAATCCTGTGGTGTGACATCCTGCACACTAAGAAGGAGAGAAATATTCCAGCACATAGGCTGCCTTGTCTATTTATCCTCAGAAGATTGAACTATCTTTGAAGAGCCATCAAGAGAAAGTAGTGGATTCATCTTCATCCCCAGTCGTAGTGTGTCCAAATCAATAGACTTCAACTCCCAGAATTCTCAATAATGGCCATATTGTTTGGGAATTTTAATGGCTGAAACACTCATGTTGAGAAATGGTGTAATAAGATAAAAATAATATTTATTGTTTACTTGATTTATGGCCACCCAACTCCTTAACTGGATTCCTTATGCTATGAAGGAATTTAACTATTTATTTAAGGACCTAGGAGAGTTCCAATGGAAAGTAGATGTCTCTTCTACACTAAGGAGGCAATGAAGCTTTTAAACCAAATCTTAAATGAATGGGCAATAGGTCTCACTTCAGTTAAAAATAAGAAGATTGTAGAGCAGCATTTCTCAACCCTGGGCGCTTGAAGATGTGTGGACTTCAATTCCCAGAATTCCCCAACCAGCAATACTGAAGTTCACATATCTTCAAGCTGTCAAGGTTGAGAAACACTGTTGTAGAGGATATTCCAGTATTTCATGGAGGAGTGCCACATTATTTCTTAGTGGGACTTGCTGCGACAACTCCTACACAGTTAATGAAGTGTTGAAACTGCAAATTTGGATTCTTGAGAATTTCAAGCAGGAAATCATTCTCCAGAACAAGTTTACAGAGTCAGCATATTACTCCAAACAATGTGGGTGCTCATTTTACCCACCTTGGAAGGATGGAAGGCTGAGTCAACTGTAGATAAATTCATGGCTTGTGATATTAGCTGTGATAGCAATATGGAATCTCCAGAAGTAATACCTTTCTAAATACAATTAAGTTACAGAACAGAAGAAAAGACCTAGCTGTTATCAAAGGTGAAGTCAATGTAGATCAGGGATGTCAAATTCGCGATGACACATTGTTATCATGTGACATATTGCAACTTCCCCCCTTTCATAAACTGGGAGTAGGCATGGTAAGTGCATTTGACACCCCTGGTGTAGATTCATACAAGAACAGATGGTGATTTATTACTTAAGTCTGTAAAAATTATATTTAAAAAATTGAGCCAGTGACAACTCTGTCATACTTTGGACCCAACTGTCGCTTCTGAAAGTTCTTCAAAAGCAATCCCACACAGAGGATGTCACAATAACCTAACCAAAACTGTCAAATGTCTGGGACATTCTGGCAAATTTAGCACCATTCAGAAACAGTCACATCTGGCACTTCAACAACTTTATTATTTAAATAACATACCATTCATCAAAACTAACCATTCTGCTAAAGTGACTCACTTGTTATAAAAAAAGTTTTTAAAGAGTACAATATTATAGAATCATTAAAGTCTTTCAATCCAGTCATTTGCAGTATGAAAACATAGTACTTTATAACATAAACTGTTCTAATAAGAGTTAAATACATTAAACCAACCAATTTCATATGCAAAGAAGAGAGACATTTAATTACAATTCTTTATATAAAAACATTCTACAGCTGAGGGGTCTCTCCTAAAATGACTCTTGTCTTTTGCCCCATACCATAATTACATAGATAAAAAGCCAAGGCTCAGTCAAGATTATGTGACAGCAGTCCTTCACCCTATATACTTTGAAACCATTTTAGAGCTTTAAAATTCAGTAGTAATAAGCTTGCTTTGGTCTGAAACATTAGTCAGTCAGTATAATTGTTCCAAAGTTGGGGTGTTATGGTTAACACTCTTCATAATTTGGCAACACAATTAAGGTGATTCAACCTACTATATAGGTTCACACAATATTTTGAAACATGAACTAGCTGAAGGAACAGTGCTTATACTAGATTTTACAGATAATCCTCAAATTACAAACATTCATTTAGCCACCATTTGAAGTTATAATAGTGCTGAGAGGGGGAGACTTACAACTGGTCCTCACCACTATGACCATCATTATGTTCCCACAATCATGTGATCAAAAGCCAGGTGTTTGGCAACCAGCATTTATTATATTGTACTATATTGCCAACAAAAGTGCATATAGTCAAGGCTATGGCTTCCCCATTTGCAATGTATGGCTGTGAAAGTTGGAAGATAAGAAAGGCTGAGCACCAAAGAATTGAGGCCTTTGAACTATGTTGCTGGAGAAGACTCCTGAGATTCCCTTGGACCCCAAGGCGATCAAACCGGTCAGTCCTAGAGGAGATCAACCCTGACAGCTCTTTAGAAGCCAGATCCTGAAGATGAAACTCAAATACTTTGGCCACCTAATGAAAATGAAGGACTCACTGGAGAAGAGCCTAATGCTGGAAAACATTGAAGGCAAAAGAAGAACGGGACAACAGAGAATGAGGTGGCTGGACAGAGTCAGCGAAACAGTGAGCATGAGCTTAAATGGACTCCAGAAGATGGTAGAGGACAAGAAGGCCTGGAGAAACGTTGTCCATGGGGTCGCAATGGGTCAGACACGACTTCGCAACTAATAACAACAACATGTATTATAACAGCTGCACCATCCTGATCATCATTGCAACCTTAGCAGCCAGCAAAATCAATGGGGGAAGCCAGATTCTCTTAACAACCATGGTAAAATTGATCATAAAAGCAGGCAGGATTCACTTAATAACCATCTTCCTTAGTGATAGAATTCCAGTTATGGTTGTAAGTTGAGGACTACCTCTAATCTACAATACCAGAACAAAAATTAAAACAACATATGCGGGCGCTATTTTTTTATTCGGACTAGTTAAATATGTTGTCAAATCCATCCATTTAGTCATAATCTGCTTTTTTTAGATTTTGTCTTTGTGTTGTGCGAAATCAGTTTTAGCCACAATGTATGGGTAGCATAAGGGATGCGGTGGCTCAGTGGCTAAGACATTGAGCTTGTTGATCAGAAAGGTTGGCAGTTCGGCGGTTCAAATCCCTAGCGCCGCATAACAGAGTGAGCTCCCGTTACTTGTTCCAGCTTCTGCAGTTCGAAAGCACGTAAAAAATGCAAGTAGAAAATAGGAACCAGCTTTGGTGGGAAGATAACAGCGTTCAGTGCGCCTTTGGTGTTTAGTCATGCCAGCCACATGACCATGGAGACATCTTCAGACAGCACTGGCTCTTTGGCTTTGAAACGAAGATGAGCACCACCCCTTAGAGTCAGGAACGACTAGCACATATGTGCGAGGGGAACCTTTACCTTATGGGTAGCATGATGTAAAAAGCAGCAACCAGGGGCTTCATCAACAAACCATAGCTTGACAGGTGCACCTTGTTAGCATTCACAACCTTCCTGGCTGCCTTCTAAAGCTGCTTCTCTCTCTTGTGAGGTAAATCAAAGTAAATCAACGATGCCCTTGGACTGACCTTATCCTTGTCTCCGCTTGAATCAGTCCAGTAGCTGACATCTCCAAGCATCAATACAGCAAGTGATCGTTTGCATGTAGATGCCTGTTTCTTAGATGTTTCCCCCACAATGGAAGAAAGATCTTAGAAATACTATCTGCCTTTTGATATTACACCCTGTAGCATCTTATTAGAATGGGACAGTGGATCTAAGGAATGACTTGTCAAAAATCATGAAAATTAGCATCTCTTTGAAATGTGAGACTGGTTGCATTGAGAGCTTTCAGAAAGAGACCTGGCTGTCTTCCTCCACTTACTTTTCTCCCTAGAACTTCTTGTGACAAAACTGCCTATGATAACATATAACAGCATTTAAATAACAGCATTTATTACCAGGTGCAAATAGAAAGCTGGAAGGATCTTGAAAATAAGACAAAAACCACAAACCCCTAACAAATGCAGACATTTTTAAAAAAAGCTGTACTAGCAATTAGCTACCAGACTGTGCATCGGTAAAATGATCAATTGTCAATAAACAGGAATGGGGAGCTCTATTTTGCAAAATCAGTTCAGAAACTGAGATGAAAAAAATCTTAGAGTCTGCCAGCTGAGATGCATGTATTTCTTCATAAAGATTATGCCCTAGATTTCATTCAGGAGCTTGAGGCAATGTATATTGTGCTTCCTCTTTCCCTTTTTCTGTAGAAAAACTGGACTGGACTGAGAGAGAGAGAAAAGTCCAAATTCACTGAGTGAGCTTCCATGTCTCAGAGTGAACTAGTGGGTCTCCCTATTCTTAGTTCAATATCTTACTTATTGCACCACATTGATTCTCAGTTATCACTGATAAGCAATCCAATGTTTCAGTGCTGTTGAAAAATCTGGAACTTCAAAGAGTGCAATGTTCTATATCAGGGGTGTTCTGTCCAGGCCCAAAATGGGGCACGGTGTGTGTGGTGCCCCCCCATGCCCCGTTTTGGCTAACAGAGGGCTATCAAAACTAGAAACAAAACAAAAGGAGATATGATTCCCCTTTTCCATTTGAGCATGCAAGAAGGGGCAGGAAAGGTGAAAGGGAAAGACAAAGAAGAAAAGATGGGAAGAGAACAAGGAAGGAAAAATGAGGAAAGAGGGAAAGGAAGAAGAAATTAGAAGGAAGAGGGAAGGAAAAAGAAGAGAAGGAGGGAGGGAGGGAGAAAGGGAGGAAGGAAGGAAGGAAGGAAGGAAGGAAGGAAGGAAGGAAGGAAGGAAGGAGGGAAGGAAGGAAGGTGGGTGTCAGGGTTCCAAGTATTATAATGAGAGTGAGGGAGGATCTCAGGGAAGCCCTGCCTTAGCACTTGGCCACCATAGGTGCCCCCCCGACACGAGTCCTGTCATGTCCACCATGCCCATGACCACCATCCCCTTGCCCATCCGACCCTCCGAGATCAAACACAACACTGATGCAGCCTCAATGAAATCAAGTTTGAAACCCTTGCTCTACATTTATCTCTGATATATTAGCAGGGGGCAACCTAGAAATAGGAGGAAAGGAGGGAGGAGCAAGCTGATTATAGGGGTGTCAGATTTACTCAGCTTTTCTGCTGACTTCCATATTTCTGACTGAATATCCAATAATCTAATGGACCTCAGACTGCAAAAGACTGGTCCAGGGTATCAGTCTACAAAATAAAATGTCCCTCAACTATTTAGTCACATTCTGCTAGATAACTTTCCCATCTCATGCAAATGGTTTTTTTTACATGGAATAACAGCCCAAATTGTGTCAACTTTGTTAATATAAAGACTTCCCTGGGGATATCTGTGCATCTCAATTGGATGTAAATAATTTAGATTTTAATACTAGAATTTAAGAATGCATAAACATTTGCTTGCTGCTGCTTCTCAAAACGTTTTGGGAGAGTCTTTTTGCAACTGAACACTTCTCTGTACCCAACAAGAATAAGTTACATTTTTAAAGACTTTCTGTCATTCCACGGGTAGATTCCTGTCGGTTTGCTCATGTGCGCGCATGTGCAGTGCAATTAAAATTGCAATTAAAAGCAAGATGGCAGTGCCTATAGCACTAGCTGGAGAACCATTTTGGGGGCATGGCAGGCCTGGGTCGCTGCGGTTTCAGCGACCCAGGCCGCCAAACTGCTACCGGTTCAGCCGAACCAGTCCAAACCGGTAGGAATTCATTACTGTGTCATTCCATGTCAGGTATAACTGCAAAACCAGCATCTTCTTCCCTCCTCCATTTTTTAAAAATTAACTATCTGATGTGGAGTTCTTAAAATTCAAAAGCCTGCAACGATTTGATATAACTTGGGTAAGCCTTATGAAAATAGTGGGGCTTTTTATTTATGTAAAAAAAAACCTCACTGTCATTAAAACATCAACAGAACAAACTTGATCTCCGATCCCCTCCTTAAAAAGACAAAAACAAAAACAGTATGAGAGAATTTTACTGAGAGAAAAACAAGCAGCTTTTCCCAAGCTTCCGTTTTTTTCCAAAAGGCCTTGACATACTGGGTCATCCCTTTCTATCCATCATGAGGCCCTCTGCCAATAGGCATTCAATCATCCAGATATAAGCTTATGAGAATCTAAAGATTCCACCTGTCCCAGGATGTTTTGTATTACTTGTAGTAAACCAGATACCTCACACTTCCCAGGAGACCTATAGTTGACAACCCCTAGCATTAGCCGATGCTAATTTTAGGCAGAATTGAAGACGCTCCAAGTTTTTCTTCCCTCTAATTCCCATTCCTGGGGTCAGGACGGAATTATTACCCAGGTCAGACCACGCTCTATTTTTTTCCCCTCTGAATCAAAATAAAATTATATTTTAAACATAGAATCTCTAACATCAGCTGGAACGACCATATTGTAGCTATGATCATTCAGTGAGAACAAAAAGATACAGAAAACTAACTCTTTGCTACCATTGATGCTCATTTAGTCTCAATATGAATGCCCAAATCCTAATATTTATTTCTGTTTAACATTTAAGATATTGACTGTGTTCAATCAGAACATTTAGTCAGGAATTGTTTAATTCTAGTTAGTTAGTTAGTTAGTTAGTTAGTTAGTTAGTTAGTTAAATAAAGTAAGGCTCAATTCCCATATTGTACATTTATCCTCTTGTAAATGTTAGCTTAAATATGAACCATCCATTGTGGACATAGATCTGTACAGAATTTACAGTATATGCATAGGACTTAACTATGATCATAACAACCGTGGCTAAGGACAATGTGTGAGCTCAGCATTATCTTCAAAGATGGGAATTTCAGTATCTCCTTTAGAGAGGGAGAATGCTTTCTCCCCCAAAGTGGGTTTCTTGAAATTCTACAAAACTTTGATCTGTTAGGTATTGTGTCAATTGATGGATTGCAAAAATGATACAGAAATTGCTCAAAGCAAGAATGGATAAAGCTGAAGTTTTCTTTGTTTTAGTACATCTTTAAATGTTGATTAACATCAGCATCGTCATACTATCATCAGTGAAAAGGAGATCTTCCCTTGCCCTGAGTTAGGTGATTCCTGAAATTACAGTCTTTCCATGGATTTTGTAATACAAAGACCAATTTCATTGTAATTAAATACAATGACAATAAAGATTATACTTACTTACTTACACCATAATGCAGAATTTAAGAATATTCAAACATTCCATTGTTTTTTTTCTAAAAAGGGATCATTAAAAGTATAAATGTTAACTGGAGTTGTACACATGGACAGTGTGGAATATGACAAGGAAAATATTTATATCTTAAACATTAATAGAAACAATGCTTAAAACTTCATGTTATTATGAGGTCAGGTTCAATGGAACTCAAACATTCAATGAAAAAATAGATTAAAAATAACAAGTCCTGAAGAAATAATTCCTGCATGTTGAAACATATGCATGTCACACCCCATTTATCTTTCATATTTTAAAATAAAAGAGCTGTCCTACAGCAATTATTATACAACATGCTCTTTATTTTAAAAATGCAAGAACTTTGGCACAAAGAACAAAAAAAGAGAAAGAACTGATGAAAAGCATTTATGTCATGGTTTAAATTAAGATCTCTGTAATGCAAAAATGATATCAGCAGGAAGCTAACTTAATGAAAATAAGACAGTGTTTTTTTTAAAAAAAAACATGCATATATAAATCCTCCCTGCCCACTAAATAAGACAGTGAAAATGTGGACCTAAAAATATGTAAAATGAAAAAGTAGTGCCATATTATGTACATGTTTAGGAAACAGAAGAAAAGGGGGGATTTGGGTGGGTAAATTGTGGTGAGTAACAATTTTATCCAGGAGCATCTGAAGAGGATTGAGTGGTGATAAACAAAATTTGATCAAAACCTGGATCTTTTTTACATGTGTTGCAATCCTTGTAAAATGAGGTGACTGTGATTGAACAATCACAATTGCCACCTTGACTTTTTTGGCCCATATTGTAGATGCCCCTGGTCTTATTACATTTATGTTGATTTACAGTCCCTCACAATGGGAAGACATGCCTCTAACATTGTATCCCTTACATATTTCCAAATATTTTAAAAGACAGGATGTCCACAGCTCACATGAGAATAATCCAAAAGGACTCATGTCATTTTGTAAACTTTACAAAGTTGTAAACTTTACAAACAACTCAATTTCTCAAGATTAAATGCATAAATACCAATGGTTAATAACAATTAACAATAATTAATATTAATATCAAAGCTTAGAGAAGTCAGAGGTTAGAATGCACTGAGACCTCATCCAGTTTTTCTATATAACCTTTGAGTTGCAATGATGGAAGAGAACACTTTTAGAACAATGAAATGATTTTGATCCGCAGAAGCTATATAGAGATGAAAAGAGCAATCCAATGTTATATTTCCCCCCTCGAAGGTAGGATGTACTTGGGCTCCAATCTTGAGAAAGTTGTCCTTGAGACCCTCCATGCCTCAAGAACCATAGGGCTGTACGTAAACACCATATTTAGATTACCATGTAATTTATAACACCATTATTTTATATCATGTTTTATATTGCATTGAAGAACTGTTGAAGGAGTTATATAAACTGAAGCAATGATTAAATTAATAGTAGTTCAGTCTTTCTTATTGATATCCCTATGATGAAATTTTGTTCTATTTCTCTATTGCATTTTTCATGTTTCCTTCCAAACGTTTGGGTCAAATAGTATCAATTTTTTGCAAATACAGTTTCTTGAAATAGAAACTAGAAAAAATGAATGAATGTGGATCTAAAAGTTTTAAAAGAATCATACGGTTAAGAGCTTTTCAGAATGGCTTTGGTAGACCCTTTAAAGTGAATTGCATTTTTAATAAATAACTTAAAAGAATTTGGGGCATTAGCAGGTTTCACAATTAATAGAAGTCAAAGATGTTAACAAAAAATATGAAGACATAAAATCAAAGAGAATTGATGAATAAAATGGATTTTAAGATTGAAAACAAACTATGACAAATATGAGTTATACGTTATTTCAGAATAACTATGTTAAGACATAGAATGAAGTTAAATAGGATATGTCAAGATGGGACAAATTACAATTGTCATTGTTGAGTAGAATTTGTGTGACTAAGATGAACGTTTACCTAGAATGTTATTTTTTGTTTCAGACAATACTTTGTTTAACAATTGATGTACCATTTAAACAATAATAGAACAATATATAGTTAAGTTTGTAGGGTTGAGGACGAAACCATGAGTTAAATATAAAATTGTCTAAAATGAAAAGGAAAATGGAAGATTGGGTCCACCAGATTTGAAATTATATTTTGCGGTCTGTTGTTTAATTTGGATGGAAGCGTGAGTGCTGTAAAGAAGAGGAAATTAGTAAAATTGGAAATACGTGATCAGAGATTTGGATGCATAGATATTTATGATATGGCAAAGCTAAAATGAATGTATAATTCAGAAGTAATTATGTCAGGAGGCATTTCTTATAGTATGGAATAAATACAAATATAAGTTTTACCTGAAAACACTTTTGTGACTCTCAGCACAAGAAGAATTTTATAAACAAGAAAATATAAGTAAATATAAATGGCTAACTTTATTATATTATTGGACAAGGTAAAATCAATTGGAAGGCAATGCAGAATGGAGAACTATAAAGACTAAACGTGAAAGCCGATACAGAAGGCTGTAAATTATTTTATACTGTTATGTATGTTTTGTTTTTTGTTTTTTCTCGTTGTGTTTTTCTTTGTGTTTTTAAAGATTAAAATGTTTAATAAAAACTAAAAAAATGGCTAACGTACTGTGATGTACTAGAATTTTCTCAAGGAGATTGCAAAATAAAATCAAAAGATTTGACAATGGAAGAATATTTTTGTCAATAGTTTTCTTATGCACAATTACCGTAAAAATTTAAAGGGAATAAGTAATGGTTTTGATTAATATAAGATTGAGTTTGAAACAGAATTGTGTACTAGTGGTAATGTGTTACTGCTAAAATGTATTAACTTTTGTTGAAATATGAGACAGAAGAACAAGTGAAACAGAGACAGAATAGAATAAAAAACTGATTACAACATATAGTTGGAGCAATGGGAAAATACATGGCTGAAAAAATTACATTATGGTGTAACTTTAAATAGAGTGTCTATAAAATGATATATTGTTGGTATTTGTCAGAGAAATTGCAGAATCCAATCTGAATCGGTCACTAGGACCAAAGGCTTAGTCTTCCGGACTCATGCCGGGCCATCCTCAGGGAACTTCTCTCTTCTCTCTATCTCTCCCCCCCCCCCTTGAGGATGGGCTCCAGTAATCTTCTGGTCCTCGTGACTGAGTCTGATCCAGATTGGATTCTTCAACATTATCCTGGGACACATATATTTGCCCTCATTCGTGACAAAACCAAATGTCTAGAATATATAAATGTGTTTTGAATCTTTGCTGGAAATTTGAACAACATGAAAAGACATTTTATCATGTTTGGCCGATATATAAAAAAGCTAAGGAAAAAAATGGATACAAATGCATACATTAATTCTGAAGATCTTAGAGATTAAAGTACAACTAAAACCAGAGGCTTTTCTTGTGGCACTAATGGCAGACACCTAGGAAAAAAGTCATGGAACTTTGTTTTTATATATGACAAGTGCAGCAAGACTGAAACATTACCCACAGTGGAGGAAGGGTTGGTGAAAATATAGAGTTTGCATGGATGGCTACATTAACTTCCACGATCAGAGAAAACACAATATCTATATTTATGGTTGACTGGAAGCCGCTTAAAGAGTTTTTTTGCATGAAAGGGGGGGAAATGCACTTATGACCTGTGGTTTTGATGATTAGGAAAAAAATATAGATAATACCGGCAGAAAAAGCTGAGCTTTTTGTAATCATAGAATAAGATATAATGTTGTAACCATACTTGTATTTGCTATAGAAGAAATCCAAAGCTTCTATTTCTTTTTATTTTTTTCTAACTGCACTGGTTTTTTAAAATTATTTTCCCCTTCTTTCCTTCTTTCTTTCTTTTCTCTGGTTTGTATTTATTTGTGTTCATTCTTATGTCCTCTTCAAAACTTTGAATAAAATCTATTTTTAAAAGTTCTTCAAATACAATTTTTGAAATACAAACACACATAAAACCTGACACAACTGAATCCAGAGAATTTGTATAAAATGAAATAAAAGCAAAGAAATAAGCAAATATTTTAACCTTTTTACTCCTGAGATGTTGTTATCAGCACCCGATCAGGCTCCCATTAGAAAATAAAGCAATGCTTGCATGCTTTGCCAAACTTTTAAATATTTTTTCCTAAAACGTAAACTATGAACAACTTTGCCTACAGTCTTGGCAAGGTAGAGATTACACATCACAGGAATGCATTTATTTTTCCACACGATTATAAAAGGAATGTGAGGAATGCAGAGCTTCAACAATCAGGCCCAGTCAATTCAATTATTTTTTAACATTTTAATTGTATTATTATTCCAATCATTACAGTGTTCTATATTCATCCATTTGGAATCCGCCTGCTTCTCTAAGTGTTCATGTTTTGGCTGATGTGCATGCTGATACAAATGTGTGTAGGAGATGTATCTTTCTCACGCCACTATCCCTGATCATTGGACATGGACGGTGGGACTTGAGTCGTAAGAAAAAAGTGGAAAATTTTATACTGCCTTAGTTCTCTCCATGATTCAGTGGATTTCAGGTGTGGCGACTATTCCACTGGCATCTCTCCTTCCACTAAACAACTACATTTGTTTTTATTAAGGCTTACATCTACACCATGAAAATATTTTAACATAAACTTTATGAGTTAATTTTATTTGCCTCAGCAGGTAAATATCACTTAACTGACCATGAAACAGCTAACTAAGGTTAGTTCTAGTTTAGTTTTGGTTGGGAGATCATCCTCAAATCCTAGGGGTATAAGGCTAGACTGTAATATAAAAAACACAATCCAGAAAAACACAATGGGCAACCACTTCCACAAGAACACCAGGAAAAAGACATGATTTCTTAGCAGAAGTCAGGTTCAAGTTTATCTTTGATCAGTTTTATTTTCACTGGGACCGCAACTTGCAAATATTTGAACAAGGATCCCATCTCCTGCTCTTTAATGTTTACAAATGCATGGCATGGTTCTAATTGCATGCTCAGCTGGGTCTTTTGTGAACCCACATCTGCCCATCATTGCATTGCCTACTTTGTGAGTAAGCAGTTTCTTTGATTTAATTATTCTTGTCAGCAAAATGGATTGCATAGCCAGGTGTTTGCAACATGGAACCCATGCCACTGCCCATTAGCTCTCAACAAGTAATGATTGAGAAACTGTGGCCCAACTGCTTTTTCCAGAATAGCAAAAGACCAAGCCTAGAAATATGAAGTGGACAGATGCTTTCTCTTGATACCCTTTCATGGGTAATAAAACCCATGATAAATAAAATCTCCAGGCAGATGGATATCAAAATGACATCAAACAGAGAACCGGTCTGAGTCAACTTATTTTCCTCACCCTGTCAGGAAAGTTTTATTTTTTTATTAAATATGTATTTATGAAGCTATTTGGTCTGCTGACCAACCAAGATTCTTGCAAGTGTACAGATTAAAAAATAGATAGTTGTACCAGGTTGATGTGGAACTTAACTTCCACACATGAAGTAAGACTATCAAAAAGGCAGAAAAAATAGAGCCAAATGATGTATAATGGGCAATTCAAAGTATTTTGGGAAGTCCACGACAGTCTGTTGTGTTATTTGATGCAGATTGCTCTGGCACCTGAACTGTCATTGTATTTCTTCTGGGTTTCAAACTTATCATATTGTTTTTCTATGTTGTTAGCCACTCAGAGTCACCATGGCGAGATGGACAGCTATAGTAAACAAACGAACAGTTTTTTTAACTAAAAGCATTTGAAAGGTATTGAAATGTGAGTAAGAGATGAGAATTTAACTTTTCCCTACTTTTTATAGCAATTCCAGGCTACTTTCCTACCCGCCCAGGGGTAACCCTTGAACTTTTTTGGAATCCATTGAAAGAACATAGCTCAGAAAGGGTTATTTTCAAAGGCCAGATGACTGGAGAGTTATCTTGTACTATTCCCCTCTCCAATCTTTTATGTTTCTTTTCATTTTCCTACGACTATGGAAATGCTTGACACACACAATTTGACCAGCAGCTATGAAGAAAAATTGGATATGGAAATCTGCCTGTTACTTCTCTTTCGCACATTTTTTTCATCCATTGCATGGAACTCATATTATTTACAGCTCTCATGCCTGGGCTGAAAAATCCAGATTTACCCAAAATGACAGCAAAGCCGTACATTTTTCTGTATCTCTTTGCAGCCACATATTCCTTGTCTAGATCAGTGTTTTTCAAACTTGGCTGGCTAGCTGGGAAATTCTGGGGCTTGAAGTCCACACATTTTCAATTGCCAAATTTGAAAACACTGATCTAGAATTTTGCACCCTACATCTGGTTGTCTAGTTTTATTTCCTAGAAAAAGTATACAATTTTCAAATAAAGTTTTAACACAGAACACTGCCTTATTAGTTGGAGTTTACATTCAGTAGATCCTAAATCAAAATTCCGAATTTCCAACTCGATAGGAATTTTGGGATAATGACCCATTTTTATCAGTAGGAGCTCTCCAAAATCAAAGTAGACACAGTGTTGAAATTTCTCTTTCTACTAAATGTAATGTTTTGTAAATGGGGAGATGCCAGCTAATAGAATGAAAGCAGGCATGAAGAAACAATTTAATCCTTCCCTTCTTTTCTTTAATCCTGAAGAAATAACAATACTTGAGAGACCAAATTACCTAAGATTTTGATCTGCAACAAAGCTTCATACAGTAATACTTTTTCTCACTCTCCCTGTTCTTTCCAAATGCTTCTTTCAAGTCTGTATCCCATGCAGCTGATAAAATATGTGAAAGGTTGAGTAATAACATGATCAATCATTATTCTAAAATGTTACAGAACTCTTTGTCTTTTAGCTCCATGAGATTCACATACCTACTTTTTAAGAACAGGTACAAAATATTTTATCTGCCATACATTCTCAATGATTTTCCCTGTAACTCATTAAACCTAGCTGCCCAGGAAGAAATGCTAAGAAAGAATACATAATTTGGGCTAAACCTACTTTTGAAAAACACACAGAACATAATTCTTGGAAGTGAACTTTGCTGAGTTGAGCGGGAATTGTGTTACACAATTACGTTGAAATAAGTTCCACCAGAAAAAATGGACTTACTTCCAAGTAGACATGATTTGATTTGTACTACCTATTACTCTCATCATGTGCATATTTGATTTCATCAGTATCTTCTGAAAATTAAATCCATACTGTTGTTTACTGAGATAATAACTGAGAAAGAGAGATGAGTAAGAGACAGTAGGTAGAATCATGCTGCTGCTTGAAATGTAGGACGTTTGATCAAAGCCGATTGACATGTACATGTAGAAAAACAATAGGTTAAAAGGTGAGCATGGAAGCATAAGGCAAGGTTTCACCCACCTGCAGCAAGTGTTCGACAGAGGAGTCAACCATCAGGTTGACTTGTAGCTGCCTCAAGACACATTGCTCGGAGCAACCAGCCCCCATCTCTCTGACCTCTTTGCAAACTGTGTTGGATTAGAGTAAAGACTGCTATGCAGAGATCATGTCACAAAAACATCAAGGCTCCCAAATCAACCTCCAGATTGTAACAGGAGAGCCAAGTATATTTTGCCCCCACAGTTACACCAACAGTAACATCATTAGGCTTCAACAATGTTACACACAAGATCAGAAATGCCTTCATATGCTTCTCCTCCAATGTCAGAAATGTCCCTCTGAATTCAAAATTAAAAGATACAAATTTGACATTGGAACTCAAAACAAAGAAATAGTAATCTCAGAACATTTGTGACCTCTCAGGACACTTCATTACAGATTTCAAACAACAATTTTGGAATAAAATTTTTTACCAACACAATTGAGCAAAACACTGATGAATTTACAGACATCAAAATTTTTTAAACTATCTCAAAAGCTCAAGAAACATAACTTACGTATTCCTTTCCTTTTTCTGCAGCCTCATCCCAATTCAAATTCTACACCGGTTTAGCCATGCTAAACATTTAATAAAATAAGCTTAGTTCACAAAAGTTTGTATCTTTACATGTTGTAAAAATACAGTCAAATTACATAATTTAGGTCTGTCAATGATTATTTGCACCCCAAGTCTGTCAATGTTGCAAGAATCCATATGGCCATTAGATGATAACAAACTCATTGTTCTCATCTGCTCAAGGTTGACTCAGCCTTCCATCCTTCTGAAGTTGGTAAAACGAGGACTTAGATTGTTCAGAGCAATATGCTGACTCTGTAAACCACTTAGAGAGAGCTGTAAAGCACTGTGAAGCGGTAGATAAGTTTAAGTTTTATTTTATTTATATGCCGCCCTATTCCCTAAAAGGGACACAGGGCGGCGAACAACTTAAACGGGAAGGGGAAACATACAAGTACAAAGTCTAAGTGCTAAGTGTTATCTATAGAGCATATATATTTTTGCACTCTAAATAACATGCGCCCTATGCCCATTATACCTTAGTATTATGTGTGAATCCAGTCATCCCAAATTACTCAACAAATCATGAATAAGAAAATATGGCTTAGTGTGACCGAATCTTTAATACTGTGCTAGATTTTAGTATGAAACAGATTAGAAAATAACAGGGTTAGAGATATATGAAGATTATATATCCATAACTGATATAAGTCTCAATAGATTAATTGGTGCTTTTTCTCAATTAAATCTACATAGAATTGTAGCCAGTATAAGAATCTGTTTTAGGCCATATGCCAGTTAATCATGGAAAAAACAAAGAATCTGTCTGATTTTGCAACAATCCTCTTTTAATATACCTTTGTCATATCATTTTGATGATGTAATAGTACACATTAAATTTTACTAAGTGACCTATATGTATTGTCAGAGAAATGAAATATTAAACATATAATTAGTATCCACAGATTTAAAAAGATGTGATTGTAGAACTTGAAAGTATTATCTCCTGACATTTCCTCTTCTTAATTTTATTATTTATACATTTGGAGTTTTTAATATTATTACAAAGGGTCATTAAACATTCCTAGATAGAATGGTAGTCTAGAAATACTATATATACATATATGTACAATACTTTTTATATACATTTCTAGGCATAGAAATTCAAGCCATAAATCTCAAAATGTCTTACAGAGCAGTAATCCATTAAAGTCAAATTGTTTCAATACACAAGGAACAGTAGAGACAGTAGCAATCAATAAATTTTAAAAAGTAATTCAGAAATAAAAGACTCAAAGAAAGGAAGTCTGGTAAAATGAAAGTAGCCAAACTAGCATTCTTGTAGAGGAAAGTCCTCCAAATAAATCACTCAAAAGTGAAAATGAGTTTTGCTCAGTATTTGATGTTGCCAAAGAAGGATCTATATTGAACTGGATAACAATCAATTACAGTAACTCTTAAAGGAACCACAGAATGGTGATCATTGACTGACTCCCCATAAATCAGTTTTGTATAGACAGGGCTTTATTTATCTATTTATTAGATTTTTATCTCATCTTTATTGTTTTTTATAAATAACTCAAAGCGAATATATCTAATACTCCTCCCTTCTCCTATTTTCTACAAAACAACCCTAAGAGATGAGTTGGGCTGAAAGAGTGATTGGCCCAAAGTCACCCAGCAGGTTTTTCCATACCTAAGGTGGGACTAGAACTCACAAACTCCTGGTTTCTAGGCCAGCACCTTAACCACTGGACCACACTGGCTCTTAGGTATGGAGTGAAAAATCTGAATGACTTCTAAGTGGCAGCCAATAATTCATTTTCTGCATTTATTTTCTGTCATTTTAGCTCTACTCTGATTTTTCAATGAGAGCTGTAGACCTACTATAATTATGGAACCTAGGACTGCTAAAGGGAAAGAAGAGCTAAGTTACATTACTGTCTTCTGCATGGCTGACACAAACATATTCTGATATCACATATATTGAAACAATCATAAGATTGTGCTAAAATATGTTTGTATGGATATGCTTCCTTTTTCCCATTAATATGTGGGGGCTCAAAGGCCCTCCAGGGCAATATCCATAAAACTAATTTGTCATAGACCTCTATGAATATGAGTGGCAATCATATGAATCCCTTTGTCCATTTAGCTGAGATGATCATATGATTCAGCCTAGGCCCCATGAAATTTAACTAATACAGCTCTGAAATAGGCAGATCATGATGAGGTGGTCCACTGGCTTCAAAGTCTGCTTAGAAATAAGCCAACCTGACTGCCAATACCCTCTATGAAGCAACGAAGCAAGTAACGTTTTTAACATTGCCTAATTTCTCCAAAACACCGAGTTCTTGAAAAACAGGATACAAAAAGGATAAATAAAGTATATGCTGAATATCTGAACTGGAGACAATTTTACCGTTTTTTATATTACTTAAACTTTTGCTCATGTTCAAAACTTCTGAGCAGCTTATAATTCGAATCATTGTATAACTAAAAACCAACCCTCAAAAAATGTTATATAAGCAGTATGTAATATACATAAAACCAGCAGCAGTACCATTCCTCCAAGTATACAAAATCAATGGCAATCCATACAGGTCCTTTAGCAGCATAACTGGAAACACCCACCATTCAGGAGTGAAATTCAGCAGGTTCTGACAGGTTCTGGAGAACCGGTAGTGGACATTTTGAGTAGTTGGAAGAACCACCTCTTGCTGGCCCCAGAGTGGGGTGGGACTGGAGATTTTTGCAGTATCCTCCCCCTGGAGTGGGGTGGGAATGGAGATTTTGCAGTAGCCTTCTCCTGGAGTGGAGTGGGAATGGAGATTTTGCAGTAGCCTTCCCCTGGAGTGGAGTGGGAATGGAGATTTTGCAGTAGCCTTCTCCTGGAGTGGAGTGGGAATGGAGATTTTGCAGTAGCCTTCCCCTGGAGTGGAGTGGGAATGGAGATTTTGCAGTAGCCTTCTCCTGGAGTGGAGTGGGAATGGAGATTTTGCAGTATCCTTCCCCTGGAGTGAGGTGGGAATGGAGATTTTGCAGTAGCCTTCCCCTGGAGAGGAGTGAGAATGGAGATTTTGCAGTAGCCTTTCCCTGGAGTGGAGTGGGAATGGAAATTTTGCAGTATCCTTCCCCTGCTATGCCCATCAAGCCATGCCCACAGAACCGGTAGTAAAATAATTTTAATTTCACCACTGCCATCATTCCTAGACTACCTTATTTTGCACCTGCTATAGGCTCCGATAGAAGCTACAGTCCATAAGGGATCACAAATTTGCAGACCACCTCTGAGTAGGGGAGTACAATCCCATTCAAAACCCAAGATGGCACTATCGTTAAATATTTTGACTTCCAAACCAAAGCCATTCCATTTTAAAAGGATTCAATCTGAATCTATCTACACCATCCAGACTCTGACAGCCTCCAGGCATTGGCTCAGTTCTTCTATTGCATTACCTGTTCGACTTGAGGCCAATATATATGTAGCTGGGTATCATCAAGTTATTGTTCTACTTTATCTCCCTGGGTTTGATTCTGTTACAATTGAGTCAAATAGCATAGCTGTCCCTTATTGAGATTGGGATCTCAAATGAACTGCCCATCAGATACTTCAGAAACTCCTCCCAATTTGGAAGATGAATCCACGGGGAAAATCCAGCGATCTCTCCACATCAGGGGGAAAATGTGTCAGTGACTTCTACTTTCAGACTGTGTTGCATCTGCTATGAGATAAAAATAAGATTTAGCATGCGACCACTTTTATGTATTGACTCCTCAATAAGTTGAGTTAGGTCCATGATTAGCACCCATGAACTTCTGGGTCACTCCAGGCCCTTCAAGAAGGCAACAAGGGAAGACCAAAGTTCCCCAGAATCACAAGTCTATGGAATTCCAACATGATTCAACAATCAGGTTGAGTAACCCTGATAGGCATTCACTGTACAGCAGGGAGAATATTATACAAACAACACATTCATCTGGTCCCTGTGGCCCAGCTGCCCAAACAAAGCCTCACATCCAGTTGACTGTGAAATAGCACATCCCGATGCCAACAGAATTTCCTAATTAACAATGATTACCTTACCCATCCTTTGCTGGGACTGTCTCTGATGCCAGCCATGAGACCCAGCTGGGAAGAATCCAGAATAGGGAAACCTGCTCCTCTACCAGCCAAGTGGTCATAATATAAACCACATTTATGAAGATGTTTTTATTACAGGTTTATTAAAGCCTGGCATTTAGCAGCTGCAGCTAAAGTCCCAGTGTTCCAAAGATCTAGCACTAGCTGTTGGGATGAAGATTTAGAGCAGGAAGGAAGCATAAGTCAGATATCAATATCCATTTGTCTAGTCTCGTGATGGAGAACCTATGGCATGCATGCCACAGGTGGCACGCAGAGCCCTCTCTGTGGGCACACAAGCCATCACCCAGCTCAGCTCCACCACATATGCGTGCACACCTTCTGCCAGCCAGCTGATTTTCGGGTCTCTGCCGCACATGCAGGAGATGCACGTGCATGCAGGGGAGCAGGGGGGGGTTGTCACATGTGCATGCATGGGGGACAGTGAGGACCATGGGGGAGTGTGGCGCCCCCCCCATTGCCTATTTTTGCTCCCAGGAGGCTTCAGGGAGGCCTTTCGGCACACAAGGACAAAAAGGTTAGCCATCACTGGTCTAGTGTCTAGTGCAACCTAGTCTCAGCCTCCCATCATATCTTCTCTTGCTCATCAAGATTCTCCAAGATGCCCCTCCATCATCACCCGCTATTCAGAGTGCTCTACCAACTCATTCCGGACTCACTCAACCTGAATGACTCTTGAGCTGTTAAACTCCTCACTCATCCCATTCCACCTCATTCCACCCACATGCTTCACCTACCCTCCCACTCTATTTTTATTTTAAAAAAGGGTGTGGCTAACAAAAGTGAGGACCATGGCATCCAATGCAACTTCCCAAGACCTAAACTCCAAATCCAGTGACAACCTCCTGATGGACTTGTGTGAAGACCAAACATAGAAGAACTCACACAGAGATTAATTTTATAACTCCAATCTAATGGCAAAATGTTCATGCAGTAGGGAGCCACTTTTTACCCCAAATGTGTGTAAAGGAGGCAATGATTAAGAGCATCCCTGGAGCTGAAGTAGACAGACAATTCATGCTCCAAGGCCAATCCCACACTGGCAGCCACAAGTCCTAACTTCCTTGGAGACTCCATCTGCTTCCACTGTCAGCTGTCTACATACATGCAGTGATTAATGCAACTAAGGAAGTTAAAGGAGCTAAGGCCACCACAAGCAAAAATGTGACCCCAGGTTTGTGGTTGTCTAACCTGGAGGCAAGAGGTTCCCCAGTGCCTGAGAAAACAATTTATGACCTGGATGCTGTTCCCAGTCTAATCCATAGCACTTCACTTCTCTCCACACAGATCATCATTGACCTCCATTGAGGTTCAGTGGCCTCCTCGTTCACCCTGCAGTCCATCATTACAATCCTTTAACATGTAAACAACTGTTGTTTTACTTCCACACCCATCACAATCTCCTCAAAAGGGAGTCAAGCATTCCTCAACACCATCCACCGCATTCCAGCAACCATGCAATTCTCCATTCTTCCACAATCACAGCAATAATAGTGCTGGGATTAAAAAAAAGAAACTTAGCTACCTAATTGCTAGTGTGAGGTCCTGTCCCACTTGAACTTTAATCCTTCAGAGACACACCCTGTTGACACCAATCCCACCCACCCCGGCTGGCCACGTGACATTGCTTGCATGGAGATAAACTAGTTTTAATATGATGGACAGAAGCAATTGCATTCTTCTCTACCAATGATCCATAAATAAAAGGTCACCCAGAGATTTAGAAACTGTACTTTTTAATCCATTCCAAGGAGACCCAACGCTGACACGTCTTATGGCTGACACATCTTCAAGCATCCTTAGGCACCTTAGGCAACAGTTTATGCTCTTTTTGTATAATTGAAATGATGCTATAGAACATCAATTTGGGCCTTCAGACTTTTTATTGTGAAATAAAATATTTTGCTACTTCTTCATTTCAGGAAAATCAGACAGATGTGCAAACTGGCAAAGGACTTTTAACTCATAAAGGTTTGCAAATGTTTAAGGGAAAAGTCATTTTTCAAAATGATCGCAATAGGAATATTGCCAATCCAACACTAAATGTCCAAAGTATTATTCTAGGACTCATTTTGCACATCACACAGTAAGCCATGATTTGCTTCAGTATGATGTATTGAATAAACTACAGTTGTTGGTTGTTATTGTATACTGTTGAAAATTGGTAATTGATTTGGTAGTGTTTCAAACGCAAAATATAAATAAATACTGTACATATTCATCAAGACTTAAGAGCTGAGGTTAATTCTGTTAATTGCAGTTGCTGCTAATGCCAGGATTCTGTCTAATAAGGTTCACTCTAGCCAGGATCTAATATGGGATGACTTATCATGCTTTACTGGCTGGGCATGGAGAGGAAGGATCCATTCTTTAAAATGTGCTCATTCTAGGTTTTGAGTGTGGCACTAGCCATAACCCCAAAGAGGGGTGACTATGATTATCCAAGAGAATCTGGATATTTTCAGGGATGTTGCTACTCAGGTGTGAGACCCTACCTGTGAGATTGAGATTTAGGAATTAATCTGTTGGGATTGCTGATACTATATCATCCTCCCTGTTGTTATCAGCTTTCTTGTCTTACATTGCTCAGTGATATGTTTGGGTAGTTGGTGGAGTTCCCTGGGCTTTTGGTGCTGTGGACTTCAACCTTTGCCTGCACTCTGAAAAATTCATGGCTTGCCTGGCAACTATGGGCCTGATCCAATTTATTGAGCACCTAGTTCACTGTGGGGGGGGGGTGCAGATGTTAGACCTTTTCTTGGAACAATGGTGATGTGATCTGGAGTTGGGGGATATTACTATCAGTCCCTTGCTTTGGATGAAATACTACCTGATAATCCTGAAATGTACTGTTCTCTATTGCAAGGAGGTAAGAACTATTTAAGTGGTTCACCCCAGGTGAACCTCAGGTAACTGATGGACTCAGTAGGCTTTCAGAGGGAACTTGGGATTCAGAGGCAATCCATGTTTTGATGCATGATTCAACTGTGCATGGACAGACTGGCTCCAGGTACAACTCAAGATGCTGGATTTCTTTTATAAAATCCTACTTGGCACAGAACTGGATTATTTGGAGGATTACCTGTCCCCAGTGGTACCCATCCAATCCATACAATCTAATAGAAATGGACATACTTTGGGTTCTTTCATTGAAGTAATATTAATGGTGGGATTCGGGAAGCCTGTCTTTTTTGTTGCAACATCTGCCTGACGGAATGACCTTCTCTTTCAGTATACAGTTATCCCTGACTTTAGAAGGGCTCCAAAACTCTGATTTGTTTCTCAGGCATTGGAGCCAAGTTGACTGGAGTTTCTGTTTAAAGGTAGAATATTCAATCATCTACTCCTGTTTGTTTTAGTTTTAGAATGTTTATTTGTTGTTTCATGGTTGTACATCTTGTCATCCAAAGATGCAATTGACTTGGGCAGCCATAAACCTTTATTAAGTATTCTATGTCATAGAAAAAGTGGACCATAAAATCATTTTGTTCCTTATTAAAAAGTGTTGTTTAGGTTTTCCAGTTTTCTTCAACATCTTTTAAACAAAATGAATAAATGGTGTGTGCACTGCCACCAGAGATAGTAATGCACACTCTTTTTATTACAACTCCTCCAACACTTTTTGGATTAGAAAGCAAAATGGAAAAAGAAGCAGAGTTTCTGGAGTTGTCCCATTTTTGTAAGGCTGTTCTAGGACCCTGAGTAAGCAGCAGAGACAGAAGACTAATCCTTTATTAACCCTCTGGGTCATGTTTGCATAGAGCAGTTGATCAGAGGAAGTTAGTTTAACCAAGAACAATGGTGCCATTTCAAGCAAAAACATCTTCAGTCTAACTCCAATTCTGAAGGGGTATTGATGTTCACAAGACAATAACCCACTCTTGCCCCAGTTATGCCTCACATGAAGACAGTCAGGTTCTCTTTGCGTGCACACTGAACCGCAAATTAACCAACCGCATTTTAACCTACCTCTTGGGCAAACCCAGTGGATAGGATTTGCTATGCGATGCAAGCTCAGAAAAATGGGTTGAGTAAACAATGGTTAAGTTAGTCATGGATAAATATGTAATGCAAACAGAACCACTTAAAAGCATGCAAAACAACCCCTCCTCCTACAATGGGGAGAGACTGAGCCAAACAAGGCCCGAAGAGTTTTGAACAGTTTTTATCCTGCCAATTGGATGCTGCCTGTTGCATAAGACAGTTGAATTGCCTAGACCAGCCTTTCCTGACCTGTCCAACTCAGTTAGAACTTCAATCCCTATGATGTTGGGAGTGCCAGTTCTGGAATGCCACTTCAAAAAAGGCTGTTTTGGGAAACAGCATACAATTCACTCTGGAGCAGAGTCTGGTTCAGGTCCCAAAAGTTGAATAATTCTCTGAGTGCTTGATCTACTGCTGGAATAGGCAAAGAAGCCCAGAGGGAACAGAAGTTTCCATCTGGTTGCAAGAAGCTATGAGTGCTTTTGCTGCCAGAATAATCCATCTACAGGCTGACCTTGATCCATTCACTAGACTAGTGTTTCTCAAATCTGGCAACTTTAGAATGTGGGCTTCTGCTCCCAGAATTCCCCAGCCAGAGTTGAAGTCCATAAACTGTAAAAGTTGCCAAGTTTGACAAACACTAAACTAGATACTGAAAACCACCATTCTAGCAAAAGCATGTCACTTCTATGGCCACCATCTAAGAAGGCATCTAAAGTGGTATCATGCTGAGTAAGCAACTGGACCTCTTACATAGACACATCGTCTTCCAGTGTGTTGTAAAACACATTTGGTCTGTGTACACGTGATGGAATCAAAGAGGAAAACAAATACGACAGTAAGGAAGTTCGACTATACTGCGTTAGTCCAAAGCACTGATGCTAAATGTAAAAAAATGAAATTTGGATTTCAGCAAAGAGGGAAATTTAGTGAACCAACTAAATACCAAAAAATTGCTCTCTGGTGTAGATGTTTTTCAAATGAACCCTTCTATCTAGCTCTACTCCCAGATGAATGGCTTGGTTTGAATATGTTCCTTTATTTATTTATTTAATGCAGGGGTGTCAAACTCATGGCCTGTGGGCCAGATGTATCATGTACTGGCCACCCCACCCCAGTGGTAGGATTCAAATAATTTAACAACCGCTTCTCTGCCCTAATGCTTTCTTCCAATAACCAGTTCACCAAGCTGCTCAGAATGTTAACAACTGGTTCCCCCGAAGTGGTGTGAACTGGCTGAATCCCAGCCACTGCCCCACTCCCATTTTAGCGAAGGGGAGGAAGGCACAATATGTCACGTGACGACGAGGTGAGTTTGACATATCTAATTTAATGTATGGCAAAAATGTTAAAAAGCACAACACAATTGCATTCTCAACGAGCAAATATGACACTAGTTACCCTATTTACAAATTCAAAAGTAGACTATTTATGTAGTTAATACACGCGGGAGTTGTACAAATAAAATCTCTAGAGTTTCTGAATATTTTCTAAAGCATTGAAATTTTAATTAAAATCTCTTTCCAGATTTTCTCTCTCTCTCTCTCTCTCTCTCTCACACACACACACACACACACACACAATATGTATGTGTGTATGTACCATAAGGTACATCACACAGATTCTAAACCAACAGGATGATACATATTGTATACATTTCATTTATAGACAAAATTAAGAATAAATGTGGCATGGTGAAAAGCAGCAATAGTAAAAAAAGAGAAAGGCTGCAAAAATGAAAATCCATATACAAAACGTCTCAAAAATACAACATTACATAACCAATAATTTTTTAATCAGGAATTCTTCCATTTTTAAAAAACTGGATCTTACTTTTGTGATGGTTGTGACAGGAATGGAAGAAATAACTGTATTTAATAGGTTCTGGAACTGAGCACAGAAATATTTTTCATACCAGAACTCAGTGAACGAATATAATAGATAATACTTCACAAAAACATGCGTGACATGCAACTGCTATCAACACTGAGTAAACCCAGTTCATCTCAATGTTAAATATTAAAGGAAAATATTCTTTGATCAAATTAAATCCCATCTCAGGAAAACCATCCCAATATCTTTGACATCAGAAACATGCAATTCTACCTCCCTCCATATAGTAAAAAATATATACATTTTAATTAAAAAACTGACAGCTACATGTCCTTTAATTGCACCCCAAATCCTCTACATGAATAGACCTGTCTCCCTTGCCTAATGGCATTTTCACATTGATTACTGGTACTAATTGGTGCGACCTGGCTTTTAATCAGCGCTTGAATCTAATATACTTCGTCTTGTTGTTGTTGTTTAATCTTGGGAAAAGTGTGATTCAGCTGTCATGATTGCTAATCATTTTTTCTCTTTCAAATTCAAAATACAGATCAATGAACACGTCTGCTTGTGGTTCTCTGGGTGAATCACTCAATGCCACTGATGTTGGCATTCACATCTCACTGTGTTATGGCTTGTCTTTTTTAAGAAGATTGTTTCTTTTGCCTGTAGAAAAAGTTTGAATCTGAAAATGCCAGAGAAGGGGGGGGACTATTGAAATGTTTCATAAATTCTTCATCTCCAGATGTGGAAAGCATTTCCATATGCAGACTATAGCTCTCATCATCCCTGATCTTTCACCCTATTGACTTCAGCTGATATAATTTGCAGTCACCTTTGAGCTGGATTGTCTCCCCATAGATGTCGTAGTTTGTGATGTATGCATTAATTTTTTGATACTCAAGCAACATGTTTTCATGGTATGCAAGGTAGTGAATAACAAGAATAACACACACACACACTGTATATTGCATTTTTGCTGATAAATAAATGGTATGACTAGTATAGATCTAATTCAAGCTCTCATCAGCTAAGGATACCCTTGCTGGGATTTGAACTTCGGCTGTTTTTACATATTAGGCAGTTATATTAACCTCTAAGCCACTAGCTCTCCTTCCTTATCAGCTGAGTCAGGGGAATGATTAAGTGTTTTTCTTTTGTCAAAGCACCTGGTAGCCCAAATATGGGAGGGGAAAAGGCAAAAGGGAACAGAATGCTCCCTCCCATATTTGGGCATACCGGGTGCTTTGACAAAAGAAAAACACTATCTCTATCTATCTATATCTATCTATATACATACACATACATACATACACACGCACACACACAGAATATGTGTATGTATGTATAATAAACTATCACACACACACCACACATACACACACACACATATTAGTTGGGGTTTGCTCTTTTTCAATGGCTGCTAAAAGATGAAGCAACAATAGCAGCTGTTCTAATGGCCACAACGCAGTGTAAATTACACATTTAGAATACTTTTTTTAAAGGGAAGAAGTCATATTTCTTGAAGCAATACTCAGGACCTTTTCTTCAGAAACAGGACAAAAGTAATGCTTCATCTCTTCTTCTGACACTAATTGAGACCACACATTAACCAACCACAGTGGCTGAAACCACTCATATTATTAAGCAATAAATACAGCAGCTTGGTTCCTATAACTCTTTCACGTCAAAAGAAAGCATACTGTTTTTGAAACTTAGATTATTACCTCCCCCAATCAGAGAAGGTCATACATGTTGAAACAAACCTTATTGACATCAAATGCATCATGCCAGTGTTACACAAATGACACAAATGTCTCTTGGCCATGATGTTGGATGAGCCTATCTTCCAATGATTGGGAATGTGTGGATATGAATTGGGTCCTCCTTTTTAATTATTATTTTTACTGGGTGATTAACCTTCCATTCTTTTTAATCCTATGTTAGCTGTCCAGAATTTTTAAGCTGGGCAAATAGACGAGTTGATAAAATGAATAAATGTGCAATTTGTGTGACGACATCATGATAGATATGACTTCCTTCCCCCTGTTCTCCCTTGAAAACCATGAGGATAACACAATATTTGGACTTGCTCTCTGCCCTTGGGGGAATCTGAAAGAATGCCCTATTTCCTACATCCTTCAGTGGCATGAGACTGTGATTAAAAAGTCATGGCAGCTGGATGGACAGACCATATTTTTGAATTACAGACAAACTCTATGAAGAAATCTTTGGAAACAAACAGGCCACACTCTGTACTACATGACTCTGTTACTTCCAGTTGCCTGGATATTTTTAGCATGAGCTTTTACATTGTCTTATGTTGGTTTCAAATTTTACGTTGGTGTATTAGCACATGTTCTGCAAGCATAACTGTAATAAATGACCTAGCAAAGTGTCTGGAAAAATAGGTCTACTCCATTTGCATTTGTAACATAAATAGAAATTTTGAAAATCATTTTCAGCCATATTAATATAATCTGCATCAAGAAGGCCAAATGTATTTTCTTGTATTCTGCAATATTTAAAGACGTGGATTATGTATATATGTTTATTTGTGCATATATATATTGGACCAGTTTACCCAACACAATAAGTAATATTGTGAGTTCTTTTAATTTTACTGTAATATGCCCTTTGCTGCTTGCATGCAAACAAAACCATGGTTAAACAAACCTAGCTTAAATTGCATTTCATACTTTTTTTTCAAAAAGCCTGATCTCTTTTTCACTTAGCATGTTAGCTAGGAGAGCAAATTGTTTCTCAATTAACCTTGGTTAAGCAAACTACTTCTTAGCATAACATAAAAATATGTTAGGAGGAATTTGTCTCACTTGGACTTTTTTCTTACTTTATATCAAGTTAAGAAAAGGGAGAACGGAGTTTCTTGGCTTTCTTCTTCTCTTCCCCAACATCACTGGGAATTGCCTGGAGGAAGCACACAAGGAAGATGCCCAGGAAGATCTGTTCTTGGCATAATAAGATGAGCAGGCTGGGAAAGGCCTCCTCAATCTTGCCAGGATCGCTTTGGGCAGCACAAAGGAGCGCATGTGATTTAAAGGAGTTCTTGCTGTAAGTACTGTACACCCAGAAGAGAACTCTGGCTGATTCCAGCAATTTGGTAAAGGTCACCCACGTCTGAGCAAAGCAGGACCATGAATGATGGCCTTCAAAGATGCTCATCCCCCCCCCCCATCCCATCACCCTAGCATTGAAAAGTCCACCATTTGAAAGTTGGTGGCTTGCTCAACATGCTTGTCCCATCTCAGAATTAAAAGCAGGGGTCTTCAAACTTGGCAACTTTAAGACTTGTGGACTTTAACTTCTAGAATTCTCCAGCCAGACATGACTTTGCAACTAACAACAACTTCTATCTCCAGCTTATGTGATGTTTAATATAGGGAAGTAGGTGAGCTGTTGTGTTCTGGGATGTTTGGAACTACAATTGGCACCATCACAGGCTGTCCAGGCAGTGGCTTATGGGAGCTGTAGTAGTCAGTAAAGCCAGGTTGTTCCTCCTGAGAAACTTCTACATGAAAACCCACGTAGCCATGCATGACTTGAACCACCGTCGGTTACTTGGCTACTTCGTTTCCGTCGAAGAAGAAACCTGAGGCGTCACCATTTCAAAACCGGATCGCGACAATTATGAGCCCCGCCCACCCGGGATTTGGCGCGGGAAATGTTGGGCTGCGTGAGCTTGTTCGCTGGGCTGCCTGTCGCCCCCGAGCGACCCCTCCTTCCCCTCTGCCCGGCCAAGCTCTCGCCCCCTCTTCCCTTCCGCGCGGCTCCCCAGTGAGAGTCGCCGCAAGGAGCTGCGAGTGCCCTGGGGAGGCTCCCTCGGGGCCAAGGCGAGCCTCACAGCCGTCGGAGGGAGCATCTCCAGCACAGCGGGACTTTCCGCCCCTTCCTCCCGGGACTGTGGCCCGCGATCCTGCACGGTTTTTAGTGTTCCTGTGCTGCTTTGAGCGGCGCCGAGGCAGAAGCTGCCCCTAAACGCCCGGGATGAAGTGGCAATGGAGCTTGGGCGCTTCCCGAGCTCGCGGAGCCTTCGCGATTTGGGTGAAGTCGCCCCAACGCGGCTCCCCTGGGAAGCCCTTCGGCCCAAGCGGCCACCGCCCCACCGGCAGCTTTATTGAAGCCGCTCTGTTTGCTTTCCAGAGCTTCCCGGCCGGCCTCGTCTTGGGCGGTGTAAAGTCCCTGTCTCTAAGCTGCAGCCGCCTGCGTTCAAAGTCTAAAAAGGAGGCTCGGGAAGAGCTGGCCTGATTGCCAATAAGTAACTAATAAATCCTTTTAGGCTTTAGGGAGGATTTGAAGGCATTTCCCGCCCCGGCCCTCCCTCCCGTTTGCCTTTCTTTCAATCATTATATGCGGGCTGAATCCTGGAGGGGAAGCAGAGAGACCCAGAGGTTGAGTTCATCCCAAACGCGAATGTTTCGACCATAGGGTGCAAGCCCCCGTGACTGTGCTTTGTAAGCAGCCAATGTAGTACGTTAGCCATGATTGATGTTTTAAGCCTACTGAGGGGACGCAATCCAGAGAAGACTATAAACCTGAATGTGTTTACAGAGTACAACCTTATGGATTTGGTGTGATTTATTTCAGAGTAAATCCCACAGAATTATGAAGGTAGATTCCATAATGGATCCAGTGAAGAGGCAGGGTTGGATTACACAAAAATGAGCAGAGTCTACACAGGGGATCCGTAGAGTTCCTTTTCTACTATAAGCATTCCTATCTAGTTACCTGCAAGTAAGTCCCATTACACATCAGTAAATGCAACTACACTAAGCTAAGTTCAGTCCAATATTAACAGTTCTTCCACATAAGGCTTTGAGTGCATAAATTGCCTTTGTCATCAATTTTGGAGGACACCCAGCCATCATCTGTTAACAATCCTTCTGTGTTCTTATCTAGCCCAAACATTAAAGAGAGCTTTTAAAATTAGCTATTTTATCATGTCACAGGAACAGCCTGCTCCTCTCCCTTCCCCTAGCCAGTGAATGCTTCCCCATGAGCCTTGTGTTCTCCCTGTCTTGGCTCAACTGCATCTTAGGATGGCTTATGACTGGCCTTCCATTGCATCAGGAGAGACAACAAAAGACAGAATAGCTGCCAGATCTGTTTTGACTGGCATGGCATAGCCCTCCATCCAGAGGCACTCAAGATCAAGTTTTGATTCAATGTGCATAGATCTCCTCTTCTCAAAACTAGGGGACTATGAGATCATGAAGCCAGCTGGGTGACTCCGGATCAGTCAGTTTCTCTCAGCCCTCTCTCAGGAAGGGGCTGTGGGAAACCACTTCAAAAAAAACACCCTGCCATAAAAATTTCAGACTAGATCCCTCCCCCAATAAATACATGCATACACATCTCTCACAAAATGCCCCCCCCCAAAGAACAGTTTCAGCTCTTGTGACTTTATCAGAAAGGGAGAGAAGAAATAAACCATGTCACTTATTGAAACTCAAAATGAGAATTATATTTGGAGGGAAAGTGTTTATTTGGAAATACAATTTGAAAAAAAAAGTATTTTCACTCCTAGGTTTTGCTGTTGGTACCAATGTGCATTTTTGGTAAGACAATAGAAAGCCAACATATTGCTGTGCAGAGCTCGAAAATGAGCTGCTCTGTTACTATATACAAGAAACCAGCTGGCCCTCTTGGTGGAGGGAGAATGCTTGGAACAGGTATCAGCCCCGCCACCACAACAGAAAGAAGACCGGCTGGCACTGGGGGACATGGAATCAAGCCCCCCTAGATGCACCTGTCCACATCACCCATGTGGACATAGAGATTACGCTACAGTTCAAGTCCTTGAGCCAGAATTAGCTCCCCGGGGGAGGGGTTCTCGGCTGTTCTAGAAGTCTTGCCGCGGGGTGTGAGTTAGACTGTGCCTCCGCAGATCACAGTTGCGCCTGAACACTTTGCCGCACTGCTCACAGTTGTAGGGCTTGATGTCTGTATGGGTGAGAAGGTGAGTTTTCAGGTTACTTCTTTGATTAAAGGTTCTTCCACATGTGGGGCATTTGTGTGGAGATTCCTGTTCAGATTTGAAGCAAGCAAAGGATTAAACCCTTGACAAACTACTTGGATTATTGAGCTTTTCAAAGTTCACTCAGCATTTCCACCCCCACCCCCACCCCCAGGCCTCATTTTTGGCCTCATTATATTGCTGCAGGAGAAGAACATGGCAAGGCAAAACAAACTTGCAATCTAAGCAGACAGAAACAGACAGAAAAACCAATGCAATTCTGTGCAAATGTAAATTGACAGTAATAGGCAACAATGAAGGCTTCAGACTAAAGTCCATAGGACTGCACCGTGCACGTATTTATAGTTTGGTTTTATGCACATTTACTTTAAAACCTTTCCAATAGGATTCAGTAAGGATTACTCCCAAATAAGTGCACATACATTTTCAGATTTAGAATCTCAGATTCATACCCTTCTGTGTTTACTGTCCATCCCAAATACATTTAAAGAAAATCTGCATACACTTCAATGACTAAGATTTCTGCAACCATCATTTATGTGCATCCAAACATGCACTTGTGATTTCACATTTTTATTTACCCAATTGATCAATTTTCTTTGAAACTGATCTCAGAATCACAGCTTTACTTCCACATTAACAGCGGTTTTAGCTGCAGGCACAATTATTTCCAGAAAATGCATCTGGAACCCAGAAGCAAGTCTACTGATTTACTCTTAGTCCCTTGTAAGTGTGTTTAAGATTATAGTCTTAATTGCACAGACATATCTTCCTGCCTGTCAAGGCCAGTCCTACTTGCTTTGCATTTCCTAGTTCCTGGAATTTAAAGGGAAAATTCTCCTGCTAATCCACCGGGGCTTCCAAAGGAGACTTGGTTCATCTCTCTAAGTGAGAAGTCTTTCACAAAGCAAGTATTTTTAATCTGGGCTTTTCCATCAAAGAACGCATCTCATTTAACCATTGATAGGTTGCTTCCAAAAGGTCTGGCTAGTTAAGGAGTTTTTTCAAGTGTTAGAACATGGAAGTCTTGAATGAGTGAAGTCAGGCTATCTTCCCTGAAATGTAAATCCTGCTTAATTCAGTGGAATATACATGTACATAATGTACATAAACAACCAGTCTCTAGGAAATGTTACTTATTTAATTTTTTGATTTATTTTACTGGTATCCCACTTTTCTCCTAGAATATGCCTGCTTTTTTTAGAAGAAACGTAGGGCAAATGCAGTGAATTGCAATTACTGTACATCAAAATGATGGCAAGTAGGCAGGGATGTCTTAACACAAATGCTATAACACACTTGCATCTGATGCAAGTAAGTGAATCACTTTGCACATTTCATCATTTGCCCCCTTGTCCTCGCCATCTAAATGTCCAAATATGGATTTGTTGTTTTCTACATATCAGCATTTGAGACAAATAGCACAAAAGATTTCAGATTAAGAAGCACATCTCTATCTCTTATTTTGCATCTAGAAAATAATTACTGTGTATAATTATTCACAATCAATTAAAATCAAAATAGAATGTGTAAAATAATTGAGCTTGATCATACCTGCATATGTAAAGTTTTATGAACGGCTAGGGTCCTGGATTGGCAAAATCCTTTCCCACACTCTTGGCACTTGAAGGGTTTTTCTTTTGAGTGGATATACCTGGAAATCAACCAAAGTGTTTGGCGTCAATATCTCTATACACGCAACAAATGCTGTTAACAGCCCAACTTTTTAAAACCAAAATTATATGCTGCCTAGTTGCTCATCCCCAAAGTCCCTTTTAAGATGTTCATACACTATGAAATAATTATTCACAGTTCTTCATTGCCTTCTTAGAAATAAGCCTCTTTAAATAGGAAACATATATTTCTGGGTAAATATGCATGCATTTGAGTAAACATGCTTAGCAAGGATGTAATCTCATGTAAATGTTCATGGGTGTAAGGCCAATTTACTACTTTGGCAGGTAATTCCAGGTGAAGTTAATCAAAATTGCCCTTTGATTAATGTCAGCTTGAATGTTTGTGTTGAAGTTTATAAATTTGACAGGAGAATGTAGGGGTTTTGTTAAATAAAGAGACCAACATTCTTTGGCTTCTCAAAACCAGCCACAAAAGAGTCTCTTTGTAGAGATTTGTATATCGTTACAAACCCATAAATATTTTTGTGCTCTTACTGCCAAGTCTTTAGTGATAGTTATATTATAGCCCAAAGGCAAAAAAGAAAGAAAGAAAGCAGAGGCAAGAAACATGATCAAGAACATCAGAGGACATTCAAGTGAGAGAGAATTCTAAACTGAGATTTTAACTTTAGAAATGTTTCATTGAAGACAAGAAGACTAAAGTCACTCATTCTTCCTCAAGGTGATAGGAATTCTGCCTCCCGCTCCAACCAGATCAAGTAATTTAGCCCCACCATCTTAAAAACCTCTTGGCTTTAAAATCAGCCATGTCTCTTCAGATCAAGGGTTGAAGGCAAATCAACAGAATGACTACATCCTTGGCTCCAACTTCATTTTCTTGGAAATAAATCCTACTGACCTGTTCAGAGGGATAACAAGAACACCTCTTGTTTAGATTGTGGATAGGATAGCCGTGTTCCTACATCATGCTAAATCATGATTTGTTTGAAGTAGGATTTACTGAACAGGTCATAAGCCATCATGAAGCAATGGCTTCCTAGCAAACAATCAACATATATTAGCTTAGCGTTGTATTTGAATTCAGCTTCTTATTAGTTCAAGCCGCTATAAGCCTTGGTTTATTTGAACTATGGTTTTCGGAAGAAAACACTCAGCAACCTTCGAGGTATAAGCCAGGCTCTTCATAAACCGATTAAGCCCAGTTGAGTAAAACCTCCGTGCGGGCCTCCAGCCCCGCCATCTGATTGAGGCCTAGTTGGGTCTCCTTGGCTGGCCTAGCGGAGGCAGGAGCTGACCTGTGGTCGCGAAGGTGATCTTGCCTCCGGAAGGCCTTGTGGCAGATGTCGCAGGTGTAAGGCCGCTCGTCGGTGTGGGTCCTCTCGTGGATGAGCAGGTTGTAGGACTTGGTGAAGTGTCGCCCGCAGAACTTGCAGATGAACTCCTTCTTGGTCTTGGAGGGCAGCCGGCCCCGCGCGGGCTTCCGGCTCTCGGGGGACAGCTTGCCCAGCGCCGCCGACAGTGGCCCGCCCAGCTCGCCCTGAGCTTGCGCGGCCGCCGCCGCGTGAACCTTGGGTGGATCCTCTTGAGTGGCGGCCGCCGCCAGGTTGGCAAAGTCAAAGCGGGGCCGCTCCTTGCGCAGCGCCGGCAAGACGTGCGCGATGGCGGCGGCCTGCTTGGGGTGGAACAGGTGCGTGGCGAAAGGCAGGCCCGGGAAGGGGAAGCGCTCCACCAGGCCTTGCGCCGCCGCCATTTCGCTCAGCGCAGAGCAGCGGCTGATGTCGGCCGGGCCGCTGCCGCCGCCCGAGGCAGTAGCAGCGGCGGCCGCGGCCGCGTAACAGCCCAGCGTCCAGTGGTTCATGTGCATGGTGTGGACGGCGCTCAGGCCGTAGAGGCCCTGCAGGTGGTCCACGGCGGCCGGGAACGTATTGACGGCTTGCAAGAAGGAATAGTTGGTCAGCTGCAGCGAAGGGTGCAGTGGGATCGGCGCCGGCAGGGCCTTGCTCCCCATCGTGCCGGCCCGGGCCTTGCCTTGCTTTGACTGGTTGAACCCGGCGGTCGGAAAGCGCGCCTCCTTCTCCGGTGTTCGGATCCTAAGCAGAAACAGGAACAGGAGAGGAAGGGAGTAGAAAAGATTGCGGTTATTCGAGGAGAGGCACAAAGCGGCCCTTTCCTCACCTGCTGTTTCTTTCGCCCCTAAACCGCCTGCCGTGTGGTCCCTGTGCTTCCCACCCTCCCTCTCCCCCAGGGCCAGATGTTAATCCGTTTCATGCCCACCGCTGACGGGACGCGCTGCAACGAAGGGAGAAGTGGGGAGGGGACCAAAAAAGCTATTTTTTTCAAGGCAGCCGAGTCAGAGGATTGGTGACCGCGGGTGACCAGGGATACGGCCTGGGTAGGACAGAAGCAGGCCTGGCAAGCCTTGGAGCAAACCCAGGATGATTCCCGAACTGGAAACACGGACCTCGGCCTGCGAGGCGCGAAGAGTGCGGGTGGGCATGGCAATCCGGACATCCCAATTTTATGGTGGCCAGTTCTTCCTGCCAACCTGCCAGCGCTGGTGGATGACTTCAGCTCCATCGCAGCCAAGGTGGGAGGGAAGCGCTTTGAAAAGAGGCCAGGTCCTGCGGAGCAGCGAGAGGGGATAATAATAATGCAAGCGATACCTTGGAGCTTATTGGGGCGTGAGTCAGGCCACCCGAACTGGCAGGAGAGCACCACCAACGCGGTGCAGAGTTACGCACTTGGCGAGGGCGATCAGTCAGAGGCCACTGAACCGAAGACGCCGCGCCATGCTTGGCCGAGGCGCTCAAGGTAAAGAGCCAAGCAAACGCCGGCGTGCCAGGAAGCGCAGGTGCCCTGACACCCAGCCGACCTAACGCCGATTTTTCTCGCCTCCTGTTAGGTTGATGGTTAACTGCCCCCTCCTGTCCTACTCAGAAGCGGGTGAAATGGAAATAAAATCACGACCTCCACGGACACTTGAGAGCGAGAAACTTTATTAGGATGAAGAGGAACCTGATTCGGCTACCTCTCCTGTCCCCCCTCGGGAAGCGAAGGGCAGTTGCGTTCTGCCTCACAGCACACTGCGACACCCCCCCCCCCTTTTAAGGGGATCTTCCCTTGCCGCCTGTTCTCTTCTGCAAGGCGGGCAGGGAAGGCTGGGATGAGCCCTAGTGAGCAGAGGGGCAAAGGGCTGCCCTCCGAACGCGCTGATTGGCTTACTCACAAGATTGTGTTGGCGGCCACAGGGCATATTCCGGAGCAGTTCTAGGTAGGCCAATCCCTGGAAACACTAAACTGCGCTGCGGCCTAGGAAAAAGTTGTAAAATACCCGCACGTACACGTGCACTCTTCCCGGGAAAGGGGAATGTGCGGTCTCTTCGCATGACTTGCAGGCTCGGGCCATTAACCAGCGAGAAAGAGGAGAAGCCTCACTAAGCAGGGGGGCAGCATTGCACGACCCGTAAAGTGGGAACCGGCGGTGCCGTGGATTCGAATTCAGATTTCCTGTTTTTATAAGCTTCCCGCCACGTGATCTTGGAAGAACGTTCAGAGAACCCTAAATGGAGCAAGTCGATACCTTAACTACGTGCCCAGCGCTGAACCCGTGGCAGTCGGTATAATTCCTTAGGCCAGAGAAAAATACACTGCGATCCAAGATCTGTCGTGGGATTTCCCCCCTCCCTACTTGAAATAAATTCCTCCTGTAACCCAATCGTAGATGCGTGTGAGTTCGGGGGAGGGTGGGGAGAACTTGCAGGGATCAGTCTTTCGACCGAACTAACTTGCGAATAGAAGTGCGCGGAGCCTGGAGCCAAATCGTTTTGCTTCTTCAGGAGGGAGAATTTCACTTGCAAAGGGAACGGGGCGGAACAAGAAGGGAGAAGGGGGGGGAAATACCAGCCAGACCTCTCCATTGGCATAAGCTTGGAAAGGAGTCGGTCGGTTGCTCTGAGCCTGCTGTCTCTACTTTGTATGCCTGTCTCAGCTTCTAGGCCTTGGCACACAGGGTCCCGATCCTGGCGCTGAACCCAAGGCTCTGTCTTGGAAAAAAAGTCCAGCATAGATGCTAAGCGTGAAAAGGCACAGGGTCGCTGTCTTGAAGTCCAGCCGCTGCCTCGTTCGGGAACGACGGACATTCAAGGCCTAGTAGAACACTTGCATCTGGAAAACGCGGGGGGGGGGGCGGGACGTCAAGACTCAGAATCTGAGTCGCCCCACTATAGGAAGCGGGAATTCTGGACGGTGTGTGGAGAGAGTTTTCCCAGGCATAGGCCTTTTCCGGGCTTCCAAAGTAGCCGGCTGAGGTTGGCCGCGGTTGAACGCTGTTGCAAAGGGGGCCACGGAGTGGGATCCGTGGCCGCTTCTGCTCTTCCCCCGCCCGCCTGCCTGCTTGCCCGTCTGCAGCGCGGTGCTTATTTTTCTTCCTTCAGCAGCAAGTCGTCGATCAAGATAAGCGACTGGGAGAAAAGCAAACGCCCGGCTCGCGCGCGGTTCGCGGCGTCTAAAGAAAACGGCCCGGAGTCCTCCCAGCTGGCTTTGGCCTGCTGTGTTTTTACTTTGGCCGAAGCGACACCCCCCGCGGATTTCGGGAACGGGCGATCGCGATCTAGCTTGGGCCGATTCGGTGGTGGTCAACTCCTACGCGAAGAGGCTGGGTTTCGGACTGCGGGCAAGAAACAGGGGCGATGCGGGTGGGAGGAGGAGAAAGAAGGAGGTTGGTCTCAACAAACCCCAAAGGAGCAGGTGAGGCTCCTCTGTCTTTCTTCCCCTCCCCCCTCGCCGCCCGCTTTCCTCCTTTCTCTCTCTCTCTCTCATCTTGTCGCCTTATGGCCATCGGCCTGCAGTAGGAATTCGGCTGTTCCCGGCTCCGCGTTCTTGCTACATTTGGAACCTGTTACCGGAGTTGTGGAAAGTGTGGGAAATGTGATATTGCTTAGGAAAAGAAAGAGGCACCAAAACCTAATCGGGAGTTGCAAGGCTGTGCTGAGCAGCCCGACTCACACGAGTCCCTTTGGCTGTCTCCCTCGCCCGCAGCGCAGAGTCCAAAACGCCTTTAGATGGGGGCCACTTTATATTCCGAACTAGAAATACTGCTGTATTTTAAAGAATCCAAGTTGGACGCTGTGCGTACTCATTTAGACCCCCCACCCCCAGTGTCAGCGGCGATCTTTGCCAGTGGTGGAGCTTTAAATGTGTCCCACGCCAAATTTAACTCCGGGGGGGGGGGAGGGAGAGAATTGACTTGCTTAAACGTGACTATTTGTATTTTTTTCCTTTATAAAAAATAGGTATAATTTCATGTTTTGAATCCATAATTAATTTAGCCCAACCTTGACTCCCAAATATGCTGGACTACAAATCCCATCGCCCCAACGAGCAAAGAATGACGGGGCTTGTCACTCAGCGTGGGAAAAGACCTGTAACAGAGTCACTCAGCAGCAGCGGCATCGCCCCATTCTTGGGCGGCTGAAGGTTTTGCGCTGGCCTTCCTGCGGCCTTTGGGCTTGGCAGAAGCCAAAGGGCAGCCGAAGCCCTCAGTCTGGGGCCTGGATGGCTTTTCTCCTTCCCTTCGTGCCCTTCTTTGAAGTGCGCCAATTCTCTGCCCCCCCCCCCCCGCATATAACGAGCGAGCTCCAAACCTTCCTTTCTTGCTGCCTGGGATCCCAGCGTGCAGGGGAGGGAATTGATGGGAGGTGTGTGATGGAAGGAGCCCCCGCTTAGCTCAGCCCCTTTAACCGAAACTATAAGCTGCAGCTTCTCCCCTCCTTTCTCTCAGCTTCTATTTCCCCTCTGAAATTGGCAGGTTGAGGGCCCGCCGCCTCTTAGTAGCAGTAGCTAGTCTCTCTCTCTCTCTCTCTCTCTCTCTCTCTCGGACCTGTCCACAGCACGAACAAGAGACCCTCCTCGGATTGGGAGTCAGGCCACGCTCGAGTGAGAAGTGGGGGGGGATTGGGGGGGAGGAGAACCTCTTCAGGACGGTACTAAACCTGGACCATTTGACTTTTCAACGGAAGTTTCCATTCTATTGGGAAGAATGTTAAATGATTTCCTCCTTCAAAGGACTCTCTCTAAGAAAGCGAGTCTGCAGATCTGGAGTGGAGTTTTTGAGTTATATAAAACATTATGCAGCATTCCCTCATCTCCGCCTCCTTGGCTGTTCAAGAAGAGAAGTGAGAGTGCTTTAGAAAGATTGGAACCCTTCCCTCTCCCCAAAAAAATTCTTTTAAATAATTGTCCTTTATTAAATTAGTTGCACTGTGAAGCATTGCAACAATTAGGTCTATTTCCATTAGAGATAAGACAGGTTTTCCCCCTCTCCTTTCCCGATAACATGTCCCTCGTGCCTATTTACCGAATAGAAAGTTGCACTGCTTTCAATGGCGCTTGCTTCCAAATTAATGTTTTCCAAACTGGGAATAATTCTAATACTATCTGACATGTTCCATCTAAATGGCTTAAATATCTTGGTTTATCTTAAAAATGTCTCCCACGTAGACACCATAACAAATAGACAAACACATTCATCAAAATATTAACTGAATTCATTCAACTAGATTTACTTATGGCCTGCAGGTGTATGCCTTCCTGTTGAATCCTATGCATGCTTTATCCTTTAAATTCGTCTGAGTAAGCTAAGCTAGGATTATGCTCAGCAAACTTGCATGAGATTGTGCTATTAGTAAAAGAAAACTCTATTAAAAATCAGTGGAAATTGATTTCAAGGTAAATTCATTTAGGACTTGCAAACAGGAAAAACTACAATTTATTTTAATAAATACTAAAGGTGAGTTTTTAAAATATGATTATATTATTTTCCTATTAACATCAGGGTGCAATAAAAAGAATTCCAAATGTGTGAGAATACATTTGCTTAAAATACAAGCACATTTAAACAGAAATACTATGCATGCTTAAATTCAAAGGGAGCTTAACTTACTAGTTCTTATTTACCAGTAGAAATGTCTACATTTCCCCACTATAATAGGCCAATTCTCATGCATGTTTACTCAGAAGTAGGTCGTATTGATCTTAATAGTGCTTATTAAGTGAGCTTATTAAGTTTATTATCATTATTAAGCTTATTAATTATTGCTTATTAAGTTTAATAGTGCTTAGTAAGTAAACTTGGTAAGATCACTTGATACTTAGCAAATAAAGCTTTAAGCAAAAGTAGTGAGGTTGTTTAGGATCACATTTTATGTTCCTAAATCCACATTTTTAGAGGTGTGCCTATTTGACACAAGGAGACACAGATTTCATCTCTCTTTGTTATTTCAGCAATACATCTTTTGCTTAAAATAGATTAAAAATGGTTTTGAGGTTATTTCAGTTAAGCGGATTTTCAGTTGTTTCAGAAAATAAGCACAACGTAACAAAAAGACCTTTGTGTCAAGACACAGCAACTATCTACATGTTGTACACTGATTAATGCAGATTTCCCATTGGATAAGATTAATACTTCCATGAAATCAAGCTGGAGATAGCAATAAAACGCTTCTCACATAGCACACAGCACTACTCTCGTTCTCTTTCTTGGAAAGCCCTAAAGTACCGATTAAGCTATGAATGGGACTATACGCGGCAGCCATTGAAACCAGAACCACGTAAAATAAATAGGTCCAGGTGCCAAGCTGACAAATCGGAAATCGCCTGCAGAGAACGGCCGGAAAACGGTACCTTTTGACTGCTAGTCAGGCGCGAATCAAACGCGGGTGTGATTTGGAAGCCCTATCAACTTCCCTTCCCGATCGGAACCCCGAATTTAATTAAATCCGGCGTCTACAGCACGATTTTTCTCCCCCGAAATGCCATCTCGCTGCGAAGGGCTTCTCTTTCTCAGCGCTTCCCAAGATCAGGGCTGGCAGATACTTTCGCAGTGGCCTCGGCTTTGGCGTGAGAGTGAAACCACCAACTGTGCTCTGGAAAGGAGGGGGGAAGCAAGCAGGGGCTAAGAATAGAGTTTGATGCTCCCCAGCTATCAGGTATACAAACATTGGTGGGATGGAGGTGGCGGGAGGGGCGAAGTATCCATCCGTGGTTAAGTCACCCGACATTTATTTTAATAGGGTGGATTTGATTTCGGCTCCACAGGAGCGTCCCGCGCGGGTCCTTCCGCTCGGGCAGGTCTAACCCAGGCGAGGAAAGCTCGTTTCCACAGGATCGCCTGTCTGCGTGCGGCGATGTGGCTAACGGGATTCGCCCGGAGCGCAAAACAGCGCCGGGTTCTTCGCGCGCCCGGGCCCGCCTTCCGCGACTAGGCTAGCGGTCAAACCGAAAGTAAACGCGCGATCCCCTCGGAGTCCACTCGGGGGCTGACGAAACGCCTCGTTCCCTCCGGGCCCCGCTTCCCCAAAGCGAAGCCACCCGATGTCCAATCGGGAATGACTCTCGGGCAGGCGGCTGACAGCTTTCCCGGGTTTCCCTCCGTGATCGGGACGCGTCTCTTTCCCTTCCCACTGGCGGAGGGCATTTGGGAGATATTGGCTGCCCGAGGCGCGCTTGCCTGGATGCTGCCACCCTCCCCTGGAAGCCGGGCGGCCTTTCTCCAGCGCGGGAGCGCGGACGCGCGAACGGGAGCCGCTTACCTGCCTTCCCCCCGGAGCTTCCTTCCGCCTGGCCTCTGGGGAGCCCCGCGTCAGCCCACCGGCACTTAACGCCCGAGCCGTCTCATTTAGATCCACGCGGAGAGGGCGGGAAACTCCAGCAACTCTTTCATGTTCTCGTCTCGGGAAGGCTTCCCAAAGCCGGCGAAGGTGGCTTCGGGAGGGGCCCGGCAGCTTCCTCCCGCCTTCAGAGTCTCCCTAGTGGCTGGGAGAGGCCAGGCAAAAGACCCCGCTTAGGTTTTCTCTTTTTTTTTCTGCCCCGACCGCGCGTCTCTTCCAGCGCCTCGCTTTCGACTCCGGCGAAGTTTGATACAAGTCTGAAACTCCCCCTCTCGGGTCCATCACATTTCAGCAGTTCCAGCGGCGAGGAGTTCTGTCCCCGCCCGCGGTCCCACCCCGAGCCGCTCGCGAGTCGAATGTTCACGGCTTGAACGTTCTGACCACGCCCAGCGCCGAACGTTCAGCGGGCTGTAAACTTGGGAGACCGCCCCTCAAAATCCCGCCTTCACTTTCTTTTCTACCACTCTGTTTACTTGTGTTTGGGTAGCAACTTGGCTTTAAAGGGACAGAGATCTTTTTCCCTTCTCTCTCTGCCCCCCCCTTCTTACACATTACCTAAGGTGACTTTTTCTTAGAGAAAACAGGGTCAGGTCATAAATCAAACCTTTCTTTCATAGACTCCTGCGTCCCTGTCTCTGTCAGCCGCAGGAACTTCGGTAGTTATGTCAAAGCAACCCCAACCTCCCGACTTAACATCCAGAAAAATCAGCGATAGACATTAAGCATTCTAATTGTGCTTGATGTTACTAAGCGTGCCGTATTTTCTAAGCCTTTACATTCTACTTGCCCCATATGTATAAAACAAAGCACTATTAAATCAATTGTTTTCCGAAGTTCTAATCCTTATTTTTTTATCCGTTTAACTAATATTCTTTATTGGACTGCAAAGTTTGAGAAATCTGGTGTTTTAATAAGAATTTATGGTGTCATTTATTATTATGGTTGGTCATACTGACAGCTAGATATTTAGATTGATTTGGGATTTTTATCCACTTATCCAGTGCTTCCTAAGGACCTGGGCTTATTATTATGGCTAGTCGCTCAGTCACCCTGCTGTTCAGTCTCGATTTTTTTTATCCACCTGGTGATTATTATTATTATCCTCATCCTCATACCCAGAGTAGATTTAATTTTGACGGTATATTTTCTTCTAGCTAAAACAAGTGGATCCAAAGATAGAATCAATAAGCCGAAGCAACTTTTCTGCATTGCAGAAAGGGAGTGATGAAAACGAATTCAAAACTTCTCCGAACTCACACTATCAAATTCTGAAGCGCCGCTGCCGCTCTGTTTCAGAAATTCCCTTTAGACTTATTTTATCCCTCCTAAACTGTAAGAACTATGCAGAAATTCACAGACCTGAGATCTGTTTGCTAGTACTTTTTCTCCATTCCAACCCAAGACAGTATTTTGTTCTTGCCCTTTTTCCTCATCCCAAGTGACCAATCACAAGTTCTTTAACTTGAGCCCCGGGATAAATAGAAACAGATTACTGAAGTTCTGAAAGTGTGGTCGTGCATTGCATCTTAGGCGAATATTACTTAACTGCAGTATTCATTCATGGAACGGGGTAGCAAGAAAGGTTGATTATGCTCCCCAGGCGGAATTTTACAGGGCCGACAGGCTCCCTGAAACCTAACACGACCCACCGAGTGGAATGACGTTGAAAAGCAGGTTCCCCACCCTGGCGGGGCTCGGAACAAGACCTGCTCAGTGAGATTTCGAGAGGGAAGGAGAGAGATCAGGAGCAAAATGGGCCAGATGCGAAAGAGTTTGGTTTCAAATAACGAGCGAACTACAATCAACCAAGAGTCCAGAAATTGGAAAACATTAAAAAACATTAAGTTACTGGATGGGGGCAATGAAAAAAAAAATCCGCTTTTCATTGCAAAAGACACGCACACGCACACACAAAAACAATTCAGTAATTCTCGCGTCCACCCTCGCTCGGGAAGTATTATTTATACTTTTCCCTATATGGAAAAGAAAATCGGGCTCGTCTTGAAAGGGAGTAAAACCATGTCCTCCAATCTAAAGGAGGTCCTTGCGGAAGCGGGGCTGAGAAAAGGCAATTCCAAGAACTTGGAAGTGTTGATTCAGAGGTAAACCAAGCCACCAGAACAGGCGAATGTGGTTTCCCCCTCAACCCCATACACACTTCCAGGATTCATGCTAGAATGGAAACTGAGCCTCCCCCTCGGATTCTAGGAACAGGTTTCCAAGGGAGACTCCAGTCACTTATGGGACACTCTGGCAGACTCTGATCCTAAATCATGTTGGGGGTGAGCACAGGATTACTCTTGTAGGATACTTATTTGTAAGGCAGCAGGGATTTGTTTCAAATTAAGCACGATTAAACACCGGCATCAAGAACGGCTCCATTTTACGTTGACATTATCCTGCCTTTTTCTCCCTGAGGTTTTCTCTTCCAATGATCGCCCCAACAGGAACCCTGTGAGGTAGACACGAGTGGGAGAGAGTGAGTGGCACAAAGTCATTCCGTGAATTTCCTTGGCTGGACTTAATCCTAATTTCCCCCTCACCTAATCCACTGCGGTGGCCTGAAAAGAAAAACCCTCACCTGGCATAATCTGCACTCCCCGCCACCGTTTGTTCTCTGCCTTACCTTGAGAAGGTGAGATTTATGTTCCGAACACATTCAAACAAGTCTTCCCTCCTGCCCCTTTCATTAGTTGGCATTTTCTGGGAGAGTGGCAGATACTAATGAAGCATCTCCAAAAATAACTCCTTCTGCCTCCAGTCATATTGACTCCCTTTACCATTTCAAAGAAAAACAACAAATGCTAGGGGTATCAATATTCCAGTAAGAAAGAAAAAAACGGGACATCCGATGGCAGTGCTTCCTGAACGATTACCGTGAGTATTCTCAGATTTAATATTCTAAAAATGTTAAAGGACCAAAATTCAAAAAGTAACCTATGCAGATTTTGCATAAAGTATTGGCGAGGAAATGAGAGTAAGAGGTAAATAGATATCTAAATAAAATCACCGAGTGGTTTTGTTGCTATTCTTGCTTATTAACTTGCTACTCCTACTATTACTATTATCTTTTATTTATTAAACATGAAATTCAGTCAACTGAACATTTAAAAATGTATCACAAATATCATTGTATTATTATTAATTTATTATATTTTATATGTATTATTATTATTATTATTATTATTATTATTATTATTATTATTATTATTATTATTATTATTACTGTAGTTGGTTGAACAGCCTGACAGATCTGTAGATAGGATTAGACATTTTTATTCACCACTGGAGTCCCTCTCAAGGATAAGCAGAAATTGTTGTTTGAAGGTGTTAACGATATAGTGGCAGGATGTAAGCTGTTCCCAGTAAAACTGCCTTTTGTAATTGACTGATGGTGATGTTATCAATGCCAATGATGTTCAAGTGATACGCCAGAAGTTTTGGGTTTACACCTAAAAGGGCAGATTACTATTGATACTATCTTTGCTTTCTTTATTATTATGGTTCTTCGCACAGTCAGCCAATGTTAAGACCTCTTCGGCATTTTTTCCACCCTTTTTGGCGGGGAGGGGGAGAAGGTCCTTCCCAAAGACCTGCGATTGGCACATGTTGTTTGAGGGTGTTAAAGGTATCGCGGCAGGACATATACTGGTCCAAGCAAAGCTTTATTATGAACTTTATTATTTAATCTTCAATTCGATTCAGTCTGGGACTGGTAAAAAACACAACAGCTCTTAGGTCCTAAGAGCTGTTAAGGTAACGTCTAAACCTCCCATCCTTCTAAGGTGGATAAAATGAGGAGCCTGATTGTCGGGGGCAATAGAAACCGCTTAGAGAGGGCTGCGAAGCCCTGTGAAGGGTATATAGAGTAAGTCTAAGTGCTATTGTTATATAGGCAGTTCCGAGTAGAGTGAGGGTTTTTTTTTTTTTTTTTTGGCAAAGTCAGAATCTTCAGGTCTCTGAAGTTCAAGATTTCCATGGATCAATCTTGGGTGCTGCTCCAAGGGCTCCTATTACTATTGGTACAACCATGGATTTCTTCCTCCACACTTATTCAGCGACCGAAGTCACAGTTGACAGGGGTAGAGCAGATAAAGACACCTCCTCTTTTGGGATCGGTGAGACTTCCTCGAAGGTCCTTCCCCAGAGGAGCTAAAGGGAAGACTTGGAGTCCTGAACCTTAAAAGAAAGTTAGGGAAGGCCAAACAGGAGTAACTTTCCAGCCAAGTAGAACTGACTGTTACAGAGGCTTGAGTCGGATGGAAATCAGCCGCCCCTTGTCCATTTGGTTCCCTCCTCCTGAAGAAGCGGGTCTGATCCTAACTCTCCCCCCCCCACCTTTACATCCCAGATTCCCCCGTATGGTTGGCGTGAGCAGCTGCCCTTCATTGGGAGGTCAGCGTGGCGGAGGCTTCCTGCCAAGGAAACCTATATAGTGTGGTAACTGCACCTCCCTAAATGCCGTCCTGTCACTCCAGATACTTAAGTTCGTATCCGGACGCTTTCTCCCTTTAAAAAAAAAAACTTAGGAAGAGGAGTGGGGTGAAGGCAACAGAAGACCTGCATTTGCGGAGTGAGCTTTCTTGGGGGGGGGGGTAATTAAACGAAGGGAGGAGGCATTGATCTTTTCTCTCCCCCTTTTCTCAATTGAATGGAAGCGGCCCTTTCCATTTGCCGGCCCAAAGAGAACTTCGAAGCCGCCGTGCGCTGGTGGAAGCTTTGAACCTCCTCCTCCTCCTGCTGCCTCTCTCCTTCGATCTTGCCGGGGGTCTGGTAAGGAAGGAGAGGGTGGGTGGGAAAGATCTCCGAGATGTCTGAAGCGCTTTGCACCAGCATATTTTCACCCTTCCTTCTCCTCCTCCTCCAGAAAACCTCAGGGGAATTCAAGGGCAGGTTCCCCTCCATTCCGCCCCATTCTGCAAACGTTGCGCGTATCCTGAAGGCAACCGGCCATCGGGAGGCGAGGGGGTGGGGGCTGCTTTCCAAGGAGAGGAAGAACGGCTTTCCACCTCTGTTCATCTCCCTCTTTTTTTTCATTTAGACCTCCTCTATCCAAATAAGCGTCTTCTGTACATGCTCAGAAGCGCCCCCGCCGCGAACAACGCCTCCAGATTTTGGGTGCCTTAGAAGCCAGCTTTTCCCTCAGCCGCGTGAGTGGTTGGCCGACTCATCCAGAGGGCACCTGGATGGGGAAAGCCAAGGCCAGGAACCTTCTCTTCGCTGGAAGCCAAGGGGCTGCTGGCAGTTCCCGGAGCAGCCGCTGCCTTGGACAGGTGCAGGTTTCCCGCGCTGCTCTTTCCCTCTGGGAACTCCGTGCGCCGGGCAAATGCTGCTGGTGATGGAGCGGACTGTTGCTCCCCGGCGTTTATTCGCTGAGCGCCCTTCGCCCTTCACGAGGCCCAGACGAGACGGGACGGGCCATCCCTAAGTACGCGCGATCCGGGTGGACCCGCAAAGGCGCTCATTGCGAAGAAGCGGGTTAGAAAGCGGGTCCGAAGGCAGTTCTGCAGACACTTAGCAGCAGGCAACTAAGGCCTCCGGCGCCCCCTGGAGGCATCCCGCAGAGTTGCGGGGGGTAAAGGGAAGGAAGAAGGGAGGGAGGGAGGGAAGGAAGGAGAAGGAGACGACAACACTGTAAGCCCCCCCCCCCCCCCCCCCGAATAGCCTGAAACGTAGTTCAGTCCCAAAGTTTGAGCATTACTGTCTCGTGAAGAAGAGTCTATGTAACCATGTGCAGAATGCTTTCTTTATTCCGTAAAAACAGCTGTTACTCAGACACCGGGGATCCACAGAAGAATGTTAGAGTAATTAATTAATCCTGGCACTACGTTCCATTCTGAAAGAACCACTGCAGTGCAGATTCAAACTTGTCCAGAAAATCCCTTTAGTAAAATGCAATTTTGCATCTCTTAAAAAAAATCAATTCCACTGAATTTACTAGGGATTATTATTGCTAGATAATGAGTCATAGGATTGTTTTTTTTAAAATCCCCAAATCCAAATCAGGATGAAAGCAGCCTTTTGGAGCCCTGTACTTGTTTACTTAGACTCTGTACAGCTTGGGTCATGTGCAACATAATCGTAATCATAAAACACAGCACTGGCCAGAAGAACAGCAATGTGCAATACTCTTAACAATAAATATTCGAATAGAATAGAATAGAATACAATAGAATATAGAATAGAATAGAACAGAATATAGAAAATAGAATAGAATAGAATATAGAAAATAGAATAGAAAGAATATAGAAAATAGAATAGAAAGAATATAGAAAATAGAATAGAATATAGAAAATAGAATAGAATATAGAAAATAGAATAGAATATAGAAAATAGAATAGAATATAGAATATAGAAAATAGAGTAGAATAAAATAGAATAGAATAGAATGTAGAAAATAAAATAGAATGTAAAAAAATAGAATATAGAAAATAGAATAGGAGATAATAGAATAGAATGTAGAAAATAGAATATAGAAAATAGAATAGAATAGGAGAGAATAGAATGGAATGTAAAAAATAGAATAGAAAATAGAATGGCATAGCATAGCACAGCATAGCATAGCATAGCATAGAATAGAATCGAATAATGGAATGGAATAGAATAGAATGTAGAAAATAGAATATAGAAAATAGAATATAGAAAAGAATAGAATAGGAGAGAATAGAATGAATGTAGAAAATAGAATAGAAAATAGGATAGCATAGCACAGCACAGCACAGCATAGAATAGAATAGAATAGAATAATGGAATGAATAGAATGTAGAAAATATAATATAGAAAATAGAATGTAGAAAATAGAATATAGAAAATAGAATATAGAAAATAAAATTGAATAGAATTTCTGGCTCCTTTAAAATAAACCCTAATGCGTTGTCCGCTCCATCCTAGTATAGTAGGAAGCAGGACTATGCAAACCGAGCTGCTTCAGTACGTGAGACGTCCGTGGGTGAGCTGGGAAGACATTTCGCTGGCAGGAGAAACGCCCCAGTGGGAAACAGGTGGACTGTAGCTCCAGCCAGCCCACACGGAGCGTTTATTTACGGGCCAAAGCTCCGCGGATTCCCAGATGCCTTTCTGCCTGGGAGGTTCGGTTTCAAGTCTGAGCAGGTGGAGCCGAGGAAGCCCCTCTCCAGTTCAGGCCGAGTAGTTCAGGTGGCGCTTCCGGCTCCAGACTGATTGCCAGCTTCGGCTAAAAAGCAACCCGAAGCTCCGCCGAAGAAGAGCTTTGTTCGTCCGAGCAGCATGATTGACGGGCTGAGTTCTAGACCCCCCCCCCGAGGAAGAGGGGGGAAATCCCTGCTCACGAGGCGGAGGCGTGGCTTCAGCAATCCCCCCCCCCAGCCCCGGGGAGAGCATCTGAAGGTGGACAAGGCTGGGGCTCGATAAAGCTCCGCGCCACGAGGCTTGCAGGACGCTGAAAGAGCCCCGAGAGGAACTGCAGCCTGCCGACTCTTTCGGAGTAGTTTGGCTTGGCTTGGCTTGAGGGAGGGTTTCTCTCGTTGCCTGGGAAATTCGGGGGAAATGGTTTAGCCAGAGTCGGCTGCTGCTTAGGAAGGAATCTGGTTTGTTTTTTTTTTGTCTCTAGCCAGGGATTCGGGGGTTTGATAGCCTCTGGGACACATGGCAGGCAAATGGTTTGCCCGGCTCCTGCAGTGTGCGTATGTGTCAGGCGCGAACTGCGCCAGCTGTGGGGCAGAAACCGCTGGAGCTGAAGCTGGAAGCGTCGCAGTCCAACTTCCAGAGAGGAGGAGGAGGAGGAGGAGGAGGAGGAGGAGGAGGAGGAGGAGGACTTGTCGTTTGGCTGACCTTGGAAGATCACACCGAAAGTTTGAGGGGCGCCAGGCTGAGGAAACTGCCCCCTCCCCAAAGGGACATGCAGTGTACAGTATATTGGATCCGGTGCCACCCTTTTTAAAACAAGTGTTTTTCCCTCATAATAAACTCTTCCATTCATAACAGAATCGTATACACAACTTTCTCCAAAGAAAGTCGCCTTCGATTATTAAATGGTGGTAGAGGATTGTAAGAAAAGGGGGGGGGGGATTAGAGTTCTCTGTCTTCTGGGTCAAGAAAGGCAGCTTGGGCAACACCTGCTGCCTCCCCAGCCTACAACAGTGGCAGGAGGGCGAAAGAAGCTTCAGGACCAAGGGAAGAGAACTGGCAGCCATGGGGGCCTCGGAGACTCATTGTTTTCCAGAGACAGCTATTCCCCTCTTGCTCAGCTCCTATCCCTACGCCAGCTCAGATGGCCCCTCCTCACTTCAACCAGGTTTATTGAAGAGGTGGGCCAAGGCAGTGGCGGATTAAGGCTCACTGGTGCCCTAAGCACTGACAATTCTTGGTGCCTCCCCTCCTTTGTACACACTATACAAATCTTCATTGTTTTTCTTTCTTTCTCAACTTTGTGGTGCCCCGTTTGTGCCTGGTGCCATAAGCACATGCTTAGTATGATTAATGGGCCCAGGAGTGGGTAGAGAGGCAGGGCCCCTAGGAACTCCTTTCCCCCTACACTCGGTATGCCTTTGAGTAGAACATACCACTCAATTTAACTGCATTTAATACGGTCTGACTAGAGGCCCGAAGTTGTGAAAGCAAACCCAGGTTGCTCCGAGGCGCTTAGAAAGGGGGCCAAAACTAGCCAAGGAATGGGAAGCTAAGTGGTTCAAGGTCTGGTGCGATTTACAGGAGAGGAGAAATCTGAGCCCGGTTGTTACTGCTCTGGGCCTCTGGCCACAAATACCTGACAGGAGTCCAGGCAGAGTAAAGGGATCGTTTCCTGAAGTAAAAGATCACCTAAAGATCAGGACTCCGTCCATTAGGTCAACTGGCTCCCTTTCCCCGTCTAAGGTGGCAGATCTTTTGTTCCTGTTGGTTTTGTAATTCACTCCTGAAACAAATGCATTTGAATTTTACAACTTCTTTTTCCACTCTCCATTCATGACTGTAGTGACAGTGATAAATAAAGGCAGACTTTCTATAGAAACAACCGGATTGGTCCAGGCAGGTAACTCACAGCTCTGTGGGAATGACTCTTCAAACACTCTGGAGCAGTGGTTAGATTCAAAATTTTTCAGTGGACGTGGCTTGGTGGGCGTGGCAGGGGAAGGATACTGCAAAATCCCCATTCTCTCCTTACTCCACTAACTTGCTTTCCAGCTCCGTTCTCCTGTACAGGGCACAAAAGAATATCAGCTGGGAGGGGGGTGAGGGCTATTTGCTGGTTCTCCGAACTACTCAAAATTTCCGCTACCGGTTCTCCAGAAGCTGTCAGAACTGGCTGAATACCACCTCTGCTCTGGAGTGCTGCTAATGCCACCACCTCTATGCTTCTCAACACACTGGCTTGAACCATCCCTTGAGCCAAATAATGGTTTGTTTGGGCTTGGCATGGCTAATAAACCACAATGGCTGGGTTCAACCTACGCACTTAAATCAAAATGAAACCAACCCCATATCTGAAGCCAGCTATTGATTTAGCTCTCCCTTCCACTATAATTGGCTTTCCCTCAGGTTTAGATTCAAATTCTTCCCAAACAGCTGGTGTCTGCCGGCAACTTAAAAGAGAGACTCAAAGAAAAACTCTGGGTTGTTTTTTTTATCTCACCTAAGAATATTTTTCTCAGCTGTTCCTGCCTCCCCCCCATAACCCTGCTTGTCTCAACCCTGCTTTTCTCACGTCGCCCCAGATTCTGGGGTCTGAGGATATAGTGTCCAGGGACCAGCCACGGGCTGAGTTTGCACACCTTCCAGGCACACCTTCCAGGTAGGGTTGGCTGCTTTGTGGCTCAGCGTGTTGGGCCACCTGGCAGACACACATCTGAGTCACCTGAAGGTTGCGCAGTTGAGCCAAAGCGGACCACCTAGATTTTCATTGCCCCCTCTTGTCTAGCTTTGAATCCCCTTCTCCTCACCCGGAGTTACTTCGAGTAGCAACTTTATTGTGGTTACTTACTGGAACCTCAGATGAGTTGGTTGAAGTCAACTCCTTGGTTCCGTTCAACCGAATTGCGTGGATTTCAGAGGAGTCGCGGTCACGTCTTTCGACCCAAATCCAAGTCTTTGGGTCTTTTTCAGCGCAAATCTGATTAGTCTGGGAGAGAGTTTTGTTACCGTTAATTGGATTTATCGAGTTTTCAAAACAACGTTTTTATAATCTCTGGACCTCGTCCCAGAAGCATGAAAAACTGTTCAAGTTTATTTATTCCTATTGGGAAAGGAAGAAAGTTCCTTTCTGGAGGGAGTTGGTTTATTTTATTGCGAGCCGTGCATCCGAAGCACATCTCTCTTCACCCTGACTCTCATTTTCACTCGCAAAAGATACAAAGGGATCCCTGGATTTGATTAACACCCCACCGTGTTCCTAAATACTACACTAACAATGCGGATATTTGTGTACTGTTCGGCATTCTTCACGTGCCATTCGGACCAAGATCGCCCATATGCCCACTCCCAAGTTTGTTTCTTGTCTTTCTCGTTTAAACAAAATTCAGCCGGCTTTATTTCCAACCCTACCGCAACCTCCCCAAGCAAGTTCAGCTGAGCGTGACCTTCCCGTGCTTTGGGTCTAAGGCTGCATCGGAATCCTTCCTGGCCCAGGGGAAAAGACGGAGGGGTGCTTTGGACAAGACGGTTTTCAGAATTCAGTGGCTTCCTAATTTTTCAACAAGTCCTCAAGAAGCCAATGGGATTCCTTTTCACTAGCGTCGTTTTAGGGCTGGGGAGAGATTACCGGGTGGTTTTAAAATCACGCCCGTGGGTTTAATGGTGAGTGCGAGTCGAGACATGGGCGGGGAGGGGGAATGAAGAGGGAAAGATCCCTTTGATCAGAGGTCTTCAGACTTGGCAACTTTAAGACTTGTGGACTTCAACTCCCAGAATTCTCCAGCCAGATGTCCACAAGTCTTAAAGTTGCCAAGTTTGAGGACCCCTTGCCTTTGATTGTCAAAATCCAGGACTGATGGGCTTTTAGAAGACATTCGCCTTCTGGCCTTTCTCGGATCCGGACTTCAGAAAGGGACAGGCTGCAATCAGGGAGCCCTAAGCCAGAGGACCAGGGCATCTCTTCGCAAAGATATCCGTCCCGGAGATACCCCCCACCCTACCCCAGGATTAGCCGCGCCATTACATCGCTCTTCTCCTTCAGCCTCTCCTAAGAGGGAAGCGATGGAGCAGCTTGAGTGCAGGGAGCGAAGCAGGGATGTTAGGATCCTGCAGGAGAACTCGATTCTTGGCTGTGGGTCAGCGCTTTTTCTTGGCAGAGTTCCAGAAGTGGGTTGCCCCCTCCTCCAAGGAGTTGGGGCTTACAGCTGGGGAACTTCTTGGTGGTCTCCTATCCAAGAAGAAATCTCATTGGGTTTGGGAGCCCTGGCAAGGGAGGCCAGATGCCCAATAGCAATCCACAAACCAATGCCAGAAGATTAATTGGAGCTGAGCATATTTACAGCTGTGGTGGTTTGTAACATAGGACGAAGATAAAAAAAGACGAGTTTGTTTTATTTTTAATCCTCTTAGACCCAGTCCAAAATCTAAGTCGTTGCCATCATCTTCATAAATCTATTATGGACACACACGGACACACGGACACACATACACACACACAATATAGATATAGATATAGATATAGATATAGATATAGATAGATAGATAGATAGATAGATAGATAGATAGATAGATAGATAGATAGATAGATAGATAGATTCAGACAGAAAAAGTAATGGTGAAACTTTAATTTTTTTTGTAAAAAGTTTTAAAAATTTGTTAGGTTTGTAAAACAAATTATCTTTCCAGTCTACCCAATAACAACTTTTAGTAGATTTTAGAGCTTGGTTTTAATGGAGAAGTGATAATTTGTACCCTATGACTATCATTAAATGTATCTTATGATTCGTGAGGAATGTATCTTTTCTTTTATGTACATTGAGAGCATATGCACTAAAGACAAATTCCCTGTGTCCACTTGGCCAATAATCAATCCTTCCTCCCTCCCTCCCTCCCTCCCTCCCTCCCTCCCTCCCTCCCTCCCTCCCTTCCTTCCTTCCTTCCTTCCATCCATCCATCCATCCATCCATCCATCCATTTATCTACCTACCTACTATATATTATTACACACGTTATTTATTATGCTGATAAACAGTGAGTATAAACCATTCAGCAAAGCAGATTGTAGTTTATAGCCTAATCTTAGTGCTACCCGCCTTAAAACTTCCCAAAAACCCCGATGGTTTTCCAAACCGGGGACTCTTATTTGACGAGTCTCCGGGAATAAATCGGGAGCGCGTTGGTGTCCGGAAAACGCAGGCAACGAAATCCTAAAACCTCTAACGCTGTTCCGACGAAACCGGTACTTCGGGCTAAGAGTGAACGCTTCCCATTAACGAGCCCCCTTTTAAAAATCTCCTCCTTTAATCGATAGTGGGACAATGTCAGGTACTTGATAACCAAACTCACTCTGTTTTGTATTATTATTTTTATTATTATTTTAAAAAGCACCCCAGTAGCTGCGCAGAGCGGGGCTTTCCCCCTCGAGCTACGCTTTGCTCGATCGCTTAAAAAAAAAATACTTGCAAAGAATCCTATCAATCTGCGTTATTCGCCGACGGATTCCTAAAGGGAGTGGAGAATAAGGAGGAGTGGGGAGCAGGGTTTCGGTTCAGAATGGTAATTCCGGGACAAGAAGAGAGCAGCCGGGATTACTTTTAATGGGGTGGGGGGGGGACTCTATTTCCCACCCACCCCACACCCATCGCCCATAAACCAGAATTTCTTTGCAATTCTGGAGCAATCCAGCGCAGCCTTCCACCGCCGAGAGCAACCATGGATGGGTGACTGTCTAGGGCAGTGTTTCTCAACCTTGGTGACTTTAAGTCCTGTGGACTTCAACTCCCAGAATTCCCCAGCCAGCTGTGCTGGCTGGGGGATTCTGGAAGTTGAAGTCTACAGGACTTAAAGTCGTCAAGGTTGAGAAACACTGGTCTAGGGAGATTCTGAGTCATCCAGGTCATGGTTGTCCCAAAAGTGGTTTTTATTCAAAAGGCAACTGGACTTTCTGTTGTTTTTTTTCTTTGAGGATGTTTTGCTTCTCATCCAAGAAGCTTCTTCAGCTCTGATGGATGGTGACTCATGGGATGCATAGAAAGAGATTGACAACCAATCAGACGAGAAGTCTCGAGGGTGGAACATTGGTGAGCATCTCGGTCCTTTAGAACAGGAATCTTCAACCTTGGCAACTTTATGCCTTGTGGACTTCAACTCCCAGAAGTCAGGCTGAGGAATTCTGGGAGTTGAAGTCCACAAGGCGTAAAGTTGCCAAGGTTGGAGAGCCCTGCTTTAGAACACAAAGCAGCAACTCACTCTAGACACTCTCTACATCTCGTATGGGAATGGGCTTGACGTTCAACAGGCAGTGCCCCTCACTGTAAGAAGACCAGAGAGCGGGCAAGACATGGCTTTCCTAATCCCACCTTGTGGATTCTTCAAAACTCAACTCTTCAGGTCTATGTTCTAATGCAGGAGTGGGCAGCTATGGCAACTTTACAGACCTGAATTCCTGGAATTCTAGGAATTGAAGTCCACAGGTCTGTAAATTTGCCACAGTTGCCCACCCTTGTTTTAATGAAACGTTTTCTGAACATGGCAACTTTACCATGTGTGGACTTCAATCCCCAGAATTCCCCAGCCTCCAATTCTGAAAAGTGAAGTCTACACATCTTCAAGTCTGAAAAACATTGTTCTTAACACACTTCCTTCACGCATCTTCTGCTACATCTTTCTTGTCTTTTTCTGGCTGTTTGAAAAGTATGGGAAGTAAAGCACTGACCAGAAATTACTTGCAGTTTTAATTGAAACAAGATAAAAGAATCATAATTTTTGGTGAGTCTGCATTTATGCTTTCCCTTAAATTTAAAAAGCCTCTACAGCAGAGTTTCTCAACTTTGACTACTTGAAGATGTGTGAACTTCAACTCCCAGACAACATGCGTTGTCGCTTACATACATGCTGGCTTTCCCCCCCACCTTCAGGCTGTGCAAAGAAAGCTAAGGGTTGTTGGGTTCTTCATGTTCTCTAGCTGCCTTCTCTTCCAGGGTAGGTAACATGAGCAGCATGTCATCATGGTGGAAGAGAAACTCAGAAAGCATCAAGAACCCAACATCTCAACTCTGAACTACATGTATTCTCCACTATGACAGGGTAGTTTTTCTTGGAGAAATCATAGGGGACAGGAGGGTAGTATTAGACAAGATGCTTTGGTTTCTTTTTCCAAATGTGTACAGTAATACTTGAAGGTTTTACTGTCTCCCTTTCAATTATATTTCTGAAGTTCGTTACTCATTTATACCAGGTGTGTCAAACTTTGAGGGCCACATCAGGGTTGTGTTTGACCGTGGTGGCCCAGGGTGAGCGTGGCCAGCTTGACATCATTCATGGTTTTTTTGGGGGGGGGGGCTGTGCATGCCTGTGGTGGCCTGAGTACTCTGCTGGTGAAAGCAGACTTTCAAGTTCCATTTTCAGCTACGATAGCCTCCTGCAACCCTAAGCCGGTGAAAACGGAGCTCAGGAGGGCCTTCCCAAGCTCTGTTTTCACTGGCAGAGGGTTGCAGGAGGCTGTCGCAGCTGAAAATGGAGCTCGGGAGCCCAATTTTGCTGGCAGAGGCACCGCAGGCCAATCCTTCGCTGTTTCTAGGGCGGCCCTGAGGGCCAGATCTAAACACCCTGTGGGTTGTATCTGGCCTGGGGGCCTTGAGTTTGACATCCTTGATTTATACCTTTCAGTTTCATTCAGGAAATGCAGGATATCTTCTGGACATATTGCTAGACAGTATTGCCAAAGAGAAATACATGCACACACTAATATAATAATTATTAGAAAAACTAATTAAATGTCATGGTTTTCTACAATTCTAATAATGCTGTTAAGCAGTTGTGGAATTGGTTCTCTGTGTTCTTATGGGGCTGGATGATGACGGACTTTGGATGAAAATGGCTATTACTTCACTTCACAATTTGGCAGGCGAGCCCCATTCTTCTAAGTACAAGTAGTCCTTGAATCACAGCTGACCATAATTGAGCTTGGCAATTATGATTGGAAGTCATGAAGGTTGTAAAATAGGTCACCATGTGATTTGATCTGATGTTATGACCATTTTTGTGGCAGACATTAAACAAATGCAGTTGGGAAGTGAATGCAGCGGTTGTTAAATGAACCTATTGTTCACGGTGGGATGGATTTTGTCTGAAACTGGAAGTAAATATCAGTTTCTGGCAAAAACATAAATCGTAATCATGTGATTATGGCTCACTGCAAACAGCCATAAATGTGGCCCAGTTGCCAAGTTTCCCAAATGTAGTCATGTGATCATAACAAAGGGAGGTTAATGTTGGAACTTCAAAACTGGGCCGTAAATAGCTTTTTTGGGGGGGGGGGGGGTTAATTGTAACTTTGGTCATTAAGAGACTAGTTGTAAGTTAAGGACTATCTGTAGGGCCTTCAGTTCTATGGAAAATGTATGTTCTGGCAGCATTACTTAAATCTGGGAATTAATAAACTTGCAATGTTAGTTTGTTGGTGTCAATATATTTTCCTTTTATAGTGTTGTCGCAATAGCTGTTAAAAATCCAATAACAGTCTTAAAAAAGTGATTACTAATATAAAGATGTTTAAGCCGCTGGTACGTTCTGAAGTCATTCTAAGATTTTTGTTTTCAAAAAATATGTTTATTCAGAATACAGAAACCAGGATTTTTATATATGTAAAATGTATTTTGGAACAGTGGCCTTTTCATTCAATATGCCACTGGTAGAGATTTGAATACTGATGTCTGAATCACTTACCAACATGGCTTGAACTGACCCAGCAGACACAATCATCATTATTTTAATGAATTAAAATGCCATTTACTCCCCAGGGGGCAGGTGGGATGGGAAACCAGCAGGCTGCTTTTTTTTTTTTTTCATTATTCCAGCAATTTTTGAAAGAGTCTTTGGTGAAACATAACACCACTTCTGCAGATCATAGGATTAATTTGCTTGTCTGCAGTTGATGCTCATATTACATCAAAGACTTTACTAGAGCATAGACATGGTTTGAACAAATGACTACATGCTCCCTTTTTCTTCCCCTTTAATTTTCTTTAAACCATCTTGTCTGGTGAAAAGTTCAAGAAAATCAGATGCTTGCACATTAATCTGAAACCCTAAGCTGAAAAATGTTATTGCTTTAATGTGGACTTTGGATTTTTCGCCTCACAGCCTAAATAATTATGCCGTTTGTGTTTAAAGGACGAAGAAGACTGGTATATACTGGTAACTCACCTGTTTCCAAACAACTCTCATGGAATTTTAAAGCACAGAGCAATGCTCAAAGAATAAATACCCTGAAGAAAATCCTACCTAAGTTGCTACTGCTGTCTATGTTTTCATCTGCAGTTAGCAACTTTTGAAAATTGGCTTGTTTGAAGTCAACCATTCATTTTCACTATTGTTAGAACTTTTTATGTCTCATTCAATATCTGTGATTCATTTCTGGATAATGCATATTTATTTATGTATTTGGTAAATTACCTCCCATCTCACATATGTGGATGATGAAAAAAGTAAAAAAAAAGAACAGTATAATAAGTAAAAAACACAACAAAAGGCATTAAAAACATTAAAAGCACTAAAACCATTAAAGCTGTAACGTGCAATTTGTGGATATTATATAAGAATAGGGGTTGTCCTAAACATATGACCAAAATCGAGTACATTTATGTTGCTAAGGGAGACCGTTAATTAAGTTTTGCCCCAATTTATGAATTTTCTTGCCTCAGTTGTTAAGTGAATCACTGCAGTTGTTAAGCTAATAACATGGTTGTTAAGTGAACCTGACTTTCCCATTGACTTTGCTTGTCAGAAGGTAGCAAAGGGGGATCCCGTGACGCTAGGATGCTGCAACCGTCATAAATATGAATCAGTTGCCAAGCATCTGAATTTTGATCACATGACCAAGGGGATGCTGCAGCAGTCCTGAGTGTAAAAAATGGTGATAAGTACCTTTTTCCAGTGCTGTTGTAACTTTGAACGGTTATTAAACGAACTGTTGTAAATTGAGGACTACCTGTTATCAGGGGTAAAATGCTACCGGTTCAGACTGGTTTGCCCAAATTGGTAGTAAAAAGGCCACCCGTCCGCCCAAACCAGTAGTAAAAAAAATGCTGCTGGTTCTGGCAAACCGGTTTTTCCAACGATCAGCTGTGCTGCGTGATTCATATTGGCTTGAAATCAGGAATTCCTGCTTTCTAGCTAATGTAAACCGCATGGCACAGTAGATTTCCCTCCCTTGCCGTTCACTTACCCTTGCAGGCAGTGGTGGGATTCAGCCAGTTTGCCCCAATTCGGGAGAACCGGCTGTTAACTTTCTAAGCAGTTGGGAGAACCGGTTGTTGGAAGAAATCTCCTTTTGCTTTTTCCCACTTTACAGGGCTAATCCTGTAAGGAAGGCAGGGAGGAAACATTCTGGTATTGTTTCTAGCCTAATCTTTGTTGTCCTACTTTACAGAAACTGCCTCTCCGGTTAACCCTGATTACATTGTAACAGCTAAGGCGAAGCGCCCATCGACATGAGTGACATTGAGTTGGCCATGCCCACACAATCACATGGCCACCGAGCCATGCCTACCCAGCTGGTCATGAGGGCAGAGAACAGGTTGTTAAATTATTGGAATCCCACCACTGCTTGCAGGTATGCTCTGCGCATGTGTGGAAGGTCCTGCGCATGCACGGAGGTGGAACAGGCGAGCACGCAGGAGCGCTCACATTGCTACCGAACCGGTGGATTTCAACCCTGACCTGTATAATTACTTAAGAGCCAAGGTGGTGCAGTGGTTAGAATGTAGTACTGCAGACTACTTCTGCTGACTGCCGGCTGCCTGAAATTTGGCAGTTCAAATCTCACCAAGTTGAAGGTTGACTCAGCATTCTAGCCTTCCGAGGTGGGTAAAATGAGGACCCAGATTGTTGGGGACAATAGGCTGACTCTGTAAACCACTTAGAGAGGGCTGTAAAGTACCGTGAAGCAGTATATAAATCTAAGTGCTATTGCTACTTTACAGGCACCATAGCCCCATTACTAAGTTCTCCAGACCAGATGACAGAACCATGTTTTCGGCCCTTCCGGAAGACCAGCAAGGGCTAGGGCAATATGACCTCCAGGGAAATAATGTTCCAAAGGGCAAGTACCAGATCAGAAATCCCTGCCATTGCTTCTCTCTCCTCTCAATTTCTTTGTGCCCTTTGATTTCATCTGGTATGACTGTTCAGTGCCCATGAGCAAGATCAGCAATCCACCTACTGGAGAAGAGTACAGCCCTAGAGGTTTGTTTTGAGACAAAGACCTAGCCAAGGACATGAGATCTGCTCAGGGAGGTAAAGTTCTCTAATAATTATATTCCTAATCCTCATCACCTTTAGCCCAGAGTATGTCACATTTCTATATCTTATTGTTGCAACTGCAAATTAGCGACACTAACCTTATGTTCAAAATAATAATAATAAGAACCATAAACAACAATGTCTGCTTACCCCAGGTCCTTGGTAAGTATTCAATAGGTGGACAAAAATGTCAAATCCAGTCTAAACATCTGACTGACTGTGCACTGAATCATAATAACAATAATAAATACCATCAAGGCAATTAACAACTGAGCAATTCCAGTCATTAGATACACAGCTGGAATAGTGGACTGGCCTCAAGCAGAACTAAAAGCCCTGGGATAGGAAGACCAGAAAAGTAATGACAATGAATCACTCCTTCAACTAGGCAAGGATGTTGGCAGAATATTTACCAAGGCAAATAGGTGGGTGTGGAATGTTGCAAGTGCACCAGACAGCTGAAGAAGAAAAAGGGGCATTGGAAAAATATCTAATGGACATTGAAGCAAAGCTAGTATGCCATGAAGTCTTACTAAGTACCTGGGAAACCAAACTGGCTTATAAGAAAGACTAAAAGAAGAATAGAAAAGAGACATGGCAAGGCAAAATATTACATGGCCAGTACATTAAAGGAAACAAACAAACAAACCCGGCAAAACAGATAACAAGAAGGCCTGAGAATGGCTATGAAAAGGAAAATTAAGAAAAAGACAGAGGGACTAATTCTGGCTGTACAAGATCAAGCCTTAAGAACAAATGCACACAAAGCAAGAATTGAGAAGATAGTGACAGACAGCAAATGCCATCTACGCAAAGAAGCTAAAGAAACAGTAGACCACCCAGTTAGCTGCTACAAGAAGATTGTACAGACAGATTGTAAACAATAGTATGACAAAGTAGCAACAATGATACAAAGATCTATATGAAGATCTAATACTATTAGGTGGAAGAAATACTATTTGCCTGCAAGCAAGAACTGAAGGGATCACAGAAGACAAAATAATAGAAAATGACATCATTAAAGTCATCTGGAACTTTAGAAATCAAACAGACAAGGACCTGCCACATAACATCCCATACTTTAACAAGTGTTAAGGACAAAAGAATCCGGAGACTGGATGCTGCATTTCCTGGCGACAGAGAAATAGAAAAGAAAGAACTGGATAAAATTGCAAAATACCAAGACCTACAATACAAACAGAACAACTGTGGTAAAAGAAAGCAACGATAACACCAATAGTAAAGATGCTTTGGGTGCAATCTTAAAACATCTGGACACCATTCAAACATTGACAAAATCACTATCAGTCAATTTCAAAAGGCAGCTTTACTTGGACCAGTAAACTGACAAGAAAAGTCAATGGAGAAGCCAGATTCACTTAACAACCGTGTTACTAATTTAACGACTGCAGTGATTCTCTCAATAAATGTGACAAGAAAAGTCGTAGAATGGGACAAAACTCACTTGACAAATTTCTTGTTTAGCAACATATGTTCTGGGCTCAATTTTGGTCGTAAGTTGAGGACTACCTGTAATCAATTCTGCTTTTCAGATGAAACTTGCAATCTTTTAACCTGACGTAGAGTACCTTGAGTTCGTAGAAATAAAATGAAGAGTGTGGCTGTACAAGATCAAGCCTTAAGAAAAATGCAAATGGGGTCGGGGGGGGGGGACCAGGATCAGAAGACATACTTAAATTTACATTATAGGTATTGGAGAATGTCAAGCTGAAAGACATCAGGTCATTGTGGCCTCTCCCTTCTCTTTGTTACAGAAACCCAGTTATTGCATGTCTCCTGCCAGTAGGTAATACTTTTAGGGGGAAGGACAAGGACAACAACAGACGCAGGCAAAGGATGGCTCTGTTGGCTATTGGTCTATTGAAATCAAGGAAGTGGAGACAAATTAATGATGACTAATCTAAATCCCATTTACTATTTAAATCCCAGCTCTAAGCACAATAATAACGCCAGACATATTTCTGGAAGGCAAAACCACAAAATTCTGCCTTATTTATTTCAGTCATGTCATGTACTCAAACTGACAGGAAAAAGGAGTTACGCTTGGAAGGGTCAGCAATAAAAGGAAACAAGGATACAAAAAAATGGTGGCTAGGCACCATCAAAGCCAACACCAGCCAGAGCATAAAACAACTGCAAGAAGCCCTATAAGATCATAAAATATGGAGCGACGTGATTCAAAAAAGGAAGAAAATTGGACCTGATTAAATGGATAGCAACATCAACCACAAGAATATTTTATCTAGCCTGCTAGAGGGTTCCAGATATTCCCCCCATCATGGAATAAAGTAGTTATGGTTTAATATCAGACGATCGCGTGGGATTGTAGAAACATTTTTGTAAACAGAATAAACAAAGCTCTGTTTGCTTACTTTAGTTGCTTATTTTATTGTGCTTATAAGCTATTCCAATCATAAACAATTCTGTGCTGGATATAGACATCCAAGCGAATGTTGTCCATTTGCTATTCGTGCTAAGGATAAAGATACCGATCTCCTTGACATGTGAAAATCTGATGAAAAATTGACCATTCCAGCCCTGCTCCTCCCTAGATTTATAAAGGGCTTGATTTCATGACAGGGCAACAATGCCTGGGAATCTGCTACAAGGTGGCTGAATGAAAAATAATCTGCATTCTGAGTTAGCAGAAGCGACACCTCAGGGACAGGTTGGACAAGGCTCCTTTCCCAAGCTGCTTAAGGCAAAATCACAAAATGTTGCCTTACTTATCTCAGTCAAGTCAGGCGCTCAAACTCACTAGAAAAGGCAGTTATGCTCTAAGTGGCTGGCGGTAAAAGGAAATGAGGCCGCCCGAAGCCCCTGTGGCTGGATACCATTCAAAGCCGAGCATATGTAACTGAAAGAAGCCATACAAGATCAAACAATGTGGAGAGATTTTAATGTCAGAAAGGGCTGTGCACATGATAAGAAACTCAGAAGTGATCAAGGTCAAAATCTCAGACAAAGTCCTAGATTGGTGTCCATAGGGATTACCAAACAACCCTAGTCTTTTCAACATGTGGAAAGCCAGGCCAGCCATGCTTCGCTACATTATCAAACTACACCACTGCAACAGAAAGACTTTAGTTGTGCACGTTATGGATAAGAATATTAGTGGAAGGCAGCATGTTTCTCCATAGCATATTAGAAAGCTCTTTATCTATCCACCACACTCGATTTAGATATTCCCCATTTTTCTTTCTAGTGGGAATTGTTTATATTTGCACCTTCACTATCTCATTTCATAGGGTTTCCCATCGCTTCTAGCAGTGGTGGGATCCAATTTTTTTTACTACTGTTTCTGTGGGTGTGGTTTGGTGGGCGTCGCATGGCTTGATGGGCGTGGGAGGGGAAAGATACTGTAGAATCTCCATTCCCTCCCCACTCTAGGGGAAGGATACTATAAAATCCCCATTTTCTCCCGATCAGCTGGGACTTGGGAGGCAGAGAATCGATGGGGGCAGGCCGGGCCAATCAGAGATGGTATTTACAGGTTCTCCGAACTACTCAAATTCCCGCTACCGGTTCTCCAGAACTGGTCAGAACCTGCTGAATACTACCTCTGCCTTCTAGACACACTTTTCCTTCAGGATTTCAAAATCTACTATACAAACCTGACTGTTCTCTATTTTTCCTCATTTTGACATGGTGAATTCAAGGATAACATGAGCACTTTTTCTGAAGATTCCATTTACCTTTATTCAACCAATTTCTTCCTGTTGTAAAAAGTGGGCGTAGGACTATGGATTCCATGGTTCCTTCTTCCACCTTCTGTGAAATCAAATCAGTGAGGAGGACATTAAATCTCCAACTCTTTGGTGAATTAGATTTGCAACATATGTCAAGGTAGTTAATTATCCCATTCTTATGAAACTTCCATGTTGCTCAAGTATTCTGACTGACGCAAGCAAAGAATTTTGATAATTCTAATTAGAATAGAATGTGCCATTTGGCAGATTAATAAGAGTAATTCATTTCTGTGTCATCAGCTGCTTTTAAAGGGAAATATCTGCACAACTGGCTGTCCTATAGTTTTGTTCTGTGGCCTTCCTAAGAATGACCAGAGAGTGTGCACAGTCCTACCAACATTACATCTGCTTAACACTTGTTGCTGTAAAAGCTGTCCTTTGCAGTTCCTCTCTACCACTGAATGCTTTAGATTGCCTGTTATAGTACCTGCAGACATTCTAAAAACATTTACTTGCACATACAGGAAATTCTTCCTTTTGGGAGAGTACATATTTTGCTGCTGTCTATCCAAACCTCAGTGAGAGTGAGTGAGGATGAGAAGAGCCAAATATGGGATAAAACAGGGGTAAGGTGTGGTTGGGGGAAACAATGTTCCCGAAACTAGGACATAGATGAAAAGATTAGTTCTGCAGTTTTTGCTTAAAAGTTGCAAATCTGCAAGGATCTGGTACATGACAGCTTATATTGTTGAAATATATTGTTCATACAGGTTTTCTTCAACACACAGGATCAAGTCAAAAGGACTTGTGATTATGACATTGGTTTTAAATAACACTCTAGAGCAGTGTTTTTCTCAACTGTGGCAACTTTAAGCTGACTGAGAAATTCTGGGAGTTGAAACTCACACATATTAAATTTGCCAAGATTGAGAAACATAGATCTAGGTTAAAACACTTAAAACCATGTTGCTTGTATCTTTCAATTTATATTGTTTATGTTTGTTTCCTAGTACAATTTGATAGCTTATTAGTAACCTTGACTATCGCTAAGTGTTGTATTTTTTTTTAATTCTTGATGAATGTATTTTATTTTCCTTATGAGAGCATATGCACCAAATACAAATTCCTTGTGTGTCCAATCACACTTGGACAATAAAGAATTCTATTCTATTCTAATCTAAATGCGGTTGATTATTTTGAGTTCAGTGGGTTGTGTGAATGAATCTAGAGATCTGGATGAATTCGGGGAAGCATGGTTCAGTAAGCCAAGGGTTACTGTGTTGTGCAAACACGCCACTTACTCAGAAGTAATAAATGCTACGCTGCAAAGGATTCAATTGCTCATAGTGACAACTAAACGCCCTAAACCTGCGCAGAGTAATAAAAACTACACCACCCAAGATGCATCCTTCTGCAAAAGCCACTCATCGGCGCGGCGCATGACGGGGCAAAGACCTTTCTCCTCCGCGTTCCTCTGCCCATGACGTCACGCCAAACTCCCTTGCCGGCCGCTATAGCATCTGCACCAACGCAATTTCGCTCGGCCCGAAGCAACTTTCTTTTCCGTCTTCTCCGGAGTTCTGGCTGGCACTTGGAAAGACCAATGCGCGTTTTGGATCCGCGCGTTTTCCGCCAATTGGAGGGCTGGGGGGGCGGTGTTTCTGGAGTGGCCCACCCAGCGCTCAGCTGAGCATTGGAGTCCGGCAACGGCCCCCTGGGAGAGGAGGCGTGCTTGGTTTTTTTTAAAGAGCCAGTAGCGGAAGAAAGTTGCGGGCAGAGTTTCCTTGAGGAGGGGGGGGCGCTTCTTCGGGCTCCCTGATTGGTCCTTGTCCGGCCCCTTCAGGGTTGGCAAGCAGAGCGCCGCGCCTTGGTTGGGGCCGACCGTCTGGGGAGCCTCTGGCCGCAGAATGGAGCAGGCAGCGCCTAAAAGGTAACGGTCAGGGCCTCCCTCGTTCCCGGGAGACTCGCTGCGGTGGCAGCGAGGTTTACTTTGGGCGAAAGGAAGGAGGCCGGTGTAGGCCGCGTACCCCGCAGTTCGCCGCTCCCGGAAGCCTTCGACTCCCCGTCACCGGGCAGGCCTCCCAGCTTGAGGTGCCCCTCGCCTTGGCTTCACCCCTCTGCGCTTGTCGGGCGTGAGGGGCCTATTTCTGGATGGCACCGGAAGGAGGCTTTCTCGCAGCTTTTCTCAGCGGGATGCCTCCGACGGGCTGGCTAGAGGAGATGGGAGATGTAGTCCTGTAGATTGGAGGGAATTCTGGGCTGGCTAGAGGAGATGGGAGTTCTAGTACCATAGGTTGGAGGGTATTCTGGGCTGGCTAGAAGATATGGGAGATGTAGTCCTGTAGGTTGGGGGAATTCTGGGCTGGCTAGAGGAGATGGGAGTTGTAGTCCTGTAGGTTGGAGGGAATTCTGGGCTGGCTAGAGGAGATGGGAGTTGTAGTCCCATAGGTTGGAGGGCATCTCTCCTGGGATAAGGCTGTTTTACGTGTAAAGAAGCCCTCAATGCACAACACCTGGAGAGAAATGGGCTTTTCTTGTTCCCATCCATGTTTTTAAATACATAGGTAACATAATTCCCGCCTACAAACAGTCACCTGGACTGTGAGACTCACCTGCCTGCTTTCCTAGAGAAATACTGTAACCTACTCACTTAGCATTCCTTAATCATTCACTTCTTGGTATAGTAGTATGATTATATTGATTAGGTGCCATCAAGTCATTTTGACTCCTTGTAACCACATAGGTAGCTTTCCCCATGATAATCTATACATAACCCTAGTGGCTCTTATGTCTCCCAATGATGTGCTCTCATTGCCTTGTAACTGAATCCATCCACCTTTGTTGCTGGTTGTCCTCTTTTTTTTTTCATCTTTCCCAGCCGTAGATCTTTCCTGAGAGGTGGGTTTTTGCATAATATGTCCCAAATAAGGTAATTTGATCTTGGCCCTTTGTATGCCAGTAGAATTATATGGAAGCTTCAACATACTTTTAATGTGTCCTTGGTGTGTACTGTGTGATGCTTAAGCCCATGCAGAAATAAAGACCTCCCATCTAGCCCTAAGTATAGTTCGGGTAGTAATGGGGCAAGAAATTAATCTCTCATGAAAATATATATTCATACCGCCCACCTAAGACCTCCCTGGTGATGCCTCCCTGGGGCAGAGAATATGTCCCCAATGCTTCTCTGGTAAATGACCACCAGAGAGGCATTTGACTCTGTCGTCATGAAATGTATGAAAATGGAAACTTGGGAAATCTTTGCGTGTTGGTATTACCACAATGGGTTTTGAAAATATGTGCTTGAAATGGGCAATGGCAGAAGACTGTGGCTTATTTTTAAACTGTGTTTTTGTTCACATTAAATTGTTACAATACATTTGCATTAGCTCTGGATGAGAAGTTGCTCAGTCTTGAAATATTGAACTTTTGAATAATGGGAACATATTTTTAGAAGCAGTATTCTACTTATACATAAACATTGCATTTACAAAATATTTTCAGAAAAAAACAAAAGTAGTTTAAATCATCTTTATTGTAATATCAATGTAATATAGTCATCTTGAAAGGAGTAAGTCAGTGATTGGAGGCACATGTACAGTAGGGGAATTCAAAACTAATCCAGGTAGAACCTGGGGGGTAAGTCATTAAAGATTAAGGTTTTTTAAATCATAAATAACAAATAATGTCTGTAAACATATAAACAATCTTCTTGAAATGGTAAGCTATTTATTTCTATCATAGCGGCACGTTGGCTCTTTGATAGAATGACTGGTGGCATTTAAGAAAATTATTTATATATTGAGTTTCCATATTGTTATGCAACTACCCTAAAAGGGAAGTTGATGTTAGTGGGTGTGCTTAATGTTTTTCTTTCTGTTCTGCTTAGGTTACTGAGTATAAGCTGGCCATGATTAAGCACCTACAGCTGTTTTTTTCTGTCATTTTAGATCTAGATTAAATTCCAATTTCCTCACCTCCAGAAACTGTCATCCTGTTTATTTTTCCATTTGTAAATTATGTGAGCCCTGACTATAGTTACTGGAACTTTCCTTTGGAATTTTTCTGATGCAGTCTGTCTTTTACAGTACCACCTATTTCACTTAAAACTGCTTGAAAACATTATGGGGCAAAATTCACTACTCTGGATAGCCAACATGTTGTTCTTTCTCTTTTTTCTTTACCTAGATGCTTTTTCTGTTCCTGGTAAGAATTAAGGGCTTCTACCTTCAGTTGAGCCTTGTAATTGAGCCGCAGCTTAGTTGGCCAGAAATTCTATGCAGGTGGATGAATGAGCTTCAATACCAAGGACCTGCTAGAAAGAAACTAAGACCATTTCATTTGTGTTCAACAAATGAATCCATTATGCTATAATATAATTATTTTTTCCTGCGGTGGTAGCTTTCAGTAATTTGATAGAATCTCTGTGGGTTCTTTCTTTAGTTTATCTTTTCCTTTCAACTGTACTGGTATTCTTCTGAATGGAAGTTGTAGGATACCTAGTGTTAGTTTTATGGTATGGGTGACTATATCAAGTATTTGTTGCTATTCGAGAAAAGATGAGCTAACGAACAAAATATGAGAATTTTTGACCGTAAAATTATATGCTGTTTTAGTACATTCAATTATACCCTTGTGCACACATACTGTACACTAAATATAGGAATAGCATTGTTAAACCTAAACCAAAGTAGCACATAAAGTTTATTATTAACATGAATCCTCATAACCATATAGGGTATCTGACTTCATATAAATATTCTCAAGAAAAAAAGGGAAGTTTACATGCAAAGGTATTTGTAGTTTCTTTTTTTAAAGCTGTTTTATCGGAGTAAATTTGAACATTATCTTGGTTACAAATTGGAAAAAGTATAAAGGCTTATAAAATATAAGCACTGATTAAGAACCAGCAGTCTTTGAAAGGTTGGAGATATAATTAAGTAGTGATGAACTTTTGGGATGAATGGCTGTGATATAGTTTTAGTTTGTCTTGATATTCTGCTAGCAATTGTGTGACATTTTCAGGGACAGAGGGAGCTGCTTTGTGATGTACCTCTGGGCAGTTCACAGCAGCTGATCTGGGCTGATGAGCTCTTGGTTAGGACTTATCAAGTGATATCTGATTGATCCATGTCACAGGCATCCAAAGAAGTTGGTTCCTGATTGATTCCTCATCTTTAATGTATAGTGATTACTCCAGAGAAGTAACAAGTCAGACTTTCGTCTTATATATCGTAATAGCAAGACAAATCCAGATCATGTTGATAAATTTAAATATATCTGTCCAACTCACATACAGCTCTAAAATCCCAATAAGTATTATTTCAAACTATGGAGCTTGCAATAATAACTGGAATTTTTTAAATTTACATTTCTAACTTCAAAAATGTGAATAATATTGTTCAATATTTTTTCTGTGCTGAGAAAAAATTACTTGAAAATTCCCTGAAAATTTCCACATATATATTTTCTCCTCCCCATTATGTAATGTGTCTTGGGTATCTGCACAGGAGGAGTAGAAAAGTAAATTGTTTCTTTAATTTGCAATATAGATGATTTCAAACATTACAATAAAGGACAGCTATGTATGTCTATTCAAAAATGAATTCCATTAAGTTATGTAGGATGTATTCTTAGTCAGTATGATTTTTGCAAAGGTTTTTGCTAATGGAGCAAGGAACTCAAAACAATTACTGCTTTATAGGCTGGGTGACTGAGTCAGTTGCTTTCATTCAGTTCTAGGAAGAAGGCTACGGTAAGCCATTTCTGAAAATGCTATCACGAAAACTTCAAAGAGTTGTCTGTGCATGCATGCACGTATGCACATAAAATAAAACAAAACAAATAGAACATATGATAATTTGAGTTTCCTTTTCCCCTATCTGGTCAATTACTATAGCATCTGCACTACAGAAAATTTTAACAGATCTGGAATTTAAGATAGAATTCATTTATTGGACTTCTTGCAAACTGAATACAAAGTTAAATTGGAGAGACATTAGAATAGTGTATTTTAAGTGGTGATTCAGAGGCACAGTATTTCTTCTAGTTCATGGATTTTATAACAAACAAACACAAATGCTATTTTGTATAATTCTTGAAGTTTATCACTTTGGTCATAGTTTATCCCTTTTATGTTTTGTGGCGAATATTCTTATCAGTCCTGGGCTATACTGCCGTGGTTAGTTAGTTTACTTTATTGTCATTGCACTTAGTTCAAAAAAAAGGGTGTCCAGGGTGAGATGGGTTGTTTAAGAATGTTTTTAACTTTCTTAAGGCAGCAGGAACTATAAAGCTCTTCCAAAGAGGGGAGAGGGCAACCAATGATCCTTTGGCCAGTGATGTTAACCCTCTGGAGTGCTGTCCTATCTGCAACTGTGTAAATTGGCAAACCATACACAGTAAATTAAAATAATCTCTATGGTGCAGCGGTAAAAGATCACCAGTAGTTTTTCATTCAGTTGTTGTTTCGTGAGAAGTCTCAGGTAGTATAATCTTTGCTGGGATCTTTTGACCAGTGCTGCAATGTGAACACCCAGGTCAGTTCCTCTTTTATGATAATACCCGGAATTTAAAACTGGCCGCTTGCTTTACTTGGTCTCCATTGATAAGTAAGGGCTGGATGTCTGATCTATTCCTTCTATAGTCCACTATAAGCTCCTTGGTCTTATTTGTGTTAAGGACCAAGTTATTGTCTCCTCACCATGAAAGCAACCGGTCCACCTCATCTCGATAGGCAGACTCATCCCCATCACCGTTGTATCATCTGCAAATTTAATAATAGTATTACTGGCGTGAGTGGGAATGCAGTCGTGCACCTAAAGAGTATAGAGTAAGGGACTCAACACACAACCCTGTGGTGTACTTGTGTTAAGAATAAGCACTGAAAAGAAATGATTACCTAATCTGACCCTCTGAAAGCGGTCGGACAGGAAATCCATAATCCAAAAGCAGATTGAATGGCATTTATTTTGTCTTGTTTATGTAAGATCAAACAGCTTTTCAAAGCTCTCTGTGAGAGAGATGTACAATTTCTAATGAACGACAAATAAATACAAATTTTAATTGTTATGAATGATGATGATGTATTATAGTGGACTAATTTCTGTGTTTGAATTTGTAGCATATGTATGGAAAAGGACACCATTTAATTTTAGTTTAGTTTATATTGTGCTCTAATCCACTTGGGATTCTGAGCATCTTGCATTATGATAGATGTTGATAAATAATATCAATGAGAAAGCAAAAAAGCCAAAGCAATAATATGTTATGGGACAAGCAACAACTTTCCTATCTATAACAGACATGTACCCCTCATCCCTTTCCTGAGGCTGCCTGGAATAGCCAGGTTTGATGGCTTTCAAAAAAAAAACCCTGAATAAAGTGGCAGTCAGTTGAACAAATCTTTGTACAGATTTTCTCCTCCCCAAGCTATGATTTGCTTGATTCTATCTTTCCCTCTTTGTGTGCTTAGTTGTCCATTAAACTTGCTTTCAAGTGGGAAATTGATTACTTCTGAATGGGATGCCCTTCTGTTTAAGAATTGTAATTTTGACATTAACATATTAAAATCTTAATTTATGTTTTGAGAATAATTACTTATAGATAAATGCAATATTAGAAGTTACCTTAGTCTTTTTTTTTAGAAGGTATGTGGTACACATTGAAACTCTGTACCTTTCTATTTATTCTTAACAAAATAGAAGTGTATATCTAGTAATTACAGATAAAAGTAAATTGCAAATTACTAATTGTAGACTATTTCAAATGTTTTTATATTTTTATTAGCAAGCTTAAAAAGCTCAGTGAAGACAGCTTGACTAAACAGCCTGAAGAAGTATTTGATGTCTTGGAGAAGCTTGGTGAAGGGTATGTACAATTTTATATAAGTAGAGATGTATGGATGGCTATGGAAATGTAATATATGTAACATGCAAACATAGTGGGAGGTAGTGAGCTTGATTGTGAGTTGAACAATCTTGCATATTTGGACTGGTGCCTACATCCAGCTAGCCTAATGAGATTGTGTGCAGGTGGATCTTGCTTAACTATGATAATTGGAACCGGAAATGTTCATCATTAAAGCGATGTGGTTGTAAGTCAAAACATGTGATTGGGAGTATTTGTTGGCAGTTCTGATAGTCCCAATTGCCATCATTAAGCAAGGATCTTACATGACTGCAACTTGAACTTCTTGCCGGCTCCTCTCTTGACTATGCTTGTCAGAAGTCAGCAGAGAAGGTTGTAAATTGTAGTCATATGACTTGGAGTGCTGCAGTGTTTGCACATAGAAGGACTGGTCTTAAGTACCATTTGTTCAGTTCTGTTATAGGTTTGAATGGTCACTGAATGAGTGGTGGTTAAATGAGGACCAGCTTTATTATAAAGTAAAGCTTACAAATTGCTCAGTATAACAAGCTCAGTGGTTCATTCTTAATATATAAAAATAATGGCAAAGTGTGATTTTGATTAAAGGAGAAGGTAAGAAAATGTTGTGTAGTTTCAAATTAGGTATACCTCAGAGGCTCCAATTATGTCTGCCAGTTAAGCTGAATGTGTCACATATATATCCTCAGTTAAATTAATATTTTTCACAGATCCAGTTATAATTGTGGGAAGCCTACTATGCTGCTGTATTCCCTTGTTCATTGGATAAGAGCTCCAGAAGCATATAACTTCAAGGACTGCTTCTTCTCTCCCCATTTCAATATTCAATAGAAGAGAAAGATGGATGAAGACAGAGAGAGTAGGATCCATACCACCAGTTAAATCTATTACAACACCAATCCCAATTGAGCCTTGCAGGGGACTTGTAAGCTTTCTTTGCAATGACCAGGAAGGCATTTACAACGATTTCCAGAATATAAGTAATTATGCATTTATTGTAGTCAGTCTTTCCATGGGGTTAGCTGTGCCACATGAGAATTGGTTCTTTCAGAGAGAGAGTTCCTGGCATTACCAATTTAAAATAGTTTGTCCAGTAGCCTTATTTTTCTTTGCAATACATTCTTTCCCCTTGGAAAGTATGTATCCTACTTTCCCCATACTTTGAGAACTGTCTTAGATAAATGTTAATTCTGAGTAACACTTTTTAATTTAAAAAATGAAGAAAATGATTAAGAAAAATCCTTAACATTAAAGTGAATTCTGGTATTATGTAATTGAAAATTTGTTTACATGATGATATTTTTTCCTTTCCTGTGAAGCCTTCTCCCACTTAAAACCTGCTTTAGAGAAGGGAGGAATTTAGAGCAGGCGTGACAGTAAATGAAGCTGTAGAATGAGAGGGTACATGTCATTCTTATCAGCTCAAATTAGTTGGTTTTTTTCTATATTAATTAAGTTCCCAAATGAATGAAATACACTTGAACTTCTTTTTCCAGTTAAACTGATATTAAGGTTTTTAAAGGGCTTTTTTGGAGCCTTTGGGAAATGTTTACTAATGAATAAAATATTCTGTATCTGTATATTCTTTCTGATATGATGTAATATATTGAAATATTGATTTAGTATATCCCTGTTTAATGGATGTCAGGAAACCAAATGCCATCTGAATATCCCCTTGAAATAATGTATAATTCTGTAGCACCTAAGGTAGTCCAGATGAGCAATTGCATCTACTGTACATTACCTTTACCATATTCAGGATGATTTAACATATGTAAATAGTGTACATTGGACTAAGTGAGTGATAAATATTAAAAAAATATGTTGAGATTTGTTCATATAGTGAAAAATCACATTACAGACTAAATATATAGAGAAGAGAAAGGGAAAGGCCAAACATCATGGTTGGAAGAAATTGATGAGGTCCTCCAAAAGAGAAGAGGTGGGAAGTTTAAAGAATAAAAGAAATGAAATAATATATGGACAAAAAGAGAAATGAGTTGCAAGATTAGAAAGATATAAGACTGGTATAGGAAATTGTATTGATTCAAACTAGATTTAGCCGTACATCATCCTCTTTTTATGCCCTTATTTTTTTAAGTTAAAAATTATTTATTTCTTTTTGTGTTTAATGTATTACCCTAAAGGAATGGCATGATGGCCAGATAGTTACAAAATGCATATATTGGTGGAAAGTATGTAAAAAGCCTAAATGAAAGCTAAAAGTTAAGAAAAAATGTGTGCATTCTTCTAATGCTCTTGATTTTGCATATTAATTGTGTGATTGCTTATGTGCCATCAAGTCAGTGTGAACTCTTTGCAACCATATGCAAGTAGTCCTCAACTTACAACCATTCATTTAGGAATTGTTTACATTTACAACGGTGCTGAAAAAAGTGACTTACAGTAGTTTTCCCCACTTATGATCCCGGCATCAGCCCTATGGTCATGTGATCAAAATTTGGCTGCGTGGCAATTGGCATGTATTTATGATGGTTACCTTTTCCCAGGGTCATGTGATCACCATTTGTAACCACCTCAGCTAGCTTCTGACAAGTCAAAGGGGGGGGGGGGGGCGGGAAGCCCGATGCAAGAGTAGAAAGACAACCAAATTAGGGGTGTCAAACTCGTGAGCCGTATGCCTCATGTTCTCCCCCCACCAGTTTAGTGAAGGGGAAAAGAATCCCAATATGTCACATGACACTGCTGTGATGCTGCAAGTTTGACACCCCTGAACTAAATCATTCGCTTAACTATTGTAGTGATTTGCTTAACAGCTGTGGCAAGAAGGGTGGTAAAATGGGGCAAAGCTCACTTAATAGCTGCCTTGCTTAGCGATGGAAATTCTGGGTTCAATTATCAGTCAAGGACTAAAAAGATAGACCTTTTGGAGGATGAATTGTGTATATCGGTGGTCCCCAACCTTTTTATCGCCGCGGACCAGTCAGCCTTTGATAATTTTACCGTGGCCCGCTGAGCGCGCGCAGGAGTGGGGGGGCATTGTTCGCGACGACACATTGATTGTTTATATATCAGATTGTTTTGATTAAACAACTTTTATTTTATTGTATTTAAACATGCCTTACAAAATAAAATACAATTACATAAATATAAAGTGCAAGGCTACGCTACTAGCGCTGTCTACGCTAGCCCTACGTAGCTGCGCAGGCGCTCTTAGGTTTTTTTCAGGAATCGGCCAGCGCTGAAGCGCTGAAAAGGAATGAGAAGGGCGGCGCTGGACACAGGGGGGCGGTGGGCCGCTGGTGACGTCAGAGTGCCACCAGCGGTCCAGTAACACCCCTTGTGCCAGTTAGCCCTAATTTGCATACAGAAAGAAACTATGGCCCCCGGCCACTGCAGCGATCATGGGCCCCGGCCGCTGCAGCGATCATGGCCCCCGGCCGCTGCAGCGATCATGGCCCCCGGCCGCTGCACGGCCCGGTGCCAGGTACTCCACGGCCCGGCACCGGTCCGCGGACCGGGGGTTGGGGATCACTGGTGTATATGCATGCTAACAGTGGGTTCGTTCTCCAAATGTTCAGTGCATTTCTGTTTAAAATGTCGGTGCCCCTGCTTAAGAGGGAGGCACTATCATTTTTTCAGAAAACAGTAATTTTAATATGGTTGCTGGGAATGCATTGGGATATCCGAGTTCATCCTCTTTGCAATTCTGAAAAGGTTAATACCTAAGCTTTATAGGGTGCTGGTTTCTTCCTGCCATTAGACTGCTCACTGGTTACTTGAAGAGGAAAGACATTGTTTTCCATCGTTTTGCTGAACAGGAACTGACAGGAAAAATAAACAGGCAGCTAATGCAAAATGAAAGTAATTAAGAAATAAAGTATATGTACAATTATGTAACAACATACAATGGTTAAGTAACGAAAAGCCACATTGAACTGTGATGCAAGCTTGTTTATTCTTCCTCTTATACTACATAACTCTGGAGTTAATGTTGTGTAAAAGCAATAAACATTTTTATTGCAGAAACTTTTGCAATCAGTGGCTTGAGTGGGCATGGTGATTTTATTATTAATAGCATAAATTAATATTTCCCTTTCAGGTCTTATGGCAGTGTTTTTAAAGCAATTCATAAGGAATCGGGACAAGTCGTAGCAATTAAACAAGTCCCCGTTGAATCAGATCTACAGGAAATAATTAAAGAAATTTCCATAATGCAACAATGTGACAGGTATGGATCAATTTATAATGTAAATTCTGCCATTAAAAAAAATTAGATAGTGATGTATTAAAAATGCAAGCAGAATCTGAAGGCCACTTGACTTTTTAAAATAAGGTGATAAAAATTTAGATGCTTTATTTGCTTTTCTATTTTCCTGCTTGCTGGTTATAAATGAATGGATAAAATGAATTTATGAAGGTAAGAGTGTGAAAACACAACTGTTGCAATATTTCTTGGTTTTATGAAAAGTTGTAAATGTTTAATTCTGGCAAATGCTGTGCATATGATAAAGAATTATGGAATTCAAAGGGTCAATTTAGGTCTTTGAGACCAATTCTCTGTTCAGTGCAAGAGTACAGAATTAAAATATTTGTGCCAGATACAGTAGCTGCCTGAAAAACTAGTTAAGGAAAACTATTAGATTCCTAGGTAATTGGTTCTATTTGTATCCATCTTAAAATGTGCAATTTTTTACTGATCATTCTTAAAATCAAGTTAAAAAATAAGTGAAGATCCCTGCAGATTTTACTCCACTATTCAATGCGGTGCTCACCTCTGTTTTAAGGCCAAAGAGCCAGCACTTTCTGAATACATTTCCATTGTTATTTGGCCAGCATGACATCACAGAATGCTGTTATTTTCCTACCAAAGTGGTACATTTGTGTGCTTTCAAACTGCTAACTTGGAAAGAGCTGGGGCACTTTGCTTCTCAAACCTGGACTCCTGGCTTTCCAGCCAACAAGCCCAACATCTTAATTGCATTGACTCCTTAAAATCAGGAGGAAGATAAATATTGAAATGAAATAACCAGTAGAAGAAATGTGTGTGCATAAATAAAAAGCTGTTTTCTAATGAGATATACTATTATGTAAGATGAGATAGGACTGTCTATGAACTGACTTAATCAGAAGATAGGTGTATGCATGCTTGGCAATGATTTGGAAGAATTTTTAGGGCTTCATGTGAGCACAGTATTTGCCTCTTCTATTTACATAGTTTTTCTGATCGTCATCTGTACCTGAAAACAAAGTGGCTATTTTAAGAGTCAGATTAATTTTAATGATTCCTTAAAGCATCTGCAGCTTTTTACAGGTCACATAATAGCTTGAAAAATAATTGCCTGATTTAATGGGTAAAAGATATTGTGCTCACTTTTTTTTAACCATTTTTAAATAAGCACAACTGTCCCATTTAGTATGTTCCATATACAATGGCTCTCAATTTAATGTTATTTATGTTCAATCTGTTTATATCAGATTGAAAACCTTGAAAATTTTACTGTATTTTTGGTAAATGTGATTGTTTCAAAGAAATGCTTATTTTTTATTTATTAATTGAGACAAACTCTGAGGATAATAAATCAAAGAGAAAAAAAGCCAAGATATTACCATGCAGAAGTTTCTTACACCATAGCAGAGTTATTTGTGTAAGAGTAACATTGGAGCTTTATAAATGGTTCTTCAGATAGATTGCAAAGGTAGACAATATAGTACAAAGGATTAAGTGGGGTTTCTTTACATGCCAAAGTTGACAGTGATTTATAGGTGATGAACAAAGATAAGGGTGTGCCCTTAGTAAAATATTGGTGAATCGCTCCCTTGTAAAATATTTGCAGGGAGAAAAAACTCTTTTTCTTTTGAGGTTTGTTTTATATCAGTAAAGATCTTTATGGACAAATTACAAATGCTCAAAAACACACAGTAGTTAAAATAAGACTAACATAACCTGACTTTCAAATTTGGAAGAAAACTACTTGACTCTAAATTTTCAAATATCATATACTTCGGCAGTTCTTTAATCACTCTCTTTATTGCAGGTTGTTAAGGTTGTCAGAATTTGTTATGGTGATGGTCCCAAAGTATGGTATCTTAGGAATAACACAGTTGTAAGGTAGAAGGTTTAAAGTCTACTATATATCTCTGATAAGAATGTTAGGGTACTTTTATTTAAAGTTAGGTATTTTATTTAGAGTTAGATCAGATGGCTGTTGATGATCATTTATCGGTGTTGAGAAGTCATCATGGTATTAGTATGAGATAGTAATAGGTGTACATAACTTGATAGTAAAATTTAAAAAAAGGTTCCCTCTAACTTGAAAGCTCCTAGGTTCAAGAGATTGGAAGCTTTAAATTCTGCCATTATCCAGTATTTATTGTCTGATAGCTTTATGGATGAGTGATGGACTCACTTCTGTTGAGTTGGATTACGGTCTATCTAGACAGAAACGGTTAACACTGACCATTTGGTATTCTGCAGAGCTTCAGGCATGGTTTGTTTTTGCCCCCCCCCCCCCCCCCAACTCTACTTGGAGATTGAAATAATGATCTTAGGGCCCTCTGCATATAAAACAGGTGTTCTCACTCAAGATAACTTGGTAGTTCAATAAATACCTTAGGGAGCATTTTGAACAGTCAGTTAATTGTGAATTGTGGACAGACATGCGCCTGAAACTCCCTTGCTGATTGGAAATTGGAAACCACAAAGGGTGTTGTGCATAAGGTTTCCTTGGTGTCAGTGTGATGTTTGGGGCAGTTGATCAACAGTTGTGCTAGAAGCTATAGGCAGAAGCATTCAGTCAGTAGACTCAATATATTGCCTGGTTTGCAAACCTCATGCAAAATTCTGAATTACTTTCTGACTTTTTTGGGGGGTAAAAACTCAAAAGCTTGTAAAATCATTTGCGTCATCTTAATGGGGAAATTGGATCTCTCTTTGCTAAACAAATATACAGATTTTTGGATAGTGGTAGTCATATTTTATCTTCCAGAAAAAAACCCACCTATTTTTCAAATTGCACTTACTTGCATATATGGATACTTTTCAGTTGAGAATATTTCCCTTACTCTTGTCTTATACAAATATTTGAAAAGACGTGCTCTTATACAAATTGGTGAGTAATATGTGTTAAGGGCTTTATCATTCTCAGGTGCTCAGTAAGTTTGTTTTGTTCTCTGAAGATTAATACATCTTACAACATTTAAAAATGGGGCAACTGCTCAGAGAAAAAATATTGAACTGCTTCCTAATATATTTAAAGATTAACTTCAATATGTTGACAGCCATGTTTTTATGTTTAGTCCTTTTGTTGTCAAGTACTATGGCAGCTATTTTAAGAACACTGACCTCTGGATTGTTATGGAGTACTGTGGAGCTGGTTCTGTCTCTGACATAATTAGATTACGAAATAAAACGGTAAGTTATATTTTATAAAAGATTATATCTGAAATTTTTGCTCTAGGAATTTGTTTATATAGGTCCCTTGAAGTATTAACATATAGTTCCTTTAAATTCTTCAAGAAATGTTGATGTCCTGTAAAGAGCATTTGAAAGAAGGGGATGATGTTAATTTTGCCAGTACTTTGTCAAATTTTGACAAGAATATTTCAAAAAGGGATTTAGATTTTCTCATGCCATTTTAAATTCATTGGCTCACAAATAAGATTAGACTCAGATTTTGAATGTACAAATTGGATAATTTAACTGAAAATTGGATAACTGAAATGAGACTATATTCCTTCAATATATCTTAACTCACATTCATTAACATTAACATTAAAAACTGTTTGATTTTCCCTTAAAAAACACCCTGTTAAAAATATCTCTGCTTTTAAAAAATATTCTACTGGTATTTGTTCTAACTGGTATCTCTATCATTGCTCTATTTAAGTCACTTCAGTATTATTTTTATTATCTTAAATTATTTTTACCTTCCTGAATTTAGTTTTGAGTACTTTATTTATTGCCACATCAAATTGTTCTTCAAATTTGGTATGTATTTTGAAGGGACAAACACAAAACACTTAAACCACTTAAAGCATGAATCTTGAAATCAGAGATGGCTGGTTTAGAAACAACTTCTGTGAAAAATGATTTATTTCTATTGTAGTGACACAAGGATTTTGGATGGTATTGGCAAATTATATTTATGCAATGTTATTTCATTTCATTTGATATAATCTTAATTGAGTTCAGTACAAAAATAAAAAAGCATACATATACCACAAACTTAAACATATATTTATCAACATGTACAAGGTAACAAGTATTAATATAGACAGGGACATTTTCGCATGAGATTGGTACAAATAGATGGATATCAATAAGTATAACATGGCCATGAACACATAAAATGAGTACCGTATTTTTCAGAGTATAAGATGCACTGAAGTATAAGACGCGCCAAAATTTTGAAGAGGCAAATAAAAAAAAGTTTTTGCACTCTGCAGACCTCCCAAAATGGCCCATTTTTTTTTAAAAAAGGGCATGAATATCCTTTTGGAGGTTTATAGAGTGCACCTGGGGGCTGGGGGCAAAATTAAGCAAAAATGACCCATTTTTTTGCTTATTTCTGCCTTCCCCAGCCCCCTGGAGCACTCTGAAAGCCTCCTAAAGGCTATGCAAGGCCATTTTGGTGAAGGGGGCAGGGTTTTGGGAGGCAAAAAATGCTGTATTCAGATTTCACACCCAGATTTTCAGCCTCTTTTTTTTGGGAAAAAGGTGCGTCTTATACTCTGAAAAATACGGTACATATCAATTGGGACAGTAGGACAGGGACGGTAGGCATGCTGGTGCGCTTAGGCACACCCTCTTGGGGACCTCTTAGAAAATTTGGGCTTTAGTAAAGCCCAAATGAAATTTAAAGCAGAAATAGAATAAACATTTAGAAAGAATAAACATGTATGAATAAACATTATTTTAGAAAATTTTGAGTTAGCTTCATCTTAAGAAAAATAATTGGATAACTGCGTATCTATGAAATGGGGCTCTAATTGTGATATATCATATTGAAATTTATGTTTCCTTTTTTGGTGTAACTCTATATCCCAAAGTTATAGTATCTGAAGAGTTTTCACCCTAAACTTACTAAATTTCATTTCGAATATATAGAAAATTGAGTTCAATTCAAAATCCTGACATAAATTCTTACAATCTCTTAGGCATTTCTTCTTAGGTAATTGTTTAGGTTTTAATCTGTAGTGTTTGTTGTTAATACTTCTTTCTCCTTCCTGAACTTGTTGACTGATTCACAATTTTATGTAGTCTTAAAGAATCTAGATGGCATGAATGGATCCTTGATAAAGCCTTACTTACTACAATTAACAAATATTTTGTACGCTATTTGTATGCCACATGAGTAATTTTGTGTTGTAGTTTGATTCACTGTGTTTATATAAATGTGCAATCACTTTGAATGTGAGTATACCAAAGAGCAATCTTGGTACTTTTTTTTAACAGCTTACAGAAGATGAAATTGCAACCATTCTTAAATCTACCCTTAAAGGACTTGAATATTTGCACTTCATGAGAAAAATACATAGAGATATAAAGGCTGGGAACATTCTCTTGAATACTGAAGGGCATGCCAAGTTAGCTGATTTTGGAGTGGCTGGACAGTTAACTGTAAGTGTAAAAAATAAAATATATTTTATATGTTAGTGCACTCAACAAATAAATATTGTATTTGCTATTTTTCAGTAATAAGATATCAGAGGCTTTTGAAAGATAACATGTCTTTAAGTAGTGAGGTCGTGTAAGTGTTTTTCCAATTAAAATCAGTTTGACAGCAATTTTATGGGATTATTTACAGTTCATATGTGGTGTATATTGGTAGAGGCAGCTTTGTCCAATGAGCTCTTGAATTGCAGCATTAAGCAGGATAATTCTAAAGAAGGTTTAAGTTCATTGTTTCTTAAGTCTTTTTCTGTAATGTAGAACAATTTGAAGATTAAAGTTCTCGGTTAGGTACAGTTGCAGCATTAGTTGTTTAGGGGCATTTTCAATGTTCGTCCAAACAGTGATTTCCTGTATAAATTTTGAATTAAGTTCAACTTACTATATATATTTTATAATGCTCTGAAAGATAATGTTAGAGAAGCTGTGGTGGCGCAGTGGTTAGAATGCAGTACTGCAGGCTAATTCTGCCCAAAGCCAAAAGTTTGATCCTGACCAACTCAAGGTTGACTCAGCTTTCCATCCTTCAGAGATCAGTAAAAAAAGGATCCAGATTGTTGAGGGCAATTGTAAACTGCTCAGAGAATGCTGTAAAACATTATGGAGTGGTATGTACCATGTTTTCCCCAAAATAAGGCAGGGCCTTATTTTTTTTTGACCCCCCAAAATAAGCACTTGGCCTTATTTTTGGGGAGGTCTTATTATTTTTGAGATGCAGGAGGTGGCAAGCGTGGTCACCTCATGGCTGCTGCTGTTGCAATATTTTCAGGAAGGGCTTATTTTCAGGGAAGGGCTTATTTTACCACAAGTGCTCAAAAGCCCGATTGGGCTTATTATCTGGGGGGGGGGGGTTCATATTTTTGGAGAAACAGAGTAAATCTAAATGCTAGTGCTATTGTTAATGATCATAATGTAAACAGTTTAGTGCAGGATTCTATTGAACAAATTGATTTTAACTTTGAGTGATAAACTAGTAAAGAAAAACCTTTGACTGATGGTTGTTACTGTTAAGTGTAAGTTCAGAGGTTTGGGGATGCTTCATGATTACAGAGGCTGGTGTGATTGTCTTTTCATGCATGTGAGCATGTTGAGTTATCGTCAGTCCAAAAATGCTGCACACTTTGTGTTAAGTTAAATAATTGTATTACAGGATACAATGGCTAAACGCAACACCGTCATAGGTACTCCATTTTGGATGGCTCCAGAAGTAATACAAGAAATTGGTTATAACTGTGTGGCAGACATCTGGTCCCTTGGTATTACTTCAATAGAAATGGCTGAAGGAAAGCCACCATATGCTGATATTCATCCAATGAGGGTAAGAAACAGAAATTGTGAGTTTTTGTATAATAGCTTTGTAAGCTGTTTTCATTGAAAAGTAGAAGCAGTACTTGGCTAAACTGCATTTTTATGAAATTGTTACAGTGACAGAGGGTGTTAAAGTATTTTATGCTATGCTTATGCTTATGATATAAGGAAAGTTTTCAAACAGGGTTTAGGAAAAATAATTGCTGCTTTAAATTGTGTAATACATTTTAAGTGTGCAACTATTTTTTTAAAATGCCATTTTTATTGTTATGATTCCTTTTTGACATTTGCTTATGTGTTAGCTAATTTTGGCATTTAGGAGTTGTCACTTTGATACAAGTACAGCTAGCATTCATAAGGGACAGTAATTGTACCCATTCAGCACAGTTTTTAAATATCATAGCTGATAAATAATTGTGTTTTTTTAAGGTTAGGGATAGAGGTGATAGTGACAAGTTCTTTTTTCTTGAGCTAATAGGCAATATTATTTGATTCATAATTAGAAAGGAGACTAATTGTCCGTAGTCTCAGATATTAAATTGCAACTACTTTCTCAAGCCAGAGCATATCCTTTAGATGTCATTATGTTTCACTCAAGGATGTTGAAACTGTGGATAACAGAGCATAATGAGAAAGAGAGAGAAGAACTTTATATATTTTTAAATTCTAAACTCAAGACTTCAAATTTTTCAGTCGGGTTATTATTTCCTCCAAAATCATTTGTGTAAGTCTCATCATATTTTTAAAGGTACTTCCTGAGGGAGCATGGCTTCCTTTCTAGTATAAGGAGGAAAACCCTTCAGAATTAAACACCTATCATTGGGAAAAAAGCTTTAAATCTATACTTGGGCTGTTAAATATATTATTTTTAACATTTAGTTTCTGTTCTTGTGTCCTACTAGTAAGAAAAATGCTTGATTGCAATAGTAGGAAAAGACTGTATTGTATGAATCTAGCAGCTGTGCTTTGTAAATCATAGTTTATTGCTCAGTGCAATGTCTAAACTAGTGGACCAATATGAACCAACAATTCATAATAAGACATGTTAGAAACAGAGACATTCACAATAATGCTAGATATTGTCTATAATGGTTAAACAATACTTCCATTTAATATTTTATATAGTATAACAATTGCAATTGTAGTTGCTTCTATATTCATCTTTTTACTGTTTGTAAGCTACGCAGAGGAATGCTCAGTGGCTAAGACGCTGAGCTTATCAATCAGAAAGCTCGGCTGTTCGGCGTTTTGAATCCTTAGTGCTGCGTAACAGCACTAAGCTCCCGTTTCTTGTCTCAGTTTTTGCCAAACTAGCAGTTCAAAAGCATGTAAAAAATGCAAGTAGAAAAATAGGGACCACCTTTGATGGGAAGGTAACAGCGTTCTGTGTGCCTTTGGTGTTTAGTCATGCTGGCCACCTGACCACAGAGATGTCTTCAGACAGTTGGGAACGACTAGCACATATATGCGAGGGGAACCTTTATCTTTACCTTAAGCTACACAGAGTCGCCTTTTTTGTGGGAGGGGTGGCTTATAAATTAAATAAATAAAATATTTTCTTGAGAATATCTGGAATAATTTTAACATAATTGCTTATAATTTTAACATAATTGCTTATAATTTTAACATAATTGCTTATAATTTTAACATAATTGCTTATAATTTTAACATAATTGCTTATAATTTTAACATAATTGCTTATAATTTTAACATAATTGCTTATAAAAGGCACTAAATGAAAAGAATTATATTAAAAGTATTTCTTTACAGGACATCAACATTTCTTGAATAATTTAAAGGAACTATATGTTAATACTTTAAGGGACCTATATAAACAAATTCCCAGAGCAAAAATTTCAGATATAATCTTTTATAAAATATAACTTACCATTTTATTAAATAGCTACTTTTAACTAAAGGGTCAATTTTTCAAACTGACAGATTGTGAAGCTTTTTAATCCTTGTAATCAAATGTATTAAAGGACAAAACCTTTTTTTAAAAAAAAAACAATTCTGTTTTACACGGAACACATGTTCTTGTTAATAATTTGTGTTCTGGTCTTTAAGGGCTTGTATGCAGTTAATATTCTTTTGTATATTTGATATCCCATAGTTCTTCTTAATTTTTATTAGAGAGTTGTTACAGTGGTTAAGAAGAAATACACAGATTTCAGTTGTGATAGTTTTCCCAGTGTTATATGATCCAACTTCATAAGATTCCTGGACATATGTAGATGCTTTTCTATTTTGTTTTAGTTAAGACATTCAATTGATACAGGCAAGCATGAAAGCTTGGGCAAACTTTCATTGCTTTTTCTGGATCTTGCTTAGATTCTGTGGTATTTATGTAAAACACTGTTTTGTTACTTGGGAATGCATGCTGAAGTTATTCTGTATGCTATTTTGCTGTAGGCTGGTTGGCGCTGCCACAAAGGTAATGCTTTGTCAGTAGGCCATTTCCTTGTCAATTGCATTTACAGTCTAATAGAGATATTACATGACTTTTTAAACAAGTGTTTTGGCAGGGGCGGAAATAGCAGATTCCATGCAAACAAGCATAGCTTCCTCTTTCTAACCACACACTAGCTACTCAAGGAGTTGTGCTAAAATTTGTGCAAAGGTAAGGAAAGGATTTTGGATTGAAAGACACTATTAAAAGAACTGTAGGGCTATGGGTATGGGAATATATATCAGTTCTTTATATAAAATGAACATATTCTGATGGCTGGAAAGGAGGTGGCAATCAGAGTGCTGTAAACTGGTTGTAAAACTTCATATTTCTGCAAATGTTTGCTTTGTAAAAGATTTTAAAGATTAATTTATATTTATATTCTATTTTTCCTTCTATAGCTCAAAGTAGGCATACATAGTAAGCTATCCCTTTTATTTTTCTCTTTGTGGTGAGAATTATATGTTATTAGTATGTAAAGTGGTGATTGATCCAAAGTCACCTTGTGAACTACTGTGGCTGAGGGTAGCCCACAAACCTGGGCCCTCTTCATGCTACTCCAAAATCTTAACCATTGCACTCTGCTAGTTTGTTGGAGATTATGGTGCCATATTCTAAATTAAAACAAACTTCAGGGCTCAGGCAGATGTAATGATAGCTGCTTAAATATGGATTATGTTTAACATATTTAAACTGAGACTGGACTGGGTATTTTTGTCTTGAACAACATTTGCATGAATAATGAAAGCTGAAATTCTTTCCACTTGCACTTTCTTTTCCCCAAGCAATTTTCTGCTCGAACTATGTTGCTTACCTTTGCATTGATATTGGGAGAAAAGTGTTTGAAGAGAAATGTTATGGAGGTCTAAATTCAGTCAGGGAATCACCTATTTGACCATTTTTCTGACTGTAAGGCAGAAAATATTACGGTTATCTGATATTAAGGTTAATGACTGCATACATTTAACATTTCAGTGGTCCTGTTAATAGACAAATTTGAAAGTAAAAACGCATTCTACTTCAAAATGCTCTTAAGCATATGTATATGTGCATGTGTATTTATGTGTGCATATACACACAAAAACATTCCATTCATACAGTTCCCACATGGATAATCCTGGAAAACCCAAAATGGCAAAGTTTACTTTGATGAATGAATTTCATATATGCATTGTGTCTGGATATAAAACATTCATACATGTTCTATACCAAGAATTAAGGGATATAGAATCCGTATCAACCTTGCAAGTATTTAGCATAGCAAAAAATAGAGGGGAAGCCTCTGAAGCCCTGTTGGAACCTAACTCTGGGATAACTTTTAATGTTCCTTCCTTTATCCTTTAAATTACACCCACATAAGCTTTCCAAAAAGGCTTCAATCCTGGTGGTGCTCCAAGAAAAGATTGCCAGCCTTTTGTATAAGTAAGCTAGCATTGCAAATTTGCCCCCTCCCCTAATTTATGCTTTTTTTGTCTTGAGAGAGGCTTGTAATGCAATATCTTGAAAATATATCCAGCATTTGTCTTTTATTGTGTTCTGTGCTGAAATTGTTGGTAATGGACATGTGGACATCATATGTTCCACAGAATACCGTAGGAAGCCAATTTGAAATGTTTCCATTTGCCTGAAGTCCAATCATGATATTTATTTTTCCATGGCACTTACCCAGATTATCCATACCTCCTGCTTAGCTTGTGTCACTGCCACCATGGACTAATCTGCTTGTGATCACTAGTTTCTTTCCAGTGTATCTTACAAGCAGCTGCCTTTCTCAAGAGTTCTTGATGTTGTTTATATTGCCTTATAGCTTTATCCTAAATTGGGGCTTTCCATTGGAAACTGGTATCCTAATAAAAAGTGCAGGGAAAACAATGTTATCTTTGAACACTTTTGGCTGTAGTCTTCTAACATCCCCCTCCTTTTTATGATTGGAGTAATATTCGGCAACTGGATATTCTTCCAAATTCCCAAGATAATGCTGAGTAATATATAACATGATTGGTAATTAAAACATAAGAAAGTATATTCTTACCTTTGTTCTACAAAGACCACTGCACCTGAAATTGTAGTTTCCTATAAAGCTGCCACTGCAGATTGTTTACTCACATTATAACTCCTCCATTGATCCACCCCTGATTCCTCTAGGGAGGTTAATTGCTTTTGAAGAGGCTACTGCAAAGCATGCTTGGAGTTAATGTTTATGGAAAAAGAGACATATATTCCACTTTTCAATCAATTCAAAACAATAGATCATGATCAACAGTATACATTGAAATTTTTATTGATCACCTTGTGAGGTCTAAATCACAAAATTCAATAAACATGGCAATGTTTAACTTTGAGGATGCATTTATTATTTTAAAAATATGTTACACTTATTCTGATTAGAACTGAGTAATAATCTTAGAAAAATTTAAAAGTACAGTAGAACTTTAAAATGATTTATTAGTAATTGGGACCACCATTTAACTTCATGCTTTGCTGCACTATGCGTTCCTTTAGTGCTTGCATCCAAAATGAAAATATTATAGCATATCTTTTTGCACAGATCTGTACAAACTGCATTTAACTTCCATAGTGTACTTTCATCTAGAATCCTTTCCTAGATTTAGATAGGAAGAATTTTTTTAAAAAAGAAGCATCCTTCACAGATGCTTTTGGAGCATGGGAACCTGACTCCAGTCAAATACACTGGAGAAACACTAAGTTTGGCAAATACCATACTTTGTTCTAATGAAAGAATAAAGACACTCCTGTCTTTTCATATGATGTTATAGAGAATGTTGAGTGGTGAGAAAGGAATCCCCCCCCCCTTTCCTAAAGTTGTTGGTGTTTGAAACTGATTTTGCCCAGAGCACAATCGTTTTCCAGATTGGCTGGGGCTTTGTCTTTCTTCCTCTTTCCTGTTTTAAATGGGAAAATGCATGCCAGTCTGAAAAGAAATATAATTGACTAGGCAGGAATTTTTCATTGAGTTTACAAACCTGAGCCTTGGCCAGGTTTCTGCAATTCTGGGAAACAGCCTTAATTGTGGGACTTAAAATGTATATTGTTAACTAAATCTAGACAAAAATATTTGAAATCTTTTATGTAGTTGTGTGTATAACTAGGAAAACATAATTGGGAATGTGTAATAGAGTAGCAGAAGGAAAGAATATATGAAATCTGGACTACAACTCAAGTCTAATTGAAACCTAAATAGAAAACATTTATTTCAAACTTCTAAATGAGGATTTAATTAAAACAAAATTAGCTCATCTTTTTAGTTTTATCCTTGAATAGGAAATTTGAAACATACTTGACTTGATGGTTGGCTTTCTCTGACTTTGATTAATCACTTTCAAAGTAAGCAGAGGATCAGAACAATAATTTCATAATTACACGCCAGCGACTTAACTTGAAACCCTAACTAAAATAACTGTAAAGGAAGTATAATGATGGTAAATTTCATGTAATGCTGTATATTTTTGTTACATATTTCAAATACTTACAAGTGCTAATCTGAAAAAAGAACAGTTCCATGGTTCTATTCATTTCTTTTCAGGATGTTTAATAGGAAAATGTTTAAGCTGGGGCTATTAATTTCAAAGACACCCTAGCAATAGTTAAGAGCTTATTCATTCTCTGATGTCAATAGAAGTCTCCTTTTGCATTGTTGTATACTTTGGATTGAAACCTGACATTTTTAAGCTTTGTTGAAGATATATTTGATGCAACAATCTTTGTGGTTAAATTGCTCAATAAATCAGTGATGGGCAACCTTTTTGGCGTGGTGTGTCAAAAATCGGCAAAAAATCGAGCATAACTCGCGTTGTGTGTCACTTCGACAAAAACATAATTTTGCGCAATTTATAGTTTAAACTACAAAAATATATAATTGCAATATAATTGTATTTAATAAACCAAAAACAAATTATTTAACATAGCTGCTTAGTAACTTCTTTGTTCATCAGTCGATTTCGTATGTTGCCCTTGATATTATTATCAGTATCACTTACCAACGGTCCTGCTTAGCAACCAAAATGTTGGCTCAGGAAGTCTGGCATTGAAGCGTGCAAGTCTTAAAGCTGTCAAGTTACAAGACCCTTGCACCCCTAACCCTTTAGGAAAAAAACCCCAGGGGTCTTCAAACCTGACAGCTTTAAGCCTTGTGGACTTCAACTCTTCAACTAAAAGAGAGACTGATAAATATTTAAAAAAATAAAACCAAAAAGCAGCTACTGCAGTGGCTTAGAATTTTACTCAATTACTGTTGAGCCCATGGAAAGTTCTGCAGCCCCAGGAGCAAAGGACGGGGGACGGAGAGAGAGAGATTGGCTGTTTGGGGTGCTTGAAACCACCTGGCCCTCCCCAAAGGAAACCCTCATTTGCAGGATGAGCCTCGACTGGCTCTGCCCAGCGGGGTTACCCCAAGCGCCATTGGGCAGCGACGGATGCTTATCCTTTTTCCTTCGGCTGCTTCAGCTGGGACTTCAGACACCCCAAGGGAGGGACTTTATCGGGCCTCCCCCTCCCCACCCTTTGAATGAAGGTGTGATATGGCTCCTCCATCCCAGCGTCCTGCTCTTTAACCCAGCCAGAATTACAGGAGGGCTGCCCCCGTTCTGCTTTCCGGGGTGGATTTTAGCCGAGGGACACCAAGACCCCAGAATGGGTGGGAGTGGGTGGGGGAAGAGCTTCTTGACGGAGGCCACGATCGACTTTTGGAAGTTGTGTTTTCGTAAAATAAGATTAACCTTTGGATGTGTTTGTTCCGCTCGGCCAGCGGCGTTTTCTCCCACTTAATCCCGGCGGATCCTGATATCTGAGCTGGAAAACTGCAACCCCCCGGAAATGATGACGCCCCGCTGAGTAGCTGGGACTTGCAGAAAAAGGCTGCAGAGAGAGAAGCGTTCGATCCGTAATCCGTCTGTGGGGGGCGCTGGGGACAGGCCGGGCCCCTTCTTCCCACCTCTATCCCCCCCCACTCTTGAGGGACAAGCCCTTTCCCCTGTCCCAACGGTGGAATTTGAGGCTACCTCTGCTTTCCCTCTCCCTCCCTCAGTTGTGCAGCAGCGGCAGTGGCAGCTCTCAGCCTGGGCGGCAGCGTCACGCAGGCTGTGGAAGGAGGGGGAGGAGGAGGGAACCAAAGAGAGCTTTTACCGAGTCTGCGCCCCACAGCCAGGACCGTCCTGGCGCCTCAAGCCGCGTTTCTTCCTGCAAAGCCCTTCTGGCGTCAAGCGGAACTCTCGGGTTGCCCGAAGGGCTTTGCAGGAAGAAACGCGGCTTGAGGCGCAAGGACGATCCTGGCTGTGGGGCGCAGACCCGGTAAAAGCCTCTCTTTGGTTGGTTCCCTCCTCCTCCTCCTCCTCCTTCCACAGCCTGCGTGACGCTGCCGCCCAGGCTGAGAGCTGCCGCTGAAACAAGTTTGGGGAGCATGTGCGTGTCACCCGAAGTGGCTACGCGTGTCAGCACTGACACGCGTGTCATAGGTTCGCCATCACTGCAATAAATCTTGCTTAATGCTAATTATTATTGTGTGGTAATAAGCCAACTTGCTTTTTCTAAAAGAAAAGTTAGAAATAAATGTATGTAGTACATCAAATGGTTTAAGGTTGCTCAGCATACATGCATATTTAGGTTGTGACAGACTAAAATCTCTAGATGGGACAAACTGCAAGAAAAAATTATTTTGCAGCATGAACTGCAAAAGTTCAAAATTGAGCTGACCACAGGGAGGTAATAAACAATTTGTACTTTGACTTCAATAAAATGTCCAACAAAATTTCCTCTGATATCATAATAGAAATGGTGAGGAAAAAGTGAGTTGGACTATGCTACCATTATATGGTTGAACAACTCAACAAAAATCAGTGGCTGCATGTTAAGCTGGATATAAATGTTGAGTTAGAGCTTCAGGTCTTCTAGGATGTGTCCTGTCGCCTTATTTATAAATGAAGTGGATGAGATTAGAAAATATGAATATCAAATTTGTTGACAAGATCAGATGTTTAGAATTGTTCCAGAAGATAGGACAATAAACAATGAACTTAACAGGGAATGTGTTTTGGTTAAGTACAGGGAAAATTAATGGTAACAGCTTTCCTCATTCACAGGAGGTATTTTAACAGAAACTAGAAGGCCATCTATTGGGATGTGGTAGTCATGGATTGAACAAGATTATCTTAAAGGTCCTGATGAACTCCTGTATTCCATAATTTTATCATTCTGAAACTCCTGCTAATTATATATTTTTATTTATCATAATAATATTTTTAAAAAATTTATCAAATTTATTATTGAAATTCAGGCAATATCAGGTCCTAAATAATATATCTATATTGATATATCACAGTATATGTTTCATATGGTTATTTCTAAGGCATGGTTTGGGCTACTGGAACTCATACTTGCTTCTAGTGTTGGAAAAACCTGCTTACGCTGGGGTTCTAAACCAAAGTTTGTGGTGTTTTATTTGTTCCTTGGAACTGAAATGCATTTTACTTGCCTTTTTTTGACAGATAGAGCCTCTCTCTCTTGTGTTATAAATTCAGACAAAAGTCATGTTATTTCCACTGATTGGAACATTGTATTGTGTAATGGCATTCTTTAAATTATAGTAAAGCTTAGGCTGATTGATAACAAAAAGCTAAGCAAAAAGCTAAGCTGAAAGTTCTTGGAAGACATGCCATTCAGGAGATCCCAAGACTCTGGAATTAGATTGGAAATGAAAAAAAAATCTTGGTGCTAATCCTCCCCTATATTATTGTGAAGAAAATTTCTTGGATGTCTTCATGTTTATCATAAACTTGACTTTAGTTTTTCATCTGCAAGGTACGTTCTATATATTTGGGAGGTAGTCCTTGTTTCTTTCTGTTCTTAATTCTGGACTGTGCTGGGTTTTTTTTTGGTTACCAATGCAAGCTTAGAGGCCAAGGTATTTTAGGTTGTTTAGGTGCTTTGGGGCCAGTTACTCCCTCTTGGCCCTAGGAAGAATTAAGTAGTAAACTACTTCTGAAAACGTTGCCCAGAAAATTGCCCAAAGTCCATATAGTTGCCAGGAATTGACTATTTGATGGCACAATATGTATACATCTAAAGAATATGCAAAATTTTAATTGAATTATTATTATTCAATTAATTTCAGATTTGCCAGGTATTTTCTGTAAATGCAGTTGAATATTAGATTATCTATAAATGGGCATGTGACAGTGACTTCTGTGATTGTCTATAAAAACAAATAGCAGACATTTACAGATTTACATTAATATGAACATACATCAGTGTTTTTTAATATTTCTAACAGAAAAACTGATTTGATAAAATCACAAGTAGAAATTTGGTCAGCAAACATCCATGTTTATAATATATTATTCTTTAAAATGCAGGGGGTATTTGGGAGGGGAGGGGAGATTATTTTCAAAGTTTTAATCACAAAGTGGGATAAAACCTTACAGTCTGAACAATATTAAGCTTCTATCTTGCTCTTCTTTTTACAAGTCCAATGCAGTAATTGCCTGCTGAAACAAAAACATTATTTAGACTAGAAGATAGTTTAAAATGTAAGATTAAATTTAAATCTGGTAAAACCTTTATGCAATGCCTTTACTTTAGCTTAGTCAAAGAAGCATAATACCAATATATACTGTATTTTGGTGAATATGATGTATATTTATAACAGTCTTATTTATAAAGAATAGGTGCCAATCAATTTAAATTTGTTGCAGGTAGAATTTGATGGTCTATGGATAACTTATAATTCCTTTCTTGTTATAAAATAGTCAATTTTTGTAGTAGTATCAGTTAAAGAGTTTATGGAAACTTAGTTTAAGATTGTTTAAAAAAGCACAAAATCTTTAACTTGAATTTGATGGCACCTGGTTTCATTTTTGTTCCCACAGCAACACCAATGGTACCAAAAGTTACCAATAGACCACCCTGATTTAAGAATTAAATCACTCTGGCCTTCTCTTTTTAGCCCTTTAGTTTGCTGACTAAATATTTAAACAGAGGTAAAACACATCTGTTATAGTTTGTGACATAGCTGTAGAGCAAAACTTCATGGTGCATAATTTGCAATTTTAAAACAAAAATTCTGGATTACTTTTAAATTTGTCTTTATGTTCAGGGCTCTGAATGAAAACAGAGTTAAACTATGATTTATGTTTTACAAAGCAATAATTAAGGATGTGTATTTTAAATGAAGAGTAGCTCCCTTCTTGAGAAATAGACCTAAAAAAGTATATATTTTTAGCTTGCATGGTCCATTTTTAACATTGCTTAAATCCAAGGTTGTTTCCAGATGTGAGTTAGTTTTCATTATTGAGATTCCCATGGGAGAGTAAGAGAGCCAATATAAACGTTACCTCCAGATTTTTACCCTTGTGTCTTTTTGACAGTGTCAGTAAGTTTACATGGACTGTGAACATTCGTTAAAATGCATAAAGATACTGTATGTATGGGCTTTTAAGCATCATACTCCTCCTCTTCTTTTTCCTTTCTCTTTTCACATGGTAAATTAGAAACTTAGTAAGTTTTGCTGTCATTCATAAAACCAGAAAGGTTTGAAGAATACTTTTTTGCAATTATATGCAAATGTATTGGAAAATGCACGTGTCTTGAAAGTCACATGGATTCCTTCCTTCTACACAAATGGAATAATTATTTTGGACCCTGGTGGCCGAAGGGAAATTAGATAGGGAATTTTTTTTTTTTTTTTAAAGTAATAGCTATTCTTCTGCACTTAAAAAATAATCAGAGTTGTCCCTTCAAAATAGCAACCGTGGGTCAACTGATCTCTTGTGTAGCATGTATTATTTTTTCTTCTCCTGGTTCTCCTTTGGGAGGAATAGTTCTCTGCTAACATAATTTGCTATTTTCATGAATCAGCCAAGTTTGCTACTCCCTTGCTCAGCCTGGAACGGATCTGCTCTAATTCCATCATGTGTAAAACGCTTGCTTCTTTTGGCTATGGACCATTTTTCTCCTTCAGTTTGTCCCACTTATCTAGCACTTTCAGACGAACATTTTGAAATACTACATGCCAATATTTTCAGTATTGAATTTAAATTCCCAATCTAGTTATTTATGTATATCAAAGGGTGCTTATCTTGTCCTTTACTTCAGGCCATAAACTTTCAGCCAGTTCTGACTTGAGCTGTGTCCTGAATAAAATGCTAAGGTAAAGACAGTTTCTGTTACATGGCTCTTCAGAAATCATGGATGTCATTTTGTTCTGTTAGACATTTATGTAAGGCTATATTGAAATGAGACTTGTTTATGTGCATGTTGAGAAAACTTGCTAATTATCTGCCATCTTAACTGAAAATTTTGCATTCTAGCATTGGTAATGGGCAAGCTGGCTTTGACAGATGGAAAGTAATAATTTAGAATGTTTCATGGGCTCTTATTTACTCAGTATCACAATCCTTTCTTGATCCATTATCTGCGCCCTGGACACAATCCACAAAGCTTTGAAATTCAGGAAATAGCTGTAGTTTAGAAAGGATAATTTCATGATTGCCTTTGACTGATTTAGAATAATCCACTTATTCTTAGAAAGTGAGTTTACATTACAAAATAGCTAATAAGAATAGAGTCATGTATTATGATAGAAAACGTATGTTGTAAGACAAATATGTACAAAACATCTCTAGGACTAAGCAATGTTTTAGATTCATTATAAATGCTTTAGAACATGGGTGTCAAACTCAATTTCATTGAGGGCTGCATAGGGTTGTGCTTGACCTTGGGGCCCAGGGTGGGCATGGCCAGCTTGACATCATGCGTGTTGGGGGTGTCAGTATTGGCCCGAGCGCTCGGCCAGAGAAAACGGGCTCCCAAGCTTCGTTTTTGGCTGGGACATCCTCCTGCAACTCTCTGCCAGTGAAAACAGAGCTCTGTCTTCACTGGCAGAGGCACCATGGGCTGGTCCTTTGCTGTTTCAGCGTGGCCCCACGGGCTGGATCCGGCCCGCGAGCCTTGAGATTGATACCCCTGCTTTAGAAAATGTGGTAATGAGAAGGCAAGAGAAGTTTGTGCTATTTAGAATGAACTATAGGCACTGTACTATTTAGAATGAAAAGAAAGATAAACATCTATCTGGATATGTAGAATTTCTTGGGCAGGAAATATGAAATGCTTTCATGATATGAATATACCATATATTACAGGGAACTTTAAAAATATGTGAGATTATTTTTTCATTCTGGCTATTTTATTCTATTTTTCTGATGCAAAAATGTAGAATAAAAATAGTATTAAAATTCTTAATCATGCAACTTTTGCAGATTTGTTTACTTCCTTCTTTAATACAAATAGAATGTATAACATTATAAGAGTTGAATGCACAACCTGTGAATGAGGCTATATATTATGACAGTAGCGCCATAACTTATTACCTCTGCTAAAGCAGAGTTCTGGCTTTGTTCCCAACTGGCACAAACAGAGAGGAGTTTTAGACATGTGGAATTTTTGTAGCCCTCATCCAACGCCCTGAGAATATAATGTTGGCAATATAAGAATACAATATATTTTCTCCCATTGATTTTGTGAAGCCTTGACAATTGAAATTTGTGACCCCCCTCCCAAAAGCCATTGAATCAGTAATATTCTTCCAAATGTCTGCATGTCTGTAGGTGCCCAGTTGTAAAAGAACAGGATTGACAATAAAGTTTCTTTATTTCATTCTTCTGATGAAAGGCTTTCATTTTAATCACATTTTGCCTGAATAGGAGAAATGCCATGCTCAGCATATTTCCCATAATAGAAGTCTCGAAGCCTGTCTATTTTAACTTCATTTGAAAACTTACCTGAATTTCTGAGAGGAAACATTTCTGAGAGAAATGTTAATAAGGAACCGAAGTTCCATACATTTAAAATAAGTCCTAAACTATTGCATAGCCTTCATCTCCATGAATCTTAAGAATCTCCTTTTCTAAAACCGCAAAGGATGCTGCAAATTAGAACATGTTTTTGTAGAACTTTTTAAATATGTGATAAAACTTAAATATGAGAATGTGTATCCCAAACTATACTTAACACTGTATGTTTTCTATGATATGCTTAATGCTCAGGTCTGGCCCAGTATTTTGTTTGGATGCCAAATACTGTCAAATGCTGTGGGCTCATGCCAATATGAGTAGGAATCTAACACTGAAGTTTTAGACCACCACAAATTGCAGATATAATTACTGATATCGCATTGGTATGCATGACAGTGGCTTCTTTCCAAGAGCAGTACTAGACCAGGTGATGCTTGACTACCTCAGGAGCAGTCTGCAGGAAGTTTGGGAGTATGTGTGCTTATGGTATGGCCGGAAGGTTAGTTTGGGGAATATCCTTCTTCAAAAACATTGAATATATTTATCATACATTTAAATAAATAATCTAGTCATTTTTAATGCCTCATGGCTAGTCTTCCCTTTTTTTTGGAAGAATATTTATATAAGAATCTGCAATTTTTACTGATACTGCATGCGCAGCTCTGATTCAAATTTGCAAAAACAAAATTGATATTCTTGGAGAAATACTGGACAAAAAAAAATTTAAATGGTGAACACGATAAAACAAGAAATTGTGAACAAGATAAAACAAAGTTTAATAAGGATAAACTTTCAAAACCAAGAACAAAGGCAGTTTGGAAAATAAATTGCCAGTATCGGAACAGTTGCATTGGTCAAAGTGGACATAAGACACTGAGTGTCAAAATAAAGAACATGAAAAGAACATTGGACTGAAAAACATAGGATACCATCTACAAGAACCAAATCATAAAATGACAACAGCATCCTGGCATGCCATAAATGATAAAGAACTTATGTTCATATATGTCTGTGCTTTACTTTTTCCTTTTTTTTTTAAGGAGGACAGAATTATTTTTATTATAGGACAGTTTTTCCTGCCATTTACTATCTTCTCCTAAAAAGCTATTTTTTTCTATGAAGAATACATTTAGTAATCTTTCTAGATTCTTAGCACAACTTTAATGTACAGTATCTGTTTCTATATTGATTAAGTGTTGTCAATTTGGTAGCAAATCTTAGTGACCACATAGATCCCTTCTCCAGCAAGTCCATCCACCATGCTTCTGTTTGTCCTTACTGTTTTTTTTCTTTCACTTTTACCAGCATTATAGATTTCTCAAAAGAGCTGGGTGTTTGACCATTTGAGTTTATGAGTCATTTTCATGTCAAATGAGAACTTTGGATTTGTACAGTAATTAGCTATCCATAGTAGGCTCAGAAGTTTTCTCCAACACCTATATTTAAAAGTATCAATACTCTTTCTAGTCTCTGCTTCTGTAAATGTCACAGAGAAAACCATTGCTTCCACTATTAGATTTATGAATATAATCTCCTCCTGGCATCTGAATATATTTTCCAATTGTTACTGTACCAAGTCCTGGTTTGCAATGTATTTCTTCACTGTTGGTTCCTTCAGTGTTGGTAGGAGATCTTAAAAGCAAAAGATACAATTTCAGTATCTTTACTGTCAGTTCTGAGGCTAGTTGCTGTACCTGTTATCATTAGCTTAGTGTTCTTTGCTTAGTCCCATTTTTTTACTGTCCTCCTTGACTCATTACTAGAGTTTGCAGGCTATCTGAGCAGCATCATTAGCATAATGCAGGATATTGAAGTCTCTTCCTCCCATCTGATAGTGGCGATCATGTTTTTCCAATCCAGCTTCCTGCAATGTATATTCAGCACACATGTTAAATAAATAAGGAGTTAGTATCAACTGTTACAAGTAGTCCTCAGCTTAAGATCACAGTTGAGCCCAAAATTTCTGTTGCTAAGCAAGAGAGTTGTAAGTGAATTTTGCCCCATTTTATGACCTTGCTTGTCATAGTTATTAAGTGAATCTCAGCTGTTATGTTAGTAAGATGATTGCATGACCCTGGGACATTGCAACCATCATAAATACAGAATCAGTTGCCAAGCATTTTAATTTTGATCACATGACCTTAGGGATGATGAATTGGTCATAAGTGAAAAAATAATCATGTTACTTTTTTAAATTGCTGTTGCAACTTTGAACAGTCACTAAATAAAGTAAGTTGAAGACTTACCTGTATTCCTTTGCCAACCTGGGCCCCATCTATTCTGTCTGGACTGTTGCTTTTTGTCCTACATATAGGACACTCCTGGGGACCATGAGATATTCTGGAATTTTTATTTTCCTAACCACATTCAACAGCTTGATGTAATTGAAATAATAAACAACCTTTTCATAATAAGTAAAGCACACACTCAGGGTTCGTTTAGGATTTTTTGTACTCTGGGTTATCCTTGTGCATCAGCACTACCGTGGCACTGTTGTAACTTCTTTATAACACAGCTTGAACATCTGACATTTCTCTTTCCAGGTAAGTGATTAAATTATGCTAAACTATTTTGCCTGCTCTGTTATGTCTCCTTTGATTGGTTTTGGTAAGTCTTCCAATCTATTGGCAACTATGTCATTGTTCAGATTTGTTGTCATAAAAATATGACAGCAAAAAACCTTAGAACCTTACTGATCCTTCTTTTATTACTGTTATATTTCTGTAGATATTCCATCAATTCCTGAAATCGTTCAATGATTAGAGTTCTGATCTAACTTTACCCTCTAGTGCTAGAGAATCTTGTAAATAAATATATTATAAGATAAGGATGTTGACCTCTCTGTTATATCAGTTTACAATTTTCAATATACTCTTTCCATTTTTGTTTAATCTCCTTGAATTAGTTGTTTCTGTTCATTGGCCATTCTTCAGCAAACCAATTTGAAATTAAAACCTTCTTCCGACTTTAGATAATTTTGGATGATTTTTGTTTTTTTTCACATCAGTTTATAACTTCAGTGTCTTTATGGATATTCCTGGAATACTTCTCCTCATCTCTTCTAATAGCTCTCGGAAATTCTTTGCTAAGTTCCTTCCTGAGATTTTTGTCTTTCTTGGCTTCAGCTTCTATGTTTTTGGCAATTTGACATCTACATTCATCTATAGCTTGTTTGATTTCATTCCATATTTCCCCTGGTTCCCTATCAGTGAGATTCAGGACTCGAAAATGATTCCTGATGTTCTTGAAATTGGTAAGTTTATGCTCAAATTGTATCATGAAAAATAATTAGCTTTACTCCTCCTCTTTAGCTTGACGTACAAATTTGTAAGTTAGCAGTGTGGCAGGTTGAAGTGTCTTACCAAGGAATGTGGTTGAGTCTGAGCCAAGGTAATTTTTTTTAGGAAGGCAGATGAGTCGGCACAACACCACAAGCCTATAGGTAAAAAGGGAGAAATGTTGCAAGGTCCCTATAGAATGGCAGATATAGATCCAGGACAGGGAATATAAAAAGAGGCAGGAAAATCAGAGGATGGGTGGGTGTTATATTGCAGATGCCGCTGGAGATGGTGCTGGAGAGGACGTCACCTGGTAAACATGAAGTGGCTCCTGCAAGTCCAGAGATTCTGGCCTTGAGATGAGAAGAAAGACCAGGAAGAAAATCCCGGAGTAGCTTGTGAACATATGGAGAGCAGGCTGTGTTGTGTTCAAGGAGGTTCAGATACTGGACAGTGGAATTGTGTGAGTTAAAGGCTTTATTTGGCAGTAAGACAGCATGGAGAACTCACATGCATTCCATTATCAGCCATTAAGATAAAGAGAGAAAAAGAAGCTGGAAGACAGCACAAGCAAAAATGAGGGAAATAAAGTTTGGGTGATGAGCATTAAGGAGATGCACAGATTTACGTTTTTTAGCTTATAAATTATATTTTCACTTGTATATATTAAATGAAACTCCCTCATTTGTTTCAGTGGTTCCAAGTATGTGCCTCTTTCAGCTTTTGTTCTGAACCACTCTCTGACAAGCAGTTCCTGATTTATTCTACGGTCAGCCCCTAGCCATGTCTTTTCTGTAGTAACGGAGCTCTTCCACCTCCTTGTATCAATAATACACCACAGCCAGTTTAATTTGTTTGTATCTGTCTGGCAATACTTGTGTATATCACCTTTATCTGGATTGTTTAAATGCAGTAGCAGCAATGCATTAGATTGGCAGAAATTTGCAAGTTGTTTGCTGCTTTCTAAGATGTTAATATGTAGTCAGTTCATTTCATCTTCCACTATGTTGAGCTTTCCTGTGTTCATGCTTCTTATATTCCATATTCCAGTGTAATTCTCTTTTTGCAACTTCAGGTTTTTCCCCTGCATGGCAACTTCAACAACTAGCTGTCTCAAAGGTTTTAATCTAACCATGTCATAGACACCATTACCATTCCAAAAGAGTTTCAGCTTGTTTATAGTAGCATTTTGAATACCATCTGACTTAGGGTTTTCTATCAGTCACCGTATCATATTGATCCATGTAATTTTTCCTTGCAAACTACAGGAGTGATTTACTATTGTCTTCTCCTGTACAGTATGAAGTGATGTCTTTGTTGTTGCTACTAAAATGTTCTGCCCCTAGCATCTTCCTGTACCACTGCCCTCTGGGTAGGGGTTTGTGCTTGCTGTAGCTGGCCATATGGGGTGCCCCTCATGCCTGAGTGACCCTGTGTGGGAGTATATATTCTTAGCCTATACTGTGATAATCTTTGATCATCCCACCCAGGAAATCCTTGCCCCTTGCCACAGTGAGGTAGCTTAGCAGGACTTGATGGGAGGTTATTTATATCAAACCAGTAAAATTAAGTGTAACTAATTTACTGCAGATGCCATGTTCATTGAAATTGTTTGGGGCTGTTTTATACCTTTGCTTACAAAGTACCTAATACTATTGCAGCATTTTCAATAATATACTGGCATTCTAGTTTTTGTATTTGTTATTTATTTACTTTTCAAGTGTTTTAATGCATATTAACCATCTATTAATGTTAATATATCAGTCTGATGTTTATGCAAGTTGGCTTCTCATTGAATTTTTTGACTGATTTTCAGCTTTATCTTACTGATTAGATTTGTGACACTACTAAAATAGAAATGTACATATTGTGTTTCTAATATTTAATGTTACATAATAAGCTGTTTTGCAAGCATTTTTTTGTATTTCAAAGGTTTTTGTCAGTTGGATATTTGTTTCAGACAAACAGAAGGGATCCAATCTCAATGTTTTCTCAATGTTTTTAACTCGCTGCTCCAAGTTAATAGTTTGCTTTACATTAATAGTCCAAACTGTGCTTATAAGTTTATTGAAAATTTCTTGACACTATAAATAGTAAATATTCATAGTATGTTGTCTGACTCTAACTATGGCTGAAATTGTGGATAAGAAAATTAACTACAACATGCAACCATAGTTTGTTTTGTGTTTATAGACCTTCACCAGGGCATTTTTATTACAAATCTATTTTGGGAAATAACAAATAATTAACACCATCCAGTATCCAAAAATGGAATTGTGTGATAGGAGGGGTCGCTCCTGCGGTAATGTTTATGCTCTTTCATCTGTCCTTACAGGAACATGGGCATTTTTCATATAAACATAAATTCTGGATGAACCATTAACCTCATTATTTTCCCCCAAATGGTAACTGTATACTTGAATTCTAGGCAAAACAATAAAAATGTTAATTGGTTGGCCATTACAAAGTAGCTGAGATGAACTATCATTTGGAACATACGAAGCTTATGCAGTACATAGGTGTAGCAATGTAGAATTTGTTGTCTCCTCCCTTATTACAATGAATATTACAGATTTTTTTTATTGGTTTTCAGAATACTTTTAAGCATTTGAATGCTTCAGTGAAAGTCCATAGTTTAGCATCTGGATGACCAAATAAAGATGATAAGAAATAAAAGCAATTTGGTTCACAGTGTTACATGTTGACTCCCTTTGCCTTTGAATTTCAATCAGGGATGGTTTGGATTATGACACCAAGTGCTTTGCCTTAAGGCTTGTGATTTTGTGAAGTAACTTTTTTCAGATGCATCAGCTATGCATTGCCTAATTTGTTATGAAAGTGAAAAAACATTCAATAATTGTAGCTAAATTGTGCTGCTAACATATGTTTCTGATGAAATTATTGGTAATATGATAGAATTGAAATAACTATGTGATTGCTTAGTTTTAAATAACATTTTCAATGACAGCCTATCAAAGATGGCTTTTCCTTCCTTTTTTGAAGATTATTTATGAGGCATTATTAATTCCAAATGGCAGAGATCCAATTCTGTAAGATATATTGAAATTTAGCCAGCAGAGTTGTAAAATTAGTGCTCCTTGAATTTAGCATTAAGGTTTTAGCTATGTTTTTACTTTATAATTTAATATAATTTTATAGAACTAGTCTAGCTAATTCAGAGATCATCAAACTCAAACTCTTCATTTCCTTGACCAGTTTCTGAAGATTCTTCATCAACCTCCGCATATTTATTATATGAAAATAATTAATAAATACTACTTTTATACTACAGTTAGTCCCCAACATATGACCACAATTGAGCCCAAAATTTCTATCCTTAAGTGAGACATTTGTTAAGTGAGTCCCCCCCTCCATTTTATGACATTTCTTGCCACAATTGTTAAGTGAATCACTGCAGTTGATAAGTCAGAAATCTTTGGGAAAGCCAAAGTCAATCTGGCTTCCCCATTGACTTTGCTTTTCAGAAGGTTGCAAAAGGTGATCACATGACTCTGGGACACTAGAACAGTCGTAAATATGAACCAGTTGCCAAGCATCTGAATTTTGATCATATGATCATGGGGTTGCTGGAATAGTTATAACAGAAAAACAGTCATAAGTCACTTCTTTCAGTGCAGTTGTAACTTTGAACAGTCACTGAATGAACTGTCGTAAATTGAGGACTATCTGTACTACTACTGCTGCTGCTATGACTACTACTACTACTACTACTACTACTACTACTACTACTACTACTACACCACCACTATTATAGCTAATATTGTGGACCTTGTGGTTAGTCTGATTGATCCTTGTGGACATCAATATTGGCCACTTGGGAACCCTGAGTTAATCCCAGTTAGAACTCTTCTGTCCAAGATAAAGATCTGTGTTGGGTGGATATATAGTGTGTGTGTGCCTTTGGATATGTGTATCTTTGAATTTTGACTCCTAATAACTATGTGGATGAGCCTGTATAGCTTTCTTGGCAACACTTTTAAAAATGATTTGCAATTGCTTTCATCAGCTGATAAAGGCAGTCCAAAGACATCAAGTTAGTTTCATGTTTTAGGCAGAACGAAAACTTACACTGTACAAATTATAACCTAGTGCCATTAACCACTATTCTAAATTAACTCTCTATAAAATATAATATACATAAAATATGTATTATGTTATGTTTGATAATGAAAAAAGCTGTTCAAATCTGTATAGTTTCAGGATGTCATTATGTTTTTATGTATGTATCTATAGGTCATAACACTAGATGTACATAAAAATATAAAATAACACCTTTTCCACATCTTTACCATTTTAGGTGATATGCTCAACTCTGAGGCTATCACTTTCAAAGAAGCCATGGTTTACAAGATCTAGGCAATCATTCTGATTAAAAATAAAGATGCCTTTTATAAATTGTAATCTAATTGAACAAAGTCCAGTATTTAAAATTGTTTAATGATGTACAATATGAAGAAAATAAATGAAAGATCCAATCTGGCTCCAGCATGATTCCAAAAGCTCAGAAAACTAAACCTCTGGTCCCGGTGATCGAATTAGATTAGATCCTGCAACATTACCCTGGGATGCATATATTTGCTGTCATTTGTTAAATGAAGGACAGTTTCAATGGTGAGTGGAAACTTACACAGATTCTTTGTGTCAAGAGAATTTAATGATATCTTCTTACCTCTCCTGTGGGAATAGAAAGCTTTAAGTCTATGAAAGCCTAGCAGAGTTTATTTCACACTTGAAGGGAAGTAACAGGTAGCTTCCGAGTCTATTTTCCGAGACTAATACGCTTCCCTATGTCAGACGTAAACCACGCATGAAGATTCAATTAAGCTAATTTATTAGTAAGAGCCTATGCACAGGAATCTTCTCAACATGGTCAACACCTGATTATAATAATAATGCATTGAAGGAGAATTGGACTTAGTTTGCTTGTGCTTGAACGAATCCCTCTTTTTCACTCTGTCCCCCACTCCCTGTTTTTGTCATTCCTTCTCCTTCATCTGGTCAGTCCTAGTTTAATAGTACTTTTGACCAAATTTGATAGGCTCACTATTAGAAACAGTAGATTGGTACACGGAAATTATAATTAGAGTAGAAAATAGGTTGACATTGGCTGCCAGTATATATCTATATATTGAGTTCAGGGTGTTAATAATAACTAGAGCTATGGTTATTGGAATATCATTACTTAAGGCAGTACTGCATTGCTATCTGATTGCCAAGGAAGTGTATTCAATATTCCATTTTGGGGGGATTTTACTTTATGTAAAAATGCAGAAAGAGCCTTATCTTTGGCAACTTAACTGTGCAATACAGTTCCACCAAAGATCATTATTGGTGCTAGCTTTAATTTCATTTAAATTTAAGGTTAAGGCCTGTTAGTTAGCAAAAATCTATGACTTTTATTCATACTTGGTATAGTTTGCTTTATCGGCTGCTTTGCATTGAGCTTTAATTACTAATTTATTCCAATAGAGCCTTGGTGGTTAGAGTGCAGTACTGCAGGCTACTTCTGCTGACTCTCAGCTGCCTGCAATTTGGCAGTTCAAATCCCACCAGGCTCAAGATTGACTCAGCCTTCCATCCTTCTGAGGTGGGTAAAATGAGGACCCAGATTGTTGGGGGCAATATGCTGACTCTATAAACGGCTTAGAAAGAACTGTAAAGCAGTATATGTCTAAGTGCTGTTGCTATTGCTAATATAACAGTTATGAAATACAGTGGTTAAGAAATAATTAATAGTCCATAGAATGTTCTGGTTTTTGTCTCATGGCTGCTACGTTTACTCAGAATGGTTTGTCAAAAACTTATATTGATATTATAGCACGGATGTCAAACTCGATCATGGCATGTGACATCACATGACACAATGTGACTTTTTTGCCTTTGTGGAGCCGGGTTGGGCATGGCCTGCATGTGATGCATCCATCCCGCAGGCTGCCAGTTTGACACCCTTCTATATTATAGTTATAGATTACTTCATCACAAATTGTTTACCCTTTTAAAGAATTCCAAAAATACATTGAGGAATACCATCACTTTAAAAGAGCACATATTTATTTTACAATTCAGATCCTATTCATTCTCTGCATCTGAGCAAATCCTCTCAACATACTTATTTCATATTGGTTGCTCACTTTTGTATTCAATTCACATTCAAGCTGATTCATTCTTGACCTATTGTCTTTTAAATTGTCAATTTTTGCTGCATTTAGCCCGGTCTCATGTTATGCAAGGAACTCAAGTGCTTGCACATCTTCAAATTTCTTGTTTTTTTTTTAAAAAAAGAAATTACCATTATATTGGTTTTTAAGTATACTGGCCAAATTTAATAGGGGAGTTCAGTAATGGTAAAATTGATTTCATTAATTAAAACATAGTTAAATTAGGATATTTGCTATTGATGTAGCAATTGGACTAATTCAAGGACAGACAAGTTCAGTTTATCTAGGTGATTAAACAAATTCAAAGTAGAAGGGCTGTTAGTCATTATTAGATTTGACTAATAAAAACTAGTTCCACAATCAAAGGCAATACCTTAAAATATAGCTGCTGGGAGGTAATCATTGAAAAAAGGCTGCTATTTCCAGGATATTTCTGGTTGTCATACAGAATGCTAGAGTGGAGAGACAATTGAGAAGCCATCCAGCACCTCTTAAGATAAATTTGTAGCTATGTTACATCACCCTTTCCATTTGTACTGGAGAGATAAATAAGGATATTATTGACAAAATTTCATTCAAGGTTTTTGTCTTTCAAATTGGAAACCATTGCTGCCCAACCAGTGCATAATTGTTTAATTCATGTTGACTTAAAAGTATAAATACTGTTGAAGAAGTATTATTGCTGGTTTCGATAGACTATTGCTGGTTTCGATAGTAAATCAGTAATTTGACACTCTTTTGTGAAATAGCTTCAGAACATCAGACAAGAAAAAAAAGAAGCCAGCTGACATTTAAATAGAAGTACCGTATTTTTTCGGAGTATAAAACACACCAGAGTATAAGATGCACCAAGATTTTGAAGAGGCAGATAAAAAAAAAGTTGTTGTACTCTTCAGACCTCCCCAAAACCTCAAAAAAAGGGCATGAATAGCCTTTAGGAGGCTTGTAGAGTGCTCCTGCGAGGGTGGGGGTGGCAGGAGGCTTATAGAGTGCTCCTGGCCCGGGGGGGGGGGGGGTAAAATTGACCAAAAAATGGCCCATTTGTTTGCTCATTTCTGGCTCCCCAGGCCCCAGGAGCATTCTGAAAGCCTCCTAAAAGTTATGCACTGCCACTTTGGTGAAGGGGGCAGGGTTTAGGGAGGCAAAAAATGCTGTATTCAGTGTATAAGACGCACCCAGATTTCCAGCCTCTTTTTTGAGGGAAAAAGATGCTTCTTATACTCCGAAAAATGTGGTACATGTTGCATTATTTTTATATCTGGAGGACCAACAAGGTATTTTAAGTTAAGGTGTAGAAAGAAAAATAGGAATCTGACCTTTAATGTAGTTTTAGTTTAAATGCCAATTTAAGCTTAGGGGAAGTAGAAATAATGCAAAATGTTAGTTGCTTCTAACTTCTGTTTTGGGGTTAATCAAGACAATCATACCTTATAGCCACTGTATGACCTATCCAATGACAATCAGAATACTTGCTTTTTAAAACCAATTGTTCTATGTTTAGTTTAGTAAATGTCATCTGGACTCAGTAAAAAGTAAATGACCTGCATTGAATTAGTGTAATTGAAATACAAACAAAATATCAAATAGTTGAAGACTCATACAGGAAAAGAGAAAGTTGGAAAAAATTCTCTGTATGATAAATAAAATATGAGAATATAAAGCAGGCTTAGTCATCTGTTTTGGTTATGATCTATTTAAACTTATTGTATTGAGTTTGTAACATTTGTTCTTCACTACTAGAATATTCACTACTTACCCATCATCAAGGGATAAGGATAGTGTGAAATTTTAACTTCTTTTGAATTAAAAATTCCTTAATAGTTTGCTCATATCTTAACTGTTTTGTGGTAATAGTATATTTGCCAAGAGCTTAAAGTTTTCCTTGTGAAAGCCTTTCTGATTCTTAGCTTCACTTTTATACACAGGATGGCCCTATAAATATTTAAAAGCTTTTCAAAGGTCCACAAAATTATGTCTTGATCTATTCCAAACTTCTTTACTGTCTATAAAAATGCTACATGTTTATTTTCCAGCTCAAAAACTTATTTTTTATGAAAAGTTAAATGTCTTGCAAAAGAAATGTGATATACTTTGTTGGCTAGATATTTTGCTGCAATTAATCGGTATGGAGTTTTTAAAATTATCCATATTTTACCAAGGATATATTTTTCTTTAAATGTCCTTGTTATCCTCAGTATAAACTGAAAGTTGTGATGTGAGAACAGCTGATGTTTCTAAGGTTAAGTTTGCAGTTTATGCAAGAAACCTAATCTCACTAATAGTGATAGGAAAGCAATTTGATCATTGAATTAGCAATTTAAAAGGTAGGAAGATCAAGGAAGTACAGATAAGATAAGGAAAAGTATGAAAGTGTACAGTAGTGGAATTTGGGGAAGGTTCAAGAGGGTGTTCTGTTCTGTTCTAAGCCAGTTAAAAGTCCTTGTAAATAATTATTTAAGCTGATACTTGGAAAAACAACATGTGTAATAAAAGTATCCCTTTTCCATGAATATTGTGGACCCAAACCTGATTTTCCCCTCTGCAGCATAGTTTTAAATTTTATTTCGGAATAAATGAAATATATCTATTATTGACTTTTTAATTCTGTCTTTATTTTTTTACCTTGGCTTCAGTTTTAAAAAATATGCCAGGTTTAACAACAGGAAGCAGTAATTGTGTGGCTGGCATATAGTCTGAAAATGAAGTATGCTAGTTTCTGTGGAAAACAGAAGTGCCAGATACAACCCGACAGGGAAAATCTTTACCTTTCTTTTAATATCTATGCAGATTCTCAGTCATCCCAGTTATCCCAAAGATCCTTTTTCAAAAGGCAACTGTACTTTGTTTTCGTTCTTCAGAAGCTTCTTGGATGAGAAGCGAAACATTCAAGGAAAACAATGTCCAGTTGCCCTTTGAAAAAGCACCTTTGGAACTTATCTGTAATACCACTTTAATGGGACATTTATGCAGTAGTCTGCAACCTTATTAGTTTGGCATTTTATTAATTACACTTTTTGTTCCCAAGGTCTCCAAAATCACTAACATATCTCAAACGCAGCACATCTAGCTTTGATCAGCTTTTCTTTATATATTTACTGCTTTAATTATTTTAGTCCCCAGAATACAGGAAGAATTTTCTCCCAATCTCATTAAATCTTGTTTTAAAACGGGAATCCTCGGATTGTATTCTGTAGACTTGCATCATTCTGAAACAGTGATAGCTTCTAAATAGTTTATCAACCTTTGGAGTTTACATCAGAATGGATTTTATAGTGAGTAAGCAAACAAAGGAGGGTAAGGGAACAAGCTAATTCCAGCTACATGGCACTCTTTTACTGATCAAATACAAGTGTAGACATTCTAATGATGGACAAATTATTTTCCATTACAAATTTATTTTTTCCATGGATTCTCAGATTTATAATTTTGAAAATGTAAAACGTCCTTTAAAAAGAAAACAAACAAATCCAGAGACTCTGAAAATACAAATAACATGCATTGTAGTGGTGGGTTGTCAAATTTTTTACTATTGGTTCAGGCACGCACAGAAGCGTCCGGGCAGAAGGGCGGAGCCTCCCTTTGCTGCTACTACTGGGAGCAACCCACCTCTGATGCATTGGCCTGTTTTGCAGTATGTTTGTGATTCTTCGTGTTGCTTTTCATGAAAAGCACATCTTGTCAGACAGATCTACTTTATTTAAGAATAGAGTATGGTTGAGGTAAATGTTCTATAACTGAAATTATTTTGCAGTGGACAAAACTGGGATTTATGCAAGACATATCAGATTGCATCTCTATTATACTCTCATCTGTTTATGCATTCAAAGTAAATGTTGCTTACCTTTCACATGCATTTTGATTGCAGGTTGCATATAGGAACCTTCATTTATGTGCATATCTATCACATCAAGTTTCTGTTAAGGATCTGAGTGTAAAAACTGTTCAGAAATCCCTTTTCACTCATTTGTACCCTTTGTATTGCTATCACAATGTGAGTAAAATTGCAAAATAATCTTGCAGCTGAACATAGAATGCCTATCTCAGTAACTCATCATTATTCTTAATCATATGGCAATTGTTCCCTTATCTTTTCCTCCCTCTTTGTCAGGTATTACTGCACCAATTTAAGTGCACCACACTTTGCATGAAATAATAGCCAAAGGTCATCATTTTACGGGAGCATACTGTTCATAGATACAGATTTATAGATAACCTGGCACAAGATAGACAAGCAAAACATTCTAGTTAAATTCCATGCCATATTAAAAGCAACTTAAACAGAAAACTGTAGATGCTCTTTATGTCTGTTTCTTTACACATACTTTCTTAATTCAAACTAAGTTTCCTTAATTGATACTTTAAATGCAAGTCCTATAATTTATCTTTCCCCCCTGTACTATATCTTTCTGTAAGAAAATACTTTCGCATGATTGAAGGGAGGCAAAACTCAATTAAGTTAACTTTTCAGAAGTGTTAATAGCATTGTATTCTTTTTCTCCCTCTACCATTGTGTCATTGAATGTGAATGATATCTTATGGATAAAGCGATAACAATGGGACAAGTTGCAGTGTGCTTTGTTGGATATATTTTTGTATGGCCATAAAATTAGATACAGGTAGTCCTCAACTTATAACAGTTCATCTAGTAACTGTTTGAAGTTACAACAGCACTGAGAAAAGTGCTTTCTGACCATTTTTCACATGACTGTTGCAGCATTCCCATGGTTACATGAACAAAATTCAGATGCTTGGCAATTGACTCATATTTATGACTTGCAGTGTCCCAAGGTCATGTGATCATCTTTGGCCACTTTCTGACAAAGTCAATGGGGAACAAGATTTACTTAATAACCGTGCTATTTACTTAAGAATTGCAGTGATTTCGGGCTTCCTGGGAGGAGCCTGCTGGTGGTGGCAGCAAAAAAATCAGCTGCCTCCGAATTCCTGGCTACGTACCTGTTTAGAGGATCTTCCATCTGACGTCTTATCAGGTTTTCTTATCCTTCAGGCAAGAAGGAAAGAAGAAACTGTTTTGCTGGCAAATGCTCTTCGATTTTTGCAGCTTTTGTGCTTGCAGGGAAAGGGGGGCTAGCCCAAGGCAGAATGGCTGTCCGTGCTGGGAACTTCAAACTGCCTTGTGCAGGACAAAGTAGGTCTCCCCCACTCAGTTCTAAGTTTTGTTTGATTTAATCTTATCACGAGCTGAATCCATTTCCGTGCACAATAATTGTTTATCAACATTTTAGCTTCTTTTCTTTTTCTCCTCCGAAAAATTATTTACTTAGAGGCTTTTAAAATGGCGCCGAGCAGGCTGGTTTCTCCGGTAATAATGAACACTTTTTGTTAATCCTCACAAGAATTCACAAGAATTCAAAACAAAAGAGATTGCTTATCATATGTTTTGGTTTCACAATAGGCCAGCAGAAGCTTTTTAATTAGCTTTATTTCTACAAGAATGTTACTCCTTCATTAACTTTGCTTATCTGGAAGTTAAATGGTGATGAATCTGCTGAACGGTCTTGTTACAATGTTTACTCACTGAAAGTTTTGCCAAACCTTAACTTCAAAATAAAAGGGGAACACAGCCTCTTTACTTAAAGCTGCATATTCAGGCAATAGAGTTTTATTAACTGCAGGCAGATAAATTTTGAAATGGCTTCAAAACCAAATATTAACTTGAAGTTGTAAAATTTTTTCTTATTACTATTCAAAATACCAGCTTCAATTTTGTAAAAGGCTTTCTTATCCAGCTGCGTTACAAGATGGCAATTTTATAGCTTCTGCGTTTGATATATGACACACTCAATCAGTTCTATTCTCCTGAAGACTTCTCCTTATTAACTGCTAAAAGTCTATAAATAGTATCCCATTTAAAACCGAGGGGAGCAGAGACTTTGTTTGTTTGTGCGTTTTTTATAATGGCTCCCAAATCGAAGCAGTCTAAGCGTTTCCTTAATAATACATCTCAAGAAATTGTTACAAAATCGCTGCCCTTGCCTCCCACGCCCTCTACTGGAGATCTCTTAACGCAAGAATTTCTTTTTGAAACCCTTAAAGAGTTCAGACAGGAAATTAAACAACTTTTATCGGACTTATATGATAAACTGGACGCCAAGATTGCTCAAACAAGGGAAGATACGATCAGAGTTATGACTGTTATGACAGGCTATGTTTCTGAAATGGAGGACAAATTGGAACTTTTGGAAAAAACTAATTCTAATTTGACATCTAAAATTCAAACGTTACAACAGGAAGTTGAAAATGCTCAAAAACAACTCGTTATGATAAATTACAATAAGACTGCGTTTGCAATAAGAGTCAGAGGATTGCGTGAAAAGGAACAGGAGAATTTGAAACAGACCTTTTTTGAAGCTTTCAGACGTTCGGTGGGAAGTCCGGGATTTAACTTTGATTGGCAGATTCAAAAAATTTATCGCCAGAACTCGTGTGTAGCAAAACAACGACAGCTTCCGAGGGACATAATTATATATTTCACCACAAGAGAATCCAGAAATGCGATAATACAGATGTTCTACAATAACAGGCTGCGAATCGATGGACAGGACTTGATTGTTTTTAAAGAAATACCATCTCAAATATTAAGAGCAAGGAGAGACTACACTTTCTTAACTGAAAAACTCAGAGATTCTCAGATACAATATAAATGGGAAGTGCCATCTGGTATCACAGTCACATTTGAGAACCAAAAATATCGTCTCAATTCTGTTTGCGAAGCCCGAGATTTTTACTACAAAACTCTGAAGGCGGGACTTCCTGACTCACCCGGACTTGGAGAAAAACAAGGAGAAGGAGAAGATAAGCAGCGGGACACGTGGCTACAAGGCGGAGGGTGTTGCTTTCCCTTTCCGGAAGGGCAGAAGAGTAAAGAATAAAGATCCAGCTATGCCTTTAAAATACTTCTTAAATTTTTAATTTGAATAAAATTTCAGGACTTCTGTCTGGTATAAAATGACAAAGCTGTATACCGATGAAGAGATATTGAGACTGAAAGAAGCGGTGCTGAATTTGGACATATATTGTATGGGACTTATATAAGACTTGTTTGAATCTTAATTTAAACTGCGCATGATCTATTCTTTGGGGCGAGGAGAGCGGAGATCATAGTTTTCTTGGATTGTGGTTTGGGATGAATGGAGTCGGGTGCGTGGGGTAGATGGAAGGGTAGTGAAAGTTCAATTAGATTATCTTGATCCAGAATGTAAGCTGATTTTTGTATAAATTGTTATTTGAATACAAGGTTAAGAAAGATTATCTGGAGAGTCTACACGAGGGTGGAGTAAATATGAGAGGAGCAATGGATGAGGATAAAATATATATGCGGACACGGGTAAAGGCAGGATGGGAGGTATAGAATTTATATGCGGAAGCAGGTAAAGACATTGTTTAAGATTTTAAAAATAATGAGAAGCTGAGTTTAATGTTAGAGAGTATATTGACTTCTCTTTCTGGGGGGGGGGTTCCCCCCCCTTTTTTTCTTTTTATTATTCTTTTCTTTTTTGTTCTTTATTTTTTATTATTTTTTATTATTTTGTAACTTCTAATCTATTTGGTTTCAATATACTCCAGACTTTGCTTGATAAAGAACGATGCCGGGAATGGGACCTGGGAAGTCGGAAGGGGGTCAGGGAGGGGGGTTCAGGGGGTGGGTGGGGGGGAGGGTGGAAGTATAGACTCAATTTTCAGAACAATGAATGCACTTGGATACTGTTGCTTTTTTTTCCTTTTTTTTTCTTTTCTTCTTTCTTTTCCTTTTATTTTCCTTTTGTTTTAGTACAAAACAAATAGACCAATGAATACTAGAAATACACCGAAGCGAGGTGTAGAGGGAAAGAAGAGGGGGGAATTAAGAGGGAGTGAGAAGGGAATGTAAGGAGGGTGAGATGGTGGGAAGGGGAGAAAGGAATGGCTGAGGGGGAGGGGAAGTAGAAGAGGGGATTGTTGGAAGGGAGAAATGAAAGTTGGAGGGGTAGAAGGAAGGGTGTATGTAGGATAGAAGTGTTATGAGTTGTTTACTGCTTCTTTTTTTTTAACTGCACAGTATTTAAGTGATTGTATAAAGGAAAATGAAAATGTAATAAAAGAATCTTTGATTAGAAGAATTGCAGTGATTTCCTTAACTGTAGCAAGAAAGATTGTAAAATGGGGCAAAAGTCACTTAAAAATTATCTCACTTAGCAACAGAAATTTTGGGCTCAATTGTCGTATGCCAAGAACTACCTGTATTGTGTCATGAAATGTTTAAGATGGATAATCCAACATTTTCAGTTATAAATATTTAGACAAAATATTTTAAACCAGTGTCTGCTAAAGAGGACTTGGATTACAGTGATAGTCAATTATCCTTTGAAGGAAGTCATAATACCTCATCTTATGGGAGCATAAGTGAAATACTTAGAAAAAACCTAATGTTAAACCGCTTGACTTTAGACAAATATAATAAAGTGACACATTTCCTTTGTTCCAAGTAATTTGTGGAAAACAGATCTATTCCAGTTCAAACATAGTCTAAAATTGTCTTGGTTATTGTAGGGAATTTGTTACTTGCATCGGGTATTTGATTGATATTTCTTTCTTTATTGGTTACATTTAATACTACCAGTAATGAAATTGCCTGACCAGTGGGCCAGATTAGAGACACGGTCGGTTCTTATGCTATCTAAATGGTCAATATTAGAAGTTTATGTTGAATTTCTTTTCACATGTAAGTTGTTCTTGGGTTACAAGATAAGAGACGTGGGTAGTTCCTGTGAGCAGGGGCTATGGAGTGCAGTGGGTGTGCAGCAGTGGTTGGTTTCCATTTTTTTACTACCTGTTTGCTTCTGCACGTGCGCGCGCTTCTGTGCATGTGCAGAAGCGTCTGGGCAGGTGGGCGGAGCCTTCCGCTGCCGCCACTACCGGTTCACCTGATCTGGGCCCAACCGGCAGAAACCCACCTCTGGTGTGCAGGTGCCACAGGTGGGAGCTGTAGGAAGGCACTAAGAGTGTGGATTGATAGGTGAGTATGCCTTCAATTTTCTTTTTTGCTATCTTTAGAAATTTATGTACTGACAAAGTCCAAGTATTCTTTTTATCCTGAAAAGAAATATTTAAATTAATTTGAATAATCAAGCCAGCAAGAAAGAGAAAAAGGAATAGATTTTTAGATAATAAATTGCTTAAATAGATAAATAGATTCTTAAGCAGTAGCAGAGATAGTATTTAGGAACATTATAACTGGCTATGCTATGTGATAATTAAAAAGTAATTGCCTGGGATGGATAATATATAGACAAACCATTCTGAAATAGCTTTTTGAAGGTCAGCATCAAAGCCAAATATCTTATTGGTTCACTGAAGCTCAAGTTAGACAAAGAAATGGCTTCATAATCTATAATATTTAAGGCATAGTTCAATCTCTTTTGTTCAGGATAATGAAAAACTAGATATTGGACTCTAGTTACAAGAACACCGAGGGTACTTACAGTTACTTTTATCCAGAATTTAAGGTAATTTCATGTCTGTATTTATAAAGAAATTTAGGAACTCAACACACTGGTCACTTTCATATCCAGCTCCTTCTATGCATTTTATATTGGATGACCTGTGAATTGTTTAGAAGTTGCAACTAGTACAGTGTTGCAGGCAAGCATTAGAGAACTATAAAATACATGAGCAGTTTGATTCCTATAGTAAAATTTTGGTAATAAGCATTTGTCTAATGATTGAAGACATATCTAGACTACAAAAATCTGGGTAACCTCTAAATGACAGTAAAAATCTTCACTGCAGTAAATCTACAGATTTGTGCAGTTCAAATATGATAGTGCTATCTAAACAACCTTTCAGTTTAAAACTGCCTTCCACTGAACCTGTAATTTTATCCTGTGGTAAAGACATTTTTTTGTTCCTTATGCTTTCTGCTGGAGTTTCCTTTTATGCATGTCTTTATACACAGTACTGCGTCACGAAGATGTAGTTCTATGCAGATTACTGATTCAACCTAAAAAGTTGGTGTACCATATTCTTTATCAAACTTCCAGGTGCTGAAAGTATTAAATTTGGATGTATAAAGCTGGACTGGAAACATTGAGTGGTGGTAGTTGTGATTAATTCTGTGGTGACCAATTACTATGCAGGAACGGGAGGAGGGTGGGAAGACTCATACTATTGTCTTCTTGTTGCATTAACTGATAAGAAGATTTGCCAGGTAGCAGTATGAAATCAGTGAATAAAATGACTTTTTGATTACAGCTATAGTATTATTGATGTATAGCAAGGGGTATGCCATTATAACAGCTTACTCCATTATTACTAGATTAGTAGTTGGGTTGAATCTGGTTCTTTAAGAAGTCTTGTTGAAGAGTAGACCATATACATGCATTAAGTGTTTGTTATTTTGTCCTAAAAAGTAATAGTATTACCCTGAGCATGGAATAGGGAAGAAGCTCAAACCATGCCAAATAATAAGGTCTGAAGCTATTGAAAGGCAAATTCAGATTAAATATTAGAAGAAAGTTTCTAATAGTAACATTAGGACCAGAGATTTATTAGTGATGCTCTCACTTGGATCTCTGCACTGAGCAGATGGTAAATTGAGTAGTTTAAATTATATTTTCTAGCAATATTATTCTCGAATAACTCTCAGATTATCTTGAAAGGCTGCAGTCTTTTTTAAATGTATATGTATTTCATAGATTATGTGACAAAATCTATGCTGAGTCAGTGTGGCGTAGATCAGTGTTAATTATTAAATAGACCAAGCTTATTTTGTGATGACAATGCTATAAAAACAGTAGTTAAGACAACTTTTTTTTACGGACTTTTGAAAGCTATTACAAATTTGGTTTGTTAAGTTGAAGATAATGTGATTTATTGAATTTGAATTGGTGATTGTCAAGCTAAGAAACAAAATCATATAGAATTCTTTATTGGCCAAGTATGATTAGGCACACCAGGAAATTGTTTCCAGTGCATAAGCTCTAAATGTACATACAACAATAGTGATAAGCAACTAAGTTATAGTCATAAGAAAATAAAAAGATAGGTAATAGGGAAGATGAGAATAATGATGGTAATGCTGTCTTTTTAGATAGTTTGACAGTGTTATGGGAATTAGTTGTTTAGCGGAGTGATGGCAATTGAGGGGGGGTGTCCTTGTGTCTAGTTGTTCTGACATGCAATGCCCTATAGCATTTTGAGGGTAGGAAACTGTTTATGTCCAGGATGCAAGGGGTCTGTAGATATTTTCACAGCCCTCTTTATATATCGTCATAATTCTTTAACTTAGACCATAAATAATCAATTTGTAGATATAACCTCTAAAGAGAATAAATGTATTGTATCATTTTTGCTTAAATCAATATATCACCCTGTATAAATAGTTATAATCCTTTTACATGTGACGAAGGACTTAGTTGCTAGCTTTCCCTCAAGGTAAATAGTTTCTATGACATATTCAAGAAAACTAAATATTAGAATATTTGAATTGACTTTAGGAAATGATATGACACACAGTGTAATTTTGATGTGTAAAAGTAAATGGATGCTTTTTTATTTGCAAAAATATAGTTCTCACCATTTCCATAATTCTAGTGAGATCTAGTGTGCTAGTTGCATTGAACATAGTAATGGAAGCTTGGTCCTGAAGCACTTCTTACTTCTATTATAGAAATAGTGACTTGCTTATTTATTTAATAAATACATATATCTCCCCCCCCCCTTTTCCAGGCAATATTTATGATTCCCACAAACCCCCCGCCAACATTCCGGAAGCCAGAGCTTTGGTCTGATGAATTCACCGACTTTGTGAAGAAATGTTTGGTGAAGAATCCTGAGCAGAGAGCTACCGCAACTCACCTTCTGCAGGTCAGTTCTGTATGCAGCTATTTTTTCCCCAAGAAGCTATCAGCCAAGGAAAGTTTGCATGTGTGCTTAGTCAGATGAAAATCTCCTGCTCACCCCCACTGAATTACTTTTTGTCTACTTAATAGCTGACAGAAAATTCTTCAGTGTTTCCACAGTGAGTAATAGGGGCTCACTGTAATTTCTTTAACTGCTTGGTAAGCAAGAAAAGAAAGATCTCTCAGCAAATGCCCGATTCTTTCAGAAAAGCAGATCTGAGGAATCCTTTTGATTTGCTGAGAGTTCTCCACTTTTATGATATTTAAACATGTTTATTTTGAACATGTTACATTTAGAATAATGCTATCTCTGCAGTTAGTATTACTGCAGTCAGTAGTTAGTGCTGTTTCCTGACCAAACAGTAATTTTTTGAACAATTTTCACTAGCCAGAACATTTGGATATGAATTATCTAACCCTTTTCATTCTCATTATTTCTTCTCTTCATCCTTCTTTTTTGCCTCTGTCACCCTTTCTCTTTAATTTATACTTTTTTATATTCCATAATAAACTCAGATATTTGTTCTTGGTGCTACATTAATATCTATATTTTATGTAATTATAATCCTTTTAAGAATTTGCTCTGTAATCATTTTCTTTTGGGAAAGTCAAGAGAAGTGATTTCAAAAGCCCCCTCACTTTTTTGTTATTTAACCAAAATATTGTAAGTCCAATATTCCTTCAATGGCTTGATAGATTGAGTATAGCACCAGTAGCAATTATAATGTTACAGAAGAATGTGATTGTTATACAGAAATGTTATCTATGTAAACAATTCTTCGTTATAATGGATGTGCGCATTGAGTGGAAAATCAACAAAAAAAAATTTAGAAAAAGAAAGAAAAAGTCTTTGGACAGTACAGGAACAAAAAGGGCATAATTTGTACTGTTGTTAAATTTGAGCAAGTTCATTTTTTCTAACTGATGTCATAGCCCATAATACACAGCAACATTTGATTGGGCAATCACAAAATACTGGCTATATAATATAGAGAAAAAGGCCATATTTTATATCCACAACTGAAACTGTATCTCTGGGACTCATGCACAGCCTTGTGGGAAGGTATCAGTGCTGTGTGCAGGAAATGAGTAATGATTTTTAGGGTAGGCATCCTGTGAAACTCCAGATGTTTCTGAGCTCCAGTTCTCAACATCCTTCACCACTAACTGCTCCTAGGGATATGCTCTAATAAGGGCCAAATTCACAGCACTGAAAGAGAGAATGGAGATTTTTTTTCTTTTAAAAAAAACAGGAGTATAAGTTGTCTTTAAATAAATCTGTTTTTGTTGTATTTCAACTGCCCATCCTGATGATTTAAATTTTGCTTCATATATATTTCATCATTGCCAATACCTCAGTGATTTGTGTTCTGTTAGAATACAGGTTTCTCATGCTATAGTGGCTGCTCTGCTTATGACTGCTAATTTGCATTGTCAGCTTGTTAAAATGAATTAAAATGATATAACTGACTGAATTATAAAGTTTATTTTTCTCTGTCAGGCTATCTTCTATTTGTTTATTTACCACTTAATTCACATTTCCTTTGGACAATTATATCCTTAACTGTAAAGCAGTTGTGTTTTGTTGTAACATTCTTCTCATGGTTGCTGTTTACCTAAACAAACAAAAAGGAAAATCCTATTTAGTTGTAAAGCAGTTAAACAGATCATATGCTCTCTTATTCCAGATTTTAATTGCTGTCCAAAGGGAAATGTTCTCTCCTGCTGGTCTGTGAAGTTGATTGGCATGTTGTTCTAACATGTTACTTTATTTATACTGCGAATACAGATTGTCTGTAGGCTCCATGTTGTATAACTCTATGGCTTTATTTTCTAGCATCCTTTTATTAGAAATGCCAAGCAAGTCTCAATTTTGAGAGACCTGATTATTGAAGCTATGGAAATTAAGACCAAAAAGCATGAAGAACAGCAGAGGGAACTGGAAGAAGAGGATGAAAACTCGGTGTGTGAAAATTTAATTAAGTTTTCAAATTACTTTTGGCCTGTTAAATTGTCAACATATTTAAGTAATATAGTTCTGATTGAGAGGGTTGCTGTCACTTAATTTTTTTCTGAGTTTCCTTCCTTCTTGACAATCCCCAGTTCAAAAAGAAGTTTGTGAAAAAAATATTTTCTTGGTTTTTAAAATTGATTTGTGTGTGCTTGTGTATGTAGTATTTGAATAGCACATGAACAATTTTCAGTTCCTTTTTAAAAATATAATGCTATCAATTTCTTAACTGATCTTTAACGTATGGGAGAATAAGTAGCTTTTATGGGAGCATCTGCTAAAAAGAGTTGAATAAATGCAAAGATCCAAAGTGCCCTCTCTTTAAATATGGCTACGTTTTGCCACATGTCAAATTATGCAGTTCTGTTTCCATAGTATTCATTTATGTAGTGCAATAATGATTGGAAGCAGTATTCCAGGGCTCTGCAGGACTCTTTCATGAAATTATTAGGGAGAAGAGTATTAGTTCTTGACTTAAGACCACAATTGGGACCAGAATTTCTGTTAAGCATGTCAAACCTTTTTTGCAACCCTTCCCTGCCCCCCTACCCCCAATTTTGATCACATAACTATGGGGATGCTGAGACATTTGTAAGTGCAAGACCAGATGATAAGTCACCTATTTTCAGTGCCATTGTAATTTTGAATGGTCTCTATATGAAGGGTTGTAAGTCCAATAGTCCTTCATTGGCTTGAAAGATTGAGTATTAGAAAGATTAGGACTAGAGTTTCTAGGAAAAATAATAAAAGTGTATAAATTTTAGTGACTGCCGTATTTTTTTTTGGCGTATAAGATGCACTGGAGTATAAGACGCACCAAGATTTTGAAGAGGCAAATTAAAAAAAAAAAGGTTTTGCACTCTGCAAACCTTCCAAAAATGATTCGTTTTTCGCGAAAACGGGCTGTTTTTTGTCCCCCAAAATGGCACGCATAGCCTTTAGGAGGCTTGTAGAGTGCTCCTGGGGCTGGGGAGGGGCACAAAAATCGGCCTGTTTTGGGCTCATTTTCCCCTCCCTAGCCCCCAGGAGCACCCTTTAGCCTCCTAAAGAATATGCACAGCCATTTTGGTGAATGGGGCGGGGTTTCAGGAGGCAAAAAAATGCTGTATTCAGTGTATAAGACGCACCCAGATTTTCAGCCTCTTTTTTGAGGGAAAAAGGTGCATCTTATACTCAGAAAAATACGGTAATTAGACATTATAATAACTCTGGTATGGCTGATTTTGTGTATGTTCTTTCTGGTTTGTTTTAAAGACTATAGTATTTGTTTAGGAATATGTTAGAAACAAAATAGCATTGTCAGATGCAAGTATAAGGTTGAATACACGTTAGGTGTAATAGAATATATCAGCAATTTATATCTGGTGGCTTAACCAAGGTTTTTTCGCTATGTATTTTACAATGAGATGCTAGTTTAGCAAGATGTGACTCAAAATACTTGCATTATAAAATTAGTTTAATTTTGCTATCTACATACAGAGCACTAACAATCTTCCTTTCTACCTGACAAAGATTTTTCAATAATATGACAAGCAGTGTAATTATCAAAAGTGAAAGGTGTGGCATTATGTTGGCATGCATGTATTGAGAAAATAAAAATTCTTATTCTGGTCTCTTACTATAGACATGGTAAAAGAAACAAAGACAAGAAGTTGTAACTTTTACAAACTGGATAGAAAGTAAGACTAGTTTTGACTTAAATACTTTTAGAGACACAAATATAACAACACCCCCCCCCCCAATTAATATTATTTTTAACAGCTAAATAAACTTAAGATAGGTTTTCTTATTGTTCCTTGGACTTCGTAAAAACACAGCACCTCTGTTACTAATTAAAACAGGCTTCTGTTTGTGCCTCAAAGGAGATGCTCTTGATTTAAGGAGTGGATTAATCAAAAATGATTCCTAAAGTCTACGAGTCTAAGTGACTCTTAAAGACTCTTAAACATGGCACAGGACATGATTTCTTGAGCGACTGTCTATCTCCTATAATATCAGTCTCCAATTCAATCTGACAGGGTTGATATGTTCTGAATTCCTTCAAGTAAGCAATGCCATCTATTGGGATCCTGATAGCATGTCTCCTCTGTTGTGGTGACTGCTGTCTGGAATGAAGTTCCCTCTGAAGTCCAAATGGTCCCCACCCTGTTGGGGTTTCAGAAGGGCGTGAAGATTTGGCTTTTTGCCCAGGTCTTTGGTGAGGATAAATGAAGACTTCTAAGTTACTTTCTTTTGTTTCCACCCAATTTGGTATTCTCCCATCTTTGTCTTTTCCATGTTTCTTGTTGTCTTTATTGTCTTGTTTTTAATATTTTAAGTCATTTATAAGTTGTTCAGGGTCGCTGGATGTCAGGTGTTACATATAGTTTAGGATAGTTAATTTACTTTAATTATTTTCTTAAAAATTCTTTCAAGGCATTTTTGAAGTATAGATGTTTATTAAAATAAAATGGCTATAATAATTAAACATGATAGTTTTGAAAACTTGAATGAGATTCTTGTAGTGTTTGTATCTCTCATAATCAAGTATGTCTCATTTTTAAAGCTAACTTGATTTCATTTAAAAAAAAGCTTACGGCTTAGTTTAGGCATGTTACCAAAATAACTGATCTGATGCGGATATGTTCTGGAAGATTGATAAATTTTAATAGGTGCTGTGGTAATTTATAGATTTAAAAAAAAAATACACAAGAAGTACAAGCTGCAAACCTACAGAAGGTCACCATCAAAGTTAAATGTTAGTTTAAACTTTATTATACATATTATTAAAAATCTATTTTTTGTGCATTTTTCAAGTATGATGAAAATTTGATTCTGATATAGGGCAGCTGTATTAATGGAAATATAAAGGAATTTGTTGCCTGGCAGCCTCCAAAAACATGTCAAAATAGCTATTTCTATGGATCATTTAAGAAATGAACAATAATAAAAATTTACTGGATCACATAAATTATTTTAGGTAAATTATCAGAGTATTACTTAAAACATTTCAAGTTTATAAATTCAGGTTATACATTGTAATAATATTTGACAAGAAAGAAAAAATGACAGTGATCTTTTCAGTATAGCACGCTTTCTGCCACTTTACACTTCTACAGCTTTATGTCCTTACATAGCAAACACTGTTTAAACGAAACAACAATAGAGGGAGTTAAAAAAAAGAGAACTTGAAAAAATTAGGTTTTTCCTCTGTAACAATAGAAATGCATCTAACATATAAAACAGCTGATACATGTTCCTTAGTGTAGTTTTATTGGAATCTTTAAAAATAATTTATGTTACTGAAATAGTCAATAATTGGATCCTTTTAGAGTTGTAGACATCTCTTTCTGTGTGTGTATGTATATATGTGTGTATATGTGTGTGTATGTATGTATATGTGTATATATGTATATATACACATACATATAGCTTACCAATGACGTTGAAATTCTGTAGGTACTACATTTGCATTATTTTTTAATGACAGTGATTTGTGTTAAACAAGGTTTTGTTCTTATACTGTACAAGTTTCAAAAGTTGAATAATGCAATCTACTCAACTGTCTTTGCTGCCCTCTAGTGCACAGTTTCTCTCAGTTTTCATAATTGCTAGGTTTCAAGCTGTATGTCATATACTTACTGGTTTATGGGTGTAAATCATACTTTTGTTAAACTTGACAAGGATACAAAGAAATACTTAAATTTCTCTGAGAGTTGTTCAGAAAAGGCTTGCTCTGTTCCAATGAAATGTATCTAGTAGAAATGGTATCCTGGAAGGTGAATTGCATTAAATAGTGTAACTTTAAAATTAAAAAAAATCAAAAGAAATAAATTAAGAGGAAAAAAACATCATTTCTAAAATTGAGAATTAAATTGTAGATTTTTTTTTTAAAAGAAGAACAAAATTTATTCAATTTCCATATCTGCTCTCTCAAACAAGTGATTCTGGACAATGAACAATCATAAAACAATGAAAAATAGTTTAAACGTAGTATAAAATTAAATATGCAAGGTGACAAAACATGTCATCATAGATGCTGACGTACCCAGGAAACAAGATCTTTCATGCACATGGAACCTCAGACCTTCAAGTAATATACAAGCTGCACTTCTTCATCAAGGAAGTAAGAAAAGGCTAAAAGGCTTGGGGTCATCCTGAACTCTAAAGAGCAACTCTACCAGGGATAGGGGATAGGGTAGAGAAGGCTCATAGTCCCTGCCAGCTGACATTCCTTGGCCATAGCATGCCCAATCTACTGGACCAAATTGGACAGGTAGAGACTATTTAAAACTAAATAAAAATGAAGCCAATCTCATTCCGTAAAGAGAATATTTCATAATCCAGGTAATTCCGCAGGATAATTTCTGTACCAAACTAATGTTCCCTTGGTGCAGAATTTATGTAGCTGTAGCTAAACACTCTTGTAAGTTTAATAGGAAAGAAATAATGTTTTTATTTGTCCTTAGAAAGAAATTAGAAGTTAGTGAAAAATAGAGAGTGCTTACCTGTTTAAAACTACTCTCAGTCTCTAAACCCTCTTAAAGGCACAATTTTCTTATGAAGTACATTGCAGTATTGTACATGGGAATTAACAAAGGCCTGGATCTTACTTCCTTGATGAAGAAGTGCAGCTAGTATGTTTCTGATACGCCTTGCTTACCAACTGCCTCATTCAGCAATCGTTCAAAGTTATGTCAGTTAAACAGTTGTGACTAATTTTCGCATTTATGAATGTTGCAGTGCCTTACAATAATGTGATTTCCCCATCTTGATGCTTCAGAAATGATGCACAATTATAACTGCTATGCAGCCATGTGATTGTCATTTGCATCCTTCCCAACTGGCTTCTGACAAGCAGAATTAATGGAGTACATTAAAGCACTATCACAAGTTGTAGTTACATGATGATTTAACAACAACTGCAGTGATTCATTTAATGACTGGGAAGTGATGTTATATGCACATTGCAGTCATATCATGTACACGTGCAGCAATAATATTGCTGGTCCCAATTGTGGTTGCTAATAAAGATTACCTGTAATGAAGATTGAGAGGTGGTGGTCCTAACTATTCTGCTATCTAATTTTTCTGTACCAGTGTTTGAATCATAAATGAGCAAACTATTACAGATCAGTCCTGGTATCAATTCAGCAGCGAGAATTCATTTTTGCTTGGATTGAGATTTAGCTTCTTCCCTGGGGTCATGCAGGTTTCTGCTGCCTTCATCAAATTGAAAGCAGTATTGCATTGTCATCACCACCAAACTCCCTCTTTGTGTATGATGTAATAATGCAAATACAAAAAAAGAGAAAAGTATTTACCTTGCAGTACTGCTTTCATCAGACATTTCATATGATCTCACTGTGTGCTGCTGCCTGGATAAATTTCTTTCTTATGTCTAGACAGTGATTGAAGACTTCTGGTTAAAAAATGAAATATCGTATTGTCTTTAAACATTTCTTTAAAAAAAAACCTGTAAATCAATTGTCGCCACCTCTTCCCAAGTAGATGTTAAAAGATGTAAAGAAGATACTAAACAATTGTGAAATTCTCTAGGTCAAGAGTACGCCAGTTCCATTTGGTTGCAATTATGTATCACTTGTTTTTTAAATGTCAAGTTGGGGACTACACAGTAAAGGGGTTCATTTTAAAACATTAAAATGGGAATGAAAATTATTAAATGCAAATTAAATTAAAGTAATTAAAAGTTTCTATTCAAAATACATTTTAGTCTATGCTCCCACACAAAGATACTATCAGTCTTTCATACTGCAATTAACCTGAAACTTTAAAATGGATTTGATAAATTACAGAAGGGAAGTATATTGTAAGAGAGAGAGAGAGAGAGAGATAGAGACAGAGAGACAGAGAGAAAGAGAGAGACCAGATGGCAGGGGAATGGAGAAGATACCGTATAAGAGGCTGCAGCTGACCAACAACATATATTTAACTCCTGGGCTGCAAGATCTATGCGTATGTTGTAGACCAAGAGACAAGACACAGTTTTCCAACATTAGAAGTCTTAGTGGAATTAAGAGAACTTTCAAAACAATGAAGGAAAAAGTTAATGTGATAACATATAGATAAATGGATTTAAAACACCACATATTTTATCTAGTACCCACAGACGCAGACATTTGTAGAAGTTATTTATGTTTGAGATCCTGCCCACCATATATTATTTATATTTTTTCCTCAGAGGAAAGCTTTTTAGTAACCAAATGTATTGGAACTAAAACATTAGTTACAAAATGTTCAAAGCATAGTGTCTGCAGATCATTAAAGTTATATTGCTAATATGCAAAATATCATTTGGGGCTATTCCTTGAAACTATGAAGCTATCATGGTTGCATTCACTCAAAAATTTTGTGCAAGTAACCTTCTGGGCACCCCAAAGTCATGTGTGTGGGTACTTAAAACTCTCCTCTGCTATCTTAGTGAAACTGTTTTCCGGACAGGCATATAAAGAAGTTCTCAGGAGGCTTTGAATCAGTTCCCTTTCAAGCATCTGGTTCTGCCTCTTGGTTTCAGTGAGTGGATCTGGAGAAGAAAATGAAACCTACTTTGCACAAGCTTCATAAAGAATGTCATATTAAGGATAAACACTCAAATATATGATAGGAACACAGCTTCTTTTAAATGCAGTTTTATGTCTATAGATAACAGGATTTAGCAAATGTATATGATAATAAAGATTAGACAATAGTGTAATTTTTGAGACAAGTGATACATAGATTATGCTATCTGTTGCCTATCACTGAACGTTTGTATAACATTGATATGTTGCTAATTGGATTGCCATTTGCTATTTAAAAGTATCCAGTATATTCTTATACATGCATAAAACAAAACTTTGTTTTACTGAGCAACCTATTGTTCCTCTGTTTGGATATTTTAATAGCCAAAAAACATAAATCTGGAGTTTGCCATGTTCTAAAAAGACTTATTAAATGCAGTGCATTAAACTTCCTAAATATTAAATAGAATTTTATTTGTCAAATTTAAACATTGTGTTTCTCACTCTCAATTAATTACTGAATTATTTGGCATAGGTATAGCTCTTAAGGTTTTGCTCTAAAATGAAAAACATGGTTGTACTCATGTGAGTATATTCTTCAGTAAATCAGAGAGCCTTTCATTTACTCTGCAAAAGCTTGGAATGTAATCTACCATGTTTGAGGGGGGGGGGAATCTATTGCAGTTAAATAGCAGTACTTCATTATAATTTTATCTCTAAATTAATTTAGAGGAACTTTAAGGAAGTATATTAATGGTTTATGAATTTCCGACAAACTAGAGGAGGCTTCTCATAATCTCATAATTCCAGTTTTATTACAGCTTTTGTTTATGAAGTATTTTGGATTTTAACCACTTTCTTCATTTCTTGTTGAAAAAAGTACAGTGGAATTGTACCATTGAATCAAAATCCAATTAATTAAATAAAATAAACATTTATGATAATAGTTTAACATATTTAAGTATGACATTTTATAAAAGAATTATAAAAGAAAATGTCCCATAGAGACAGTGGGTGACATGCAATATTATAGCAATGAAGTTTGGAAATGAGGATTAAGATTAGAAAAGAGAATGAACAGAAAATGTGGATTAAAAAAACATTCAGAAGAGAAATAGCAAACACAGAAAAACTAGAATTTTTTATTTTAGGAAAAAATGAAGGCAGAAAAAATTAGCAAAAACCAGAAAAAATGTATTGATATTTGGAATACTGAAGAAGATGTAAACTATACATTATTGACTTCAAATAGCTGGAGTCTCAAGTGACAATTTTTAATATGTAGATAAAAATTATCTCAGTAAAATTTGAGATGATTTCTTAATTAACAGATAGTCAGTGTTCAAATTATATATGAATTCAAATTGATTTCATCTTTGAGGGCAGTGGCTGACATTCAAAAGGAAATAAATTGTTAATGCAACTTCAGAATTAGAATTTTAAGATTATATGCAACTAACATCATATTATAAATAAACTAGAAATGTTTTTCAGGAACGCTTCCATTCATTAAAAATATAACTATTTTGTCGGTGCAAATATTTTATAGAAATGCAATTATGATCCAGAGTTTTAGATTATGTTAATTAAATAACTATAAATATAAACGAGGTAAAATGTTCTTGATACTTCTTCAGTGTGAAAAATGAGGTGTTTCGGCTAATAAGTATGCCTGAACACACACATAGACAGACATCACATCTATGTGTAAAATGGAAATTAACTGCTTTATAAGTACGTCATGCATAGAATTGCAGTTCTAGTTGTCTGTTTTAAAACAAGCAACATTCATTATGTGTTATTTGGTTTATCTTTTATTTTAAAATTCAGTAATTTTATCACTCCCTCTAAGGCACTTGGATTATTTATTGGATTGTATCCAGTTGAAACTTTACATAGAAAAATCTTCTGCTCTTGTGAAGTAAAGCATCCAGTTTTGGCTGCTTTAGCTTGCTTATTATGACAGAACAATATACTGCTCAAACATAGTTCCCAGTGCTTGAAAGCAACTCTTTGGAAACAGTTTCGTTATGTAGACAGAATTCTTTGAAATAAATATGTACTCTTACATAGGTATGTTTACTGCCACCACAAAGTTATCACTGGATATAATCCAATGTATGAAAATAAAAGCATTATTTATATCACAGTAGGATAGGGAAAAAGAATAAGAAGCAGGACTTAAGATGGAAAACTGTGTTGAAGAGGAAAAAAAAATCTGTAAAAGACCAATATCATTAAGCAGAATTTGTCTTATCCTCATAAGTGATAATTTAAAATGTTCTATGGATATCATCTAACATAATTTCCTAAAATGATTCCTCCCTGCCTTCAAGAACTGAAAAAAAATGTTCCTCATGATTGGATGCATGGCATTCATTAGTGATATTTGATTCTTTTCTATTAGTTATTGAAACATGCAGGACCATTTTGTAAACTTGCTGATGTCAGAATAGGTTTTGGAAGCATACTTGGTTGGTTTCATTTGGCCCCCAAAGCAAACTGAAGTTAGGGATTTTCTTCAAACTGAAGTTAGGGATTTTCTTTTTATTTGAATCATCTAAAATTAGATACTTAATTGAAAGGTTTTATAGAAGCAGCTCTACATTCTGATGGGGCTTTTTTTTGTGGACAGTAGAATGTGCCCTTGTAAAAGCACTTAAGGCATAGAACAGCATGTTAGTTCTTAAATAGCTTGGATTTTGTGCACATCCTCTACATCTGACTTCAGAAAGAGAGTAGGATTTCCTAATAATGTTTTCAAATGCTTCTATTCCATATGGGTTTTATGATTCATGATCTGGATTATCATCAGTTCTCTGTTTTACATTCCTGGCACATTACTGCCACTGATTGGAAATGCTTTTGTATTCTTTGCTGGAATTAACTCTGTTCCACAGTCCTGAAGCATCTGCTGAGCAGATACTTTTCTAAAAGCATCAGCAGGTTTTCTTCTTGCCCCTTTTATCATGATTTTAACAAACACTTTGTATACAAAGGAGAAAAGTTGGCCTTGCCAGTTGAGATGGATTTCTGAAAAAAAAAATAGTTTTAGATTTACTAAATACTTGTCCACTATAATCTTATGGCTATTCCACAGGGGACAAAAGAAAAGGGAAAAAATAAATTGTACTTTTGGAATAAGTAATCTTCATGGAGAAAGTTCCAGATTCAGTCCTTAATAGTGTTTGGTTCAAAGAGTGTTAAGCAAAAGAGCTAGAAAATATAGTTGTCTGAAGTCCTGGAACGTTATTAAATGGAATCACACTAGTGACCCCATAATATGAGTTAAAACAGATTTATATATCAGTTTTCTGTGTTTATAATTTTTCTTTTATGATACCTTTTCAAAATGTATTTGACTTTCTGCTATGATTTTGTAGAAATAGTATGCTTTGCTGTTACTAAAGATGTTTCCAAAGATATTTTGGATTAATTTGGTACAGTGAGCAATAAAATGAGCACCTGCCTGGACTCAGTCTTAGTAGTATTGACCCATTAAAAGAAATGAGAGAATAGTTCCATATTAGCAAATATTAATTGATTCTGGTAGATCTTTATGCATGACTAAAAATGGTTCAATCCAAAAGTAAAATTCTTTTTTGGTGGGGAAAAAATCAAGTCTTTGTTATCCTTATTATATGCTGCCAAACCTTTACAACTCCTGGCAGCTTACAAAGCAAAATAAAATACAATAAAATATCCGCCCATTCAAAAAATACATACATATCATCAAACCTTCATGAGAAATAAATGGAACCCCCTCAAACAATTAACATTTATTTTATAACTTCCATAACATCAGGGCTAACTCCAAACAAAAATTCCAAATCAACTCTAAGAATGAAAATTAAATAGAAGCAAAAGTTAATTTTTAAAAGTTGTATCACAAAAGTATTAAAAAAAACTTCAGCCTTTGCTAGCATACAAAAGTGGCCTAATTTAACTACTAGACGGATCCTAGAAGAATAGGTATCATGCTGGAAACATAATGTTTTTAGCCATCTCCACCCCAAACTCATGATAATATTACTAAAATTCTGAACATTTTCAGCTCTTTGTGTAACTTTTATCAGAGTTTGCCTGATGTACAAATAGTGAACAAGATGCTTTTGAGTCAGATGACCAACAGCCACTTCAAAATACCATATTTAAATATAGACATATATAAATATCATGCTAAACATTTCAATGGTTGTAAGGTAGGGAATGGAAAAATGGGAGAAAATTTGAATTAGAGTAATAATTTAAGTTTAAATTGGTCGTAAGTGGCTGACCAACCGCACTCAACATGTAGTCCTCAAGGGAACTGCAGCTACATGGAGGGAAGTATGCAGTGGAGTACCCCAAGGCTCTATTTTAGGCCCAGTACTCTTCAACATCTTCATCAATGATTTGGATGAGGGAATAAATGGGAAACTCATCAAATTTGCAAATGACATGAAGCTGGCAGGAATAGCCAACACTCCAGAGACAGGTTTAAGATACAGAAGGATCTTAACAAACTTGAACATTGGGCACTATCTAATAAAATGAAATTCAATAGTAAAAAGAGTAAGGTTCTACATTTAGTCAAGGAAAACGAAATGCACAGGTACAGTATAGGTGGTACCTTGCTCAATAGTAGTAACTGTGAGCAGGATCTTGGAGTCCTAGTGGATAACCATTTAAATATGAGCCAGCAGTGTGCTGCAGCTGCCAAAAAAGCCAACACAGTTCTAGCCTACATAAACAGAGGGATAGAATCAAGATCACATGAAGTGTTAATACTACTTTATAATCCCTTGGTAAGGCCACACTTGGAATACTGCATTCAGTTTTGGTTGCCACGATGTAAAAAAGATGTGGAAACTCTAGAAAGAGTGCAGAGAACAGCAACAAAGAGGATTAGGGGACGAGACTAAAACATATGAAGAACGGTTGCAGGAACTGGGTATGTCTAGTTTAATAGAAAGAAGGACTAGGGGAGACATGATAGCAGTGTTCCAATATCTCAGGGGTTGCCACAAAGAAGAGGGAGTCAAACTATTCTCCAAGGAACCTGAGGGTAGAACAAGAAGCAATGGGTGGAAACTAATCAAGGAGAGAAGCAACTTAGAACTGAGGAGAAATTTCCTGACAGAACAATTAAATTTCCTGACAGTTAGAACAATTAATCAGTGGAACAGCTTGCCTTCAGAAGTTGTGAATGTCCCAACACTGGAAGTCTTCAAGAATATGTTGGATAGCCATTTGTCTGAAACGGTATAGAGTTTCCTGCCTAGGCAGGGGGTTAAACTAGGAGACCTCCAAGGTCCCTTCCAACTCTGCTATTGTATTGTTATATTCAATGAGATTTGTTACTTTTTAATTTTTATTACTATTGAATGAAAAATAAAAAGTAACATACTACTCTTCAGTTTCTAAGACTGCCCCACTCATCAAGCAACTCTGCATAGTTTACAAGATCAAAAACATCAACATAAGAAAAGAACACCTCCCCTCCTCTGCAATTTACAAGGAATAGAATCTTTAACCATTTATTCCAGCATATTACAATGAAAGGTGCATGTGGGCCGGGGGTGGGGGAGAAGTGGGAGGCTTGCCAAGTGTCTTCATCTGAACAATACATTCCTTCCCAAAGCATTTGGGGATCTGTGGCCTGTAGAGAGGCTTTATGTGGCTGTTTTTGAGAAAAGGACACAGCTTGGGGAAATTCCTTGAACATCTGGTGCTGTCCCTTTTGGGGAATGTCACTACTGGTTTTAGGTATGTTTTGCTTGCATTAATATGTTTTATAAAGTACTCTTTCAAATGCTTTGAAGTGCATCAGTGTCTCAGCATTTTTTTAAAGGTAATCCCCCCCCCCCCCTTTTGTTTGTTTGCAGGATGAAGATGAGCTGGATTCCCACACCATGGTGAAGACTACATCTGATACTGCTGGTACAATGAGGGCTACAAGTACTATGAGTGACAGTGCTCAGACCATGATTGAACATAACAGCACCATGCTAGAATCTGATTTGGGGACCATGGTAATAAATAGTGATGATGATGATGAAGAAGATGAAGATGGAACCATGAAAAGTATGTTTCATTTTTCTTTGTAAAAGAAACATTCTAGATGCTTTTTATTTCAGCCCTGTAACCAGTGAATACTCACTTTAATTCAATTAAATGTTAGAATCAAGACCATTATATTTTTGGCTAAAATATAATTGGCTACTAGCTACATTTATGTGGTTTGTGCAAGTTGAAATCAATCTGTATATTACATTTTTAAAATTTTCCCTGGCAACTGCTTTCCAATGGTTTGTTCACTTGAGCTACCAAGACATAAAATATGAACCATAAAAAACACTCCGAAATGTGAATTTCTTTTGTAAGGCAGGTTCAAGATCCCCGAATTTCCATCTTTGGAATTGTAATTCCTTTGCATGCTTTATGCTATGTTATGGAAATCTATGTTTTTAAATATTAGTGTTTTATTCAAGCTGGCAATGCAACAATTTAGTGTAGAAAAAAACGGAAAAAATGACAACATATACTACAAGTTATAGAATGTTTTAAATTAAGGTCATTTTAAATGAATACATACAATGTGGTATATCATTCAAATATGATCCCATTTTGGATAAATTTAACAACACACATAATTTTAAAATCAAAAGTTATAGTTCAATAATGATAAGTATGTTTAAAACATTCTTGAATATTACCTTTTAGTTGTTTGAATTGATTTAATTGTCTGCAGGATTCTATTTTTTGTTAAACATGCTGCTTGTCTTCAGTTTACCTTAATACACAGTATCTTCAATTATTCATTGAAAAATTTCTGAATGAATTTTCTTGCCCTTAGGTTAAAATAAGATTAGAAGATTTTAAGTTTTGAATTAAGCAATAATTTCTTGCAACACATTTCATTCTTTTGATTAATGTGTGGAGCATCAATCTGCTGGAATTCAGGTGGAAATGGGTGGTCTGATTCTCAAAAGTATAAATTGCAGCAGAATTATCCCATCTGATGGTTATCTTGCCATATGTCTGATGACGCACATATGATAAAATTGTTCCTATATAAACTGTTAGGATAAACTCATTAAGTTTTATATACAATATTAAAATTATGTAAGTTTAAAACTTTTCAAAACATATGTTTTGTGAAGTGCATAATGGTAGATGGCAACTAGATCCACAGCTGTATTAATTTTTTACAGTGTGTCAGGGATTTTTAACTTCATTAGAAAGATAATACATGTAGTCCTTGATTTAACAACAAATGGTCACTAAGCCCCTGCACAGTACCCTTACTTGTGCCATTCCCCACCCCAAACCCACATAGCATCTCTTGCATGCCCCATGTACAGTTTTCAATTTGTGCTGTCCCTATTTTGCATACTTTGACCAGTGTGGCACCTCTGGTGTACCCATACACATCCCACCTATCCTGCGTGCCTTTCCCAACCCATGCAGTACCTCTTGGGCATTCCCATTCACTCTTCTTGACCCATGCTATCCCTCCATGCACTGCCCCTGACCTGCATGGCACTTCAACTGGCCTGACCAGCACTTCTCACATACTTACGATCCCCATGCATTCTTCTTGCCCCCCCAGTGAACTTATGCAACACCTCTTGTGTAGCCCCATGTACTATTCTTGATTTGCACCATCACAGTCTCCCTCCCTCCCAGCATCCCACCTCAGGAACAACCACTTACCTGCCTTCTGACTTTGGACTTCTTACTGGCTTCCCCAACTTTCTCCCTGTAAGCCTCCCACAAGCAAAATATATTAGGAAGTTTGAAATCACTCCTGTTCCCATTGCTTTTTTGCCCACCCATGGTTATTCTTAGTATTACTGTAATTCTACCTTAAGACATTTATTAAAAGAAGTTGGCTTGTTTGATTTATTGTAATTTTTTACTTTGAAGGCAGGGATTCTTAATAGTTCTCTTGCTATTATTGTAATAGGATTATAAATGTTTGATCTTTTTCTTCCAAAATGTAAGTTTCCGAAGGTGACTTTTGAGTTGGGAATTAATTCTGATAATATATTATTCATAATATATTTTTCTCCAATATTCAGCCAAAGTAGTAATGAGTGAATTCTGAAAATGACTATGACACCTTGAAAGTCAGATATCATCGTTTAATGTGATACTTAAAACAATTATGAACATTTAATTAAATGATTTCATGCACTTCTATTGTATAGTATTGTAATGGGGAAAAAAAGAATTTCAAGAATTGGCATTGTTTCCTTTTCCTTTAGCAAATTTGTGTTTAATCATCAGTGATAGGTTTGAAAAATTGAGAAATAATATGCACCTGCTATTTCTACAAGAACATGATTATTTTTTCCTTATGAGGCAAAATGTATCTGGAATCACAATTTTTCCTTCAGTACCTTGATATATAATTGGATGATTTTAAGAATCTTTACCTTAAATAGCCAAATGTTATTATTTTCCTTTGGACAATTACATAATTATTAATTTAAAACCATGAATTATATGACTTTTTTATGAGAAATTAATTTAGCATTATTCATAAGTAAATTCTTTCTTGAGTTCAGATCTGGTGATTTAATGAAGTCATTGGTCTAGTTTTCTTCACCAAAGTATGAAAGTATTTCATTTTCTTTTTTTATATATATTTTGCAATGTAATTTATTTTTCTTCCTTGCTTCTCTCTTGCTCTTGAAGGTCTCCCATCTCAGCAACTAGGATAAGTTACTAGTTTAGCTTACTATCAGGTCAACCAATGGTGTCACTTGCTAAATATAAAGGAATTACATTTCAGTCTAACTTCAGTGCATACATTGGTTATAGATAACTTATTTGTAAAGTAAAGGTAAAGATTCCCATCACACATATGTGCTAGTCGTTCCTGACTCTAGAGGGCAAGTTCTCATCTCTGTTTCAAAGCTGAAGAGCCAGCGCTTTACAAATATATCTTCTTGGTCATGACTAAATGCCGAAAACGCACGAAATGCTGTTGCCTTCCCAACAAAGTGATCCCTATTTTTCTACTTGCATTTTTATATGCTTTCGAACTGCTAGGTTGGCAGAAGCTGGGACAAGTAACAGGAGCTCACTCCATTATGCGGCACTAGGGATTTGAACCTCCGAACTTCTGACCTTTTTGATCGACAAGTATCTTAGCCACTGAGCCACCACGTCCCTAACTTATTTGTATACTGCTTTAATTATAATATTTTGTGTGGTTCCATTGTACTTCTATTTGGTTGTACTGTCACTATAACACCTTACCTTAATTTCTAGTAAAAGCAAGCATTAATACTTTTAAAATTTGTTAACTTTCAGATAGCTCAATCACTTTGAGCTCTTTGGTTTTTCTTCATATTTTGACTATTTTCTTATTTTCAAAACAGGAAACGCTACATCACCACAGGCTCAACGACCTTCATTTATGGACTATTTTGATAAACAGGATTCCAAAAATAAGGCCCATGAAAACTGCAACCAGAATATACACGAATCTTATCACATAGCGAAGAATATTTTCCCTGATAACTGGAAAGTTCCCCAGGATGGTGACTTTGATTTTGTAAGTTCTTATATACAGTTTGCTTTCCAAATGTTGATGGATTTTATGTGGATATTGCTGATGTACTATTTCTACATGATATAAGTATATACTTACATATTTTTCTTTCTGGCTGGGAATTATGTGAACATGGTATATATCTTCAGCGCATATTACATTATGCACTGTGTTAAACATAGAGCAATAGCATACGGATAGCATCCATATTCATAAGGAATATTTCTTTATGTAATCGGAGAGTAAAATCTTCAAATAGAAGCAGCCTGCTCATTCTCTTTGGTTTTCTATCTCTAAACTGATAATCTCATACATTTTGGACTAAGTGTAATACTTTATTCCCATATTCTCTAAAATACAGTTCCTCTGTATGTATGTTTAGAATCATTTCTTCCTACACTGGAGGAAAGCCTGTTTCAGTCCAAAGATTTTAAAACTTGGAATCAGGAAACAATTTTTGAATTACTATGAAACATTAGAAAGTCCTTGAAAATATTACATGTGCAGAAAACAGAAGAAAGAAATGTTTGGAGATCCCTTTCCCTCAGAACCTTCATTGTAATTATCTTACTTTATCCTCTACTTATTGTAGGACTTCTGGAGAAGTATTGAAGTTATACTGCAGAATAAATTGTCTTTTTTTTTAAAAAAAGTTTCCACTCCTAAAAGCTTTTCCTGAGTTAAAGAGCTTTATAATGTTAAAAGGCACAATTGGATACAGTCTATTGTTTAACATGCCACTCTAAACTGGAAAATAAAGTTGACAAATAATTAAAATTTACAGTACAATTTTTCAACTACCCATTATAGTATTATTTCTTCTCCTTATGGCCTAACTCTGGGATGGCAAACCTATGGCACGGTGGCACAGGTGGCACACGGAGCCATTTATCTGGGCACGCGAGGCGAGTTCAGTCTTTTTTAAAGCCATTTTCCGCCCTCTGCAGGCTCCAGAGGCTATATAGGAGCCTGGGGAGGGCAAAAACCATCTCCTCCCCCCTCTGGGAGGATGAAAAACGACCCAACAGACAAACCGGAAGTCACTTCTGGTTTGCTCGTAGGGCTATTTTTAGTCCTCTGGAGGAAGCCTCCTGAAGGCCCTTGAAGCTCCAAAGTGCAAAAAACCAGCCCTATGGGCAAACCAGAATTTCAGGAACGATTTAAGCTCTCCAATTCCAATTTGTCCGTTGGGTCGTTTTTCGTCCTCTGGAGCATTCAGGGAAGTCTCTGGAAGACCCCTGAAGGCTCTAGAAGATTTAAACTGGCCCTACGAGCAAACTGGAAGTCCATTTCTGTAGGACTGTTTTTTTGTGCTCCGGAGGCTACAGGGAAGCTCTTGAAGCCTCCGGAGGGCCTCCGAAGTGGGGGGGGGCTGTTTTTGCCCTCTTGAGGCTCCTATAAAGCCTATGGAGCCTGGGGATGGCGAAAAAAGCATGCAAAAAATGGGGGGGGGGAGCGCCTGTCATGCATGCATGCATGCATGTGCGCTGGGGTATGTGTTGCACATTGCATTATGGGTGTGGCACTCCCGCGCACAACCCCCCTGCATTCCCCCTGCTTATGGCATGCGAGCCAAAAAACTTTCGCCATCGCTGGGCTAGCTGTTCCTTTCTTTCCATAACTGAAGAAATTATTGCATCTAACTTCTCATTAGGAAGTTAGGATATTTGTGAATATTCATTATTGTCAATGACTTTAGATTTTTAGAGAGAAATTAATAGACATATTTTTATAAGTATTTTCTGTGTATTCTCAATCTTGTATAAAAGTTCAGGCTACTCATAAGATTTCCACTTTACTGCATAAAGGGTAGCTGTTAATAAAGCTGTTACTTTATGTATAGCAACATTTATTCATGTTTATAAAATACTTGACAGGTTTTTTTTTATTAGTGAACATATTTTGAAAAATATCAATCACTTTTTTGCTTTTTTCCCTTCAAAAGTACATGAATTTAGATTAATTTTCCAAATTAAAATACCTTAGATAGTCTGTATGTTGTTAACAATTGTGAATAACTTAACATTTGCTGAGGAATAGAGAACAGTGGAGCAAATATTTTATACTTGTTTAAAAATATCTTTAAAAAAATTGCTGGCATACCTTTATGCAGTTCATAAAAAATACAAGACTTCTGCCTTTTCTTTTTTGTCAATTTTCTCCCCCAAAGAGATGTGATTAATGTGTTTTTATCACTAAATATAATCAAAAACAATTAATAGCTATTTCAAAATGGAATAGCAATTTAAATTCTAAATTGGAAAAGTAGACTAATATTCAGGATCATTCTAAAGTGATTAATTTGTATCAGTCTCATAATAAAGAAAGGGAGAAGATTGTTTCTGTTTACCAGTAGTCACTTCATGTTCAGTAAAATCCAAGCAAAACAAAACAAAATCCATTAAAATTATGTTAGATATTAATCAACCCTTACATAAATTAAGTAACTGTAAACTATACTGAAAATCTTGCATGAACTTAATATGGTCAAAATATACATTAAAAATATCATTCCTGCAGAGTATTGTGTTTCTCATCAGCAATCCCTTCTAATTATGATGATAGCAAACTTGAACAGTTTCTTTTTATTAAAAGCTGTTTATTTTAACACTCAGCAAGTATAGCATTTTTTTTCCTGTTGAGATTTTCCAATAATGCAACCTCCCATGTTATATTGAACTATGTCAGAAATAAGTAATTGAATCTCAAGGACCTGAGTATAAGCCTTATTGTAATTTTGTACCTTCTAACCATGACATTAAATTAATCTTTCTAGTAAAAGTCATTTTGTATATATAATTATGTAGAACTTAAAAGCATCTTGACAGAATGGAAGGAACCTAAGAGAATTTTCAATAAAGTATAACCTGCTCTGAGATAGTAATATTTATTCTTTTCTTTTAGCACCATAGATTGACATGGAAAAGATAGAATATAGAATAGAATAGAATAGAATTCTCTATTGGCCAAGTGTGATTGGACACACAAGGAATTTGTCTTTGGTGCCTATGCTCTCAGTGTACATAAAAAGAAAAGAATAAAAAAATCATCAAGAATCAAAAGATACAACACTTAATGATAATCATAGGTTACTAAATAAGCAATCAAATCATACTAGGAAACAAATAAAACAATATTAATTATAGAGATACAAGGTTATAGTCATAAATGGGAGGAGATAGGTAATAGGAAGGATGAGAAGAATAATAGTAATACAGTCTTAGTAAATATTTTGACTTGGTGCCATCACTGCCTTATAGCATCGTTTTGAGGGTAGAAGTTGAAACAATTCATGTCCAGGATGTGAGGGGTCTGTAGATATTTTCACAGCCCTCTTTTTGACTCGTGCAGTAGAATATGAGATTCTGAAATGCATTAGTGACCTTTAGAATCTTTACAAATATTTCTCAATCAGTTCTTAAACAATAATTTTAGTGTATATTGTCTATCTTTTAATTGTACAGAGACTAGAGAAAAAAAGTGGGGAAAACTCACTTAGCAATTGTCTCACTTAGCAACATAAATTTTGAGCTCAGTTGTGGTCATAGGTCAAGGACTACCTATTTAATGTTTTTTTTCTTATACTAAAGCTGAAGCAATCATGTTCTGTAAAATCAGTTTAGCGTATATTGTTTTATTTCTTTGAATGTGGGTTTTTGAGTATTTTTTAAAGTCTAGTATGTATCCCATGGACAATTTATTATTTGTATTTCTATTATTGTTTTGACAATAGATCTTAGATAGTTATAAAAGAGGCATTAGCTAGAAAATGATGTAATAATGCAAGTTATTCATATTTGCATTATTATTTTAACAATGGATCTAAAATATAAATCAGGCATTAGTTAGGAATGAACTAGCTATTTAAAGCCTCATCAGCACTAATGTAATTAATTATCTTAACTGTATCTATGCAATGTGTTGTTTTTTTCTGGTTAGGATAAATAAAAAGTTAGACAAGGCAAATGTATTTTACATTAGTGCTTTTGGGAGAAAATGTTTTTTTTTGCTAAAGTCCATATAGATATGGTCCCAGATTGTTTCATATTAAATAATGAACATGTAGATCATGTGTTGCCATTATACTATTGAAATAGATATATTTTGGTGGATCATTTTTTCTATTTTTGGTAGAAAGTAATCTATTAAAAGAGATAAAATTCTGGAGTGACTTCCAAGTGCAGCAAACATGTTAAAATACAATTACTGTAAAATGATGACATTGTAAATAGGAAGTGCTTATCTGCATTAGCAAGATAAAGCTAGCTAGTGATTATATAATAGAGTAACAGATTAGGGATGTGTGAAATAACTACTGTTTTCCAGACCTAAAATAGTTAAAAGAATTGGTGAAAGATTCTCTTCTTTTCACAGCTTTATAAGATGTAAGTTTATGTTATTGTAAGCCATAGTTAGCATTACATCTAAAATAGCTATAGAAGAAGCTGAGAAGTTGTAATTGGGATTTAAAGTGTCAGAGCCACTTCAATATTAAAGGAGGCTGCCTTTTCCCTCAACCGTTGTCCTCCTTATCTAGAGGGTATTAGGAATGATGAGGAAAAAGAAGAAAAATGGTGAGGAAGAATTGCCTAAGCTTGCTGGTTCATGAGTTTATACAATCAAATACAGAGTGCGCTTTCTTGTGCTAGATCTTTCCAGGATTATTTTAAGATGTCAGACTACGACTTAAAAAAAACATATTGTCTTCATTATAATTAGCCCATAAAACAAGCTACAATGCATTTTGTAACTATTTGGCAGCTTTGAGGGTCAGTAAGGTTATAGAAACTGGTTGCCAGCATTCCTACTATTTAATTATAGGATTATTATTTCTGAATAATTTGAAAAGCAATGAAAATAGAAGAAAATGATGAGAATAAAGAAATAAAAGCAGCTCAGTTATATTTGTCACTGTTGCCTTAGTAACTAATTGTTCATATTAATATCTCATGAACTTCTCTGTAGTTTCTTGAATTTTCAGATAGCTTTGAAATACCTTCAGCTTGATTACAAACATGAAGATGTTTTCCAAAGATGAGACTAACTGAGTTTTGAGATTCAAAATTCCACTTGTTTAATATGATTCTACTAATGGAGGATGAAACTTTCCATCCCGTATAAACCTGTGTTTTTCCATCCAACTCTGAACTTTGCAATACCCCTTGAGGTTGTTGTCTGAAAGATTATTAATAGGGTTGTATTCATTTTGTATAATTTTCAGATTTAATACTCTTCTATATCTTTAAATACATATATCCAGAACATGAATGCTTGTGAAACACTTATACTGTATTTCATTAAGTGAACATTACATTCCAGTCCTAAACATATATTGTATGTTGCTAAATTCTGTATAAAACCAGTAGTCAAATAATTATAAGTACATAATCCTGACATTGTTAAAAAGTTAAATTTTCCTCATAAGAAACATTGAAATAATTATGGCATAATCTGCTGCTATTACTTCAGATTATTAGTTTTGTATGTGAGTTGATTATATTTCAGATTAGCATATTGTTTGGGATAACCATTTTAGTTCAATAATAATTGCAATTCTTGCCCTACAAAATATTTCAGGTGGGAATAGCAGTAAAAATCTTTTCAGTGTTTTGTATTTATAAATTAGAAGCTATGTACAGGCATTCTGTCTTTTATTACTGCTCCCCTTCTTTCCAGATTTTCTTTAAAAAGTGTTGGTAGAAAATAGCATTAGTGTACATTTCTTCTCCAAACTACCGCAGGAAGAAAGTGATCGGCAAATAAAATTTAGATGTTGCATCATCAACATAGGAAGCAATAAGTAAAGCATCCAAGACTGTCACTGTCATAATTATATCCTGAAATTACATGAATTATTTTACGGAGGGATAGTATCAAGGTCATGTAAAGTGTTAGTACTGCTTTATACTGTTTAGTAAGACCAAACTTGGAATAATGCATCCAGTTTTGGTCACCCGAAAACAAAAAATATGTTGAGATTCTACAAAGGGTGCAGAGAAGAGCAACAAAGATGATTATGGGGCTGTGGTGCATGGTTTCAGGAACTGGGTAAGTCTAATCTAAGAAGAGAAGGACTATGAGTTACATGAGAACAGTCTTCCAATATTTGAAGGGCTATTACAGAGAAGACAGGGGTCAACTTATTCTCCAAAGCACCTGAGGACAGGACAAGAAGTAATGTATGGAAACTTATCAAGAAGAAATCCAATTTATAACTTAAAGAGAAGTTCCCTTATAGTTAGAACAATTAATCAGTGGAACAGCTTGCATCCAGTAGTTGTGGGTGCCCTATCAGTGGGGGATTTTAAGAAGAGATTGGACTTCCATTTGTAATGGCACAGTGTCTCCTGCTTGAGCAGGGATTGGACTAGAAGACCTCCCTTCCAACTCTATTATTCTGTATTCTGTAAATTAGAATTGTATAGCTATCCATCTCAATCCAGGTGTCTCTGGGCAGCAAACAATATTGCAATTATGAAAACCAGAAAACTGTGGAAACTTTAGCTGATGTAGGGTTTGACAGTCCCAAGGATAGGCTCTGATTCTGTATTCATCAGATAGAGATAGAGAGGGATGACAACCTGTTGCTTCATGAATTGTAGCTGAGAATCTGCTAGCTTTTCCTCTTTAATTTCAGAGCCAGAGGAACCATTCCAATGAAAGAAGAGGGAAATCCTGAATGAATGTCTTTTCCATTATACTTAAGCCATGAACATTCATGCCATCATACTTCAGATAGCTTTACAGTTATGTTAGAAATATATATTGGCAATAAAAGAGTACAAACAAAATGTGAAAAATGAATGTGGGAGAGTTAATGGAGGATATCAGATATGTAGGCAGTTACCCTCTCTTCACAGTTGTTCTTTCCACTCGTTTCATCAGCTGCTATGGCAACAGCCTGCTGGTGATCTTAAACAAGTTGGTTAGTGTAAAACTAGTGAGAGAAATTGTGGATAGTTCTAGGAATTGGACTTGTTTTCTGTGATTAGAGAATTGTTGCCATAGGAACTGCAGCAGAGAACAGAATTACAGTTTTAAGTTTTCATTGGCTTCACGGAGTCAAGCAAATTGGCCCTTTAATGGGCATGTGTTCCAGATTTTTCCCCTTGTCTGTCTTGTTCATATGGATCATTTGCTGCTTCTACAGTAATCAAGCTGGATTGAACGCTCTCCCTCCCATGTACATTTTTTTCAGGGTTTAATCATTCCTCTGCAAAAGTTGAGGGTGGGAAGAAATATCAGTGAAGTTTGAATAGCGGATGAAATTAAAGGGCTTTTGGGTGAGGCGTTACCTTTGAAAATGAGGTAATGGAGAGACTTTTTGAAAAAGCAACAGATTGGCTACCCTAAGCTGTTCAACAGCATTTATTTTGAACTTTATCCAGAATTCAGAGGTCATCCTGCCAAGCTGCTCATCGCAATCAAAACATCACTTCTACTTTTTTTCACGATAAAAATAAAAACAAGGAAAATACAGTGACACATCTATTTTAGCTTTGAATACCATTTTTTCAATTTTTACCCTCCCTCTTTCCCTCAAAAGATGAATCCAGTTTTCATATGGTACTTCCAGTCCCCTTAGATCAAAAATATAAAAAGCAATGGAACTATGACTTACGTTTGTTTTATTGGGGAGGGAGAATTATTAACCTACAGGTCTAATCAAACTTACCAGTCTTCTTCATGTTGTTATGGGCATTCCCTTCTTTGTGCACAACCATAGCACAGAAATGCCCTACCACCATTTTTTCAGTAAAGTTGAGGACCAACTGGGATTTTTTTGTTTTTCCAATTCTTATTTATGCATATAAACCTATATATATTATAATAATGTTTAAAATATTATCACATACACCCACACACATCAGGGGTGGGTTCCTACCAGTTCTAACATCTTCTATAGAAGAGGTTCCACAAATCTACAGTGCCGTTTAGAACCGGTTCCAGCTCCCTTCCCCCGCCCGTCCCCACATCAAGATGAAGAACGAGAGGAGGAATTATGGGAGTTGAAGTCCACAAGTCTTAAAGCTGTCAAGTTTGAACACCCCTGGGTTTTTTTTTCTAAAGGGTTAGGGGTTCAAGGGTCTTGTAACTTGACAGCTTTAAGACTTGCACACTTCAATGCCAGAGTTCCTGAGCCAACATTTTGGTTGCTAAGCAAGAGTGTTGTTAAGTGAGTTTCACCACATTTTACAAGTTGGCCACGCCCACCCAGTCACATGGCTGACAAGCCACTCCCACCCGGTCACATGGCTGAAAAGCCAAAGTGTATGTGGAAAAAGACTTTCTGGAGGAAAATGGAAAGTAGGGACAAAGGACTAAGCATGTCAAAGGTAGAATTTGAGGTGACCTGTCATAATAGGAAAATCTATTCTGCCTCACAGATAGTTCATCTTCAAACTGAGTTCAAGGTTATTAATTAGTCCTGATTGTTTTATTTTCTTGTCTTGTCTTGTTGAATATTGTCCAGGCATAATACATATTTTCAATATATTTTCAGGTAGCTCTGGTTTCCTGCAGGAGCCTTGAGTGTGACAATAATCAGCTACAGCAGCTGCCTTAAACTGGATGTCTTAATCTACAGTTCCTATAATTCTCAATTAGTCTGTTTAATGGCAGTTTTAGCCTAATATACCTGGAAAGGACCCAGTTAAGAAAGGTTGAACTATAGTTATCCCTGTTCTGGCTAAGATCAAGGAAAAGCTAAGCAATACTACAGGCCAAGAATTTAAAGAACATTAGTTAAAAAGTTATGAAAGTTTAAGGATTTTTCCTTGTGCTTTTTTGGGGGTGGCTTTTTGCTGTTTTACAATTATCATAACATTTCTGAATATATTAATTAAAGATCTAGAATTAAAAGCTTTTTTCCCTCAGAGTGAAATCCTTTTTTCAGTGTCTACCAATCAGGATGGATAGAAATTGCTGATATTTTTCAAAAAAATAGATTTTTAAAAATTTAAATTGGATTTTTAAAATTTTTATTAAAATTTTTTAAAATGCTTTTGGAGTAAAAATCTATCTAAAGATAGTTTTCCACTTAGGATGCATTAATAATTTAGTTTATTCAGCATAAAGCAAAGCTTAGATATGTAGCATGAGGCTGTATATTCTGCAATATTTATATTTTTTGTAAATTCATTCAATGAATCCAAGCTCTGCAAACTAGATAAGAATCCTTCATTTTGTTTGCAAATAATAATATTAAAGATTCTAACTACCAGCAAGAATGAGTCCTTACATTTGAAGACCACCTGTCATTTCAGATCCATCATGGCAGTGCCTATTAGCGGGCATCTACTCGCCTGCCACGTCCCTCATCTTGTTGTGTCATTGCCACCTCACCAGCCATGAGTGGGACAGTCGGTGAATCAACAGTGGGTCAGAGCAGGAGCCGCAGCAGGACAGAGATGGCAGTTGCTCTTTAAAAATTATGATTTAAATTGGGTGTCAGATTTAAATCAAGGCTTTTAACTAGTGGTTTAAATCATGATTTAAGTCAAATCCACCCTGCTACAAATTGATGTGGAAAGTACTTTTTCATTGTCTCCTTCCTAGGGTTGACTGGCCCAAGGTCACTAGATGGCTTTGTGTCTAAAGGAGTACTAGAACTCATGATCTCTGGTGCTATTTGTAGGCACCATTTGTAGGCACCAGGCTAGAAACAGAGATTGTGAGTTCTAGTACTCCCTTAGACACAAAGCCAGCTGGTGACCTTGGGCCAGTCAGCCCTAGGAAGGAAGCAATGACAAAGTACTTTTAAAATCTTTCCAAGAAAACTGCAGGGACTTGTCTGATTTGAAGGTACCAAAACAAAATAAACACCCAACAATCCCAAATTGTCATAACATTTTTTTAAGTTCTCCCTTTTATTTCGTCTACCTTTTCAGAATTGCTGTTGCAGCACATCTTACAGCACAGTTTTTGTCTTTTTAATTATTTGCTTGTGATGAGATTATTAAAGCAAAAATACTTAATTAGGTAATTTTTCTTTTTGAATTGCTATAATTGGAGGGAGATATTTTTATAGAAACATATGTTACATTTCACACACAGATGGTAACCTAAGATCCTCTATATAAAACATCAAAAGAGTTTTTTAAATTCAAATGCTCTGATTTTCACACATAAGCTTGTTTGAAGTTGTTGATCATCCATGCCTACTCAGGCAGAATGTGCTGTCTTACAAAATAGTTATTTGCATATATTTTTTCTAATTGAAAAACAGACTTAATTTCTGAGTTACCAAGGATGAGAAATATGTACGTTTAAGGTAGTGTACTTTATTAGGTTAATAAACAGCTTCTCTCGATCCCTTTTTACTAATACTCTGCACCAAGTTCAGTTGAAGTTTTTCTTAAACCCAGTGATTGAAATATATGATATAGGTGCCATTTCAGAATGCTTGCTATCGTTGCTAGTATTTTAACTTTTGAAACGAAATTGTACTGGTTTATTCTCAATCTGTCAGTACTTAAGAAGGTCATTTTCCTGGACATACCAGGTTCTAAGTCAACCCAGGAAATTCATGTGCTATTGCTACCTGGAGGCAGTGCTTTTGTTTGCACTGAAGTCCAAAACAATTTGGACTTAAAGTTTTGGCATTTAAATATTGAACAAAATACCTCAACCAAGCAAATAAACTGAGCAAAAAAATGAGCAAAAACCAAACAAAAACTTAGGAGCCTATTTGGTGTATTGATTAAGGTGCTTGGCTAGGAACTGAGAATTCTGAAGTTCTAGTCTTGCCTTAGGCATAAAAGCCACTGGTTAAATTGGTCCAGTCACACACTCAGTGCAACCCACCTCATGGGTTGTTGTGGGTGAAGTAAGAGAAAGGAGTATTATGTACATTTGTGGCCTTGAGTTACTAATAAAGTGGGATACAATTCTAAAAATACACACCACACCAATAAAATGAAAATTTGATACTCTCATCTGTTCGTGCCACTAATAAATCCATTACCAAGTATTTCATAAAATATAGTACATTATATAATCTCTACAGAAAGGGTATTAAAATGGCAAAATACTGCTAGCCTTTTGCATAATTGGCATTGAATCAGTGAACAGAGTTGAAAGATTTTACCAGAACATAAAAAGTGCAATATATTTAATAAGATTCTTAATTTTTAAATAGTATGGCTGATTCAACGGTCTTCTTCCATAATGTTTATGTCAAATACATTTACAAGTACAGCTGCATCCCAAATTTATACTTTTTCTTCCCTGTGAATGTAAAGCTATTTTAACATGATACATTAGCTTTCTAATCAAGAACCAGATGGTTTACTTTTAAACCAGTGTGTAGAGTCTGTATTTATGTTTGTAATAAAATATTCCCCTAAAATACTTAACCAGGTTTTGATAAAAACAAATTTTGAGGGTAGTTTGCTTGTATATGAAAAATCCACATATTTTGTATATTACTATACTTAAGTGCCTGCAGGAATTCACCACCACTGCCACCATCATAATAGTCTACTCTTTGACAGTTAATTAACTGCTATTAGGGTTGAATAATCACTTGCCAAAAATATCCTGTTCATATCTGCCAAGCTGATTACAGTTAGAAAAGGAAACTAATCATATGATATTTGCAACATTCATTAAAATATCAATGGCGTTCTCATTTTTTTGTCATATTTTTGAATATATTATGTAGATTTTTTTGGGGAAAAAATACTTTAAACATTTAAAGACCTTTTAGCATTTTGAGGAAGTGTAGTTGCTTCAAAATTTTTCCTACATATTATTTTATATAAGGATACATGGATAGAAAGTTTATCTCTTTGTATATGCTTGTACTTGTGCGATGCTGATTTTGCTAATATTCCAGTATGTCTCCATCCACTCCAGTCACCCTCAGAGTTTGGTTGTGTTAAATCAGAGCTGTCAAACTCGTGGTCCGCGGGCTGGATGTGTCATGCGCTGGCCATGCGGTTTAGCAAAGGGGGAGGGGGAAGTCCTGATACATCATGTAATGACATGAGTTTGACACCCCTGTGTTAAATGCTAGATAAATATGTAAATTAAAATAATATTAGTATCTGATACTATTTAACATCTTTATCCATATTATCCAGACATATTTAATATGTATTCGAATTTTTGAAGGAGATTTGTGGGAAAAATTATATTACTAGCATTCATTGAATTTATGACATACAGTATGTACTATTGCAATCATTCTAATAGAGTACTTTCAGTGCTGGACTTGAACCTAGGAAACTTAAGTTCAATTTCTGTTCTACTAGGAAAATGGCTGAGTGTTTTTTTGTAATTGTTCCCTCTCTGCCTTAACCTCATAGGTTACATTTTGGGGAAAGTTAGCATGGTCTTTGTATTGCCTTGAGCCCATGAAAAAGCATCAAGCTAAAAAGTTAAAAATATACTAGTTTTTAATTTTATATTTGCATATGCCAAGGCAAGCATATGCCAAGCAGATATACTCCATATGTGAAATCCCAAACTTTAAAATAAAATTAAATCTATAAAGAACATGGTTTATAGTATATTGCAGTAGATAATGCTTTTGCAGATCATCTAACATAGATTAGAGCATATGGAAAAAGAGAAGCCAGATGTTTAAGCTGGCTTTAGAATAGGCCAAGGAACATGAGACATTTCTGATTTATGCTGGATAACTGAGAAAACAAGGAATAGTAAAAAGATGTCAGTTGGCACTTCATTGATTACAGAAAGACCTTTGATTGTGTGAATTACACGAAGCTTGGAATGTGCTTAGAAAAAACCGCCAATCCTAGAACATTTTGTTGTCCTCATGCTAAACCTATACATTGACCAAGAATCCATAGAATCAATTGAACATGGTGAAATAGTGCCTTCAGGTTGGCAAAGAAGTGGAAAAGGACTGCATGCTGCTTCCTTATTTATTCAACTGATCATTTGATATGCTGAATATATATATGTGTGTGTGTGTGTGTGTGTGTGTGTGTGTGCGTGCGTACGTACGTACATACATACATACATACATACATACATACATACATACATACATAAAAAATGTAAGCTATATTGGAAAATGAGTATGGTTCTAAAGTTGGAAGAAGAAACATCAAAACATGTGTTATATGATGACATTATGCTGATAGCCGAAAATACAAAAGAACTTTTGTTATATTGGTATATAATATAACATTGGTATAAAGATAAAGGAGTACAATGAAAAAATGGACTAGAATTAAAATTGAATATACAGAAGACCAGACTAATGACAACCAGTACAACTACTTTATTTATTTACCGTATATACTCGAGTATAGGCCGACCCGAATATAAGCCGAGGCACCTAATTTTACCACAAAAAAACTGGAAAAGTTATTGACTCGAGTATAAGCCTAGGGTGGGAAATGCAGCAGCTACCGGTAAATTTCAAAAATAAAAATAGATACCAATAATGTTTTTGAATATTTATTTCAAAGAAAAACAGTAAACTAGCGGTGTATTCAATGAAATACTTCACTCACCTCATGATGCTGATGTCCCGCTGTGATGATGATGTCCCGTGCAGCCGTGGGAGCGATGTCCCGCCTCCTATGACACACGGCACAGTGATTCCTGTCATTGGATCACTGTACCAGAGGAGGTGGGACATCGCTATGTGGCTGCTTGCCATAACAAGGAGGAGGTGGGACATCGTTGCAGAGCGGCAGGAGGGGGAGGAAGGGGAATCGTAAGACAGCCCTGCATTACATTAGAACGTGAGGAGGGGGGATGGTGCGGTGCGCGCTGCGCGGCAAACTGACACAGAGGGAGGGGAAACTCACAGGGGCACTGGGCCATTCACGAGTGTCACCCAGCGGCATGGCCCCGCCCCTTTTTCTCCTCCATTTCGGGCAAATTTTTCACTGACTCGAGTATAAGCCGAGGCGGCTTTTTCAGCCCAAAAAGTGGGCTGAAAAACTAGGCTTATACTCGAGTATATACAGTATATCGCACCTTTATTATTTTTACAAGCAACTCAAGGCAGCAGACATATCCAACACATCTTTTTCTTTTTCCCTACAACAACCCTGTGAGGTGGGTTGGGCTGAGAGAGAATGGCCAGCCCAAGATCATTCAGTTGCTTTCATGGCTAAGGTGAGACTGTGACTCATAGTCTTCCATTTTCTAGTTTGGTGCCTTCACCACTGGACCAAACTGGCTCTCAGACAAGCCTTAGAATTGACAATGAAGATATCAAAAAATAGATAGGTTCTCTGAATACTAAAGAAACAAGTAGTCAAGAATTGTGCTGTGTTTTGGTAGAGCAGTCATGAAAACCATGAAAAAAATATTTGGATGCTATAACAATTAGAATAGTGCAATCAGTGGTATTCCCCATGACACTGTAAAGAAGTAAAAATTGTCTTCAACGAAGCAGACTAGAAAGAGTATTGATGGTTTTTAACTTTGGTTTTGGACAAGACTTCTGAAAATACTATGGACAGCCAAAAAAACTAAGCAAATGGATAACCAGCTCATTCTGGACCAAAATGATAAGGCTCAAATGACTCTACTCCAGACACATTATGCAAAAACCTACTCCTCTGGAGAAAGCTTTAATGTTGGAAAAAATGGAAGGAAAGAGAAGATGTCCAACATCAGCTATATGGATGGTTTAATTTCCAGATGTGCATTTTAGGACATTTTTCAAAGGCCTGCACCTTGATTTGATTGTACTGCCTTTCTAGAGTTTCCTTGATACAGTATTTGGCCTATGGTCTTTTTGGGCCAGTATGGGTCTGGGAGAGCAGAACTTCATAATAGCTGTTAACTAGATAATTGTTATATTCTCTGCCAAGTTGGAAAAGATGATGGTAAAAGGTTATTAATCTTGGCAACTATAGGATTGATATAATAATTATGGTACAAAACTGCATCCCTGCTGAACGGTTAATGGAGATCTCCTTAGTATAATGGCCTTGGAAGTTGCATCTGACCTTTATAGTTGTCATATAATTTATAGATATGCAGAAGAAGCCTTTAGTCTATGGTTGAATTTTTCTGATAGTGCCGAGGTAATGATAGGGCAATAGTTAGTTACCTTTCTTGCAAATAGGAACTATTAAGGACATGGCCTCAATCTTTGGGAATGATTGCTGTTCAATCAAAAGTATGTAAACAGGAAGACTAATACTGGAATCCCCCTGAATAAAAGTTCTGAACTTTTATCTTAATTCACTGCAATTTGTATGAAGCGTTTTTATACTTCCTGCTGTGAGTTATTTAAGTTTTATTTAAAGAAATAGTATGTTCAGAGACTGGTTCAGCTCACTATAAGTCCAATTAATAATAAATTAGTCCAATTAATAATAAAAAAGATATTTAGAAGTTATTCAGGTTTTTTTTTGACTGTCCAAAGTACTAATGATAGGATATAAGGAAGAAAAATATCTATTAGTACAGATTGTTTGACCAATATTACGTCCACAATATTGTTTTTTTGAGACCCTGTGTCTTGTAATGAAAGGATACATACATGAGGACTTAAAGCATAATAATAATAAAGAATTATTGGCATAATAAAGAATTATTTATAATGAACAGTGCCCTTTATTAATCTTCCTGTAAGCTAGTTAACATTAGCAGCTGTTAAAGGTATTTAAGGTATCATGAACACTAATAATTCAAATTTATCTTAGCATTTTTCCAAACTAGCAAGAGTATCTGTTTAATGTTATTAAATATAAGGATAGATAGAATGTCATTAAAGTGATGGTGCTGATAGCAGTTTGCCACTGTTGAAAGAACAGCTGGTTCTTGGGGGTTCCAAGTAACACCCCCAACAAAAGAAGGCCCCCAAGATGGCCTGACACAGATTCTATAAAATAAATTGAGGGCAAGGCAGTTTGGTCAAACTGCATCAGATGTAGAAGATTGTTGTCCTTTCATAATAAAATACTTAGATAGTAACTAACGGGTTAGCATAACAGTATGTGTCTCTGTATTGTTTTTTCATAAAAATAACTCTGAAGTTGGAGAGTGAGTACTACCAATCCAACTGGATAGTTATAAGCTTATAAAAATCTGGTTGTTGTCTATTGACTATCCTACATTGTATTGTACCATGGCTAATTAAACCTTGGCTATATTATAAATACTAGTATATGTCAGCAACTGGGTAGAAATAATTTACAATGACTTTTTCCACGGTTTTTTTGAGCTATTTTTAAAAGTGTAAGTATTGATGAAATGAAATAGCCTTTATATAAATACTGTACTTGTCTATGTAAAGGTAAGCTCCTTATTTTGCCATAACACTATTTAGAATAATTATCCTAAGTTTCCTTAGCTCTTTGTGTTTTTCATTGTCTACATTTCAGTAGAGTTATGTTTTATTGCTTTGGAATAAAATTATACAAATTTATTGCATGTATGCTGATTGAATTAATTTCCAAAATAATTTGGTGACCATTTTTAGATTTCAATAACTTTTAAGAAAAACAGGTTTCCTAGAAGAATGATACCACTATGATCATGAGGAAGTTATTTTGCTTTTAAAGTTATTTGAGGAGCCATCAGCACTCTACTCATTTTCTGTTGTTTAATTAATGTGAGTGTGATTATGAATTTGTGCTTATCAATTACATAGAAGTCTATTAAAATCTAAATAATTATAAAAAAACTATTGAAGATTCAATGTTTCAAAAAGTATATTCCTTAAATATACTAAAACTGCTTTAAAAAATGTCTGAGCACATAATGAAAATTGTTCTTGTATATCTTGGCAGTTTGTTAAAACCTGCTAACTTTTAAAGCTAGCTATTGTTTTGATAGATTACACTCAAGGTCACCCTCTTGTTTAAATGAAGTTTTGTTTGGTGTAATTAAACCATGCCAGGTGTATTGGAAACAGAAGGTTTGGATAATTCAGAGTAAATGAGAACAAAATACAAGGCCATTATTTGTCTCTAGTGAGCTTCCAAGTGAATGTTGTATATAGAACTATTTATAATACATTTTACATGGTCAAGGATTGCTTGAAGTTGCTGCTTGCGGCATTTAAATTAAATCACTCACAGATTTTTACATACCAATTACAACTATATTCTTATATCTGTCCCTAAACTTTTAAGTGCATAACATTTAGTGCCTAGTCATGAAACTAAGTGAATATAAGTTATAATTATAGTGGTCTTGATTAAGAGGTGCTATTATACTGCATTTCAACATAATATTTGTCTGCTTTCAGTAATGAAATCTCATGTACTAGGCAGCTTTGAAATATTATTTCATTAATCTTAATATGAGTGAATTAGTTTAAATAGTACTATAATAAAGGATCAAGGTATAAGTCCAATTTACTACCAGAAATTAAAGTTTATCTTTTTTTCAGGGGAATGCTCTAGGAAGTATATATAAAATATGCTAATAACTTTCATTTCCTCACTTAAAGTTTAAATTCAGAAAAATATGTGCTAACAGAACTTATTTAAAAATATTCAAATTAAAAACATTGCAATTAGAAGGTTGAATTTGCATAAAAATAACATTCATCAATTATTTCTTAGTTTTTAAAATTATTGCTACATACAAGAAAAACTTCATGTATTGATACATTAAGATGACTTGGTTTATTGAGTTTAATTATAAGTCCGATTTAACATTCTAACTTTGATCTCATCCAATTTGAGACCATAGCATATTTTCTGAAACAGTCCTTCCCATGTAGCATGCATCTATATGAACACTAATTAAATTGTAAATACAGTTTACAAATCACTTTAGTCTGCACAATCTTAACTAAGTAATGTCATAGTTAAAGTGTTTGATTTGGATTGGGAAGACTGAGATTCAAGCCCATCTTTATGCCAGTTACATTCTCATAGCCCAACTTACCTCAAAGTGTTGCTGTGGGGATGAAAAGAATAAATATCTCTAAGTTTGTTTGAGCTCTTGGAGTTATGGCAGGATACAAATGATTGTCAGTAAATACCTGGGATGTGAAGGTTGAAGTACAGATGTCCAACACTGTCAGAATCTCTTTTTAAACTATTGCAAATAGAATAGAGATTGCCTTCCCTGTATCACTGTCATCCCCAACCTCATATAGCATATTGTTGTTTGTGCCATCACAACAATTTGGGGTAAAAGTTCACTTCAGGGAGTATATCTAGAAAGATATTGATAAGAAAAGGTTCAGAAGAAGGTAACAAAGGAAATACAGGGACTTTGACAATAAACTTTTATGAAAACTAGTTGATGGAGCTTGGGATGTTCAGTCTAAAGAAGAAAAGATAACTTTGCCTTCCCTGAGATTTCTCTTCTTCAGACTGAACATCCCAAATTCCTTCAGCTAATTCTCATAAAAGTTTATTGAATAAAAGTGTACTTTAGAGAAGATGGATAAGAATTATTTTTCATTGCTACAGAAACTAGGTTCAGAAATAATGCTACTTTCTATATTTTATTTAAAGATTAAAAAATCCTGATGGTATAATCTATACAACTTCTGTTTCACTTATGGAAGTTATGGGTTTTAAAAAGAAGCCGGACAGCTTTTCTCAAGTATGACTTAATTTGCTTCCTTTAAATTAGTTGTTTTTGTGGATCCTTCCTACTTCATAATTAGATGATTCTCTGTAAGAGGGGATGAAAGCTTGAAGGGGGCCTGGCTGACCTTGAGTGTCTTGTAATGAGGGCTTCAAGTAAAAAATAAAAACGTAATGATTTTTGATGAAAAACAATATTAAAAGCTTCGTAAGATGATCATAACACCAAGAGTAATATGCTCCAGGTCCCCTGCATTAAATAAAAATCTTAAGAACAAATGCATACAAAGCCAGGAATTGAGATGACAATAACAGACAGCACATGCCACTTTTGTAAAGAAGCTGAAGAAACAACAGATCTCTTAATTATCTGCTGCAAGAAAATCACACAGATGGAATAAAAACAATGGCAGGACAAAGTAGCAACAGTGGTGCTTTGTAATATCTGCAAAAAAATGCCATTGCTTGCAAGCAAGAACTGGTGGGACCACAAAAAAGACAAAATAATACTGTGTTTCCCCGAACATAAGGCAGGGCCTTATTTTCTTTTAACTTTCGAAATAAGCACTTGGCCTTATTTTTGGGGAGATCTTATTATTTTTGAGGTGCAGGCAAACGTGGTCACTTCATGGCTGCTGTGTGTTGCAATATTTTTTGGGAGAGCTTATTTTTGGGGGAGGGCTTATTTTAGCGCATGCACTCAAAAGGCCAATTTGGTTTAATATCCGGGAAGGTCTTATTTTCAGGAAAACAGGGTAGAAAACAAAGAAGCTAAAGTGCTCTGGGTTTTCTAAAGTAGAAGACTTAGCAATTGCTAAAAAAAAAGACGAAAAAGTCTAGATTGTGGATATTTCAATATCTGGATAGTCAAATAGAAGAGAAAGAACTGGAGGAAATCACAAAATGTACTTGTATGTATTTCAAACTAGGCATTTTAATGTTTTCTTAAATTTTGTAATGCTTTTTTATTATTTTTTTGCTTTTATTGTTTTAAACTTTTAAAAATTTTAATTGTAATATATGTTTTGAATTGTGAGTCATTTGCTGATGTTGACGGATATAGAAATTGATTGATTGATTGATTGAATGACATTGACAAAATCACTATCAGTCAATTGCAAAAGGCAGCTTTATTGGAAACAGTTTACCTTCTACAACAATACCTTTAACACTATCAAACAATATCTGCCTATCACAGGTCCTTGGAAAGGACTCGTTAGGTAGAATGCCAAATTCAAAACATCTGCAAAAATTATCATGTGCCAGTAATGAAAAATTAGTGGAAACACAGAGTTGAAAAGGTAGTAAAAATGAGCAGGTTAAACTATTGTGGGATTTCCGAATACAAACTGATAAAATCTTGGCTCATAATGTACCGGATTTAACCGTGGTTGAAAAGAAGAAAGTGTGGAAATTGATGTTGGCAATACCAGAAAATACAGGAGACAAAGAATTGGAGAGGATCATAAAGTATTAAGTCTTGAAAACATAAATTGAAGGACTATGGTATAAACTAACCATGGTGGTCCCAGTGGTTATCAGCACAGTGGATGCCGTACCAAAAAATCCTGGACAGCACTCAGAAAATCTGAACATTGACAAAATTTCTGTCTGTCAATTACAAATCTCTTTGGATTCGCCGATACATTACAACATCCTAGGTTTTCGGGAACAAGTTGATGTGTATGAAGGCCAACATCAGCTAAAGAACTGCCAGTTGTGATTTCACAGTTTTGTGTATGTAATAATAATGCATTATTTAAAGCCAAAGAGGGCCTAGCTCATTCATTTAAAATAATGCAATAACATTTTCCATTGGGATTATATAGTACAAAAGCATACTTGCATGAAGAATGAAAGACTGATAGGGATGCTTTAATCTCTAGAGAAATCTTTGGTATTCTGCTCAAAATAAATACCCTACCTTTCTTTTGAAAGCGATTGAAAGAGCCGTAGTGATGCATTGGTTAGAATGCACTATTGCAAGCTGCTTCTGCTGACTGCCAGCAGTTTGGCTATTCGAATCTCACTGACCCAAGGTTGACTCAGCCTTCTGTCCTTTCAAGGTTGGTAAAATGAGGACCCAGATTGTTAGGGGCAATATACTGACTCTGTAATCTGCTTAGAGAGGCCGTTGTAAAGCACTGTGAAGCACTGTGAAGCAGTATATAAGTGGGTCTCAACCTTCATGATGCCGCGGCCCTTTAATATAGTTCCTCGTGTTGTGGTGACCCCCAACCATAAAATTATTTTATGTTTTCCGTAATTTTTTCTAAAATATGTGTTTTCTGATGGTCTTAGGTGACCCCTGTGAAAGGGTCGTTTGACCCCCAAAGGGGTTGCGACCCTCAGGTTGAGAACTGCTGGTCTAAGTGCTATTGCTATTGGGAAGTTCTTTGGATTTCATATAAGAAGGTCACCTCCTTGCTATTCATTAAAGTAGCCTGTCTTGAAGGCTCCTGTTCAAGTCTGAAAAAGATGAACTTCTTTAAAGAGTCATTGACGTTAATGCAACTCTACTTTTCCTCTTCTGAGACGTTACAAAAAATATTTGTTTTAATGTGATGTACTTTGTTGCAAACACAAAGTGCTTTGAGTTTTCTTTTTATCAGTCACTTGGCATGAACAATTAGAAATGGAAATAATTATTAAATGTTAAGAGACTGTATATTTAGTAGCATTTTATTCAGATGCCATTAACATGTATATTAATAATATCGGTAGAAATAATTTTAAATGTTTTATTTATTGAACTGAGGCTTTTAATGCCTATTGAGGGATTTTTTTTTACCCTAATGTATTTTTTTTAATCTGACTTAAATTTAGGAATGAGAGTTGTACGTAAGCCATTGTCAAAGACCCCAGGAGACATTTCATTTTGCATAGAGTGATATGGAAATTTTTATTTGGAAAACATTTACACTGCTTGAAACTTTCCTGTTTGTGATCATGACAGAACCATGAATTTTGGGAGTTTTATTGTGTGACAGTGCAATAAAAGTGTTTTTTAAAATGTAGAAATAGGAAGATGCAGCACAAAGCATAACATCTCCAGAACTTTAGTGGTGTTATTAACGAGGGTAGTATTGCCTTGTTACAAACGTTATGCTACCAATGTTTGAGTTGTGGATTTTTTTTTCCTAATTAAAGCAAGAACTATGGTTTCTGCGTGTGCTATTAATCCTGCTTTGAAGTGGTTTTTTTCCTTGCTTTTCTTTCTCAAAGCTCTAGCATTATTTTTCTAATTCTGAAAAAAGATGTACATTTGCATAACTTGATAAAGTAATAAAGTGGGCTTGAAGAAACTGGGGAAAATGTATCACTTATTCTGAAGTGACTTTTTCTGATATTATCATTCAGATCAAATAAACCAAAACACAATCTCATAGGCAAATGTCATAGTTGCATATCTTCCGAATAATGCTTTGTTAATGTGACATTTATTAATATTCTTATTATTAAGAATCTTACTAAGTTTTGAGAGCTTATCTGCTGCTTTTAAAGTAACGGTAATGCTGCACACCCAAATACATGCGTACACATACATTTTGTTTATTTTTGCCTGTGAATTAGGTTGTGTTTACTAACTTCTGATTACTTGTTTATAACTCAGCGTGTAGCTTAGATTTGGAGAGAGAAATCCCTGTCAGCTTTTTGCCAAGCTTTTGAGGAAATATTTGATATGATTAATGCTCTTATGATTATACTGCATGAAATCAATTTTGTTCATTTTGTATTGTGCAAGCGTGACTGCTTGTTATGGCCTATTTTGGAGAGATTATGCTCATTTTTAAAATCCAAGATGATATATTCAGTATTGCCGTGGATTTTCCTGGCAACATTCATTGCATTGATGTTTGCAATTTATAAACAAAAATTAGCATGTTTTGCTAAGAGAATTTCATGCTGTTCAAAGGTCAGAAGATAATTTTTACAGGATTTGAATAGAGACTTAATTTTCATCTAACTTTTCAACCTGAAAGAAGCCTGAAAGTGACAGATGGATTAATAGTTTACAATTAGTTTATTATGACTTCTGTGTCCTGAAGTTATGCCTCCTCTTGAAAAGTATTGTCAGAGAATGAGAAAGAAATGCACACACGTCACTGGCCATGATTGTAACAGAAAATCTTGGGAAACTTAAGTCCAAATTTGGAGAACCCGAGAAAGAAGGATTTTCACTTGACTAAGAAGGAAAGATAGAAGGCTCTTCAAGTAGGTATCTGCAGGTTTGGGGCTAAGGATTCAGGGCATATCTAAAATGTAAGTTCTCTTTAGAAGTAAGAGCTTATTTCATTGTTAGAATCTAAGGACAAGGTTTATATTATGACAAAGCAAGGCATAGGAAGTTAGCTTTCTAAGCCCTCAGTGCAGGAAATAAGGTTTCACAATTGCTTTCTACATTTGCATATTGCACTTGAATTTGTATGCTACATAGACAGCCTCCATAGCATTCCATACACACAACACAACACACACACACAACACACACATACACACACACACAAATCCATTCATGTAGGCTTTGATTTTCCTGAGGAGAAATAGGTAATCTGAACTAAACTAAATTAAGCCACATGGAGTTGCTTTATCAGTGAGATAGGCAGCATATAAATTTAACAACTAATATAAAATTTCATGGCTGAAAGGACTTGAACCAGAATCTGTCCAGTCCTTGATCACTTAACCGCTATAGTACTTCTGACTCTGGAAAACTCCATCTTCAAATTCTGTTTGATTTATGACTCTTTATGTGGTTACATGGTTTTTGACTTACTTATTCAAAAATCAACATTTCAGTCAGTGGTTCATTTAGTATTTCCCTTTTAGTGATACCCATTGCTGACAATTTACACTACATGTTTTACTCCAGCAAAGGTTCAGACATTTTTTCTTTTATTTAAACTATATTATCATAGATCATTAAATATGTAGGAGATAACTTCTTTAATTATTATATTTCTCCTACAATTATGGCTTCCAGATTGTTTTTTATTCTTAGTTGGCTTTTCAGTGATTGATTCAATAAGTTAGCCATTCTTAATATGATGTGATCCAGCACAAATGCGTGTGGAAGAAGGCACTGATAAAACACTTCTGTATTTTATCAAGAAAACTACATGGCTAAATAAAGTTATTGATGACATAATGCTGGGTGATGGGCTCATTGTGGCATTCAACATCTATTGAGTGGACCAAGGTTCTTTTGAAGTATTACTGTTGCTTATGATATGGCTAGATTAAATCTTTCAGAAGATCTAGTTCAGTGGGTCTCAACCTTCCTAATGCCGTGACCCTTTAATACAGTTCCTCATGTTCTGGTGACCCCCAACCATACAATTATTTTATGTTTTCCATATTTTTTCAAAAATATGTATTTTCCCATGGTCTTAGGCGAAGAAAGAGTCGTTCGATCCCCAAAGGGGTCCTGACCCATAGGTTGAGAACCACTGATCTAGTTGCTATTAAATCTGAAACTGAAGAAATTGAATTACAATGGAAACATGGAATTCAAGATGTATGAAAATGTGAAAGCTTAAAATACTGGAAAATGAAATGCATTGTCTAAGCATTGATATCTTAGTGTAGGCATCAGCAACTTGAAATGGACATACTTTCAGTGAGAAAACCATATTGTTTACTACTTTGGACAGCGATGGCGAACCTTTTTGGCTCACGTGCCATAAGCGGGGGGAACGCCGGGGGGTCATGTGTGGGTGTGCCACATCCATAATGCAATGCACAACCCCCTCCCAGTGCACTTGCGTGCATGACAGGCACAACCCCCCATTTTTTGCATGCTTTTTTTGCCCTCCCCAGAGGCTTCAGAGGCTTTATAGGACCCTGAGGAGGGTGAAAACACCCTCCCCTGCCCCTCCCCCCAGAGGCCCTCTGGAGGCTTCAGGAGCTTCCCTGAAGCCTCCGGAGCACAAAAAAACCAGCCCTATGGGCAAACCGGAAGTTCGGGAATTGACTTCTGGTTCGCTCGTAGGGCCGGTTTAAGCCATCTGGAGCCTTCAGGGGCCTTCCAGAGGCTTCCCTGAAGGCTCCGGAGGACGAAAAAAGACCCAACTGACAAACCGGAAGTCACTTCCGGTTTGCCACCCCGGACTTAGGACATGAAAAGCAAGAAAAGAATAGTGTTGCAAAGGGTATAGAAAAGACAATACATGGGTATAATGCAGTCAGTGCCCAAATAAAATCAATTAGATTTTGTGGACAAGTCTTTAATATGATGGTAATGTAAGCTTATGTTTGGATGAAGAAGAGGTTGGCAGGATTTATGGTCAAGTTCAATGTGAAATTGATAGAACATGCAAGTAAAATATACTGCTTCTATTTAGAGACTAATTCCCCAGTTGAAATAGCAAGGAGGAAAACATAATTGGACGTATGGTTTAGGAAACCAAAATGAAGGAGAACAACTTACATACTTTTGCCAAACCAGATTTGCTCATTGCTAATGTTATCTTCAACAATCAAATGATGGGTATATACATGGACATCATGAGATAGAGTGCACAGAAATCAAATTAACTATATTATTGATACAAGTAAGAGCTTAGCATATGTTTAGTTACAAAAATATATCACAGATTAGCAGTTGATAGAATAGAATATCAAACTTTCCTATACTTGTTTTCTAATATTATCTTTATTCATAAAAGTGGCCAAACCGCTTTAATGTATTGCTAATTAAGTTGTTCATTCCCTTTTGCATTCAGTTCATATTCATTCAAGATCCATTTATTCTTGACCTTGTCTCTTGTTGTTTTACATTCCCACTACTTAAGCACCCATGCCATCTGCGTTCCCCTTTGACGTTTCTCCAGCCACATCCAACTCTCCTTTCTATATACCAAATGGGCAGAAGCATACTCTTAATACAGATATTTTTTTTGTTTCTTTTGAGAAACAATAGTCTTCAAAGTAGACCATGTATTTGTAATTACCTTTGTACCAGTATTTGTGCATCTTAAAATTTCTTCATTTATAAATAATCTGTCTTTTATAAAAGGGGCAGAAATTAAACTATTTTCACTAGTTGTATTGCTATTTTTTTCTATCAAACACAATTATCTTTGTTTTTCCTGTTCTGGTTTTTAGACCTATGCTCTTGGTTGTGTCGGAATGCTTTACTAATGTAATATTTAGGAATCAACCTTCAGCTCCATATTCACATAAATAATTCTTGAGTTTAAGCCTATTCATTTTAACATATGCTTCCAGTAAATTAATTCACTTTCTTACATTTATCCATTTCTCAGTGACCAATTAAAAACTAAACACTGATCCTATTTTTGCCTGGCATAAAGCCACATTGCTTTCTCACTTTTTTTGTGGGGGGGTCTATTATATTCTCTGAATGAAATTCTGCCATTTTTATTCCCAGGCACATTAACAAAGAAATGCCTCTCTGGTTTTTGCCTTCATTCTTTCTATTTTCCCCTTTCAATAGGGAAACAATAATGGCATTCTTCCAATTATCATACACATATGCAATCATCACATACCGTTCTACAGATATTTCATGTTAACTTCATCATTTTTTAAATATTTCTCTGTTATGCCATCCTGCAACTTTACCATTTTTCCACATTCTTATAGCATTATAAGAATACTCGCTTTCCATCTTTTTTCCTGTATACAGTAGTAACGTTTAAAGATTCATTTTAATTCTGCTTTTCAAAGGGCCCATACAAATCCCTGAAACTCTCCTACCATAGTCTGTCACTTCAGGGTACTAACAATATGGTATGTTATTTTATGTTATTTTATTTTATGTTACCTTATGTTGTTATGTTATTTATTTTTCATATATATGAACTGCCTCATCCACCTCAGAGGGATGTGGCCAATGTACAGTAAATTAAAATATAAACGTTATGTATAAAAGTTAAAAATTAGAAGGAGGAAAGGGTGATTAAATGCTATTAAAATTAGATAAAAGGTGAAGGGAGAGCTTTCAGAGGACTAACCAGCCCTATGACTGCATGCTTCTTGGAGCCGCAGAACCATGTCCTAATTCCTTTTTGGAAGGTTAGGAGAGTGGGGGCCTACCTCAACTCCAGGGGGAGAAGATTTCATAGGGTAGGGACAACAGCAGGCAATATTCTCTTTCTAGACCTTGCCAATCAGAGTTCTTGAATCAACAGGGTCTGCAATATACTCCCTGCCTGACTAGGCGGGATGGGATGATGTAGTGGGACAAATATGTTTCTGTAGGTAGCCTGGCTTATGCCATGTAGGGCTTTATAAGTCACAACCAATATCTTTTGAATAGGACCCACGAGCAAATTGGCACCCAATGTAGTTCACAGAAGAGAGGCATTGCATATACTTTTCTTTGAATGCCTAAAATTTCTCCTGTGGCTGCATTTTGGACCAGCTGAAGTTGCAGGATACTTTTCAAGAGTAGCATTGTGTGGGGCACGAGTTTCCAAGAGTTCTGGGAGTTGAAGTCCACATGTCTTAAGGTCGCCAAGATTGGAGATCCCTGGTGTAGAGTGCATTGCAATAGTCCAAATGGGACTTAACTCAATCAAAATGGCATGACCCAAAGAGAACAATTCATATAAGGCAGCCCCATAATAACAATGAGTTGAGAGATATGATAAAGGGGAAAAGGCTGAAGGACCTCTACACTGATACACAGGTTTGATCAAAAGGTACAGTACAGGAAACATTTGGCTGAAGTCATACCTGTTAAGTTAGATGACACCAATTTCCAGTGTTGTCTTTTCCAGCAATGATTGTGAATCTTGGCTCAGTATGTTCAGTACAGCTATGACATAGTTTTTGTATTGTTTAAGTTCTTTATTATTAAGACTAAGATGAAGTTCCTATCACAGAATAAGTCCCAGCATTGTAGGAATATGAATAGCGGTAATTTATCTTTTCACTGTAGTGTGAAACCAGGTTTTTGTGTTCATCTTGTTAAAAGACTGCTGATCTTTGATATAAGCAGATACTCAACAAATGGTGCTAATTGGATAATTAAACTTGGCCACCAGCAACTTTGCCAAATTAGAAATCCAGCCTATAATATAACAGGACAATTTTTACTATTGCCACTAATGCTGACTTTACGATCATAGATACAGTATATGTCAGAACTCTGGACACCCATTTCTTTTCTTTACTAAATTCTGAATGACAATAAAATTAAATTCTGAATGAATTCTGCAGCGCGCGGACGCACATACCTAAATATGATTCAAAATTGTATGCACATATTTCACCTAATCATAGCAAAAAGTTAATTTTGTTCTTAATGTACTATTGTCCAATTGCATTTATTTTTATTTCTGGAGAGATTAATGCATTAAAGGTGTTTAGCTGGTGGGTAAGGATGTAATATTATCCTGCCTGCATGAGTCATGTGCTTTAAAAAAAAACAATAATCTGGCTGCAGGTTATTTTTCTAAAGGTCATTGGAAAGGTGAATAGCAGAGATTAAATGATATCATTTTTATGTTTACCTTTATTATACTGTGTAGAAGTAGGGCAACCTGGAGAAATTACTTCATTTGGATTTCCTCATAACTTCCTAAGTCACTTGTTGGTTCATTCAGCTGGAGGGAAATGCACAGAGCTATTAAGAACTTGACAATTGCTGTACTGTGCAGAGTGCCTTTATCATGCTGAAACAAAGGCAATATTATTAAAGAGAGAAGTATGCTGTTGAATTTATAAACAAAGATAAACAAATGTACAAAAAAGCTTAATTCTTGTCTTGATTTTCAGCTGTAAAAACCATACTACAATTGCAGATCCTTCAGCAATGTGGTTGACTAGAGACTGATTTATGCTAGTGAAAGCAAACTTAGGGATCAAATGAAATTATGTCCTGTTGAATAATATAATACTGTATCATTTATCCAGAGTTGGGATGGGGACCTTTGTTGCCAAAGTTTTGTCAAATGCCAAACTGCTTGTTCTCTATTGTGATGATTTAGTGGTTCTTGAAACTCATCAGCTCTTTTTCTGTTAATTTTTGAAGCAGAGATGTTCTTTAAATATGCTATAAAGAATGTTACCTGTAACTATATGAGGAAGATGACTTGAATGTTTACCAGGACAAAATTATTTGATGCAAACTGGAAATCAACAGTGAAAGGAGAACTGTAATAAAAATGTTACCGTGATTGGGTCAGATCCATTACATGTAAACAATAATTGACACATACTTTGCTTGGAATTAATTTCTTGTGGTAGATTTTCATAGTTCAGTATGTCATATACAACTTTCTATGCTTTGCAAATCATCTATACTGGTTTGCAGGAAATGAAGGCAACATAGCACATATATATGTATGTATATATGTATGTGTATGTATGTATGTATACACACACACATACACACAAACACATAACACTAGCTCATTAGCAAAGGAAACTAAGAGAGGCTCTATTCAAGCATTTGAAAACAGTACCACTGGCTCAGAAAGTAGAAGCAAATATGGCACATTTGAATGGAAATGAAATGAGAAGGGGGAGAAGGACAGATGGTATAACTTGAAACATTAATCCTATGCCAAATTCACATTGCAGAGAGAAAAATTCAGCTAGGCAATGTCTACTCTCAAAGCAGGACTGTGACCTGCCTCTAAACCCAGCCTCAATTCATTTCCTCTTAAGCCAGATTTGCATGCATGATTCTGCTGTTGTGTCTCCTACTAAGGCTAAACATGTCAGTGTAGTGAGCTTACCAGAATCACAACTGGCTAATGAACCTACAGGTTTTGAGTTGTCCGCAGTTTCTGATTTGAAGTATCTCATCGAGTGTGAGTGTCTACAAATGCACTTGTGACTGCCCTTGACAAACAATGTCAGAGGATGAGGTTTTGAATAAGATTTGGACCTCTCTTACCTTAAGTTCCATCCCCCTGATATTACTCAACTCCTAAACTGCTGCAAACTTAATCCACCCCCAGGACTAGATCGTTTTCTCCATCTCTGCTATGTCTGATGGTTGGCAGCTGATTTCTGTAACATGGAATAATAACAGAGTTGGAAGGGACCTTGGATGTACCATTAAGCAATAGGACAGGGTTAGTCTGTAGGAAATTATGAAACCTGCTTTTTAAATTAATTAAAAACAATAGGTTCTTCATTTTAAAAAGGTTCTAGAGCTGTATGTGATGGATTAATATTTTTACTTTGAATTGTAATACTAACATTTTCCCCCAGACATTTTTCTCTATAGCCTTTAGGTATCAAAAGAGAAATAATTGGTACCTGCACCTTTTTGTCTCTTATATGACAGCTGTTTTAATTTGCATATGTGTATGGATTTCAGACATAAATAAGTACAATTCCCACATGTGGTGAGATTGAGAGTGGTTTTATCACATACTTCACAGTTCTTCTCCAAAGAGGAATTACAAGAGGAATCAGTATTGAGCTTGTTAGCATACTTTCCTTGAGACTGTTCCTATAGTCAATATAAATAAATATCTATTATGAACACAGATGAAGGAAATATATAAATTGAATACAATATATAACAAAGCTAATGCATCAGTAACATACATAGTTATCAGTAGAATAGATAAAAAATAATATTGTTCATACTATTTTAATTAAAGTTAATTCAAAAAGCAGGTGTCAAAACTTATAACAGCTGTTCAAATTGAACATTATATACATATATATATATATGTCAGTAGGTTGTACAAAGGTTAGTTTTTGTATACCTGAACCAGTCTTAAAAATATGACTATTGTAATTAAATCTACAGGTGCAAGCTTAGACAAAAGCATTGAATAATAAACTTGAATGGAAAAATGGTTGTGAGGGTCAGCTCTCTTATGAAACTATAAGAAACACAATGTGCCCAGATAGACTGAAGTAGGACAAGGGTTGTTGTTGTTGCTGCTGTTGTTGTTGCCTACAATGACATTCAGCAGAAGATGCTAATGCATTCTGCCCCAAACCTCATTCTCATAGCATTCATTGCTTTTATTTTTTATCTGTTTTCTTTGAAATCCAGTGATATTAGTTACATGATTCGTAATTCATATTCTTCCATCATCCATATTGCAGGGTAGTTTATGGAGGAGGAATATGGTTTTTCTGTAGGATTAAATAGCCCTACCATTATCAATAAGAATCATGCACATTGCATTTTCTTCCTCATGATACAGTCCTACCACTGACAGCTTAAATGGTGTCAGTACTTTACCCTAGTATCTATTATAGATATCCTAGTATCTATTACCCCAGTAAAGTACTTGGACTGCCTAGCTTAAATAAGAATGTGACCTGAAGTACAAGTTCTATTTTGATTTATGTAACATTCTCTGACACTCAACTATATTTCTTGATTTTGCATATCTCTTTTTAAATTTTCTACTCTGTGACATGCTTTTGCCCAAACTAGTTTTGAGGATATAAAGAACCTCTTCATCCATCTTTTGGATAGACACTTGTAATTGTGTTTCATTTTGTTCTATTGTTTCATAGACAACTGACTTTATTTTTGTCACAACCAGAAATACCATGTTACATCAATTTATATTCCTTCTATGTTTAGGCTAGTAGAGGATGCTCAGTTGATGAATAAATTGTACTTTATAATATGTGGAATTAAAATAATAATGAGCATGAGAATCCAGGAAAAAAGGTGTACATTTGAGTTTGGCTTTAGTTTGTTATTGTTATCTTTTCAGTGTTAGTGGACATTTCAAAGCATTCAATGGGTAGGCAGGAAATTTAATCCATTTAAACCACAAATTTCAGTGGTACAGTCTGTTGTCGAACAGGAATTGAAAACCTTTTGATTTAAAATTTAATTGGTGTACCATATGCATTTGAACACACGATAAAATGACTCAAAACTGACATGCATATTGCTTATCATTCTTGTGTCTCCTCCTGTAGAAGATATGTTTGCGATTATTTGGGAAGATTGGTGATAATGAAAAGTCTCTTGTGATTGTCCTATGTTTGATAATTTACTCATCCACTTGTAACTAGATAAATGACATGGATACAAATAAACTCACTGAAGTAAAATATTTTGAGTGGATGGATTGGAGTCTAATTTAATCATGCTTAAGACTAAACCTGCTACTTTTGAGGATTCCTCCCCCCCCCTGTAGTTAGTATCACCAAAAATTCTATCCAGAATGCTTCTGCCTACAGAAATCTTTCCTCCCTCAAGCACCACCTCACTTGTTTAGAGGGTTCAAAGAGGAAGGGGATTGCATTATAACTGAAATGGGGAAAAGTAAACAGAATAGTAATTTGAAACAACTAAACACTGGTCAAGAAAAGCATTACCCACTGGTAGTAATTGAGAGGCTGTTTTATACTCTTGAACTATATCAACTTTCCTCCATCCATGGAGGGGAAATCCTTTAGCTGGAGGCAGGAATGAAGTTCAAACCCTGAAGACCTCAGCATTGTTCTTGTAATCTGCTGATGAGTTTTCCCTCCCCACCATGCATGAAGGGAAATTCCTTTGGAGGATTTCTCCTACCTGCGATGCATGAACATATACAGAGTGGATTTTCTCTGCATGTGCCATGGAGAATGAATGTCTTAGTGGCTTTTGTTAACCAGCAAGACAACTAGTAGAATCAGCGCTGGGTACTAGACCAGAGTTGGCACGATCTCTCCTGAATAAAGGAAAGATCATTGATATTACCCTGCTCTGGACAGTAGCTCCTTGTGAGTAAACTGTGAAACTATCATTTCTTGTAGGAAGGCTGTAGGGAAGACTGTAAATGAATTGACCCAAAGTAGCCTTATATATTCTTATTCCCTCTTTTCTCCTTTACCTGTGCCATCCAACTATGCATATTTACAAAATCATTGACATTCGTCTTTCATGTAGCAAAGTGGACATAATCCATGAAAATTTGTATGTAAAAAGAATCATGTAGGTGAGATGGATGTGTATACATTTGTTAAATAAGTAAATAATAACATTGGCTGATCCTTAAACTATGTATTTGTTTAACACTCTGTTTCTCTGATATGAGTTGATTATTGTGTAAAAACTTATAAAAATATATGTTGCTAAATGAGACCAGGTAATGCTATCAAAGAGTAGCTTTCTGCTGCAGGTTGTGGACCTCAGATAAATAAACTGGCTAGCTTTTAGCATACTTGTTCTTATTTCAGGCACAGCTTTCAACAAAATGAGCTCGTTGATGAACTACACCTCATAAAATAAAACCATATTCTTGCAGGCAGTAGAGGAATGAATTAGAAAATGTGGAATAGAAGAAACAGTGTCTGTTACTTGAATCTATTAACAACTCAAAACAATCTGAGGCATGCACTAGTTAAATCTTAGAAAGTGCTACAGGCAAGCCACCATTGCAATTGCCATAGAAAATTATTGTTAGTCGTTAATGTTGATAGTTCATATTGTAGGAATTACTAGCAGATGGAAAAACAGATGACTCAGAAATACAGTATTAGCAATCCATATTTTTTTAATAAAAACTCTAATAAGGATTATAGCATCTGCTAGATTTATTTAAATAGTTTCTAGGAAGAAGAACAACTTGTTTTCGAAGTAAACAACTTGTTTCAAATTTATAACACATTTTGTGAGTAAATATCTGTTTTATTTACAATTTTAAATAATTTCAGTCATTATAGGATTACTAGGTTGGAAGGGTCATTGGCATTCTTCTGGTCCAATTCCTTGTCCAGAACAGAAATCCTCAATACCATCCCAGACAAGTGACTCTCCAGTCTTTGCTTGAATATTTCCAGTGATAGAGCATCCATAACTCCAGATAACTTCTTATTTTGAGTTTGAATCTCTCTTTAAAGGATTCATCTCTCTCTTCTTTAAGCTAAAGATACTTCTTTTAATCATTCTTGATAGAATTTAGTCTTCAAATTCCTTACAGTCTTTGCATATTTTGCAGTTTCTCATTATTCTTCCTGTACTTTGGCAGCTAGAAGTGGACACGGGATCTCAGATGTTGTCTGAGTGTCTTGAGATTGTCCTCAGTGAATACAGTTCATAAGTGCATTTGCTCTTTTGGCAGCTGCAACACACTGCTAGATGTGGTGGTAAATCCACATGGTGGATGGTAAATCCACGTGGTGGATTTATTAGGCTACCCAGATTTTTTCCCATATCAGTAAATCAGTTTTTTCCTACCTAAGGGCAAAACGAATTTCTTACCATGAGGGAGATCTGATGGATTCCCTTTATATAATTAATAATATATATGTGATCTAATATGATATCTACCATATTATTAATTTTGTTGAAATAGTCTCTGGGTATCTCTGAAGAGAAATCTGCCAGTGTTGTTTAAGTAATTATTTATTAGACTACATACTTAGGAACCAAGTTAGATTTATAATTCCAAATGATAATTAACAGTTCCATTATAAGTGTATAGAAGTGAAGCTCAAAACATTTAAGGAACTTAAAACTTCCAAGTTTTCTATTAATTTGCTAGGTTCAGCTCAATAGATTTCCAGCTGAAAAGACTGCTATAGACTCATTGATAAGACCAAAAGGGTGGGTGGGGGGAGATTTTAAAAAAGACCAACAAAGAAGAAGGCGCTTTTAAAAAAATGATTTTTAAGTCATTTTTATAACACCCTGCTTTGGTGGACACCATATGGGGACAGAAAGAACAATCTGGTATTCCCTCAAGTCTGATGGTGTAGCCTTCACTGCAGTCTGTTGCAGTGGCTATTGCCAGGTGGCTGTTGCCAGTAAGGGAAGGAAGAACTGATGCAGCTAATCTTTCAGAAGAACCAGAAGAGCTCAAATATTTCATTCTCCCCACCCCCCAAGCAGAGGTGTTTATGGGGTGGGAGGTGTCAAAAATGTTGACATGTTGGCTCCTTGTGCATGCATGTAAAAAAGTGGGAGGTTATTTTGATCACAGGGTCATAGCTGCCATCTTGATTCCCATACCTCCCCGTGGTCGCTGCAGCCCTCCAAGTATATTTGTGTTAAGATATTACACAATAATTTAAAGATCACACTGCACACTGACAGACAATTGCTTTTTCTCTCACTACTGGCTCTATAATGAGTTTTGAAACATGCTTTTTAAGGTATTCTGGAAATGAGACCTTGCTGTCTATTTTAGATGTACCCTAAAGGGTAAATAAGCGTTTCAAATTCTATTCTGAAATACAAATTTTCAGCCAGGTTTTCTACTGCAGAATGTTTTCTTTCAGTGACCCGCATTATTTATTTAAAAAATTAAAAGCTTATGCTCATTAAAACTTGTTGGGAAGAAAGGTATCATAATATTTGGCAAGTACCTTTGTGAAGTTTCTTGGGAATTCTTGGGACATCCAAGAAGAATTTTGATAAATTGCTCCTGCTTGGAAGGTAACATTTTGAAACAATATTTCCAACAGCCTGTTCTTGGCTTTAGAGCACTGTGTTTGCTTTCAAAATCCAGTGCTGCTGTTCACAAAACAGTTTCTCTGTGTGTACCACCATATGACTCTTTTAAATCCAAATATTGGTTCTGGGTTCCTATTTGGCACTTTAACTCGTGTTTCAAAGGGTTTCTGAAAATATTCCATGATTGTTCCAAATTGCAAAGTGCTTAATTCCAACAGTTCTGCATCTTTTAAAGAAGTAGTTGCTTCTAAAACGTACTATTTATACTTTGCCTGTGCCTGTGTATTTGTATGCAATTGCCTTCAAGTCAGAGTAGACTACTAGCAACTGTCTGGACTAGTCCCTGAAGTTTCCTTGGCAAGATTTTTGGAATAGGTTTGCCATTGCCTCCTTCCTAGAACTGAGACTGGCTTAGGTATGAAACACAGCTGGTTTCATACCTAAGGCATAATTAGAACTCACAGTCTCTTGGTTGCCACTACACCAAACCAGCTCTCACTATTTGTATTAGTTACCTTATAAATGATTGGGTTCCAAAGACAAGTCCGATTTAAGTATTTGAGTATTTCAGTTAGCGCTGTATAGAATTCTACTAACTTAAATACTTTAATCATTTTCCTATCCTTTTATGCAGAAAACAGAAAAATTATATCATTGCATATTCTACTTCACTTTCTAGTTTTACTATTGTAACATGAAACAAAACTTAAATTTTTGCTAAAGCCAAGATCAGAAACATCAAAGAAGAGATTCCAGGTCCCAAAGGTGATTTTTCAAGAGGCAACTGGACTTTCTTGTTTTTTCTTTTGAAGACATTTCGCTTCTCAACCAAGAAGCTTCTTCAGTTCCTTGGTGGGGAATGGGATTTATATTCCTTGCAGACAGCTGGTCATTTGCATCCTTGTAGAGAGTTGTTGAGGCCACTTGGAGGTTCATCTGAGTCCTCAGGATCACCTGTGTAATGCAAATGGGTGTGGAGCCTTCTTGGCTGCAGGATGTTTTCTGCCCTGTGTTGCTTCATTGTTGAAGACAGGCACAAGCTGTTGAGGATGATTTTGTGTTGTCTACATCTCAAACTGAAGTGCAAATTGTTCCTATAGTCTGCAATTTTTCTGGAAATCCATTCATACTCCCACCCCAATCAAAAGGTGGTCATCCCAAAGTGGATAGTTAAAAGTCTTACGGAGATTCCCAGTCATCCAGGTTGTGGTTGTCCCAAAGGTGCTTTTTCAGGAGGCAGCTGGACTTTCTGGTATTTTCTTTGGAGACACCAGGGTTTATCTGTATGAAGAAAAAGAAATCAATTTTGAAAAAAAAAAATGGAGCATTGGCCAACATAACTGTGATATATGATTTTTCTGCAGTTTTCCAAAAAGGATGATAAAAAATATAGATGCAATGCATACATAACACAAGTAAATTTAACTACCCACTGCATAGACTATATAGTTCAGGGGTGTCAAACCCGCGCCCTGCGTGCTGGATGTGTCATGTGCTGGCCCCGCCCCCACCCAGTTTAGCGAAGGGGCAAAAAGCCCCAATATGTCACATGATGCCGCCATGACACTGTTTGACACCCCTAATCTAGTTGGTCAGATAAACGTGGTTAATTCTGGTGCTATGATACAAAGAATTTGATCTGCATCTGTAGAATGTTTGCATACTGTTTCAATGTGCTGGATGTAGAGCCAAGGTGGCGCAGTGGTTAAATGCAGCACTGCAGGCTACTGCCAGATCAGCAGGTCAGCGGTTCAAATCTCACCGGCTCAGGGTTGACTCAGCCTTCCATCCTTCCGAGGTGGGTAAAATGAGGACCCAGATTGTTGGGGGCAATATGCTGACTCTCTGTAAACCGCTTAGAGAGGCCTGAAGGCCTATGAAGCGGTATATAAGTCTACTGGATAGTAACATCTAGGAAAGTCTGTTGAGATTGGGACAGAAATTTATAAGACCTCTTTACATTTGAGCTGAATATTTGTACATCTGATCATTCTATTTGCAGAATGCAAGTGGCCCTTGTTATTCTCAATGATTCATTTCTAGCATCGCACTAGTGCAACTCCTTATAGCTAAGAGAATGATTGTTCTGCTTGATTCAGAATTTTTTTAAAAAAGTTAAAGACCTTGCCCATTTTCTCGCAGCTGGCACATTAGAATGTACCATGACCTCTTTTTCACACACAATATAGGTTGGTTGTCATAGGAGATTCTCAGTAGTACAGTCATTGTGTTTCAACCAATATTTTATAAAAACAAGTGGGATGTTTTTGCATTACATATTTTTCTGCTATATAGTTTACGGTATAATATTCAGTTTTGTAGACAAAATGATGTTTTTCGACCACAGAATAGTTTCACCAGGAAATTGTTTTTATCTGATGTGTATTCATGCCAGAGTTTTCTTCCACAGGAAATAAAAGTTTTTGTTTAAGTCTAAGTAATCATGATGGAAATAATCAAATTGATAGCTTTAAACTGCCCTCTCTGAGCTGAACTGAATAGATTATGTATTTTTATTCTCAGCTTTTACTTAATTGTGTTGCTAAACCATTTCCTCTTTACTCCTGATGTAAAAGCTTTTTGTAGGAAAGAGTTACTATAGTGGTGTTGGAAAAACTGTCCAATTGGGCTCAGTTCCAAGTGGGGAGAAAGACACTGGAAACAGGGAGGCTGCTTGGAAGGAGAATTTAATGGTGGACAGGACCACATGGGTGGGCAGCTGACCACATGGAGTGGGGAGTGAATGTTATTTATACCCTCTCTTGGGCTTTGACCTTGAGCTTCCTGTTCCTATGGCAAGGGCATGTATCCTATTGGTTGCAGACTCCCATGTGGAGTCATGTTTGTCTGAATCGAGTTTGGTTGAACCTTGCTGGGTGATGTAATGAAGGGGCTTGGTTGTGCCATGTGGTGAGCTAGTTATTATGTCCTGGGGGATCATGTCTTAATCCCATCACCCTGGAGCTGAGGTCTCTTGTTTTATAGATAGACTGGTCCAGTCTTAATGTGCACCGAATATGTGCTGGGGTCAGGGAGCTGCTCTTTGTCATTAAAAACCTGTTTCTCCTTTTCTCATCCAGGGAAATATAATATTCTGCCTTCTTAATATTTCCCAAAATATTTCATTCTTCTAAGGGTGCTAACTTTCTTCAGTGGTGAGTGGCATTTCATGCCTAGTACATTATTTTGTGCACATATACATGTGCAAGCACATTTTACGCAGCATTTCTAATATTAGAGTTAGCATATCTGAGCTGTAGGAATCTGGACAACCACTAGATAGTAGCAGATAGTTTTCGGTATCTCTTTGTTCCACCTGGTGATTGATTGGATATTTGCAGCCTAGAGAAGGCACTATACTTGAAAAAAAGGGAAATTTTGATGATTTTAAAAGAAAAATATATCTTACAGCTATGCATATTTTCTATTTTTACTTATTCATTTTTCTATTCCAGTCCACTTCTTAAGCACAGAAAAAATCATGACAATTCTTAGGAATAAAAATTAAAGTATATACTAAAATCCAGTTGAGAAATGCAGCTAAACATATTTAGGTAAACATACTCATTTCAATCCTGAGCTACAGATATTCTCCTTTATTGGTAAACATATTTAGGAATATCTCTCATTTCAAATAATCTGCTGTTGTCATATTCTTTAAGAAAGTTTTTTCTGGAGTGAATTCTCATTTGGAATTTTGTTGTTACATTAACATTCTTATTAATACTTGCTAATAGTTATCCCAAAATACTTTCAAACAAGTAGTATTTTAACTTATAACTAATTCTGTTTTAAATAAGTTTGATGACAACCTTAAATTTTTAATCTTTAATTTGATCCTTTTCTCAACTGTCAACATTTCCCCTAATATTTAGAGTCAATGCTTTTGGAAATACTGAGTATCAATTAACCTTGAGGCCAAATAATAGATGTTAGTGTTGATTGGTTAAACTAATTTTTTTAAAAATAACAATATGGGAATATAATTAGCATGTGTGCATGTATGCATACATACACAGACTCTCAGGATGGTGTAATAAATATCAATTTCACTGTTGTGTTTTCCATTCTGAAACTGAATTATTCCTGCAAGTGCAGGTGAAGAGTCCCAGCCTGAAGAGCAACATATTGGTTGACAAGGCTCCAGTATCATCAGATTGTTGCAGGTGTCTTATTATTAAAAGTCTTATTATTATTATTATCATTGCAGGGACCCCTTATTATTTTTGTAAAATTCCTGAGGATGTTAGGAATACTTTGAAAATTGCTAATGTAATATTCTGATAGAGAAAGCCGCCTTCTTTTATTTAATTTGGATCATTTTTCAGGTAGATTTTATCTTCATAAATTAATTTGCCTTGAAATAAGCGTGGGTGTAATCCAGTGAAGTATCTACATAGGAGGGGGGGAAAGCTTTGCGACCTTGTTAGCATCACCAGCCCTGTACAGTCATGAGTTTGCAAGATACTACAAGTAAGCATATGAGAAAACAAATTAAGAAGAAGGCGGATGATAATAACAGTTTTTCACTACATCACATCACACTTTTTGTCTTTTTTATACATGAAGAGTTTTGAATAAACTTTGTTTAAAGCTTTCCTCTTATTCCTCATTCTGAGTCAATCTTCTCCCTACCAACTTCAATTATTATTAGCTTCCTGGAATAAAGCAGGATAACAGTAAAATAGCAATAGCAATTGTTTAACCTTATATTGAGTTTACCAATACTCTTAGCTATTGTAAGGAAGAGGTACACTCTAAGCTCGTGATGGCGAACCTGTGGCACATGTGCCACAGGTGGAATGCAGAGCCCTATCTGCAGGCACACAAGCCATCACCCCAGCTCTGTTGTGTATATGCGTGCTCCTCCCACCGGTCAGCTGGCTTTCGGGTGTCTGCCACGCATGCAGGGGGGGCAGGACACATGCAAGAGATGTGCATGCATGCGCAGGGGCAGGGTCATGCAGCAGATGCATGCACATGTACAAGGGTCATGCACGCATGCACAAGGGCAGGGGGCACGAGGGTATCACATGTGCATTGCATTATGGGTGTATGCATGCTTGTACTTTCGGCACTAAGCGTTGAAAAGGTTAGCCATCTCTGCTCTAAGCAGTCAATGTATAATAGTGCTCCAATTGTCATTTTGTCAGTGATGGTCATTTTGAGAGCTGTTGTTATCAATATATTGCCATATATACATAATCATTTTTTAAAATAAGTGATTCAGAACAGCATACCCTCTCATAATTTATGTCTCATAATTTTGGAGATTGCCTGTCCTGCAGTTAAATGCACACTTAATTAAATGTAATCTGCCGGTTGATAATAAATATTTCCTGCACAGTCCATTGGATGAGTTCAAATTCACTGTTTGATACCTTATTTTATATAAGAGACTATGAGATGAGTAGATTGTTACACATTCATGTGCAGCTTCTACTATGAGCGAAAATATTTTTATTAATGAAAAATGTTTTTATTTTTACCCAAACAGTTAAAAAACCTAAGTTTGGAAGAGCTGCAGATGAGATTAAAAGCTTTAGATCCAATGATGGAGCGTGAAATTGAAGAGCTTCGTCAAAGATATACTGCTAAAAGACAACCAATTCTGGATGCTATGGATGCAAAAAAAAGAAGGCAACAAAACTTCTGATTTTCTTAAGAAGATAATGATACGAGTTGATGTGGACACTGCGAGAGTCTTCATAACTACAGTTTTTGAAAGGCGAGTCATTTGAGCTTTGCAACAACTCAAGCAGAAGGACAAAAGGAAAGCACGCTAAATGTCCTTGAGCCCAAGTGAAAAATATGTTCTGTTTTTCATGTTTTGATACAATAGATGTTTCACATTCCTGATCTCTTTCAGCAGTGTTTCAGTAATGCTGGGTGTTATGCAGTAATGACTTGGGGTCCTAGTAAGACTTCAAGCTATTTCAAATTTTCCAATTAATGCAGAGCTTTAAGTGGCAATGTATGCGCCTATCATTTAAAGGCATATTTATTCCACATGCTTTGGTGATTTATTTATTTTTATGCTTGATGCTTCTTAACTATAAATGGTGCTTGCAGTTAGTGGAAGCCAGGGCAGAGTAAGTTAAGTGTATGTTAATGGTCACACTCTAAATGGAATGTATTGCTGTATTAAGGGCTGACTCAGGTAGAGTATTAGCTCCAGCTGGTTTGTAAGCACACACATGGGTCTCATGGGGTTTTGATTCAGGAGCTTGATGTTGAGTGTAGAGAAATACTTACATAAGGATGAGCATGCAGCCTACTCCTCTACTCTCTCGGGCATCTCTCTTTGAAAATAACAGGGTTCTGCAGTCTTAAGCAAATCCTTTTTCCAGGGAAATTGCACTGGAGAAATTCCAAGTGGGTTTTGTCTTAAGCCTGTCCCTTTCACATACAATAGGCAGGATCTTACAATGTAAGAAACAAGTGCCTATATACTGAGTTTTCTGTCTCTCCTTCCCACCTCCCTCCCTCCTCCTTTTCTTTTTAAAATAGAAAAATGCAGATCACTGAGTTTATGGTGCATATTTCTATCTATCACTCTTTTTCATTTTGCATAATTTTCAGTATTTCCTTTGGCTTCATAATAAAGGCTATCTTATAATTTGCTTACCTATTTACTCCACTTACCCTTTCCCCTTATTTTATAGAAATTTGGAAATGTTTTTCTATTACAAACACACTGAGAAACACTAATTGAAAAGCCAAAGAAAATTACTCTGATTCCAACATTTCTTTCATGTTTTCTCTTTGTTTTCTTTAATTTTTTTCCTGATAGTTTCCCCTTCAGCAGCTCTTCTTTGTAATCATTTCCATGATAATAAGTTCATTCCTGTAGCTATCCCAGTACTGTTGTGTAGATATTTTTATCTGTTATCTTATGTGCTTTCCTGGAAATATGCTCTTTAAATTCAATTTCCTCAATATGCTATAGCATTCCCCCATTTTTCATTTATTCTTCTGTCTAATATGTGAAATGTATTGTATTGTCTATATTAATAGCTACTTTTGTATGCTTATGGAATCTATTTTGTAAGTCATATTACAATTATGCTAAGAGGGCCACAGATTTATTTTGTCCTTACCTTCCCCCTTGCCACTAATTTGCATGTTAAGATTCTGGATTTTAGTGAATTATTTATTTTATTATGTGTTTCAGTCATTGTGAGCCACTAAAATTGTGCACTGAAAACTGGAAGACCACAATGTATTCTGAAAAGCCTTAAAATATTTGAAATAAATTACCATTCCTTTATATTTCAGCTGAGAACAATTTTACCATGTGTATGAATACACATGCATAAATTGATACCCAAAATATAAATTGAAAATCACAACCTTTTATAGCTTAAATGAGCTGCTATAAACCATAATTTTTTTAATAGAATGAAATAGAAAAAGTTATGGTGGAAACCTCACTGGGGCTAATGTCTCCTACTGTTTTTCATATCAGATTGATTGCAATTTACTGTGAATTTTTTTTTTTAGGTAAGGCATCTAAATCGTTTTGCTAAATAGCAAATAGTATAGATAATTATAAGTGATTCTAATGTAACTTATAAAGCATTCTTCCTAATATACTCTATAATAATATATGATATTTAAAAAATTCAATCATAATTGGTATTATGGGAGCCCCCTATTTGAAGCAATTGAAATGCAAACAGAGTTGTGTGTAATAATAGCTACCAAAAGAGTCTGCAGAGTGCAAATGGAATAAGAATGATTCCTATCTGTAATTCTTGGCCAGTACAGGTGAAACTCGAAAAATTAGAATATCGTGCAAAAGTTCATTTATTTCAGTAATGCAACTTAAAAGGTGAAACTAATATAAGAGATAAGACTCATTAATGCAAAGCAAGATAATTCAAGCCGTGATTTGTCATAATTGTGATGATTATGGCTTACAGCTCATGAAAACCCCAAATCCACAATCTCACAAAATTAGAATATTACATGCAATCAATAAAACAAGGATTGTACATAGAACAATATCAGGCCTCCGAAAAGTATAAGCATACATATGTACTCAGTACTTGGTTTGGGCCCCTTTTGCAGCAATTACCACCTCAATGCAGCGTGGCATGGAAGCTATCAGCCTGTGGCACTGCTGAGGTGTTATGGAAGACCAGGATGCTTCAATAGCGGCCTTCAGCTCTTCTGCATTGTTCGGTCTCATGTCTCTCATCCTTTTCTTGGCAATGCCCCATAGATTCTCTATGGGGTTCAGGTCAGGCAAGTTTGCTGGCCAATCAAGCACAGTAAACCCTCAGTCATTGAACCAGGTTTTGGTGCTTTTGGCAATGTGGGCAGATGCCAAGTCCTGCTGTAAAATGAAGTCAGCATCCCCATAAAGCTCATCTGTGGAAGGAAGCATGAAGTGCTCCAAAATCTCCTGGTAGATGGCTGTATTGACCCTGGACTTAATGAAGCACAGTGGACCAACACCAGCAGATGACATGGCTCCCCAAATCAACACAGACTGTGGAAACTTCACACTGGACTTCAAACATCTTGCAGTGTGTGCCTCTCCATTCTTTCTCCATACTCTGGGTCCTTGGTTTCCAAATGAGATGCAAAAGTTGCTCTCATCAGAAAAGAGGACTTCGGACCATTGAGCAACAGACCAGGTCTGTTTTTCTTTAGCCCAGGTAAGACGCTTCTGACATTGTTTGTTGTTCAGGAGCGGCTTAACAAGAGGAATACGACATTTGAAGCCCAGGATCCATCTGTGTGTGGTGGCTCTTGATGCACTAACTCCAGCCTCAGTCCACTCCTTGTGAAAGTCCCCAACAGTTTTGAATGGCCTTTTCCTGACAATCCTCTCCAGGCTGCGGTCATCCCTGCTGCTTGTGCACCTTTTTCTTCCACACTTTTCCCTTTCACATAACTTTCTATTAATGTGTTTTGATACAGCACTTTGGGAACATCCAACTTTATTTGCAATTACCATTGGTGTCAATGATGGTTTTCTGCACAACTGTCAGGTCAGCAGTCTTTCCCATGATTGTGATTCCTACTGAACCAGACTGAGAGACCATTTAAAGGCCCAGGAACCCTTTGCAGGTGTTATGGCTTAATTAGCTGATTAGAGTGGGACACTTTGAGCCTAGAATATTGCACCTTTTCACAATATTCTAATTTTCTGAGATTGTGGATTTGGGGTTTTCATGAGCTGTAAGCCATAATCATCACAATTATGACACATCATGGCTTGAACTATCTTGCTTTGCATGTAATAAGTTTCTCTCATATATTAGTTTCACCTTTTAAGTTGCATTACTGAAATAAATGAACTTTTGCATGATATTCTAATTTTTCGAGTTTCACCTGTATATGACTCCATAGTCATTGACTTAGTGGAAAGGCCAACATTCACAGCTATTGCCGAGGAGTTCAGAATCCCATTGTTTCATAGAGAGCTAGGAGTGAATATGTTCAGTCTAACGAGGTTAGTCATTTAGATTAGTCCCAAGTAAGATTTGTCCAAATAGAAACTTCCTTTAATGTCCTCAGTTTTGCAGAGCATTCTGAAATCTTGTACATTAAAAAATGAATGTCTAAATCATCTTTTTTCTGATCTGTGAAAAATACCAAAAAAGATTAATCAGGTCATCAGCCTTGGCTTTTCCTGGTGTGCCTTATGCAACTTAACCAATTAAAAATTACTTGATTCTTTCTTTTGATATTGCTTTGATTATTATTAGTAGTAGTATTACTAACACAGTGAAATCCAGAAAGACAGTACTAAAGCCAACTGCCAGGCTAAGACATACACACAGCACTTGGAAAGATCTCTGCTCAGATACTAACATAGATTTGATATGTACTTTTTGGTATAAGATATGCACAATCTTCACTCTTTCCTCCTACTGTCCTTCTTGACTTGCCAGGGTTACCCAGGAAGTTTTCAGTAACTATCACCATAGTTTTTGCATTGCATCCAGATCACAAATTAAGGTTCAGAACAAGCCAGAAATTTAAAAACAGTTGCAAACTGTCATTTCAGAGTCTGTCTTGCTCTGAACCTATGTTTCCAGGTACAAACATAATCGAAAACCCATGATTATGTGAAGACTTTCTGAGTTAATTGCAATATATCAAGACAGGAAGAGACAAAACCAGGATTGAAAGCATGGGCACAAATATATATATATATTTTAATTTCCATTTTTTTTTTGGTGATGCTTTAGCCTCTGCTGCTTATAATTGATTGGTGTTTTAAATGATAATTGTTGATAATTTTATTGTGTTTCAAATTTGATTTATATAGACAATTTGTCCTTTTATTGTAAGTTAAGCGGAGAGATGTTAGCTAGAGGAAGAGTGATCATTCTTAGGATAAAATGAAATAAACTTTATATATCTTTGCTTCAGAAGCTGCAAATGTTACATCCTGATTGGGCCAGTGAATATCACACTTTCCCTCTCATTCTAGAAAAATGGAACTCTAATAAATACTATAGATTAAAGCTATATTCTAAAGCAAATGAGATTGTGGAAAGTAGCAGACAAAATATAATATTTGGAATTCCCTGAATTTCTCTACAGTTATTGTATTAATATAGTCAGGGTGAGAAGATAATTTGATTTTATTACAGTTAACCGATCAAGGCAAAAAAGTTGTATAATAGGCATAGGAGTTATATGCAGTTGACCTTTTTATTATTTCATATTTATTAATGTTTACTGAAACATACCTTACTTGTGCCCACAACCACTTTTATTTCTACTAAAAATATACATTTTTGTAAAATACTTTTTTAAATTAAAACTTGCAATAATTCTAGTCTAGACCTTGTGAAATTTTAACTCAGATTGATTTATGGTTTGTTTCCTGTCTCATATATAAAAGTTTTACTGTTCTAAACTACAGTTTCCCAAAACCCTGAAAGATAAATGTTTGTTACCATTTTGAATAAAAAAAACTATTTTCCATCAATGCCTGATGTTGTGTCATTCAACTAGCTTTTTTAAACTGAAGAGTATAGTAGTCCTCAACTTATGACAACAAATGAGCCCAACATTTATGTTGTTAAGTAAGAATTTTTAACTGAGTTTTTTTACAACGGTTTAGCCAGTTGTTAAGTGAATCTGGCTTCCCCATTGACTTTGCTTGTCAGAAGGTCGCAAAAAAAGATCGAATGATTCCAGGATGCTACAACGGTCGTAAGTAATCCTACGGGATTGGGCGGCATATAAATCTATTAAATTGCCAATTAAATTGAAAAACATGTCGCTTTTTTCAGTGCTGTTGTAACTTTGAACAGTCGCTAAATGAACTGCTGTAAGTTGAGGACTACCTGTAGTAAACACACTTACTTGAGAATGTTTAATTGAACTTGAAGGGATTTACTTTTGAATAAACATGCCTGGAATTTTCCGTTAGGTACAGCCTGTGATGTGCTTACTTCAGAGAAAATTCCATTGAAATTGAACTAATTGTCGATGTGCATGTCTTAGAACTAACACAAAGCTTGCCAGCTTTGATTAGAATATGGTTTGTTTTAATGGTAACTCTATGCATTAAAGTTATCTCTAGAAGACACCAATGGAAATTATGTTTAGTCTGCTATTTGAAAATCAGAGAGTAGTATCCCAGAAGCTGTGTTAAATAAAGAGATTGTGTACAAAATATATGGATTCTTTTAAGGAAGTCAGTAGTAAACCAACTCGCAACTAGAAATGTTTCTTACATGCAGTGGAATTGGCAACAATTCAACTCCCTTCTAATAGAGAAATATTTTATTGGGGGAAGTTTCACTCTCAGCAGTTAACACCTTATTCAAAGCCAGTGAAAAAGGTGAAGAGGGCAGAAAAAGGTGAGTAGGTCTGGGAACTGTTCTGGCCCAGCCTTAGCAGAAAAGAGAAACAGACTCCTTGTCCCCTCTTTATTTATCTCCTCTGAATTACCGTATTTTTCAGAGTATAAGACACACCTTTTTCCTTCAAAAAAGAGGGTGAAAATCTGGGTGTGTCTTATACACTGAATACAGCATTTTTTTTGCCTCCTGAAACCCCGCCCCCTTCAGCAAAATGGCCGTACAGAGCCTGTAGAAGGCTTTCAGAAAGCATGTAGGGGCTGGGGAAGGCAGAAAGGAGTGAAAAACAGACCGCTTTTTGCTCAATTTCCCCCCCTACAGCCCCCAGGAGTATTCTATAAGCCTCCTAAAAGCTATGCATGCAATTGTTTTTGAGAAAAATGGGCCTGTTTTTGTGAAAAATGGCCTGTTTTTTGCTCATTTTTGGGTGGCTCCACCACGTGGGAGCACTCTGGAAGCCCCCTAAAGGCTCTTCATGCCTTTTTTGGGGGGGAGGAAATGGTCCCATTTTCACAAAAAACAGGCCGTTTTTGGGAGGTTTGCAGAGTGCAAAAACTTTTTTTAAAAATTTGCCTCTTGGTGCATCTTATATTCTGGTGTGTCCTATACACTGGAAAATACGGTAATCGCATTCACACACCAAGAAGGCAATAGTCCTTCAAAGAGTTAACTGCAGTAACAGACCTTATCGGTTCCTTGTGATAATTGCCAGGCCCTGAGCTCCCAGCTGTAAAGCTGCAAATTAAATACTGGCAAGCAATCTCTGAGACACGAAACATGATGAGCCAAATCTTCAGAAATCCAAACTGTTGCCTCCTATGGCCACCAGTCCCCTTTCCTTCTATTTATTCCCCAGCCAGGGAGGAGCCATTCAGCATCTACGTATGCCTTGCTTCCCAAATCAACTTCTTGTCCTTAGTTGTTCTCCTCTCCTAACAGCTCTGCGCATATGCGTATCTGGAACAGGCCCAGCTGTTCTTCGTCCGACCTTATCTCAGCCTCCAAAGGCAGCTGCCTCTCTAGTGGCTGGGAAATGTCAGATGGCCCTGGCTCTATCTCTGGGTCTGTTGCAGGGCATCCATCAAGAGCCTTCTCCAGACTCTAGAACTGGCTCAAGTTCCTCCCCAATCTCCTCATTGTCCGAGTCTGCAGCCAGCTCTGCTGGCAGCTGACAGGTTACAATAGGAACTTTGGCTATGAACAGCTGTGGGTGCCAACATTACCCCCCCCCCCCCTCCGCCCTGAGTACTGTAGTCACTTTCACTATTTGCTTGATAAGAGAGCTTGGGAGAGAGTTTCATGGCAATAGTCTTCCTCCCATTCCTTCCTACTTCACAGAAATGGTTCACTACTACCTTCAGTCGGTTGGAATAGAGAACATTGCTGGGACAATGCTTCTCATGTTTCCCCCCTTAAAATAACAAAATCCCCAAAAGATTGAAACTATGACATTTGCCATATTGATGTCGATAATGTGATTATTTAATAAATAGGTGAAACAGCGATAGCAATAGCCCTTAGACCTATATACTGCGTCTTAGTGCTTTACAGCACTCTCTAAGCAGTTTATAGAGTCAGCATATTGTGCCCAACAATCGGGAAAACTTGTCCAGAATAAGGCTGACTTGATTAATAATGGAAAAAACAGTCATAGAAGGCAAACACAATGCTATGCTATGGATCATCTGATAAAATCGTTCTACCTGTTTAAAGTTCTTTCCAAAAGAATTCATTAACCAAGTAAAGGTGTCCTAGAATCAAACTGGATTCCAGGTGACTACATGAACATAGTACCTGTTTTAATAGCACAATTTTCTTGGTAGTGATACAAAAGAGCTTTGCCATTTGCCTCTTTTGATTTTTTTTTTACTTCCCAGCTAAACACTTCCTTGTAAGGAAGTAATTCAGAGTAGAATTTAATATATAGCTTTTACCCAGTAATATTTAATCTCATCAATGTATATCAAAGCCTAACTACATCCTGCAGTCTGTAGTTCATCTTTAAATATTATCTAGCCTTCCTCATCTCGAGGTCTGAGATATAGAATGTATCAAATGTATGGAGAATTCTAATGTCGGGGCCAAAATCTGACTCACTTAAAGCAACCAAATCACTTTGAAGCTACAGCAAAGAAAGTATTAATTGTGCAAACAAGTACAGCCTACACCAGGCTTCCAACAAAATGTTAGCAACTTGTTGAGCTGACGAGCAAAAGCAAAACCACTAGTTACCTAGCTTACTGTCTTTCAAAGGTAAAGACAAAGATGAGACAAAAAAAGCAAACTTAATGTAAACTGCAGCATGATGTTTGAATGTTCATGGAATACCCATCTGAATGACATTGTTATTTACGTGTTGTTTGTCAGTTTGCTTCCCGATCCAATTCAAGGTGTTGGTTATTGCCTTTGAAGCCCTTCATGGCATAAAGGTAAAGGTTCCCCTCGCATATATGTGCTAAACTCTAGGGGGCGGTGCTCATCTCCGTTTCAAAGCCGAAGAGCCAGCGCTGTCCGAAGATGTCCCTGTGGTCATGTGGCTGGCATGGCTAAATGCCAAAGGAGCACGGAACACTGTTACCTTCCCACCAAAAGTTGTCCCTATTTTTCTACTTGCATTTTTACATGCTTTGAATTGCTAGGTTGGCAGAAGCTGGGGACAAGTAATGGGCGCTCCCTTTGTTACGTGGTGCTAGGGATTCGAACCACCAAACTGCCAACCTTTCGGATCGACAAGGTCAGCATCTTAGCCACTGAGCCACCATGTCTCTTTCTTCATGGCATAGGACCAGGTTATCTGAAGAACCATCTTGCCCCAATTACGTCAACCTGTCCCATGTGGTCAGGCAGGGAGAGCATATTGCAGATCTAATTGGTTAAATAATTCCAATTAGTGGGATCTAGGAAGAGAGCCTTCTCTATCATTGCCTCTAACGGAACATCTTGCTCCCAGAGTTGAGATGCCCCCACTCTTCTGGAGTGATACACTGCCCTGGGCGGGTGGCTTGAAAACACTTCCTCTGCTGCTTTAATATTTTCTAACCTTAATTCTTAACATGACTCTTAATTCTATCTTAACACTTTTTGCTTTTTACATTATTGTATGTTTCTGTTTGCAAACAACCAAGGTGGTATAGAAATGTGACAAATAAATATTATTTATCACTTTTCACTAGGTCAGCATGCTAGCAAAACTTTCTATGAAATCTAGTCAATTAATAGGAACAGTTTGGGTTATTGATCTTTGTCTGATCAAACTCAGCTGTTATCTATAAGATCCTGCTTGGAAGCCTATAACCCAGTGAGGGCAAACCTTTTCAGCACCAAGTGCTCAAACTGGAATACGCACCGGAACACCAAAAACCCAAAGACCAGCTGGCCAGTACTCATGCGCACATCGGCCAGCTGGTCTTTGCGTGCACTGGAGTGCCAGAAACTCGAAGACCAGCTGGCTGATGCGCATGTGCCCATTGGAAACCAAAAGACTAGCCGGTGATGCCGCATCTGCCCACAGAGAGGGCTCTGCATGCCACCTCTGACCTGCGTGCCATAGGTTCGCCATCACAGCTATAGCTTGCTTATATGTGTGAATTATATACATATATAGCACTATTTTATGAGCTGCGGTGGCTCAGTGGTTAGAGTACAGTACTGCAGGCTACTTCTGCTGACAGCCGCTGACTGCAATTTGGCAGTTCAAATCCCATCAGGCTCAAGTTGACTTAGCCTTTCGTCCTACCGAGGTGAATAAAATGAGGACCCACCTTGTTGGGGGCAATATGCTGACTCTGTAAACCGCTTTACAGTGGCATAATAGCATTTAGACTTATATAAAGTCTAAATGCTTTTGCTATTGCTATTTTTAAATAAACACTAGGGATGATATTGATTTTTTCAACCTCTGATCAGACTCAAGCATTTTGCTTTCAGCATAATATGCACAATAATCCAATGTAAGGCATGAAAGAAAGAGCATTTCTATAGTTTTGTATGGTTTAGCAGGAAACAAAATTCTTTCTCTTTCAGGATATCCTATATATTTTGTTTTTGAATAGTCATTACTGGACTTAATGATAAGTATTTCAATGTTGTAAGCTGCCCAGAGTCACCATGCAGTGAGATGGGTGGCAAATAAATTTAAATCTTTTTCTTTTAATGACTCTATAATCCCTTGCATTAGGGAGGAATTGAAACCACTGAAAGAAACTGAGCATTTACTGGCTGGATGCCCTTCCTGATGCCTATGAGGAATTCACAGCAGATATTTTCTCTTTGTGGCCAGAGAAAGAAAATTCTGCCGCTACATAGGATTGAACTCACAGCCTTCTGATTGTGAGATAAGAGCTCCAACTCTAGGTCACTACACCACTGTAAATAAATGTAATAAATAAACAAATTGTGGGGCTCAGCCGATAAGAATAATATTATTAGCAAATCTGAACAAAGTCAGTTCCACATAAATTTGATATGAACTCTTTAAAAAGGGATTCTGGGAGTTGAAGTCCACAAGTCTTAAAGTTTGAACACCCCTGGGGGTTCTTTGTTCTAAAGGGTTAGGGGTGCAAGGGTCTTGTAACTTGACAGCTTTAAGACTTGCATGCTTCAAATGCCAGACTTTCTGAGTCAACATTTTGGTTGCTAAGCAAGAGCGTTGTTAAGTGAGTTTCACCACATTTTACAAGTTGGCCACGCCCACCCAGTCACATGGCTGGCAAGCCATTCCCACCTGGTCACATGGCTGGCAAGCCACCCCCACCCAGTCACATGGCCGGCAAGCCACTCCCACAAAGCAAGCCACACCTACAGAAGAGGTTCTAAAAAAATTTGAAACCCACCACGGTTTGGAAGGGTGGGCCTGCCCCTCCAATGTTCCATTTTCGGCCTACAATGTGCCAGACGAGGCCTGCAAAAGCCTAAACCGGAGAATTGGAGGGGTGGACCTGCCCCTCCGGACCTCCATTTTGGCCTGCAATGTGCCAGCAAAGGCCTGGGCAGGTCTAAATGGCGCTCCATTTGGCCAGAAAAATGCCAGCCAAGGCCTGCAGAGGCCTAAACGAAGTGTCAGAGGGGCACACGCAGTTAAGAGGCTGGAGAAGAGACAGCTTGCTAGATCTTCGCATGGTAAGTGACCCAACATAGCAGATTGGGTCGGGGAAAAGCAATTGTGGGGAGCATGAGGTATTTCAGTGGGTCGGGGAAGCCTTGGGTGGTCTTAAGCAGGTGGCCTGTTCCATCACTAGCCCCCCCCCTAGTCTTCCCCGCCCTGCAATAACTTCATGTGCATTTAACGAGCCACACATTCAATTAACGAATGTGTGGGCAGCAGGAGGGAGTGATCATGTTCAAGGTATGAGATTCACTCCCATGAATCCTCAGGAATGGGCAGGCTCCATTACCTTCATAACTGAGGCAAAACATTAGCTAGGTGAACTTGCATTAGTCAATTTCTCTTAGTTCTAAAAACGAGGCCATGGCAAACCACTTCTGAAAACAACAGGGTCTTTTCCAGGTTTACAATAGCCAAATCAGCTAATTAATTCTATACTCTTTAGCAGTAGGTGCTCATGTTTATTTCCAGATCCTTGTAATGTTTCAAACTATATAAGTTTTCAGGCAAGAACACAAATATATCTCAAGATTTAGCAGTCTTAGGAGACTTCAGCCGTTTTTAAAAACAACACTTTTTTTTTTTATTTAATGTTGGGACTCCTGTCACACCAACTCAGTAGTCAAGAATGCTGACATTTTGGAAGACAACATTATCAAGAGGCTTAGATTTTTTTTTTAAATGAGCTATTTGGTTATCCAGATTTTATATTGCACAACAAATCATGTGTTCAAAATAAAGACATTCTAAACCAGTGATGGGCAACCTTTTTGGCGTGGTGTGTCAAAAATCGGCAAAAAATCGAGCATAACTCGCGTTGTGTGTCACTTCGACAAAACATAATTTTGCGCAATTTATAGTTTAAACTACAAAAATGTATAATTGCAATATATAATTGTATTTAATAAACCAAAAACAAATTATTTAACATACCTGCTTAGTAACTTCTTTGTTCATCAGTCGATTTCGTATGTTGCCCTTGATATTATTGAACTTGTTTGGGGTGCCGTGAACCAGGGCTGTGGAGTCTGCTGCTTCCAGCTCCACGTCTTCATCAACATGCCGCTCCAGCCCGCCCCTGCTATGAATATTCCTAGTGACGCGAGGGCGAAGAATATGAATATTCATAGCGGGGGCGGGCCGGAGCGGCATGTTGATGAGGACGTGGAGCTGGAAGCAGCAGACTCCACAGCCCTGTCGTGAACTGAGATAAGTGAGGGGGAGGGCGAATTCTTTAACTAACCAGGAGTAGACTCTCTGGGTCGGCCTGACTGGAGAGAGGTGCGCACTGTTCCCGCGCTCCTCTCCTGCGGGTCCTCCCTCGCCGCGCTGATGACGTGTGTGCGCACGGCATGCATGCCTTACCAGCAGCCCCTGCGCTCAGAAAGGGGCGGCGGCGATACAGTAAGTGAGTGTGGGCGGGGGAGATCACACGTCCCGCCCACCCCCCGTTCCTCCAGCACAGATTCTTTCATCCTCGGCGGCCGTGCAGGAGCCGAGGATGAATCGCATGAAATCCTGTGCGTGTCACCCCAAATAGCTACGCGTGTCAGCACTGACACGCGTGTCATAGGTTCGCCATCACTGTTCTAAACAATATATATAGTTCTTAAAGGGCAGCACTATTACAATCTAACATTTTTGTTAAAACATACTTATTTTTCTAAATGAGAAATAAATTTACTTTGTATTATGCATAAGATCAAATCAAGATCAAATCAACAGCTAAAAAGCTATACATAAAAAACATGCAAAAAAATTATTGCAACCCATATTTTTCTGTACCCTTATTACTGGTCCCATCTGCTTGAAAATAATATTCCTAGGCTAAGCAAGGAAAACAACCTGTTCATGTTTAAAAAGTAATGTGTTCTTCAAAACAAAACTATTCTGAAATAAATATTTTGGGTCTTGATTGCTGGATATATACTTTTTTCGCTTACAATGACCAAATCAGCTCATTAATTCTACAGTACATTCTTTAACTAATTAGAAGTAGGTTCATGTGTTTATTGCCAAATGCTTGTACTGTTTTAATTTTGAAAGGATTATATCTGAGATGGAAAAAGAAAGGGTAGTTAGGAGGGGACCGCAAATGATTTCTATGATGCCATTTATTTAATCTCTCCTCTTACTGTTTGCATGTTCTATACAAGACAAGTATAATAAGTGAAACTTCCCATCCCACTGACAGTGGAGATTCTCAGTCATCCAGGTTATGGCTGTCCCAGAGGTACTTTTTCAAGAGGCAACTTAACTTTCTGGTTTTTCTTGGGACATTTTGCTTCTCCTCCAAGAAGCTTCTTCAGCTCTGACTGGATTCTGGGGAATGGAAATATTTATAGTCTTTGCAGACAGCTGGACATTTGCATTCTTTTAGAGAGTCGATGTGGCTACTTGGTGGTTTATTTGTATTGTCAGGGTCACAGGATGTGGAGCCTTCTTGGAATTGCTGAAAGGGCAGTGTGGTAGACTTGGGCATAGATGATGTCGTATCCCTCTCACTCTGGTCAATTTTGACATAGATGGCCTCTTTCCCATCACACTGCCTACACCATATACTGTAACTGGAAACTATCCTTTTCCCCCCTTGCTCTGCATCCCTCTACCTTTGCCCCTCCTTCCATGCTGTTCATACCTTTTTCACCAATTAACAGAGCAGTCATTGCGGAGAAGATAATTATTGGCAAGAAAAGTCAAGGAACATGTAAAAAGGAGAACAAGCAGAGAATTTCACTATTGAGAAGCACCTTTGTCCAGAAAGATAACAGTTATTGGACAAAAACTAAGGTTTTCTCAGAATGTGAAATACACGTGGTCCTTGGCTTACAAGCCTTCATTTAATGAAACTTCGAAATTACTATCTTCTGACAAATAAAGTCAATGGAGAAGCCAGATTCCACTAACAACTGATACTAACATGCATGTGCTCGTCTGGGATGCAACCTGGAAGAGAAGCTGCCTAGGGGGCATATGAATGCCAGAAAATGAACTTCTGGTTTCCGGCATGTGCATGCACAATGGCAAGCTAGTTTTTTGATTACCGGTGTGCATGCGCGCGAAGATCAACTGGTCGGCGAGCAAGCTCATGCTGGAAAATGGAAGACCAGCTCTGCCAGTTTCTGGTACAAAAGCCAGCTGATTATTGTGTGTGCCTGTGCGCCAAAAGCCCGGAACAGGAGCAGGCGATGCCGCACATGCCAGATGACATGGCTTCACATGCCACTTTGGGCACACGTGTCATAGGTTCTCCATCATGGTTCTAGAGTATTATTTATGCCTTCCAAACATGTATGCTAGCTCATCCATCCTTCTAAAAACATACTTGTACTAAAAGTACAACAATGACAAGGGGTAATTTGTCAAGTGCTTTGACTTGTGAAGGAAAAGGTTAAAGGAAATGACCCAACCAATTAAACAAGATCACTCTGACAGGACTTGTTCTTGACAAAACATACGGTTCTCTAGTTATTACGGCATTATTTTCAAATTGATCTTTTTAGAACTATTTTAGAATCTTTCCAGATATTATTGGGTTTTTTTTTTAATCCACACCTCCTTTCCCCCTTTTTCAATTATCTAGTATTTGGCCCATTCTTAAAGATTTCTCAGTGAAAATGAACTGCAAAGCAATTCTAAAACTCCTGATAGGATCCAATCTGGAGATTATAAATCTTTCAAGGTTAGTAAATATTCCTTGTATTTCTATCAAGTTCAACCATGAGTCCTGCTTTACTTTAACTTTCTTTTTTTATAATTGCCTGATGGAAAAGACAGAACTAAATAGGAATTGAGTTGTTCTGCCTTTTCTTGGTTAAACCTTACTCTTTTGACATTTTACTAAAAAGCTAAATAATATATGGTTTCTTTTCCTTTCCTCTTGAGCTTATCTGAAAAATCTCTTTATGTCATTCTTAGTCTTCACTAATTTTAGCTCATATTGAACTTTAGCTTTTCTGACATCATTTCTGCAAATCGGGCCTGCATCTGTACTTCTACGTGACATCTTAGCTATCTGGAAGAAATTGCTTTGAGTCAGAAAAGATTGCTCACACCTCATTAAACACCATTTTAAAAAGAAAATAAGTACATTTTGTTATTGCATTAAGCATAGAAAATATAAAGCAATGTATAATGCCATAATGTAAAACAATCCCCCTTCTCCAATTTTTTTTCCAAAAATATATTCTCAGCAACTGCACTTTGCATTTTCCTAATGATAAAATAATATACCAGACTAACGTTTATTTGAATCCTAAACTAAATAATTAATGAAAACATTCTGTGTCAAGTAACAGAGAAAGTGAAATGGGAAAACTACCATGTGAAGTTCACATCAGAAAGCCATGATTATTCATCACTTAAATGACATTTGTAAAGTTCATCATTATCTTCATTGTGCATGCCTTTTGTGTGCCTAAAGAGATTTTACTTTTTTTTTTTTGCCATTCAATTATGTCTGATTCTTGGAGGCTATCTGGACAAATCCCTGCTTTTGTTGATAAATACCCCCCCCCCGCCCAAGCGGTTTACTATTTCCTCCTTCCTTGGGTTGAGAGAAAGTGGTTGGCCCAAGGTCACCCAGCTGACTTGTGCCTAAAGTGGGAGTAGAACTCACAATCTCCCAATTTCTAAAAGTAGCGGTGGTGCAGTGGTTAAAGTGCAGTATTGCAAGCTGGTTCTGCCGACTCCTAGCAGTTTGATTCTCACTGGCTCAAGGTTGACTCAGCCTTCCATCCTTCCAAGGTTGGTAAAATCAGGATCCAGATTATGCTGACTCTATAAATAGCTTAGAGTAAAACACTATGAAAATTGGTATATAAGTCTAAGTACTATTGCTATTCTAGCCGGATGCCTTAACCACTACATCAATCTGGCTTTCAGAGACAAACAAATCAAACTGAAATTGAATCATACCAGACCTACTTCCAGATCCCAGATGTATAGCAGTATTCTTTCTGAGCTGATGGCATTTAGCAGAAGAAATAAGATTTATGCCAAGTTATTTGCTGATGGATTGTTACAGCCAGTCTTTTTTTTTTGGGGGGGGGGGGGGGGTTTACATTGGAAAAGTGTTGTTTTGTTTATTTTAATCTTTTAAGTTAAATATGCCATAACATATTTTATTCCTTGGAAGATTATTGGGTTGACAGATACATTAATGCCTGCTTTTTTCTTGATTCCATTGCTTGCATTGCCTCTGCTCAGTTTATTCTTCAAGACTTGTTAAGATGGAGTTATCAATATGAGAAACACACAAAAAGGAAATGGAAGAAATGTCTTTGATATTAAGGATCTTACAACCAGAAAAGTGTTTTCTCATTTAAAAAAAAATCAGGATCCAAGGATTAATAAATTTATGAATTCCTCCCAAAATATTAGAATTCCCCTCTCCCAACCCTGTCATTAGCAAGGTATTTAAACCATGCAGAATGCTTTCAGTTCATTTCCCCCCAATTTCTATTCATTTAATCTATCCCAGCTTTTATGCATGTAAGAAAATGATGCAAGTAAAGATGTGGATAATTGTTCGTTTGTTACTTTTTTTGGTTACTTTTTACCCATGCAAGTTTTAATCTAACTTGCATTTCTGTAAAACTTTCTCTTTTCTCCGTTGTATTTTTAGCAAGGCATGCTGAATTGGTTATTTCTACAGTATTAGAAATAACTGGGCTGAATATATCCTTCTCATGTTAGCTTTATTGGACCAGGGAACTGAGACAACAATATCTTAATTGTTCTTCCCTCGTTGCATTTGCAAAGAATCGTTATGAATGCAAAACGTGGTGCTTCGCTGCACAATTTTCTCATACAATCCTTGCTCAGAATCTACTGTGCCAGCCAAAAGAAGTGAAAAGTGAGCATTTGGCTATAGCTAAAAGCTTTCATTTGTCCCTGAGTATGGGAAATTTCTACCATGTTGGTAGAAAAGCCTCCAAAACAGCAGAAACAGTTTAAGTGTGACCACTGTGGTTGTATACATTTTATACAAATTGCTGATTGAACATAACCATAGGCTGTTTTCATAGTGGTCCTTTATATTAGTCAAGGATATTGAAGGCTGATTGCTCTACTTTCAGGAAAATGCAATGGCATCCAGGTTTGTTTATCTTCCATAATGCAATAATCCTTAAGTTACTGGTAGCTACCCAACAGCACTATGCGGGGTATAGTAAACCTAAACCTTGTTCAGTTGCTAACCATAGTGATCAGTTCTGTTTATATACTCAAAGCTGTCAGGTGTTCCTTTGTCAAATGTGGAGGGGAAGGAAGGGGAAAAAAAACCCCCTGGAATGCTAGAAGGCAGGTTATTTATAGGAATGTTTGTACGATAGGTAGGAAGGATATTATGCCAGTTTAAAATTACCACATTTGAAACTAAGTTATTTGGGGGTTGTGTAAATTTAGGATGGTTGTTATCTATTCCCAATAGCAATAGCACTTAGACTTATATACCGCTTCATAGTACTTTACAGCCCTTTCTAAATGATTTACAGAGTCAGCATATTGCCCACAACAAACAAGGTCCTCATTTCACTGATCTCAGAAGGATGGAAGGCTGAATCAACCTTGAGCCTGGTGGGATTCGAACTGCTGAACTGCAGGCAGCCAGTAATCAGCAGAAGTAGCCTGCAAAACTGCATTCTAACCACTGCACCACCATGGCTCAATCATCAGAATTTAATACAAACGTTTCTGCAATGAAACATTTGCGTTTTATAAGTATATTAAAGCAAGTCAAGACTGCATTATGCTTATTAACACAGAGCTTCCCCTAAAGTTACTACTAATGTCTAATGCAAAATATTGACAGAAAGAAAATAATTAAATGCAGGTAGTCTTTGACTTATAATAGCAATAATAATAGCAATAACAGTAGACTTATATACCGCTTCATAGGGCTTTCAGCCCTCTCTAAGCGGTTTACAGAGTCAGCATATTGCCCCCAACAACAATCCGGGTCCTCATTTTACCCACCTCGGAAGGATGGAAGGCTGAGTCAACCCTGAGCCGGTGAGATTTGAACCGCTGAACTGCTGATCTAGCAGTCAGCCTGCAGTGCTGCATTTAACCACTGTGCCACCTTGGCTCATTCTGCCACCTTGACTTATGACCAAAACAGAGTCCATTTTCGTTGCTAAGCCAGACAGTTGCTGAGTGAGTTTTGCTCCAATTTACAATCTTTTGGTCAAGGTTAAGCAAAGGTTAAAGATATTAAGCCATGCCAATGCAGTTGTTAAGCGAATCTTGGCTTCCTCCGTTGACTTTGCTTGTCGGAAGCCCGGTTTGGAAAGTTACAAATGGTGATCACATGACTCTTGGATAGTGCAACTGTCATAGATACATGCCAGTTGTCAAGTTCCTGAATTTTGATCATGTGACCATTGGGATGCTGTAATTGTTGAAAGTGTCAAAACTGGTCAAAAAGTCACTTTTTTCAGTGTAACTAATTTCAAATGGTCACTAAATAAATGGTTGTAAGTCGAGGACTACCTGTACATGCAGAGTAATCATCTTAACTCTAATTTAATTTAAATTTAGCTTAAAATACAAACCAGCCAGGGTTGAAATGCTACCGGTTGGACCGGTTCGCCCGAACTGGTAGTAAACATGCTACTGGTTCGCTCCAACTGAAATAAATGAAACCGGTTCGAGTGACCTGGTTTTTCTGACGATCAGCTGTGATGCACAATTTCCTGCTTTCTAGCTAATATAAATTGTGCAGCACGGCGGATCCCCCCCCTTGCTTTTTGATGCTCTGTGCATGCACGGGAGGTCCTGTGCATGCACGGAGGTGGCATGTGCGAGCGAATCAAACACATGCACACATGCGCAATCATATTGCTACCATACCTGTAGCAAAGTTAAGTAGATTTCACCCCTGAAGCCAGCTTTATCTTTCCTTTCAATTCTAATTTTGCTTAAAATCGAGACTGGTTCAAAATGATGGAGAAGTAAAGAAATTGAGATGTATTCTGTGATATCTTGTTTGTATTTAATAAATACATTAGATTTTTGATGTGTTGTGCTAAACCATAATGTCAGTTATTGGAGTTTGGCTTAATAGTGTAAACACTCCCATTTTGATTCATAAACTATGGTACAAAACTGAGCACATTGTATAAAACCAGACAGTTGTGGTTTATTATTGAATCATAATTAAACAAATAATTGTTTTCTTGTTTCCCACAAGGAATTTGATTTATCGTTAAAAGATGTGGATTTGTTCAGCACAATAAACACCCTTGGCTTTGTGTAGTTTCTTATATATTGTCTCCTGTTTCACTGGAACAGATTCCTTCTCTGTTAGGGTTGTAGGTATCTGAAGATACTTCTAAAAATCTGGGGGTGTAATTATAACTTCAGGGCACAGCAAGAAAATGGAATTACTTCTCCTGACTTCATCCTAGATAAATTCCAATTTAGTCCAGGAAAAAGAGAAATGACAATACTGTAAGAGGTGATTTTCTCCCAAAGAACCGAAATGGTGAGAACAAGATGAATGTTTTCCACATTTAACGTTAAGAGATATTTGGAAAGCTTTTAAAAATATTGCATTTGGAAGTAAATAACAGAATAAAGGATCCAGAGTTTAGAAAGCATTTCATGAGCATCAATTGCATAGCTGAGGCCCCAGGAGAGAAGGCTCATCATGAAGGAGCCAAAAGGTCAATGTATATTGATTTAGCACCTCTGGGAATTACCGAAGCTTTGCCAAACCTCCAGCCTACCAAAAGGAAAAGGGGACTCTGGTGTCCTCTATTTATTGGCAAAGGGAAGGAGAGGCTGTTTTTCATTAATATTCTGCTTAATAAAATAGGAATGAAATATAATCTCTCCTCCTCCACAAATCTCTTCTGTCCCAGAGGGTAGAATTAGCTCTAATGAGCAGAACCTATGGAAGATTCAATTTTCTCTAACATCAACATTTCACATGGCATAAACAGTTTGACAATGAAGCAGATAGTCCTCAACATACGGCCATTTGCTTAACAACCATTCAAAGTTACAACAGCACCGAAAAAGTGACTGACAACCGGTCCTCACACTTACAATTCTTCCAGAGTCCCCGAATTTAGGTGATCAAAATTTGGGCACTTGGCAACCAACCTGTATTTACAATGGTTGCAGCATCCCAAGCAGGGGTGGGATTCAGCCGGTTTGGACCAGTTTGGGCTAACCGGTATTTCCGGTGAGCAGTTGGCCCCGCCCACCCTCCTGCCCTTTCCTATACTATATTTCCCTGTTTTTTTTAGTTCAGCTAAGTTTTTAAGCTTAAAATGGGTGGTTTTTGAATGCTGCACATGAGCACAAAACACATGATAGATGCGTGCAAAGTGCCCGTGCACGCACTCACTGAAGCGGGGTCCCAGAGTTATGTGATGACCATTTGTAAACTTCCCAGGAAGTTTGTAACAAGAAAGTCAATGGAGGAAGACTGATTTGCTTAACAACTACATAATTCAATTAACAATCGTGATAAAAAGTCATAAAATTGGGTCACTTAATGACCATTTAGTGATAGATGTTCCAGTTTCAGTTGTAGTCATAAATAGAGGACTACCTATACAAGGTCTTCAAGCAGAGCGATTGGTTGAACATTTGTGCTAAATTGCAAAAGGAATGCCGTCCTTGAGATGTTGGGAGCTTCAGCATCCAGGATTCCTCACCAATTGCCATGCTGGCTAAAGAGGCTGGACATTACAGTTTAGCATTATCTGAAGTACAGTTTTTGTGCCCTCTTGTAGCTCTAAATTCCTTACAACAAGCAAACAGTCAACAGAAGTTATTTTAAAACTTCCTTTTTAAGGACAAGGGTTACCGAATTAAAAGATGGAGGAAAGAGACCATTGAGCAAGGAATAGCATTAAAGAAGGATCTGATCTCCTGTATATTACTTGGAGGACCCTGAAATAGGTTGAGAGTTGAAGTGCCTAAATGTAAAACCAATATGCTCAAGTGAAAACTCTTAGTGGATAACAACACACTCTGTGAGTGTGGAAAGACATAGAGCACAGCTCTTCTGTTGGTATCTTAGCTACTACCAGAAACATGTACTGATAATGACTTATTTTTGGCCAACAACAAAGTCAAGTAGGTGGCTTCATTCTGGCAACTTAAAGTTTGATCTAAACATGGAAAAAGAAAGGAGGAGGAGGAGGAGGAGGAGGAGGAGGAGGAGGAGGAGGAGGAGGAGGAGGAGGAAGAGGGTTGCTTCCTAAGACCCTTCACAAGTCTTCCTCAGGAAAAATTCACTGGCTCTATGTTGCAAAAGTCTTTAAAGTAGCTTCATAGTAATGGAGACAACATAGAGGGTAATTACATTTCTTTATTGGGATGGCAGCATTTGGGAAAGAAAAGTCTCTTTCCTCTCAGATAACTTTCTTGAAAAGTTTCCTTCACTTCATGGCAATCTTGGTTTTAAAACAGGTTCAAGGGCAGAAGGCTCTAAACTTCAATTAGTAAGCTGAGGAGAAGGATATGTGAATTCATCTACAGTCACCAAGAAAGCTACATAATATGTCCATGCAGTATTAGGTATTAGACTTGGCTTGAGGATATCTTACCTTTTCTGCTGTGATCAAGTTCACTGAAGCCCATGCTGAGTTCCTCAGCTATTCCTTCCATGTAGGACAATATTGGAAGTCAATACCCTCTGTCTTATCATACATGGCATTTGCCTGTATTACAGGGGTGGGATTCAGCCGGTTCGGACAGTTTTGGGCAAACCAGATGCTAATTTTACATCTGGTTCACCTAACCGGCAGTTGAAAGGACTGGCTGGCCCTGCCCGTCATGCTCCGCCCATCCCAGGAGTCTCCACGTGGCCCATTTTGGATGCCAGGTAAGTGCAAGGCCCACATGGAGGCTCTGGGAGGGCAAAAAATGGGCCTCCCAAAAGTTCCAGAAGTCTGGAAGCAGGCCCATTTTTGGCCTCCAGAAGGCTCCGGATCCTGGGGCAGGCAATATTTGCCCTCCTGGAGGTACCAGGAAAGCTTCCAGAGCCTGGGGAGGGTGAAAACTCCTCCCTGCTGCTGTGGTGCAGGAAGCCGAGTAAGCCATGCCCACCATGGCTACACCCATTCAGCAACCAGACAGAGAACCGGTTGCTAACATTTTTCAATCCCACCCCTGCCTGTCTATATCTTTCCCCATATATATTTCCAGGAGGATATAAGCCAAGTTAATGAACAGAATCATCTCGTGCTTCCTCAAAGGCGAAGGACAAGAATCAAGATGGGCACTCCAAGAGTAGACATCCAAAGAAAGTGAAGAAAGATCAGAGAACGGGGCTCAGTCAAGGCCTTTGCACAAAATGGTTGGCTTGATAGCCTCCATAGGAGCATAAAGCAGAGGGAACTTTCCCATTTCTGGATTTGAGAGAAGCCATTCGAAAGGTCTGAGTTCCATATTTCCCAGAAGCCATACTATAGCATAGAACAGAATTCTTACATTTCTTGGTCAATTAATCAGTGAATACATCTTTTTAATTCTTCTGACATATGCAATTAGCAAGCAATATAATAAATGTTGACTCTAACTAAACCTGAGTTAATATTAATTGCTTCATTGCAAATGGTAAAACAATTCATTGGCTCTTAGTGGATGTATGATATTTTAATCTTTCATTGCTACTTAATATTCAAAGCTTCAATTCTATAACAAATGATATTATTGTTAACACAACAGACTGCCCATTTTTTTTGCGGGGGGGAAGCACTTTTAAACATTTCTGTGTGAAATAGCCACAATGCACTCAGTATTGCCTTTGATGTCAGTTATGTGTCTTTTACACAGTGTACAGAGAGAAAACACCTGGTCCATGTACCAATGAACATACTGGTGATTGTACAGTTTTGTACAAACAATTTGAAAAGCCTCAGCAAATTACATATAATTAACAGGCAAAGGTTTCCAAAATATAAATTCATGAACCTTGGCAATATTATACAGAGAGTGTATCTCAAGAGATTTGTGAAACTGGTCCAACCTGCAATTTGGACTCTGGATGTAGGAATTAAAAATAGTGGGTCCTTGAGGTGAGGTTCGGTTTACTCACTTCATAATGTGAGAAGTCAGTCTTGTCTTTTTTGGGGGGTGGTTATCCTACTTTTTCTGCCTAAGGAGGCTTGCATTTTTGCACTAATGTTCTATCTTGGTAATTCTATCTATTTTTCTGCATTTTTCATTTTGTGAAAATACAGATTAGCCTTCCCTTCTGAACAGTAAAGCAGGATACAAATTCAACAGGGATAATAACTATGTTTCAGATGGTACTAGAATTCAGTCTATGAGCTATATGTGCTACGTCACAGATACGTTGCCTCTGTGATGTCCCACAAATGCCTTGGAAAACTTAGACATAAGCTGTTTTTTAATTTCTTCTAGAGTTTAATATCTCCGCCCTTCCCCCTTCTTAATATTCTTGTGAACTGTTGCAGGGTCTCAATGAAGAAAAGTCTTTCAGCTGAGGTCCAGAGTTCTGCCCATTATGTTAAAAGTAAGAACCATTTTCAGTACCGAAAAAATAACCCCAATAGTTATTTTAATGTGATAATGGCAGTGGCCTTCCATATAACAACCAATTAATAGTTCGTATTCTGAAGCTGGAATATTTTTTGTAGATATTCTCTCAGAACAACCAGTATTGTTGGACTTTAATTTCCATAATTCCAAGTGCTTGCCTTCCTGTACTGGATTCCAGTTCCTATTGTCCAGCCTCAGCAAGTTGATGGAGAGGAATAATCCAACCTTGTAGAGGTTTAAAACAAAGATGTAGATGTGTCCATAAAAATAAAGTCATCCAGGACTCCTCAACGTCCTGAGTCCTCCTGAAGAGAAAACAAAGTCCTTTGTGTGCCCCATTGTATGTGTGAGGCCAGACACCATGTGGGATAGGCCCATAGACTTGGGGATGTAAAGTTTCAAACACTCCTCAGTGGTCATTGAAATCTCCAGAACAGAAAGTTTAGAATAATTCAATGCTTGATTTGAGATTACCTGCTTAGGTAATTCGGGCAGAGGGATGGACAGTGTACTAAAAGTTATCTCGACGTTATCCTGGACAACCACATGCATCAAAAATGTATCTCCTATTTTCCATCTACACACAACAAGTATACATACTTAAATGGTGTCTCTGGGTGTGGTATGATAAAATAAGAAATAGTTCTATCTTTACCTTGAAGAAAATGTACCTAGGAATGTTAGTGTTTAATTGACTACAAGCTTAATGGAACACGACCTGGTTGGGCATTAGTTTTCTTCAATGCTCTCAGCTATTCATTATGATAGACCTGGACAGTATTCTATAAATTAATATGACCATTGTAACTATTTTTTTAATCATTTCATAATTTTCAGTTTGGCTATGGTTGACCCTACATTGCTGAATTTGGTATATTTCTTTTCAATAGCCAGCTGCATGAGTATCTTAGGTAGAAAACTACACTGCTCACTTAGCTCAGACATTTTAAGTTAATTTTATTCTGGAAATTTTAGTGTAATAGACTATCCCAGATTTATAGGTGGTAGCAGTCAATGCTATCTAGGTATTTCTTTGGGTAGGTTTGGAAAATATTTGAGTAAATTAAATTTTGAAAAATATCCTTTTGAGAGGATGACCTAAGAATGTATATTTTACTACTAGTAGTAGTAGTAGCAGCAGCAGCAGAAGAAGAAATATCTTTCAAGTACTGTCATTATAGGCCTCAATTTCCATTCTTTGGCATGATAGAGTTTAATCAATGTATCCCAGAGAAAGAAAAAAAATCTATATGTTAATAGTGCATGGTCTTGAATAATATACTCAGCATGCTTTACATCTACTTGAAAGTCAGTCCTTAGCATTCAGTCACACTCTGTCAATGTTATTCACACTATAAGGTCAACAACAAACAGAGCCATAATGGATGGATGGTTGGGTGGTTGGATGGATATATTGGTTAGGTTTTGAAAAACCAGAATTGATCCTGTCTCTTAATCACCCATGCTGATCACTTCCCATATTTTTTTACATCCAAGCTGGCACATTTTTGTTACTTATAAAATATCTTACAAATGATACTTAGTGTCAGGTTCTTAAGAACAATCAAGCTCAATTAAAATTGCACAAATATGTTACAACAGCATTACTTGTTATAAGGGACAGTTTTAACTCCCAAATGTATGGAAAAGTGATTTCTGAAATGCAATATTAATTGTGTATATAGATCTTTGAGATGGTTTCTAAAATTCAAGAGAAATTAGGAAATGTTCGCACTATACCTCAAAGATCATGAAATCAGATTAATCATATTTCTATTGGAGGTGACTTTTGTTTGTTTTTGTGGTCAGAGGAACTTTCAAAACAAATTATATATGTGACAAGGAAGCACAGTACTATCAACATTAATGTTATAGAGACTACAGTACTCAACACAAAGAACAGGAGGCTATTTCTAAGAGCTAGATGAAAATGTACTAGGAGCCAACCTGAAACTAAACTTCATTCTGTATGGAATTCAAAGGTTCCACGATAGCGTGTCCATTTCCCCATATCACTTTATGACGAATTCAATGTGTGTTCCAATTGCAAGGCAATTTAGGAGCGTTGTTCCTAAAATTGATGCATGATGAATCATTCACAATGCTCAAGTAAATGTGAATTATTACCAAAATTAATAACTTATGTGGATCTTCTTATTTCAATGTGCATCAGCATTAGAAGCTCAATGAGAGAAACAACTAATATAAACACAGTTCTTGGTTTTTCATCATGCAATCAGGCCTTTGAACCATAGATTAGTGTAAGGAATCATTCAGACTTAATTCACTGGGTGTGCTTCTGCTCATGTTTGTGAGACTGGCCATAAGGGATTTAACTTTGTAGGCATAGTAGTTTCTTAAATTGACAGAAGGAACTACTTTCATTCCATCTCCAAAATCACAGCTCCTCATGGCACTTTCCAGCTGTTTTTGGCGCTTATAAAAATGAGAGAACTTATTGAATATAAGTGTAATAGGAAGGACTACAACTAAGATGCCAGCTAAGATGCATGCAGAAGCTGTTAGCCTGCCTGCTATGGTCAATGGGACAACATCGCCATAACCAACTGTAGTCATGCTAACTGTAGCCCACCACCAGCAGGCAGGGATAGTTTCCAGGGCTCTGTTTTCTTCTTTTTCTATTGTGTAAGCCACTACTGAGAATATAGAGATTCCAACTGAGAGGTAAAGGAGAAGAAGCCCTACTTCTCTGTAGCTATATTTGAGGGTGGCTCCAAGAGATCTAAGGCCTGTTGAATGCCGAGCAAGTTTTAAAATACGGAATATTCGCATCAGTCTCAGGACTTGAGCTACTCTACCCAAATTGGCTAATGCAGGACTACTTTCCACCACCAGGTTAACTATTAAAGTGATATAGAATGGAAGGATGGACATGAGGTCAATCAGATTGAGTGCATGCTTAAAAAACTGAAGGAAATCTGGGGCAACTGCAAACCTGGCCACCAGCTCAAAAGTAAACCATGCAATACCAAAATGTTCCACAATTTCAAATCTAGGGTCTTCCTCTGAATTCCCAGAGCTGTTAATAATCTGGAAGTCTGAAAGGCTGTTGAGGCACATGGTTACTATTGATCCAAGAACAACCATAATAGAAAGAACACTGAATATTCGGCTCAAGACAGAATAGCCAGGATTGTCTAAAGCTAACCATAGCTGCCGCCTCACTTTCCCAAACTGTTGCTGGTCAAATTTAGCGGCATCATTGTAGAAGGCCAAGATCTCATCCAAGGAAGAAGAGGTACTTTCTTGGTCACTGTGATCTTCCCATTTTTCTTGATCTGGTTCCATTTTTCTCCCATGGTAGCTATAACTGCAGCACGAATCAATAAAGAATTCATTGATTCCCCAGTATTCAATTTCTTGGCTGAAGGAAAAGACACAGAGCTCACCCATCACATGTAACTTTCCAGTATTATAAAAATGGAGCACATAAGGAAAAAGTTCAGGATTTCTATCAAAGTAGAACTCATTCTTAGTGTCATCATAGTCATCACAAAGCTCTAAAATTGACTCCTTTGAATTGCAGCTCAGCAGCTTACCCAGTCTTGTTTCGGGGAATCTCAATAGTGTATTGTATCTCATCTTTTTTTTAAAGCCTCCAACATTGAGACTGATCTCATTGTCTTCAAAATACGTATCAGACAAACCCCTTAGATTCAACCCGGTCATTGTGAGTATTTCCAAGATCTAAATGGAGAGAGTACACCTATGGAATAATAAAAACAAGGCAAGCCATGTTAGCCAATAGAACAGAAGGAGAATTCTCCATTACTCCCTTTTATGATATACTTGGATCAAATACCGTCATATATTCCATCACCCACCTTTTGAGTTTCCCACACCATCAGCTCCTTTCTATGAGATGCAGCTTTTTTTACTTAACTGAAGATAAGATGGTAATTAATGTTCAACCACGAATCAATATGTTATATTTGATTGCCCCCTTTCCTTTTCCTCTACTCCCTTTGGCAATACAGTAACTGATACAATAACACATGCAGCTTTTGGTCGTCATCTCCCCTACTCAATCACTGAAAATAGGGCACAGCTTTCAATAGTTGGATGGGGAGACCAGGCAGATCTGAGGCACCAGGTGCAACCTTTCCCTAAACTGTAGCTCGGGTGAGTGGAGCAAAGGTGAATCCCTGTGCACTTTTCCTTTGACCCTTTTTGGCTATTGAGTAAGTATGTCTGCACCATCACAAAATAACTAGGAAAGCCAGTGATTTTTTGACGATGAAATTGGTAGAGTAGCCCTACCGACAAGCAATCCTCCCCCTTTCCCACCGCCCCCAAATGCTCCAGACCCGTTTTTCACTGTGAAACTTCCCCTAGCCGCCCGCTACCATTGCTGGGCGGGGTCCTTCTTCTAAGGGTTAGTTGCCTTGGCTCCCAGACTCAACACATAACCTTTGCACGATGGACCGCGTTGCCTAGAAAAGATAAGTCGGCAAAGACTTACATCCTGGACTAGCCGCCCCGAGAATAGAACCACCACCCAAGGCGAAACCGTCGCGCCGTGGTGCTGAATGGACAGCTCCGTTCCAGCCGCGCCTCCCGACTCAGCTCCAGGCAGCGGCAGCGGCTGCTGCAGCAGTCATGGCGACCACCGACAGCCCCCCGCGTTTTCCAGCCAAGCCCTGCCCGAGGATTGGACGCGCCTCTTCTCCCCCCCCCCCCGCGCCCCAGGTGGGCGCCGCCTTTTCTATTTTTTTTCTTTTTGCCGACGGTTCAGATGCTGCAGCGGAGCGAGGCACCTGAGAGACGCTGGAAGCGAAGAAGGAAGGTGCCCACGATCGGAGGGGGCTGAAGGCTGTCTAGGGAATTCCCCACCATCGTGCACGGTCTGTTTCCTGCCACCACGCTGGTTTCAGTGCAGGCTGAAGTGATGGTATACGACGATCCTCATTCTTTCCCAGCAGAGTTAGATACCTTCTGCCTGTTTATTTCGACTGGTTTGCATCTTTTCTTTATTGCACCGAAGACAAATTCCTTGTGTGTCCAATCACACTTGGCCAATAAAGAATTCTATTCCATTCTATTTCAAGATCGAAATTCATAATCCATTGGGTTTTTTTCTTCTTCTTCACCAAAAGGAGGTGGCTTCAGACAGTCTTCTCCAAAGTGGTGGTCTCCACATATGTTTTCAAGATGCGAATGATGAGCAAATGATGGGAATTGTTCCACACAACAAATGGGCAACAGCTTGGAGAAAACAGGTTAAAGACACACGATGCGTATGCTCTGTTATCAGGCAGAACATAAATGGAAAATGGGTCAGATATGATCCATTGTCTTCAGAAGTTAATAGAAGAAATAAAATTTCATCCAAATATTTTCCCCCATATGCAGCTAGCCAGGCAACCTATTATTAACACAGTCACCTATAATGGTCTGCTCAACTAACCCACTAGTCTGATTTTCATGGCACACCAAACCATAAACTAATGGCATGGGTTGATTCTGCATGACATACGAAACTAAAATGTGATTGTGTGGTTTACATTCACTGTGTTGTATGAACCCAATCAGTTCTGGGGCAAGGTGCATGTGAAGGCTTATCCAGGGGGATATTTTTTATTTTTTCTTGGACCATTTATCTGTGTTTTCTTCATAGAAAAACATCCCCAAAGGGAATCTTCCTTTTCCCGTTTCCACCTAGGATCCTCTTCTGTAGGATCCAGGCTCTCCTTTGATTCAAAGAACAAGACCAGTGTTAGTTTTCTGACTTCAGCACCCTTGTCCTTGAAATCCTGCTGATGGTGGCCCTCCAAGTCATCCATGCTTTTCCTCCAGCTAGTTACAAATCCTAAACCTTGATTCCTTGCTAGGTGTTTCTGTTTTAGCACAAGGAGTTCCAGAAAACCTCTACTGACCTCAGCAGGATAGCTCTTCCAAAGCCTTGAAAAATTCTGGTCAGTCAATACTGTAAAACTAAGGGTGTCCTCTACACGCAGCACATACAAGATTTTTTGGGGGGCTGTCTGAAAGAGAGAACTATGTATCACCTGTATTAGCAATTGCATCTCACTTTGGTGTCAGCAACAGATTAGTCACTTCTACCATTCTTGGGGCACCAGGAGTCTTGGATAGACTGTATAACATTCTGATGTTTTCAGAGTCTTTCCCAAGTTAAATCAGGTTAGAGAAATGTATATGGAAGATAATTTTGGCATGGGAAATAAACAGCAGGCTCAATATCTCCTGATCTCCAGGGTCTTCTTAAGGTAGGATTACATAACCTATGTGGTGCATGTGAAAACCCCAGGTGTGCCTCCTGCAAAGTCCATCTAAAGGTTGCTGCCATGTTGAAGGTTGTAATGTGGTTTAGGGGGATATTTATTAATCACATGGGGAATACTTCAGCCTTTATCCTGGCTCCACCATCATGGTTCTGTCAGTTGAGAAGAAAAACCACAAAAATCTGGAGGAGGTATCCTAAATACAGATATAGTCATTCTAGACTACAACAAATATGCCAAGCCAAGAAAGGCCCCATAGTTTTTATCCTTGAATCAATAGGTTTTGATCTGAATTAGATATCTTCTCCACTTTTAGGAGCACATGTATCCAGGTAGAGAAGTAAAACTGTTGATGCAGGAGAATCTACTTTTACTTTCAGCTGTGAAGCTCTAACTCTCCCCCTAAAAATATATCCTGGCATTTGAATTTGTCTTGTCTCTGGATTTCCTCATTCATTTACCCTTTTCAAGCCTTCAGTAAGCGTTCCTATGTTGTGAGAGTAGAGATAACCCAGATAATGAACTGTTGCCTGTGAAGTTAATGTATCTACCTATTTTCAGAATATTATTTTAGCATGTCACTCAAATCCACTTTCCCTCCCCAACTGATCACTCTTGTTCTAAAGTGGATATATTTTCATTTGGCAAAACAACTTTCGGAGTAGCAAAAGATCTTCCATTTCTCCCCTTCCTCTGAAGTTCTGCAATTGCCTATTCTCAAAAAAAAGTGGGGGGGGGAGTATTCTTATCATGACAGCCATCATGTATGAATGTATGAATGAAAATCACAGATGGGGATCTGAAACGGAAACAGAGGTGCTCTACAAATCATCTACTTGGCCAATAATCCCATTTTCACGGTGGATACATTTCAGTGGTGGGTTACCAATTGCCTTACTACTGGTTCGTTTGTGCTTGTGTATGCCCTCGTTCGCTCACGCAATGCTTCTGCACATGCGCAGAAGCATCTGGGTGGGTGGACGGAGCCTCCCGCCACTGCCACTACCGATTCGGTCTAAACAGGCTGAACTAGGAGCAACCCACCTCTGATACATTTGTACGCACCACTCATATTACTGATACATCTAATAGTGATTCAAGCATGTCACACTCCAAATAATTTTAAACAACATGCCTTAGGTTGGGCTCCACATAGACTGCCCATATCACACTTTAGACGTACAATAGAGAAAACACTAGTTTTTCAACAGTGCCATCACACTGGTAGAATGGACTCCGCAAGGGACATTTGCCTATTTAGTGCAGTTTTGGCATCTTGGTTCCTTTTCTCAGGATTTCACATTTAAGTTCATCTAGCTTGGGTCATGAGTCCTCATGCTGTGATTTTACAAGTTTCCAGTATCTCTGAGTGCATTTTATTTCATATTTCATTTTTTAAAATATGTTTTATTGTACTTTGACATTTTGTTTCACACTTTAGGGATATTTTTTAAGAGGGTGAGCTGTTGGCTCCCAGAACAAGCAAAAGTGTAAGCTGGGACAGCATGTGAATCCATCCTGCCATCTCCAGGCAGCCTGGTATCAGCCTGATGATCAGCATAAAATAGGTGCATTTTCTTCTCTTTGCAAATTATCGAGACACACCGTGACCTTTCTCTATATATCTCCTGCATGATTCATCTCTCTTTGTGTTTTCCAGAAGCTGGAATCACACTGATGCAGCTAAGGGCAAAGCTAACACACTGAAGTTCACACTTCATACTTTTACTGGAAATTAATCTGCCTTATGTCCTCTTTGCAAAGGCAGGTAGCACCATGATTTATTGTGGTAATCTCTCAATTAAAACATATTGCTAAACTCTAAAGTGTGGCACACTTACCTAAGGTCCACTAATGTAGGAGAAATTTAAGAACATATATCATTCTCTAAAGCTTGGTTTCTTTCCAGAGTCCTTCTAAAATGAGCCATCCAATTGTCCCAAAGGTGCTTTTTAAAAGGCAACTGGACTTTCTTTGTTTTTTTTTTCTTGAAGATGTTTCATTTCTCATCCAAGTAGCATTCTCAGTTCTAGCTGAATGCTGGGGAATGGAAGGATTTATATTCCTTGCAGTCATCTGGTTGTTAGCACTTTGAAGGATACCACCTACAGACTGAATCTTGCCAGAATAAGCATTCAACTCTCTACATCTACCATATATTCTGTGAAATATTACAGAAGGGTTCTCTTCACTCTTTCTCTCACATAAAATATGTGGACTGTGTTGTCTCCTAATCCTCTGAAATGCACCCTCTCCTTCCTGGGAATTCAGACTACTACATTTCATTACATCGTCACACATTAAAAAATGTGATGTTTCAATCACATGATTGTGGCACCAACTTGGTTTTTTAAAAAATTTCCTCATTGTGGACATCCTGGTCTTGTTAAACTCCCCCCCCCTTTGTTTTTTACATTTGAAGATACTTTTTGCAAGTGTCTCACTCTGCTACCGTAGCATCAAGGCATTCTAAAATATGTTACACTTAATTATTACAAGTACATATTATTTACTTTACACTATTTATAACATACTCTAATCCTAGCAGATTCTGAGCAGGCTACAACAAGGTCAGACAAAGCAACACAACACAACACAAATAATTAAAATAAAGCATCTCAAACCTAAACATTACAATACGGTATATGCACCCATGCAATTAAATTAATATTTTAAGCACTGAATGACTGCTGGAAAAAGAACAGAACTGCTTCAGCTTGTTTACAAAATGTTATCAGAATTGGGGGTGATATGGGGAAATGTGTTCCATATAATGGGAAGTGGTCCGTGCCCAATGTATGGGGGAGCCTCGTTTGTGAATGACATTACCTACTTTGGGTAATGAAATGTCTGCAAGAAAAAAAGAAAGCCCAGAGAGCATCAAGGACCCCTCATTTCAACCCTGATCCACAAATATTCTTCCTTATTAGAACCTGCAATAGTCCCCCTTTTGAGGACCAGATTGGACAGAGAAAGTAAATTCTGGCATGCCATTATCTGATGTATTCCTATGTTGGACTGAAAAGTGCTTTCAAGATAATGAACAGTATTTTGCATTGGACCTGGAAGCCTTCTAACAACCAGTGAAGCAGTTTCCAAATGCTATAAAAGTATAGTCTGAAATAGTAACACCACAAATAGCGTAAATCATCTGTACTGTTTGCTATTTGTTGCAGGGAGGCAAATTGCTGGGAGGCAGATTTTTCCCCTTGTCCAACTATGTGGGAATCAGGATTGCAAATTATCCTCACGACCTATATGTCTATGTAAGTTTGGAAATAACACAGTGGCGGGATTCAGCCAGTTTGCACCACTTCGGGAGAACCAGTTGTTAACTTCCTGAGCAGTTTGGTGAACTGGTGGTTGGAAGAAATCATTAGGGCAGAGAACTGGTTGTTAAATTATTTGAATCCCACCACTGAAATAACACATAAGTTGCAAAAGTTGGAGGCTCCCCCGACCCATGGTTTCTACCTATTTAAGCAGACACTGTGAGAAAGAGATCTTCCAAGTAAAAAAAAAAAATATCCATGCTTTTGGGAGGAGTGCAAGGCAGTCCAGAGTATGCACCTGAGCTAATGTTATTAGGTGTTAAGATGTGTACTGACAATTAGCAACTCCATCCTGGTAGGATTTTGCCCCAGCCAGATCATCACAGCCTCCAAGCACTAGGTCAGGATTTCTTCAGCATGTTTGGTATAGCCCAGGGTAACGTAAAGTGAGGACAGCACCCACTTTTTAGACTTTTTTAAACTAGCAAAATTCTGGCTTTTTCAGAGGGCCTACAGAGATTAATTGTGTAAACACCAGCACCTCTATTAATGTATTATGGCTGCATATTATAACTTAATACTGCTTATTATTTTGTCTGTTAACTCCATAGAATCCCTCTGGATTGAAGCAGGGCTAGATATCATAAATAAATACTAACAGCATATTGATGCTACCTCATCCTGAACCACTGAGTTCTCCCAACCATTTCATGTAGATATCAAATAACAATGTTGTACAGCCCTGAAGTACCTTCCACTGGAGGTCTCAAGGACTGAAGCATTGGCCTCTCCATCACCACCAGCAGAAACCTCTTACCAAAGTAAGGGTGGAACCACCACAAAACACTGCCTCAAACTTCCAACCTCTGCAGATAGTTCAGAAAGATAGCAGGGTCAATAGTATCAAATTCTATTGTGGAGTCTAATAGGACCAAGAGTAGTGTTCTAAATTCTGATGAAGGTTATTGACCAAAACAACAAATGCCATTTCTGACCCTTCCAGTAGAGGACAATTTCAATGGTCTCTCCTCCCTCCCTTTAATATAAAAAGAAAAATTATCTTGTGCAATAGGTTATTAGAGGAAAGTCCCTAATCCAAAACATACTAAATATTTCATGATTAAGTGGAGATTTGAGACTAATTGTGGTCTCTCTAGTATTGAGTTTCATTAGGAACCCCCCCAAGAAAACTAGAGTGTTTTAAGCAAAGCATAATCCAAGTGCCCTGGAGTGCTAATCTAATCCCCTGCAGTTTCTTTCTGAATAAATTAAAACATCTAGAAACGCCTCTGTCTCATTTGTTCTCCTTCCAGAGAATGGGAATGAATCATGCTGAATACATTTTTCTGAAGCACAACCACATCCAGTTGCTGGATAAGCATTTGCTTTTTATTTTTGAGTATCATGCTGTCAGAATTAGGCAGTTCCTTATATGGACCCATTTAGAAATGTCAGTATTTGAATATTTATATTTGATAATTCCTATGCTGTCAATACACATTCACTAGAACAAGGCTGGATTAAGGTCAAATGATAACCTAAACCAGGGGTATCAATTTCATTGAGGGCCCCATCAGGGTTGTGTTTGACCTCAAAGGGGGGGGGGAGTGCAGAGTGGGTGTAACCAGGGTGGATGTAACCAGCTTAACATCACTTATGTTGGGGGTGGCCTGAGCGCTCTGCCAGTGAAAATGGATTCCGGAGCTCCATTTTCGGCTGTGATGGCCTCCTGCAACCTTCTGCCAGTGAAAACGGAGCTCAGGAGGGCCACCCCTCCTTTCACTGGCAGAGACACCACAGGCTGGTCCTTCACTTTTTCCAGGGCAGCCCCATGGGCCAGATCTAAGCATGTCGTGGGCTGGATCTGGCCCCTGGGCCTTGAGTTTGATACCCAAGCCCTAAGGCCAACTGATTTCCTAAGCACAATCTAACAATGGTGGCCCCCTTCATTGCTTAACTACCGTATTTTTTGCAGTATAAGATACACCGGAGTATAAGATGCAGCAAGGTTTTGAAGACAAAAAATTTTTAAAAAGTTTTTGCACTCTTCAAATCTCCAAAAAACAGCCCGTTTTTCATGAAAATGGCTGGGTTTTTTTTTTTCATAAAAAGGGCATGAATAGCCCTTAGGAGGCTTGTAGAGTGCTCCTGGGAGGGAGCAAAAATGAGCCCCCCCAAAACAAGCAAAAAACAGTCCATTTCTTGTGAAAATGGGCCCATTTTTTGTTTAAAAAGGGCATGGATAGCCTTTAGGAAGCTTATAGAGTGCTGCTGGGGGCGGGGGCAAAAACAGGCCGTTTTTCCACTCATTTCTGCCTTCCCCAGCCCCCAGGAGCTCTCTGAAAGCCTTCTAAAAGCTATGCACAGCCATTTTGGTGAAGGAGGCGGAGTTTCAGGAGGCAAAAAATGCTGTATTCAGTGTATAAGATGCACCCAGATTTTCAGCCTCTTCTTTGAGGGAAAAAGGTGTGTCTTATATTTTGAAAAATACGGTAATAAGACATTAAGACTCAGTGATTGTTGAAAGCTTAAGTCCCACCTCTTTAGTACTTATCTTGACAAAAAGCTGCTGATTTGCCTACAGTCTGGAGGCTGTAGGAATCTCAACCAAAGCCTTTGGGAAATGCATGGAAGCTTCTTGTCCATAGACTCATCTCAGGCTTGTGGACTGTAAACAATAGAATCAGGCGATTTTTTTAGTGCACTCACAAAACCAGTATTGTAATGGTAGGTGGCCTTTGGGAAGCTGCAGACTGGGCAACTCATATGTAAGGAATTTCTCAGCCCATAAAAGGAGGACATAGGAAATATTTTAGAAGAAAGCATCCCTAGTTTTTCAGCGAATAAAAAGAAGCAACAAAAGAAATGCTTTTAGGCTTGGAGTATTCTGTTGATGTATGTAAAGATTCTGTTGATGTATGTAAAGATAGAGCTACTACTCTTGTAGGTCTCAGGCATGAAAAAAACAGTTCAACATGTAAAGGTTCAATTTAACTGATTTATTGCTAAAAGCCTATGAATAGGAACCTTATCAACTAATGGTCAACAGCTGGTTAGAGCTAGATAAGGTTCAATGTCAACCACGAACAGCTGGTTTTAGTTCTTTGTTGCTACCCTAATGACTCTAAACCTGTGATTAAGAACCTATGGCACAAGTGGCATGTGGAGCCCTCTCTGCAGGCACCCGAGCCGTTGCCCCAGCTCAGCTCCACGATGCATGTGCGCACACCTCCTGCTGGCCAGCTGATTTTAAGGTCTTTATCGCACATGGACAGGAGGTGGGGCTCATGCGGAAGACATGTGTGCATGCACGGGTGGGACGCGTGCTTGTGCAGGGGCAGGGGCAGTGGGGAGGTGCTGTTTTTGGTCCCAGGAGGCTTCAGGGAGGTCTGCTAGGCCCCAAACAGGGAGTGGGGGTGTCACACACGCATACACAGGGGTGTGGGGTGCGCAGGGATGTGTGTCGCGGACACATTGCATTATAAATGTGGGCACACGCTTTCGGCATGCAGTGACAAGAGGTTAGCCAATCCTTCTTTTTTCCCCTCCCCCTGGGTCTGCCAATCATTCTCCTAGAAGTGGTGCTTCTTATCTGCATTAACTTGCAGAGCTAATAAATACAATAAGTGGAGCATAAGGTACAATAATGTTGTTTAGCAAAGAAGACTGACCACTATAACCAAGAAGTTTATTATCAGGGAAAGCTTTTCTAACAAATCTAATTTACTGTTATTTTTCGGGAAATACAGTCTTCCTAATCTGATGCACTTCATATGTACTATCATATCATATTTCAGCTTCTGTGATCCAAAGGCCATGATGCTGGGGATGATGGAGGTCAGGATCCAATACATCAGGAACATCCAAGTTATTAACACTGCTTAATAGTCCCTGTAAAAAAAACTGCAGTCAAGATGGACGAGAAAGTGTTGCGATGTGCAACTTGTTCTCTCTACTGTGACAAAAATACCTATGCTAATTTACACCCTTCACTCCAGGCAAAATAACTGAGCTGATTCCTCATTTCTCTTCATATTTGTAAAATGAGCATCAACCTCCAAATTCAAAGGAGTGTTAAGTAACAGAAGACCTTTTCTTTTCTATTCTTTACCTAGAAATGTCTTAATTGCATGTTGTGAATGTGACAGGTTTATTTTCAAGTTTCAGTCTATTTCAGTCCGAAGTGAGATAATTTGAATTAATGATGGAAAAAGCAGGAAGTGTGATAGAGGAGATTATTATAACCGAATTAATCCACAGAGGTTGGAGTCAGCGCAAAAAGGCATTTGACCCCAAAGGCCAGGGCACCTGCCTGGTGTGTGGTTGCTGGCTCAGGCTTCCAGGGAGCAAGCCATCTTTTAAATGTTTATTGCCTTGGAGTCAGCTAGATGAAACTGGGCTGATTTATGGAGCAGGTAGCTAGATATTCTGTATTGAGTGGACACGTATAAAAAAGGGTGTATATATGTTGAGTAATATCAGTGGTGGGATTCACTTACCTTCCCTACCGGTTCACAAACATAAGGGCAAGCGCTGCGTCTGCACATGCGCACCGCCTTCTGCACATGCGAAGAAGGTTGCACAATATGTCGGGGCAGGTGGGTGGAGCCTCCCGCCCTTATTGGTTTGCCCGAATTGGAGAAGACTGGCTGAATACCACCTCTGGTGTGTATGTACATTGTTCATACCAGGGATGCCCAGCCCAAGGCCTAGGGCTGCATCTCTTGGGTGTGACTTCCAACACTTCTTTCCAAATGGCCCTAACTTTATATTTTTGAATAATAGAAGGAAGAAATTGTCAAACACATAAGAAAAATATTCAATCACTTCACAATTAATCAAATATACATGAACATAAATTAAATCAAATTTCTGTTTTCTTCTTGTTCAATTTTGTCCAGGCTGCATTTACTTAAGAACTTGAACATAGGGATCTTGGAATCCTAGTGGACCGCCATCTAAATATGAGCCAGCAGTGTGCAGCAGCTACCAAAAAAGCCAACACAGTTTTAGGCTACATAAACAGAGGGATAGAATCAAGATCATGTGAAGTGTTAATACTATTTTATAATGCCTTGGTAAGACCACACTTGGAATACTGCATTCAGTTTTGGTCGCCACGATGTAGAAAAGATGTGGAGACTCTAGAAAGAGTGCAGAGAAGAGCAACAAAGATGATTAGGGTACTGGAGACTAAAACATATGAAGAACGATTGCAAAAACTGGGTATGTCTAGTTTAATAGAAAGAAGGACTAGGGGAGACATGATAGCAGTGTTCCAATATCTCAGGGATTGCCACAAAGAAGAGGGAGTCAAACTATTCTCCAGGGCACCTAACAGTAGAACAAGAGGCAATGGGTGGAAACTAATCAAGGAGAGAAGCAACCTAGAACTGAGGAGAAATTTCCTGACAGTTAGAACAATTAATCAGTGGAACAGAAGTTGCCTCCAGAAGTTGTGAATGCCCCAACCCTGGAAATCTTTAAGAAGATGTTGGATAGCCATTTGTCTGAAATGGTATAGGGTTTCCTGCCTAGGCAGGGGGTTGGACTAGAAGATCTCCAAGGTCCCTTCCAACTCTGGTATTGTATTGTATTGTATTGTATTGTATTGTGTATACCACTCAAAGATCTACTACTACTGACCTGAAAAAGCTGCACATCCTTGGCGAGATTGCTTGACTCTGGATTTCTGACTATGTTCAACAGGAGGTGTGTTTATGTTTTAATATTGGGGATGTTTAAAAATAGGGAATTGCTTTGATTAGGAGTTGGAAAAGAAGAGGCACCTTCCAGCTAGAAAGCTTTGGGCTCCTGAACAACTGATTTAATTATCCCAGGTCCTGTACTTGCAGCATGCAGTGATAGGGCAAGTGACTATGGAACAAGATGATTTAATCATGAAGATTTAATCTGTGTGCATTTGGGTGTGCTTATGTTCGTGTATTTTTTTTTTTAGTCAAGAAATCTGAGCACCTGCTATGAAGCTGCAAAATCACCATTCTTCGATTGTGTTTTAAAACCAATTGGCAGCTGCAATTGTAATATTCAATCTACAATATGACCATGTCCATTCATGATTTGGTAGTAACAAGCACTCAGTCTTGGCATGTTTTACAGAGACCTGATTGGGTGAGGGTGGCAATATCATTCTCTCTGAAATCTGCTCTGATGACTTTTGGGTTCTGCATCAGCCTTGAGGACAGGGCTTGAGTGTGGAAGTGGCATTGATCTACCAGGATACCTTATCTGTGATCAGACTTTTTCTTCCAATAACGGAAAATATCTGTAGCTCAGAGTTGAAATGGGATTAGCACTGATGACGTTACCTAGTTTGGGTAATAAAACATCTGCAAGAAAATAACCAAGCTCTGAGAGCACGAAAAGCTTCCTTCAGGCAGTGGTGGGTTCCTAACCGGTTTACTACCACTTTGGTGACAGAGTGTTTTGCCCTCCCAAGCTCCATTTTCACTGGCAGGGGACTGCAGGAGGCCGTCGGAGCCGAAAACGGATCCCGGGAGGCCCAGGCATGTCCCTCCCAAGCTCTGTTTTCAGGGCGGGCCCGTGGGCCAAATTTAAGCACCCTGTTGGCCGGATGTGGCCCACAGGAGTTGAGTTTGACACCCCTGCTTCAGTGCCATTCTGTTGATTCCAACACACCCTTAACGTAACGAATCATTTTGGTTGCTGCATCTTCCTTACACTCTCTTTGGGAAACAGAGAAAGTGTCAGGCTAATGCAAGCATGCTGTTGCTATAGAAATGCAAACTTAGCAGGAAGACAATAAGGACAACTCCAGACACAGATTTTCTACTGCAGTCTTCCACAAAGCCATTGTGCCTTAAAACCTTCATGTATTTTCCTGAATACACACAGCATCCCACTGAGGCATGGTGCAAGCATCCAATTACCATATTATCGAAAGCCATAAATTTGAAACATGTTCATTCTTCAAACCACACGGCTGTCTTCATTTCCTCAGCTTGTTTGATCTCAGAATGTATTCATCCTGCTCGGCTTTACCACGTCTAGCAACAGGAGGTCTACCGATAATTAATTTTTTTTTTTGAAGAAACACACCCTCTTTGGACCCTTTGGCAGAGATTCTGCCTGAATATATTTTTAAAACTTCAAAAGATGTTTGTTTGAACATGGCCAGGGCATCTCTAATGATTCTTTTAAAAAATATCTTTCATTGTTAATTAGATCTTTCCTTTAAACCTCTGGATTATGCTGTGTTTTGAGGCCAAGGAACTACCAAGATACTGACTGGATTCATAAAATTCATTAAGACCTTCTTTATGTGGCAAAATGATAGCCACCCATCCTGGGGTCTTCACAAATTAATACCATAGCAGCATCTTGTCTCTATTGCCCCTGTTCCTGTTCTGATCTAGGCTTCCCAAGAGCCTGAAGCAAACTCCTTGTCCCGACAAAAACCCCTTTTATTAAGTTACTGTGAATTCCTCTCATTTACATCCAGCAAAGCCTTTCAAGGGAGGATTTACAGTCACAGACCTTATCTGGCTTGGAGATTCCAGAAAAGAGTATGTCAGAGTGTATAACTGACTAGGTTTCATAAAGGTAAAGGTTCCTCTTGCACATATGTGCTAGTCATTCCTGACTTCAGGGTGTGTGTGCTCATCTCCATTTTAAAGCCAAAGAGCCAGCGCGGTTCGAAGACCTCTCTGTGGTCATGTGGCCGGCATGACTAAATGCTGAAGGTGCACAGAACACTGTTACCATCCCACCAAAGTGGCCCCTATTTTTCTACTTGCATTTTTACATGTTTTCAAACTGCTAGGTTGGAAGAAGCTGGAACAAGTAATGGAGCTCACTCCTTTATGTGGCGCTAGGGATTCGAACCGTCGAACTGCCGACCTTTCTGATTGACAAGTTCAGCGTCTTAGCCACTGAACCACCGCGTCCCTCGTAGGTATCATAGAAGAGGAGAATTAAAATTGACAAGCTGCAGGACAATCATTTTTTTTCCATTTGGGGTGAAGGAAGTGAATAAATGGACAAAGAAATGAAATAGCAGAGGTCTGTTCTCCTTCTCTTTGTTGGATGCTGGAAAAGAAAGCTGTGTCAGAAACAGGGACCAATGGTGCACAGCATCTCCCAATACTTCCAAAGCACATCTCTGACTACATCTACTACTGTTTATTTTATTATGCTTCCAGGGTAATGGCTGGCAAAACATAATGAAATTTGCACATATAAAAGATATCTGGAGGTCAGCATTAGAAAGAGAGAAAATACTACATTTATCCCAATGTAGAATGCACATGAAGCATGTTTAGCTCCTAAACATAACAAAGGACAAAGTAAGGGAAGAACCAAAAGGATGAGAGGGAATTGCTGCTGTCATCTGATGATAAAGGTGATGATGACAACTTAAATATGTTTATGATTGCCTACTCCAAAGGGCTGGGCAGTTTAATACATTATTATACAAAAACATGTAGATCAGAGGTCTTCAAACTTGGCAACTTTAAGACTTGTGAACTTCAACTCCCAGCGCTTCAACTCCAGCTGGCTGGAGAATTCTGGGAGTTGAAGTCCACAAGTCTTAAATTTGCCAAGTTTGAATGTAAGATAATGATGTGTATAATACATGTTTGGGGCACACACACCCTCACACACACACTACCCCAGGTTAAGGAAAAGAGTCAAGTCCCAAGGGCTTGCTGGAATCCCAGAAAGAGTGGCTGTCATATGTATCTCTGATAGGATGCTATTCCAGAGGGCAGGAGCAATGATAGAGAATATACGCTTCCTTGGTTCCATGAGATGATGGCATTGAATGAAGGGTACTTGGAGTTACCCACGCTGTCCAACCATAATGGGCAGGCAGAAATAACTGGGGATAGATCGTCCCAAAGATAACCAAGTCCTTAAGTAAAATGGGGTAAACATCTGAATCATCATGGGATTTAATTCTGAGTTTTGTGGCATAGAATTTGGCTCAGTTGTCATTTGAACCTGTCACTGGGGTATCCAAATCATGATTCCTAGGTTAACATGATCTGTGGACTCAATCGTTTTTGCTTATTCAGCAAAAAACCTTACATTAAGATGCATGTTTTCTTCTTAAGAGCTTAAAGATGCTGAGTGACAGATGATGCCACTTTTTTCCCCTTTGAAGTTCTTCTTTGCAATCCCAATGCTACAAATTTGTCCTTTTGTGCTTGCTTTTAAATGGAAAAGCAGAGGAAGGTTCCATAGGGAGAAAGATGTTGCAGATGCATGGTTAAAGAAAATGATTTGTTAAAATATTGCTGTGAATGTACATAGTGATAAAAGATGCAAAGAAGAATCCCTCTTTGCAAGAATGCAAGCAAATAATTATGGAGCAGGGACAGAGGAAAGAATGAAAGTGTCTCTCTGTTGCATATTCAATCTGTTCATTCCGTAGTACTCTTTCCAGATGCAAGAATAGGATGACAAAGATGAAAGGGCGCGTCATACAGTATATCTGCTCAGTATGAGGGGAGGGGATGCCAAATCCAGCTCTTTTGCATTTCTGGGGAAAGATTCAGCCATCCCTGACACGTAGATTGCACCCCTTCAAATGGCAGGAATAGAAACAATGGGCTTTCTTTTGCTCTTCCATTAGCTGGGCTTCATTTGGGATTGTTTTCCCACCCTGTTTTGCTTTGTTTTTGCTCCACCTCAAGGCGTTCCTTGCCTTCTGTGTTTCTAGAAAAATAAAAATTAAAAGTGACAGCCACATCTGTTCCGTGAGTTTCCCGGAGTGCTATCAGATCGGCGGCTGCATCGGACCAGGCAGCATTCAAAGGAAAGCATCTCTTTTCTATGCAGGTGGTCTTCAGGCAAATCAAAATCCTGGTGGTTCCCAGCTCAGGATCTTGAAAGAGCTTTATAAATACCAATTAGCTTGGCTGCAACGCACGCCTTGCATGTGTTTAGGGGGGAAACGGCTGTTAATGTGTAATGTAAATAATGCCTATAAGAAATTGAGTAAAAGGACCTCTGGCTGTTTGCACAGCATTATCTGAGCCTCTTGTGAGCTAGCCAGGTGCACCGATGGGTTCTGATTTCAGGAGGAGCATTCCCAAGGCCTCTATTGCCTTATTGGAGGTGCACCGGATACGGAAACAACAGTCAAAATGGCAGCCATGACAGTGCAGGTAAAGCTCAACCTGGTGTCACCTCTGCATCCCTGTGTTATCCAGTGGTGGGATTCAACCGGTGTAACAACCAGTTTGCTGAGCGCTCGCAGTGCATTTGAAAACTTACCTTCAACTGCAGCCCCGGTGCAAAACAGCTGAAGTGCAGCAATCCACTATGCCACGGCTATCAGCTGGGCTTCAGAAAAGGGAATATAGGTGAGAATAGCACAGGGGTGGGCCAGCTGAAAGTCGGAGCAACCAGTTCTCCCAAACCGGTCCGAATCAGTAGAATCTCACCCCTGATGTTATCCTGTTATCTCTTTGCAGCTTAATCACACTATTTAAAAAATAGAAAAAGGTATAGAATGTGTTGCACATTACTACATTTATTCTGCTTCACCTTTTCCTTCGCTCTCTTTTTATGGATTTCATAGCAATTAGTTGCAATACCAGGAGTAAACATAAACGTAAAAGAACAGCTGAGAGGTTTTGCCTGACATTCTACAGATAGAGGGACAAGATGACATTTTAGTGTTTGAAACATATTATGTTCTCCTGATGGGGGGAAAAATAATACTTTGGCATTCTTGCTAAAAAGAGCAACAACATGGATGGGTATTCTCATGATTCAAGAACGTTTTTTTTCCTCCTCCTGAAATGCATCGCATTTCCATTCCACTAACATTGGCTCCATGTCAATGATTTGTTAAGACTTGGAGAGTGCTTAGAACAGAATAATCATTCTTCGTGTATTCCTTCCCTTTCTTTGTACGGTTTCTTATGTGATTGTAATTTTTCTCCATTGTCCTTTATAATCAATGGCTTAGTAAAAATAGGAGTTAAGTTGGGTTTGATTTGATTGGCTCTGTGGGAGAAAAAACATTATCTGTCTGTTCATTCTAAATAATCAAGGCTACGGTACTCCGTAAGCCTGTTCCCCCATTCATACCATTAATCGACCTCAGTGCTGCTTCCCTTAAAAAGGCCTTGAGAAGCATATTATGGCCTTAAAGCCCTAATTACACTTGCCAGGAACAAAGACCTACTGAGTCTTACAAGAAGGCTTTCCTGGAAATCTGAATAGCATTATAGTTCAGCATGGCTGCATTGATTCATAAGCTTACCCTACTTATTGAAAAAAAAAATTCACAATGTATTTATTATTCATTATTATACAAATTTGGTCTGGTGGTTAAGGCACTGGGCTAGAAACCAGGGCTGGGAGTTCTAGTTCCACTTTAGACATGAAAGTCAGCTGGGTGACTTTGGGTCAATCTGTCAGACCTGCCTCAGCCAACCCCATCAGGAAAGCAACACTTTTGAATCCGTGGAATTGAATGAAAAGAACTTTTGCGGAGAGAAACTGTCACACGGAATCTTAACGCTTCATTGCGGGAGAGCAAGTTAAGCGAATAGCATAAGAGGAAAAATCCCAAGCACACCACCGCTGCCCGCACCACCCCTCCCCCAATAGCATAATGGCAGGACACCATAAAGCATGGTGAATTTGACACAATCACTCTCTTCACCCAACCCCCCTCACAGGGTTGTTGTTGTGAGAGAAATTGGAGGAGGAAGGAGTAGTAGGTATGTTCTCTACCAGAGTTATCTATAAAAATAATAAAGGTGGGATAAAAATGTAAAATAAGTAACAATTACTATTTGTTGTTGTTAGTTAGGAAGTTGTGTCTGACCTATCGAGACCCCATGGACAACGTTCCTCCATATAAAGCCGCTGGAGCCTGGGGAGGGTGAAAAATGGCCTCAAAAAAAGGCTAAAGCCAGCTGGCCAACATGCACACCTCCCATGCCCTGACAAATGGTTCCGCGTGCCACCTGTGGCATGCGTGCCATAGGTTCGCCATCCCAGGCCTATGCCATTCCACAGGTAAACTAACCAAACATTACATATTGTATGAATGCAGTCTCTAAGTCTTTAAATGACTCTGGTAATTGTGCTGGGTAAAGTCCATCGTGTGTGTGTGTGTGTGTGTGTGTGTGTGTGTGTGTGTGTGTGTGTGAGAGAGAGAGAGAGAGAGAGAGAGAGAGAGAGAGAGATGATAGATAGATAGATAGATAGATAGATATGAATCAGCACAATTCACATCTATTTATCAGAATTTATTTATCAGCACAAATCCAACATAGATATGAATATGTATATATGTATATATGTATGTATATGTGCGTACACACACGCACGCGCGCGCGCACACACACACAGACACACACAGACACACAGACACACAGACACACACAGACACACACACACACACACAAACATACATACATACATACATACATACATACATACATACATACATATATATATATATATATATATATATATATGTAGGTCTCTAGTTGTTCGGGTTCTCCCGCGTAGAATTGGAGATGTCTTGGCGACGTTTTGACGAAGTCTCATTCGTCATCTTCAGGCGGCTTCAGACTACTTCAGGTACTGGCTCATTTTCACAGCAACATTAGAACTAGAGGTGGGTTGCTCCTGGTTCTGCCTGGATCGGGCAAACCAGTAGTAGTGGCAGTGGGAGGCTCTGCTCACCTGCCTGGATGCATCTGTGCATGCGCAGAAGTGTCACGCCTGCCCGAACCAGTAGTAAAAAAATTGGCAACCCACCACTTATTAGAACACATATCTTGATACTCAGCTCTCCCAAAGTGAGTTTACAGCAGTCACAGGAGGGGCATCACCATTCAGTAGAATTCCAATTCCTATTAGTTTTTCCATGGAGTTAGGTGAAGGACCCTAACATTCACACAATGGCTTCTCCTGATTTATAGGATTAGGACTAAACACTGCAGTAGAATTCCCCAATCTCATAACAATAACAACAGCATAATCTCTCTCTTAACCTAAAAGAATATTTAGAAGGAAGAACTGGAACATCTTCTTCTATCAGAATAATGTAAGATTAAATTGTGCAAGTGAAATTTCATCCCCCTGAAAAATATATTAAAACAGTCTTACTATAAACACGCTAGTTGGAAATTGTTTTTCTTTCTCTATTTATAACTACAGGTTTACTTCAATAGGTGAATACAAATGGGATATTTATATAGAAAAGAATGGGAAGAGTTGTTTTCAAAGAATTATTATTGAACCTGTTGCCCAAGTTTAATGGATGAGCTCATGCATCTTAAATAACTCAGTGGTTTTTTTATTTTATTTTCGGAACTGGATTTGTTCTATTCTTAACTGGAGACAGGGCTGCAACCTGGTTGCAAATTTATGAGATGCTGAGACTTGAGTGTCCTCAAAGATCTTTCCGAGCAGCAAAATGAAAATTATCATAGGGAAACAAAGAATGAAAAGACATAGTTGGAGAAATCCTGGACGGTTACAATTAAGCTACTTACATTTTATAGCCTTCTTAAAATATCAAGATCATTTTCTGCCTGGATATTTGAGTCATATACTTGGCATCTTGCACCAGCTTAATCAAATTATAAAGGAAACTATTGCATTTTACAGTTGAATTTTTTAAACATTGGATAATATTTAATTTTCATAGATAACTGGCACCAGTGTAGGTGATTCATACATTTTACTAAGCCCAATAAGTTGGTTATTTTATCCATTTAGCTAATTCTAGCTAACTATGTTGGGTGAACCCAGCCATAATAGTTTACAATCATAGTTAATGATTTACTATTAAACCATTAATAGTATAGACCAATGTGTGGACCAATTGTGATTCATACAGTAAAGCATGGTTAAACAAACCATGATTTGATAGATTCAATTGTTGTATTACATGACTCCCAAATTTAGTTGTATTAGATTCCAATCGTAATATAAAAAATGCAAAAGAATTAATTTGTTAAGTGAGGATTATTATATGGATAATTATATGGATGTGTTGGAAGCAGGTATGGTTTGCAAGAATAGAAACATTTTGAAAGATTTGCAAAGATAATGAGCTTTCCACCATTTTCCTAGTCCTGGTCATAAAATTTAACACTGTACCACAGTCAACTCTGGTTGATTTATCATCTCCATTGACTGGAGAGTAACATACACCTATTACTTGCCCATGGATTCCTGCATGGAATCACAAGCATAATAGTTACATGAAGTGATCCTGTTTTGGATGCATCCCTGGATCCAGGAAAGGTAGAAACCCAAATCATAGATAGGAGTGAATGAGAAGTAAGGGTGAGAAGGAAGAACATTTTACATTATAATTGATGGACTTTAGCAGTTGCATTCCAATAAATTGGGCTGTATTTAGAAAGTTCTATCCTAAAAATAAAACAATAAAAATGTTATGGTCTGCCGGTGGCCTGTGGAGCTGGCAGTAGAGTCGGACAGTGAGGAGGTTGGGGAGGAACATGGGCCAGTCCTGGAGTCTGGGGAAGGCTCGGACGAGAGATCTACATCAGAGGCAGAGAGTGGGCCAGGGCCATCTGCGAGTTATGTGTTGCCTCCGGAGCCTCCAGAGTCAGACATCAGTGAGGCAGAGGAACTGGGTGGGGGGATGTCCCCAGTGTGCACATGCGCAGAGCTGCCAGAAGGCAAGAACAGTTAAGACAAAAGGGACAACTTGGAAATAAGGCTTGGAAGTGATTGGCCCCTCCCATAGGGCATAAAGGAGGAGCAAAGGTACATGAGCCTTTGCAGGAAGCAACTTTGTTTGCGCTGATCGGTTTAAATTCTGAAGCTCCATTTTGACTCTTTGCTCCGTGTGGCCTTGCAAGCTAATTGCCAATTAGGTCTTTGGCAGTGTTTCAAGGAAGATAAAGGTGGGTGCTTATCAACCTTATCCCGAAAGACTTTAGCAGATTACTGTTGGACTCTTTACAAACTATTTGTGACTCATTACGAGCTGTGAATGAACATAATTCACAGCCTTTGAAATAAAAAGAGGGTTTTTGGGACTGTGTGCTTTTTACTGTATCAGAAAGCTTAGGTCAGAACAAAAAATTACTGTAATTCTCACTTTAAGCCAGTGAATGGATTAAAAATATTTATATATTCTCTTATAAAAATAGTTTTAAAACATCAAGAGGTTTTCTGGACATAAGGTGAGGAAAACAATATTTCTTGTTTTTTGTGCCTTTTCTAGGAAGGTTTTCTGACCTTTGCAAAAATTTCCTTTGCAAAATTTATTGTCTTTTTAAATCTCATGGATAAGTTTGAAGTATTACGATTTTTCCCCCACACTAGATTTGGTCAGGAATCTTCATTGTCTACATATAATGAGTAACGTCTACACATTTTTGAAACTGGCTATAAAGAATGAGACACCCCCTCCCCCCAAAGCTGCAGTTCTAAAATGCGTCCTTTAAATTGCATATTTTCACTGCTAAGAACAAGACAAAACAAACAATACTGTTGACAAGAATTCTGATCCAAAAGGTCAGTTTAAAAGCCAGGGATATGAGGACAGGAAGGTGGGAATAAAAAAACTGTGACAAAGGTTAAATTTTGCTTTTCACCTCCAGAAGTGTGTGAGTTTAAGCAAAGTACAGATGCTTTTAAAGAGATTAAAGTATATAGCAACTGGAGAAACTTTATAAACTCTGAGCATCCCATTCTTAACACAGCAAACAGTAACTTAGAAACATATGTGGTGAGCAATAACAGTCATAAATCTTACGAGATTATGTGTTCCTAATGTAAGATTTCAGACCGATCCATTCAGCTCACAGTGCCAAACTTCAGCAGGGTTCAATCAAGTTTGGCTTAATCTGAATTTATTTACTCTGGGTGAAGATGATGATTCATTGGATATGTCTGTAGTCCAGACTGTTGAACTAATTTATCAGGCATTTTGATGGACTGGTGATTTGTTTTCTCTGAATATTTCTTTGTTTATTTATATCATCATCATTGGATAAGAGTTGAGTTGCGCAGGGAAAGAGCTGTGTGTTCTGCTATGAATTAAACATTCCAAGCAGCCATTCCATCTGTTTGCAACAGTAAACACCTTGCATTCAGGCATTCAGCTGTGGCTGAGCTGGAAACAAATAAACTCATAGAATATGCATTGCTTTCTGAAGATGGAAGACACCATTTTAATCTCTCCCTCTCCCTTGCCCCATTCTGTCCATCTCTCTCTCCCTCTCCACAATTGTTTTAATCTCCATGTTAAAGAGAACTAGAAAAAGAGATCTTCCATATTTTGGGTTGGTGAATATATTTGGAATTTTGGACTGTTGCGGGGTCTCTCACAAAATGATTACAATGTGGGGGCTCGCCCATTCACAAAAAGAGTTGGCCATTTACTTTGCCAGAATGTCATTTAAGCATCTGCAGGATGCTCTGTACAAATTCTGCCATTTTCCAGGCAAGGCGATCGATTTTCCAAACAAAATTCAGAACAGGCAATTTAGTGTTGTGTTTCGTTCGCTGTCATCCCGAACGAAGATCAACAACGATAAGGGAATTATTTATTTATTTGAAATATTTCTATAAGCCACCCGTCTTGGAAACAGCTCTGAATAGCTTACATCCAACAAAACATTGTAAAATCAACAACCATAAAACTAGAAATAGAAGAACAAGAGATGTAGTTCAAAGCTTCAGGCAGACATCAAATTGTCTTCTAAAAAAGCATCAGGGGGGTGGGGGTGGGTGGCATAACCATGGTGGGAATTTAAAAATATGCTGAAAACTGGAATCTGTGTTTGTTGCATGCCAGGGCTTCCCATTTCTTAAAGTTAAAATATTTATATTTATGCATTGAATGCTAAGGATATATCTAGATTTGTAAAAAAACAAAAGTTAGGTGGATCATAACATCTGGCAGATGGCATGAGATATATCTGTAGCCAGCCAGGGATCCAAGCCATAAATATTTGGAAGGAAATGAAAAAGTGAAGAATCATAATGCTATAAAACCATCTAACCATAATTATATTTAGCAGCATCTAATTTTACCATAATGCTGAGTTTTATTTTAAGTAAGAGCTTGCATTAAGTCCTCCCTGAATCCTCAGATGATGGCCCCATATATCTCGAGCAAACATGAGGGGGGAAGAACATGCAAAAAAGTTTATCAACTTAATCCTCCACAAAGGAAGAAAAGAACCCAACTCTTATAACTACATCTCCATTCTGACTACATAGACAATGTATACCATCCACCCATATTCATTTATTGCCCTCAAAGATATACTTCTCAGTCACTAAAAGCTTATCATTTGCAGTTTCTGTATTTTGAAGGAAATAAAAGTGGTAAGGGACTAAAACACAGTGCTTAGGAAATATGTCTATTTGCCAAGAAAAAGTGAAAGTGTATCCTGGGAATTAGAGGCCATGAAAATAAGTATCTCCAAACTCAGGTAGGGCATTCCAGACTTTGATAACTCTATTACAGAAATCATATCTTTTTAGTTTAGAATGATTCACATTGAGTTTGTTGTTGTTTGCATGCATATTATTGCGATTAAAACAGAAAAAGTTATTTACAGGTAAAACATTACTACATATAATTTTGTATGCAATACCTAGGTCCAGTGGTGGGATTCAAATAATTTGCCAACCAGTTCTCTGCCCTAATGACCAGCTGGGTAGGCAGGGCTCGGTGGTCATGTGATCATGTGGGCGTGGCCAAGTCAATGTCACTCAGGTCGATGGGCACTTCGCCTTAGTTGTTACAATGGTAATAAGGGTTAACTGGAGAGGGAGTTTCTGTAAGCAGGGCAATAAAGATTAGGTTAGAAACAACACCAGAATGTTTCCTTCCTGCCTTCCTTACAGGATTAGCCCTGTAAAGTGGGAAAAAACAAAAGATTTCTTCCAACAACCGGTTCTCCAAACTGCTTAGAAAGTTACCAACCGGTTCTCCTGAATAGGTGCGAACTGGCTGAATCCCACCATTGCCTAGGTCTGACCACAAGCGACGTAGTTGTAAGTTATCCAAACCAAGGATTTCGAGCCTAGTAGCATAAAGAATTCTATTGTGTACAGAAGAATGCAAGACTTTTCTGAACCCGCTCGATTGTACTGATGTCAGATATGTACTGATATTGTACTGATGTCAGATACCTACTCTTGCAATAACCTAAGGATGTAAACAGCAAGGATGTAGGTAGGCAATTTCCTTCATATCCACCTTTGGCTTCCGGCATAGAAATGTTGACCATGTTGCTTTCTTGGTGTTTCTTGTGCACATCTAAAATTATATAAGAACTCAACAGCAGGACTTTCAATATACACGAGTAAGGTCCTACATCATTCTCTTGGCAGTCATCCCTATCGGTTTTTCAGGGCTCACAGAGCAAAAGGGAAGAATATAACCCTAGAAATCCCTCTGCTGTTGCTTTGCTGTCAAATAAACCATCCAAGATCTCATTCATTTAAAAACACCACTGTTTCCAGGATCACTTGCATTTTGTCATTTTCAAACTAGAGTCTCACCAGCTGTTAGATATTGATTGTCCACACTGTGTGTGTTTCTTTCAATTCTCCATTTTTCCCCCTCCTCGTGATCTGGCAGCAGTTTGCAACACCTCCAATTTGTTATAATTTACTACAATGAATATAAACCAAGTTAACATGCTGTTTATTCCTCTCTTCCAGATCATTAATATAGATGCTAAATAAAACCAGATCTAACACAGAGCCCTCTAGTATCACAGTGGATACTTCTTGATGAACTCTGTGCCTGGCTGTTTATCATTTAATACTCTTTGTTTAAAGGACTCAACCTGTTTTTAATCTATATGACGATACTTGTATTTCAGCCAATTTACATTAAAAAAAAATTTTTTAAGGGAATATTGCTGACCCAGAAGCTCCATTCTGGTCTTCCGGTGTTGTATTTATTTAGCTGTGATTACCCACCAGGTTCCCTTAATTCAGTTGGTCCTAGGAGTAGGCCTGCTTCAACACATGTCCAACTCCATGGACATTATGCCTTCCCCTTCCTACACCACCACTCAGCCTGGGCCTCTGTTTGGCTTCTCAAAGCTACCCTTTTACATCAAGCAGATGGAAGGCTATTAAAATGCCAGCTCCAAGGCACCTGGTCTCTATCACAGTCTTATTGCTGCTACTCTTAGGCAAGGTTTGTCAAGCTGTGTTTGCACAGCCTTAAGAATTAATCAGAAATTACACTGAGCTAGATCCTATATTAAACAATCCAATTTCCAATCCTTCCATTTGTAGCGTGGGCGTTTCTATAAAGTTATAATGCTTGTCTACTCATCATTGAGCAGAAGATGATTACAGATAGTCCTTGACTTATGAACACAACTGAGCCCAACATTTCTGTTGTTAAGGGAGACATTTGTTGTTAAGTGAGTTTTGCCCCATTTTACGACCTTTCTTGCCACAGTTGTTAAGTGAATCACTGCAGTTGTTAAGTTAGTAAGTTGGTTGTTAAGTGAATCTGGCTTCCCCTTTGACTTTGTGTGTCAGAAGGTCGCAAAAGGGGATCGTGTGACTTTGGGACACAGCAAATGTCATAAATATGAACCAGTTGCCAAGCGCCTGGATTTTGATCTCATGATCATGTGGATGCTGCAAAGGTTGTAACTGTGAAAAACAGTCATAAGTCACTTTTTTCTCTGCCATTGTAACTTTGAATGGTCACTAAGCAAACTGTTGTAAGTTGATACTGTATAGTATTGGAATATTTTCTTCATTCATTTACAACACTATATAAAGAAGCACAAGAATTGGTGAATAGTTAGGTTGTAATGAGCCATACTAAAAGCAGAGACATCACCCTACCAACAAAAGTGCGTATAGTCAAGGCTATGGTTTTCCCGGTTGCAATGTATGGCTGTGGAAGTTGGACCATAAGAAAGGCTGAATGTCAAAGAATTGAGGCCCTTTGAACTATGGTGCTGGAGAAGACTCCTGAGAGTCCCTTGGACTGCAAGACAATCAAACTGGTCAGTCCCAGAGGAGATCAACCCTGACTGCTCTTTAGAAGGCCAGATCCTGAAGATGAAACTCAAATACTTTGGCCACCTAATGAAAAGGAAGGACTCACTGGAGAAGAACCTAATGCTGGAAAACATTGAAGGCAAAAGAAGAAGGGGACAACAGAGAATGAGGTGACTGGATGGAGTCACCAAAGCAGTTGACGTGAGCTTAAATGGACTCCAGAGGATGGTAGAGGACAGGAAGGCCTGGAGGAATGTTGCCCATGGGATCGTGATGGGTCAGACACGACTTTGCAACTAACAACAATAACAATGAGCCACAGTGAGGTCATTTTGCAAGGCAGAACTTGATCTGTCATTATGGTGAGGCATCACCTTACATGTGCATAAAGAAGATTAATGGGAGGAAATGCTACATATGCCATCTGCATCTCCTGAATGAAAAGCAACATAAAATATAGCAAACAAAATATATAAATAAAGGGATATATAGATTTGAGAGGCTGTACAACAGCTACAGCTAAATGAGTAATTGGGTACAGAAAACATGATTTTGATTGAAGAAGAAATGAATTAATCTATAGAATAATAAATGTTGCTGTTCACATTTAGGAATGTGAAAAGTGCAACTCTACAAGCAGGCTTTTTTGCAATTACAGAGTAGATGTGGCCAAAAACTGTATAGGTAGGGCCCAAAATGTCCTAAGCAAGGCAGATGTTAAGTAAGTTGCATCTCATTTATGATCTTGTTGCCACAGTTGTTAAACAAATCACTGCAATTGTTAAACGAATCATGCAGTATTTAAGTAAATCTGGCTTCCTCCACTGATTTGTCGTTTGGAAGCAAGTTGAGAAAGTTACAAATGGTGATCAAATGATTTCAGGATAGTGCAACAGTCATAAATACATGCCAAGCGACTTTTGGGGGAGGAGCCTGTCGCCGACGGGAGCTCAATGGAGCTCCTCTCAGAGTTCTGGTCTGTATATCTTATAAGATCTATAGATATCTCCCCTTTCTGGCAGAAAGGGGCAGGGAGAAGGTCAGTCGTTAGGATCTCTTTGTAATTCACAGCTTTTTTCTTCGCTGTGAACGGAGAAGAGGTTCAACAATAGCTGAGCTTTTACTCCAGCCAGTTCTTCTCAGCTGCTTTTTTTTTGCAGCACTAGGCAGGTTGCCCCCCCCCTCAGGACAAAGCTAAGCTATTTAAAAATTAATCCGAATCCGAGCGGGGACCATTCCTGAGAAATCTCTTCTATTATTATTCAAAATACCAGCTTCAATTTTGTAAAAGGCTTCTTTGTCTAGCTGCGTCACAAGATGGCGATCTTATAGCTTTTGCGTTTGCTGTGACGTACTCAATCAGCCCTACTCTCCTGAAGACTTCTCCGTATCAACTGTTAAAAGATTACAAATAGTATCCCATTTAAAACTGAGGGGAGCAGAGACTTTGTTTGTTGGCTTGTTTGATTGCTCGTTTTTTTATTTTTTTATTTTTTTGGAATGGCTCCCAAATCGAAGCAGAAGCGCTTCCTTAATAACACATCTCAAGAAATTGCTATAAAGTCGCTGCCCTTGCCTCCTACGCCCTCTACTGGAGATTTGTTAATGCAAGAATTTCTTTTCGAAACCCTTAACAATTTCAGACAGGAAATCAATCAACTTATATCGGATTTATATGATAAATTTGATGCTAAAATTGCTCAAACAAAGGAGGATATGATCGGAATTATGACAGTTATGACAGACTATATTGCCGGAATGGAGGATAAATTGGAACTTTTGGAAGAAACCAACTCTAATTTGACATCCAAAATTCAAACGTTACAACAGGAAATTGAAAATGCTCAAAAACAACTTGTCATGATAAATTATAATAAGACTGCGTTTGCAATAAGAGTTAGAGGACTGCGTGAAAAGGAACAGGAGAATTTGAAACAGACCTTCTTTGAGGCTCTTAGTCATTCGGTGGGAAGTCCGGGACTTAACTTTGATTGGCAGATTCAAAAAATTTACCGCCAGAACTCGTTTGTAGCAAAACAGCGACAGCTTCCGAGGGACATAATTATATATTTCACCACAAGGGAATCCAGAAATGTGATAATACAGAAGCTTTACAATAAGAGGCTGAGAATTGATGGACAGGACTTGATTGTTTTTAAAGAAATACCATCTCAAATATTAAGAGCAAGGAGAGACTACACTTTCTTAACTGAAGAACTCAGAAATTCTCAGATACCATATAAATGGGAAGTCTCAGCTGGCATTACAGTCACATTTGAGAATTAAAAAACATCGTCTTAATTCTGTTTGTGAAGCCCGAGATTTTTATTACAAGATTCTGAAGGCGGGACTTCCTGATTCATCCGGACTTGGAGAGAGACAAGGAGAAGGAGAAGACAAGCAGCGGGACACGTGGCTACAAGGTGGAGGGCGTTGCTTTCCTCTTCCGGAAGGGCAGAAGAGTAAAGAATAAAGATTCAGCGATGCTTTTAAAATACTTTTCAAATTTTTAGTTTGAATAAAATTTCATGATTCCTGTCTGGTATAAAATGGCAAAGTTGTATATCGATGATGAGACATGGAGGCTGAAAGAAGCGCTGCTGATTTTGGACATATATTGTATATAAGATTTGTTTGAACTCTAATTTAAATTGTGCATGAATTATCTTTCCAGGCGAGGAGAGCGGAGATCGTGATTTTCTTGAGTTGTGGTTTGGGACGAACGGAGTTGGGAGGTGCGGGGGAGATGGAAGGGTAGCGAAAGTTCAATTAGAGTACTCGGAGTCAGAATGTAAGCTGATTTTTGTATGAATTGCTATTTGAATATAAGGTTAAGAAAGATTAGTCGGAGAGTCTCCAGGAAGGTGGAGCAAATATGAGAGGAGCAATGGATGAGGTTAAAATATATATGTGGACACGGGTAAAGGCAGGGTGGAAGGTATAAAATTTATATGTGGATGTGGGTAAGGGCAGGATGGGTGGTGTTGGAAATGAAAAACGAAAGAAGTACTTGAGCTTAATGGCTTTATAGAAAGGTTTGGATATTTGGATAAAAAAGAGATAAATTAAAGGTTTGAATATATAGATAAAATAATGAGGCCCTTAGTTGGAGAATTCCATTTGACTAACTTACCTGGTTCCAATATAGTTTGAAATCCTGCAAGTAATAAAATAACTGAAATTAGGAATGAGGTACATTGTTTAATATTTAAAGATGATGGGAAGCTGTGTTAATGTAGTGGGTTTATTGATTTTTCCTGTTTTTCCTTTTTTGTGTGTGCGTCTTGTTTTTCTTTTTCTTTTTTTATTTTTTATTATTTCTCTTTTTTTGCTTTTCCTTTATCTTTTATCTTTTAACTTTAAAGTTAGTTGGTTTTAATATACTCCAGTGCTTGATAAAGAATTATGCCGGGTATGGGACCTGGGAAGTCGTAAGGGGGTTAGGGAGGGGGGACTATAGGGGGGAGGGGGGAGGGTGGAAATACAGTTTCAATTCTCAGAACAATAATAATGCACTTGTATACTGTTGCTCTCTTTTCTTTTTTTTTTCTTTTTCTCTTTTATTTTCTCTTTTTTTATTTTTCTTAATTTTAGTGTAAAATATAAACTGAATAGATTAATGAATTGTAGAGATACACCAAAGTGAGGAGTAGAGGGAAAGAAGAGGGAGTGAGAGGGGAATGCAAGGAGGGTGAGATGGAGGGAAGGGGAGATGTCTGAGGGGGAAGGGAAGTAGAAGAGGGGAATGTTGGAGGGGAGAAATGAAAGTTGGAGGGGGAGAAGAAAGGGTGTATGGGGGATTGAAGTGTTATGTTGGTTTTTTATGGTGGATTTTTTTTGTTATGCACAGTATATAAGTGATTGTATAAAATGAAAATGAAAATGAAATAAAACAGTTTTAAAGATAAATACATGCCAAGCACCTGAATTTTCATCATGTGACCACGGGCATGCTGCAATGGTCGTAAGTGTGAAAGCCAGTCATAAGTCACTTTTTTCAGCACCATTGTAACTTCAATTCACTAAATGAATGGTTGTAAGTTGAGTATTGCTTATATATCTCTTCTGCAGTTTGGGAGACTTTGGGGAAAATAAATGTCAAAAGAGGGACTCGGTGGCTCAGTGGCTAAGATGATAAGCTTGTCGATCAGAAAAGTCAGCAGTTTGGCGGTTCGAATCCCTAGTGCTGCATAACAGAGTGAGCTCTGGTTACTTGTCCCAGCTTCTGCCAACCTAACAGTTCGAAAGTACGTAAAATGCAAGTAGAAAAATAGGAACACTGTAACAGTGTTCCATGCAATTTTGGCATTTAGTCATGCCGGCCACATGACCATGGAGACATCTTTGGACAGAGCTGGCTCTTCGGCTTTGAAATGGAGATGAGTATCTCCCCCTAGAGTCAGGAACGACTAACACATATGTGCGAGGGGAACTTTTAACTTTACCTAAATGTCAAAATGGAGCATTAAGTTTTTCAGGGACTTAAAAAAGTCTGTTTCACCTTGTTACAAAAACCAAAATACCCTTTCACATCAATTCCATGTCCTTCCTTCTTTTGGTCATGACAAAAGCTGCCGTTTCTTTGCTTCACTCCATTAATCTGTTACAACTTGTAAGAGGTTAGATGCCTGCCTGATTTAGGAGAGGAGGACCCATAGCTGGAATTAGCAATAGCACTTAGATACCTCTTCATAGTGCTTTACAGTAACCTCTGAACAGTTTACAAATTACAGCACAATGCCCCCAACAATCTGGGTCCCTATTTTACCAGCTTCGGAAGGATGGAAGGCTGAGTCAATCTTGAGCCAGTCAGGATCGAACTCCTTGCTATGGGCAGAGTTAGCCAGCAACACTGCATTCTAATTATCCAAATAGGCAACACTAAGCAAATCCTCAGAGGTCACACAGGCTGAAAAGTGAAGTGATTGACAATAGAGCAAATTAAAATAGGTAGCCCAAGATCAGAATCCAGGTGTGCACAAGATAAAGGAAAGCGCGAGAGAGAAAGGTGTAATTGGAAGGGAAATGGTATTCAGAAACAACTTCTCTCTAGGTAAGGCAATTCTCAAGGTCCATCAAAAGACAATCACAGGCAAGTGTGATTTTTCCACAGAGTTCATGCTGTATTTCTATGACTTGGTGAGCAGACAAGATGACAGGGATGGAAAGTACTAATTCTGACTCAGAAACCTTTCTCTCCTTCTATCACCAAATCAAAAGTGTTCGGCTGTTCCTGCTTCCAGCAGGGGCAAATTTGGCCCACACCTGCCTCCAGAAACCAGGAAAAGTATGATGACCCTCAGAGGAACAGGTCTTGAGTGGCTTACAGATCTAAATCCCAGCAGGGCATACAATATTATGTTTTATCCTGCGGTGACAGTAAACTTAGCTAGTAACAGGCTTGCTTCTGCCAGATCTTAACTTGGACAGCAGCGTTGAAAAAAGAAAAGTAAGAAAAGATTGTAGCTCCCATTCCATTCTCCTTCTGTTTTTGACTGTGTTTATGCTACATTTGTTAGTCCAAGATTTCAGCTGGATCTCTGTGGGGAATAGTTTCAGCGTATCAGGTTTAAGGCCACTTCTCCTGTAGCCATGTGGCGGAAGACAAACAAGAATATAACTAGTTGACAGTTTTCTTTGCAAGCTGTTGTTTGACCTGAGAAAATGTTAGCTGAGGAATGTTAAACCTTCAAGAAAGCCAGTCTAGATCAATAGAATACTTCCAAGTCAAAGAATTCATTAATATAGCGTGGTTTTGTATGTATACAAATTTTATAGATTTTTTTTTTCATTTTTAATAATGACTTTTAAACTTTTTTTGATTGTTCTTTATATATCTGCTGTTTATTGATTGCTGTATGTCATCCAGAGTCACCTTTTATGAGATGAATTGCCATATAAATCTATACGTGTATACATTTATGTAAATTATATGTATTATAAATTATATTATACACATCTCATTAGAGAGAAGTTCCCCGAAAATGGGCTCCAGCATTGAAAGCTTGGAAGATTAAACATCTGGTCCCTGTGATTGACCCAGATTGGATCTTGCAAAATTATATGGTTCTCATTGTTGTGAGTTATTTAGGGATTCACAATCTGCTGCTTCTCCCAACACATGTCAGATTGACATTAAAAATAAGGCACAAAATAACCATACAAACAATATTTTTTCTTCTCATTATTTGTTGTTGTTGTTAGTTGAGAAGTCAGGTCCTACCCATCATGACCCCATGGACAACTTTCCTCCAGGGCTTCCTGTCCTCTACCTCCCCCGGAGACCATTTAAACTCACGCTGACTGCTTCGGTGAGTCCATCCAGCCACCTCATCTCTGTCGTCCCCTTCTTCTTTTGCCCTCAATCGTCCCAGCATTAGGCTCTTCTCCAGTGAGTCCTTCCTTCTCATTAAGTGGCCAAAGAATTTCAGTTTCCTCTTCAGGATCTGACCTTCTAAAGAGCAGCCAGGGTTGATCTCCTATAGGACTGACCAGTTTGATTGCCTTGCAGTCCAAGGGACTCTCAGGAGTCTTCTCCAGCACCATAGTTCAAAGGGCCTCAATTCTTTGACACTCAGCCTTTCTTATGGTCCAATCTTCGCAGCCATACATTGCAACTGGAAAAACCATAGCCTTGACTATATGCACTTTTATTAGCAAGGTGATGTCTCTGCTTTTTAGTATGCTGTCTAGATTTGCCATAGCTCCCCCCCCCCCCAGGAGCAAGTATCTTGGCTGCAGACCCCATCTGTGGTGATCTTGGAGCTCAGGAAAATAAAATCTGTCACTGCCTCCATTTTTCCCCATCTACATTCCAGGAATTGAGAAGGCCGGATGCCATGATCTTAGTTTTCTTAATGTTGACTTTCAAGCCAACTTTTGCACTCTCCTCCTTCACCCGCATCAAGCGGCTCTTTAGCTCCTCTTCACTTTCTGCCATTAGACATTTGTTAGTGGTATACAAATGTTTATTTATTGAAGTTGTATACTGCTGGTTTTAACCAATACAGTGAGGTATATCAGTTGTAAAAGAATCATAAAATTAGTCTTTTAATCAAAAAGGCTGAAAATGTGCAGGAGGGTTGTAGAAAGACATAGCAAAAAAAAAAAAATCAAGCACCACTCGTTGAGGTGGATATTCCATAAATGTGGTGGTACCATAAGAAGAAGAAAAAAGCACACTCTGAATACTTCTTGTACATATCTGAGGCCCAAGCTGTCCCACAGAAGGCAGCCATGAAAATTCAAGAAAGCCGAAGTGAGATTAAATATTGAGAACTTCATTTGCTGTAAAGTTAAGGTCCCCCACCAGGCAATGTGGGATTGTAAGTAAGCCCATGGACACTTACCATGGCACCTGCCAGATTTCCTGCCTTACCTGAATTGTTTGGGTCTTTTAAGAAAAGTGACTTTAAAAATAGGAATCTGGCATGCTCCAAAGTAACTTGTCAGCCTTTCAATGTGTGTAGCTTCGACTCAGTATTGAATCCTGGCGGACTGCTTGGATTAGTCTCTGCAGTTTTCTTGGACGAAAATTTAGAAGTAGTTTGCCATTGTTCCATCCTAGGTCTGAGAGAGCGCGACTGGCCCAAGCTCCCTCAGCTGGCTTGGTGCCCAAAGTGCTACTAAAACTCACAGTCTCCCAGTTTCTAGCCTGGTGCTTTAACCAAACTGTCTCTCTTGCAAAACCTTAACTTTTATGAATGCCTCGCAGTTTCCAGATGGGAACCAGAAGCTAGAAGGCAAAAGAGGTTACAGACAATTGGAAAGGAGACAAATGCGGAAAAAGAAGGACATATTGTTTAACTTTCTCAGCCTTTCAATTACAACGGGTAAACTGCAAAAAAGAAAAGTATGTAGCCCTATATGCATGTTATCTTAATGTTTTTCCAGCATGAGAAAGACTGGTTTTCAATCCCAATTTTTCAAATCTGTATTTTCAAGAACATAAAAGGTAAAGGTAAATGTTCCCCTTTCACATACATGCTAGTTGTTCCTGACTCTAGAGGGCGGTGCTCATCTCCATTTCAAAGCCGAAGAGCCAGCGCTGGCCAAAGATTTCTCGGTGGTCATGTGGCCGGGATGACTACACACAGAAGGCACACGGAACGCTGTTACCTTCCCACCAAAGGGGGTCCCTATTTTTCTATTTGCATTTTTTACGTGCTTTTGAACTGCGGGGTTGGCAGAAGCTGGGGACAAAGTAACGGGAGCTCACTCCATTACACGGCACTAGGGATTTGAACAGTCAAACTGCTGACCTTTCTGAGCGACAAGCTCATCGTCTTAGCCACTGAGCCACTGCGTCCCCTTTCAAGAACATATGCTACCAATAATGTAACATCAATGACAATGGACTTTTTAAACTTCATCATAGAAACATATGATGAGCCCAGGGTACCCCAGAGCACACAGACAGACAGACCAATAGATTTGAAGAGGCTGGATCGACTCGAATTGCTGGAATCAGGAAATAAATAACGTAAATCTGAATTCCTTGAGCCTGTCAATAGATGAGGAAAAGAAGCAGACAATTTACACTGTCACAATACACAAAAGCCTGAATGGACTGCTGTTGTGAAAACAATCCAGAATTTAAATAAACAAAACAAAAAACAAGACACATCAAAAAGCTGGTAAATATTTGATTTGAAGTCAATGGCTGCCAGATGAAAGACATCAGGACAGAAAGGAGAACATGTTCTCCTTTTATTGAAATTGAAATTGAAATTTAATAAATTTGTATGCCGCCAGTCCCGTAGGATTCCGGGCGGTTTACAGAGACAAGATAAAAAAATAAAAAAAAATAAAAATTAGGAATAAAGATACAATTTTTTTAAAAAATAACACACCATCCATTCTGTCTAGATGGGCTGGACATTGTTCAACAGCCCCAGGCCTGCCAGAACAGCCACGTTTTGGTGGCTTTTCGGAAGGCCGAGAGAGTGGAAAGGGTCCGGATCTCTATGGGTAGGTCGTTCCACAGGGCCGGCGCAGCTACAGAGAAGGCCCTCCCTGAGGGGCCGCCAGCCGGCATTGTCCAGCCAACGGCACCCGGAGGAGGCCAACCTGTGTGATCTTATTGGTCTTTTGGGAGGTATGTGGCAGGAGGCAGTCTCTCAGGTAGCCAGATCCTAAGCCATGTAGGGCTTTAAAAGTAATTACTAGCACCTTGAAGCGCGTTCGGAGACCAATAGGGAGCCAGTGCAGCTCGCGGAGGATGGGTGTAACATGGGCGTATCTAGGTACACCCGATATTGCTCGCGGCAGCTGCATTCTGGACCAACTGTAGTCTCCGACGCTCTTCAGGGACAGCTCATATACTCAATAATATTGAGCTCAATAACCTTGAGAGCAAGAAAATAGAAAGCATTTACTAGATGGATTTTGCACAGGTGGTCCGCAATTCACACCAGCTCATTTGGTGACTGCTGGAAGATGCAGTGGCACTGAAAAAAGTGACCTATGACTGTTTTTCACACTTATGACCATTGCAACGTCCCCATGGTCACATGATCAAAATTTAGATTCTTGGCAACCGAGTCATAGTTATGAGGGTTGTCATGTCCTGGGGTCACATGACCATCTTTTGAGATCTTCTGACAAGCAAAGTCAATGGGGAAGCCAGATTCACTTAACAATCAGGTGACTAACTTAACAATTACAGGGATTCACTTAACAACTGTGATAAGAAAGTTCGTAAAATGGGCCAAAATTCACTTAACAATTGTCTCACTCAGCAACAGGGATTTTGAGCTCAATTGTGGTTGTAAGTCGAGGACCACCTGTACTCAGTGATGTGCGGTGAGGTTTATGGCTGGTGAGGCACTGACACAGGGGGTTCAAATTTTTTTAGACTTGTGGACTTCAACTCCCAGAATTCCACAGCCAGGCATGCTCAGTTCCGATTTAAAGCGACATCATTTGTTTTTCTCCTTTGCGAAAAAGTTTTCCTTCATTCTTTTTCTTCTCCCTCCCCCTCCTTCCTCCCTCTCTCCCTCCCTCCCCTCTCTCTCAAACAGACACACGCACACAGAGAAGTTGGATCCTTCTCTCACACACTCACTCTCAAACAAACACAAACACAGAAGTTGGATTGGATATATTTTCCAATGGCTTGAAAGCAACTCCTCTGCCATACACCCCCCCCCCAATTCCCCTGCTGCCTTCTGATCCGAGCCTTTGATTGCAGGTAGAGTCACGTTGCCTTTTCAAACGTCTAATCAGTGAAGCTGGGCTTATATACTTTTATCCAGGTGTGTGTGTGTGTGTGTGTGTGTGTGTGTGTAAAGGCAACATAGCTCTGCAAACTACACTTGGGGAGGGATCTACACTTAAGGATGAAGTTTGAATTCCTCCGCCTTCCTCCGACCCACACATGTACCTTTTCCAGCTGTTTCAGACCGGATTTCAACTCTGCTCTTGGCTGCCATCATGAAAAGAAAAAAAATGTAAAAGGAAAAAGGCAAGAGCTGAGGTCAGGCTGAACTAGTTGCTGCCAGATGACTCTGCTTAGTGCTTAACTGTTTAAAAAGGCTTCTAAAAAAACGCCCTCTACAGGAGACAGGAGAACAATGTGCCTCATTACGTCGGGAATTTTTTGGCTTTTAACCCTTGCTTAACTCTGCTTGAGTGATCATAAAGTCAGACTAGATGAGGCATCTCGTTCTCCCGCCTCCTCCTGTAGAGGGCACTTTTTAAGAGGCTTTTTTAAACAGTTAAGCACTAAGCAGAGTCATTTCCTGTGACTCTGGCAGCAACTAGCTCAGCCTTTTTCCTTTTACATTTTTTTTTTCTTTTCATGATGACAGTGGTGAGGCTCTGCCTCCCCTGACTGCACGTTCCTGCCTGTACTTAAGATAGGCTTCTCTTAAGAATGTTTCAGAACTTGCATTAAGAAAGGTACTGGAATACACCATTTCTCAGTAACCATTGGTTCGGATGTCAAAGGTATCACATTAGGCAAGTAGCCTAGAGCTGGGAATTGTGCACCATGGATTTAAAAATATTTATTTTCCCTATTCAAGAATAAAGGTAGGAAGAGTTGAGAGCCAGTATTGTGTAGTGGTTAAGATATCAAGTTAGAATTGGGAGTTCTAGTCCTACCTTAGACACAAAACTAGCCTTGGGTCAATGACCAACCTTAGAACAAAACTAGCCACACAAGTCCCACCTTAGACACAAAACTAGACTTGGGTCAAGGTCAATGATTGACCATGTGAAAATCATTTTCTCTCATCCCTAGGATGGAGGCCATGGCAAATCACTTCTGAAAAACCTTGCCAAGAAAACTACAGGGACCTTTCCAGGCAGGTCTCCAAGAATCGGACATGACTGAAAGGAAGAAGAGAAAAAGGAAGAGCTGCCTTTTCAAAAGGGAAGTTTAACAAATAAGAGGACCCAAGGATTTGCTGGAGAGCAGAAGTGTCAAACTCAAAGCCTGTGGGCCAGATCTGGCCTGCAGGGTGCTTAGATCTGTCCCGCGGAGCCACCTTGGAAGCAGCAAAGGACTGGCCCATGATGCCTCTGCCAGCAAAAATGGAGCTCGGAAGTGACGGGAGCTGGCCACACGTACTGTGGCCATACTCCCCCCCCCCGAGGTCAAACACAACCCTGATGTGGACCTCAATGAAATCAAGTTTGACACCCTGCCTTAGAGAATGGATTTCCCTTTTACCCAGCCCCAAGCTCTCCCCCATCCCCTTATAATGAGAGTTTGCTTTGGATTCAATGCTCAGTCAGCCTGGGCACACAAAATAACCAGATCATTGACAGACCCAATGGTGAATTAACTACAGCAGACATACTTGTGCTTATAAATAACCTTATGCTTATAAATAAGACTAGGTTATCCCAGCCAAATTTATGAAGTGTCCAGGGGTCAGCTCACAAAAGGTCAAATTGTTGATATTTTCATCTTTAAAAGTGTAAAATTATCTAACTGTTAAGAGCTGTTGACCAAACTTGGACTGCAATGGCTATTATGAAACTCATGTTCAGGCCAGTCTCGATGCTTTTATCCTCTTAGAGTCTTGGAGCATCAGCTTCTGCATTTAAAAATGCCCAGTTTTCCTCATAAATTTTTTTTTAAGTTGTGATGTAAACACAACTGCAGGCTTGACATCCAAGCTGTTTGATTTTTTCTTTCTTTCCCTCACTGGTAAAGATAAGCTTTAGAATAACTTTGCACCTACACTTACTGACAAAGCAAAGCCTGGGATAGAAGAGCATTTAGTTGAAGCAAACCAGGGCAGAAGTTCTGATTTCTTTCTGCAATAGCTTAAAATGATCGTGTAGATAAAAAAGAGGCTTTTATTAAAGCTTTGTGAAAAAGGTTGGAGGAGCAGGAATATCAACAACTTGGCACAGCAACTAAAAATAGGATATGGCAAATGTCAGATGATAAAGATTCTACTTTGTCCTGTAATTCTGGAAAAAAAATGCATGAAACAGGGGTCTTCCATATGGTCTCATCAATGTGTTTTCCTTCAGTCTCTGAAGATACCCAAAAGTATGTTCGCTTGCACTGCTGTCATTGCAACCAGTGCTGTCATCATAGATTTCAAGTAGAACAACCTCAAGGGAAGGGATTGGTGGATGCAAAACCTTAGAATAGAATAGAATGACAGAGTTGGAAGGAACTTCGGAGGTCTTCTAGTCCAACCCCCTGCTCAAGCAGGAGACTCTATATTAAGGGCATCTGTCAGCACTCCTCCATTGAATAATTAGGAAAGAAAACCACGAGACTCCATTGATAGAAATCAAGTGTACTTTTACTAATTATAAATGATCAGAAGCGTAGCAAAGCAAAGACTGATTATTTAGGCGCGAAAGCAAATGATATATAGAATAACCCATTCCCCACCCCTTGGCATCCCAGTTACAGTCCAATCATAATTCTCCCAAGTGTCAGGTGCGAGATAACTTCGAAAGGCATCACCAAGATGGAATGTCGGTGCCGTTGGCCTTGGCGGGAAACCTCCTCCGCATGCGCAGTAAGACAGGCAGCAGAAACTCCAGAATCTTCCTCCAGCACAATTAGTAATCCCCTCCCAAATACCATGCCCCCCCTCCCCGTTTCAATGGCAGCCGAAGCAGCAGTAAAGCAGAGGATGACAGCATCAAACTCAAGGTGTACGGGCCGAATCTGGCCCGTGAGGTGCTTAGATCTGGCCCGCAGGGCTGCCCTGGAAACAGAGGAGGACTGGCCCACCAGTGCCTCTGCCAGTGAAAACAGGCTCCCAATTTCCGTTTTCAGCTGGGATGGCCTCCTGCAACCCTCTGCCCTTCTGAGCTCCATTTTCACTGGCAGAGGGTTGCAGGAGGCCATCCCAGCCAGAAACGGAGATTGGGAGCCTGTTTTCACTGATAGAGTGCTCGGGCCGCCACAGGCACCCCTGACACTAGTGACATCAAGATGGCCATGCCCACCCTGACCATGCACCCCAGCCCCTCTGAGGTCAAACACAACCCTGATGTAGCCCTCAATGAAATCGAGTTTGACACCCCTGTTCTATATCATTTCAGACAAATGGTTGTCCAATCTCTTCTTAAAGACTTCCAATGTTGGAGCATTCACAACTTTTGGAGGTAAGTTGTTCCTTTCTCTTGGGTATCTCCAGGCCCCTCTAATAATCTGTAAGATTGAACATTTGGAGTGTTCCCTCCCCTATATTTTCTCCTGCCCCCGTAATATAGGGGGGGGTCTGCTTCCAAGGGTACAAGAATAGCTGGAGGATTGTTGAGAAGCCAGTTCTAGTTTTAATCTCTTTTTTTAAAGTTGTGCTCTATATTTCCAGATTGTTTGGGGAAGAAATCCAAGAGATGATTTCAGAAGCAATTTTAGGCAGGGCTACCATCTCGGCTGCAACAATCTGGATGGCTACTAGGTGGAACCAAAGTTTCTTTTTTGCCCTCTGATGAGCATCTGGAACAGTGGTAGCAGGTAGATGGTATTCTGCCAGTTTGGACTAGTTTGCCTGAACCAGTAGCAGAAACCGTGGATAGCCCCGCCCCCCCGCCCCTATTCTATGGCATCCCATTTAGGAACTATTTTTAGCCAAAGTGCATGCGCAGAAGGCTGAGCGCATGTGCAGATGGGAGAGTGCGTGCATGGATGGGAGAGCACGCACCCTCATATTTGCAAACCAATAGGGAAGGTAAGTCAATACACTGGTAGTGTAGCCTTCTGTATGAATCCTTATATTTCCTTGTACAAAATAGCAAAAATTTAAAGATATCACGCTTTGTTTGGAACCCAAAGGAATGTCCTTACTAAAGTTAACATGACTCTTCAAGCAGCAGCATATTTTTTTTAGGCATGCATGGAAACTTGACAAAGTTGGGCTGAATTAATGAATAGCAGAGCACTGCTGGTTTATCCTGCCATAATTCTAATGCTTGCCATTGACTATAAGAGTCACATGCTTGTGTAATTATATAATATAGCTTTGGATTCAGATTTAATATCATTTAAAGTAAGCCCACTGAAATGAAAGGACCTTAATTAAACCCAGGATTTTAAAAGTGACTGAATATGGATCCATTATCCATTTGCATTCCTGAAGATGAGAGCGCTTTGTCACTACTGCCCATGAATTTAACATCCACAAACTTGCAGCTGCATCTCACATTGCATTTATTTATAAAATGTTTTATTCACGGCCATTACATGAAGTATTTGCATTGTTACAGTTCCAGAAAAAATCAAACCCTTTCCAGAACAAACAGAACACTTAGGCATCTTGCTGTTCGGGGAGGGGGGGAGAGAAAGAGGCCTGAATTCTCCAGATGATGTGACAAAATAGAAAAGAGAGACAGATCTTAACTGATTTTCCAGATATCTCCTTGTCCACTTGCACATCTTAGCAGAAACTCCTCAAAAATGTACTTCAAACAACCACTTCCATAGTTACTAACGAATACATTTCTTGCATACTATAAAATGTTGCATTAGTCTAAAATCCAGTGGGTGCAATAATCTTCCTCATTGTGAGCAAATTAGTTTTACTCTTTCTGCCTGGTTTGGCACAGCAACCAAACAAAACAGACACAGACTTCAACAGATAGTTAGGACTGCAGGAAAAACAGTTGTAACCAGCCTGCCTTCCGTTGAAGACCTGTATACTTCACAAGCTAGAAAGTGGGCTGTGAAAATATCTACAAGACTCCTCACATCCTAGACACAAACTGTTTCAACTTCTAGCAATAGCAATAGCAATAGCAGTTAGACTTATATACCGCTTCATAGGGCTTTCAGCCCTCTCTAAGCGGTTTACAGAGTCAGCATATTGCCCCCAACAACAATCCGGGTCCTCATTTCACCCACCTCGGAAGGATGGAAGGCTGAGTCAACGCTGAGCCGGTGAGATTTGAACAGCCAAACTGCAGGACTGCAGTCAGCTGAAGTAGCCTGCAGTGCTGCATTTAACCACTGCGCCATCTCGGCTCTTTTCTTCCCTCAAGATGATGCTACAGGGCATTGCATGCCAAAACAACCCAAAGACAGTTGTCGTCGTTGACCTCCCCCATGCTATCACTCTGCTAAACAACTAATTCACAGCACTTTCATGCCCTCGGATGTCAAACCACATAGTAGGACTGCATTACTATTATACTTCTCATCCTTCCTATTACCTAGTTCCTGGGCTTCTTATGACTATGACTTCGTTGATCCTATCTTATGATTTATGTTGATTGTTTCTATTTAATATCCTATTATGATTTACGTTGATTGCTATTTAGTATCCTATAATTATCACTGTGATGTGTCTTATGATTTATAATTATTGTATTTATGATTATGATCATGATTTATTACTTGTTGCTTTTATGTACACTGAGAGCATATGCACTGGAGACAAATTCCTTGTGTGTCCAGTCACACTTGGCTAATAAAGAATTCTATCTATCTTCTATCTCATTGAGAGCAATTTAATATATCTTGTAGACTATGATTAAGTTACATGGTATGTGTGAACCTATGCCCACAAGTATTTCTGTCTCTTTTTTCAGACTAGTAGCGCTTTTATTACTTTTTTAAACTGAATCCTAGTTTCAGTGACAGAATGAAAAAAATCAATGAAAATTACTGATTTCATCTCTGGAAAAAAAAACTTCTTTTTTAAACTCTGGCAACAGCCTATTATTTAGGGTACTGTCTGATATTGTAATGTCATCAATTAAAATGCTTATTTATGGGCAAGTTATTCACTTGCCCATATATTTTCCATATATTTTCCTAATGGTTTACCCTGATCCTATTCTGTATATGTTCAGTCTTTTTTGGTGCACTTGACCTATGAGTCATCCCAGCTTATTCCTGCTGCTTTGTATCTCTTTTCTAAATATTTTTGGTTCACAAGATTTCCTGCTATCCCTGTAAAATATTATCAGGCACTATACTGATGGCATAATGTTGGCAGTGTAAAACGCAGATTCTTCTTTTGGATGGTGTTGATCTAAGGACTTCACTGAATGATGCACTGTCTGTACATCTTATTTCTTTGAGCTATCTGCACCAGGGAACCTGTCCAGAGAAGATCCGTGGAGCTGTGGTGGCACAGTGGTTAGAGTGCAGTTCTGCAGGCTACTTCAGCTGCCTGCCAGCTGCCTGCAATTTAACAGTTCAAACCTCACCAGGCTCAAGGTTGACTCAGCCTTCCATCCTTCCAAGGTGGGTGAAATGAGGACTGTTGGGGGCAATATGCTGACTCTATAAACAGCTTAGAGAGCACTGTAAAGCAGTGATATTGATATTCGGCTCTATTGTTATGGAAAAGTAATTTGTCTTGCATAGGTCTCTAAGTAGTTTATGGAGATGGTGATAGTCAAGAAGTGTGGATGGCACACCTAAAAGCTGAAGCTGCAGCTTCTTTGACCAAAGATAATAATTAATGATAATTAATGGGAACTGCTTATTTTTCCCCCAATGCCTCCTCATCCCATGTTATTATTGTGTTTTTTAAACAAGAAATAAAAGTAATCAAATGTTAGAATGCAAAGCAAAGTGTTAGCTGCTTGCATCATAGGAATGCCTGTAACTCCTACATAACTTTATAAGCATTCGTATAATATAAATATAATGGGTGGCTGCAAGCCAATGCTTGTATAGAACGGAGGACATCTGCTTAGAAAGAAAGACTACGTAAAGTGTGGGTAGCGTGTCTCTTGGAAGGCTAGATAATCTTTCAGAGACAAAAGTTACCAGTTTGCCTCTTAGAAAATGGGGTGGTGGTGGTGATGGATGATCACTGTATCAAGATGGCAGCCATTTTGTGACAACGCTGATCACAGGCTCTCAAAATTTTAAATATGCTTTGCAGCCCCCAAGTTCTTTGAGCCTGTTGTAAATAAAAGAGCTACTTAAATACATTCAGCTCCCAATATCCAAAACTCAAAGAGAAGTAGCTAATTCATAGGGTGTTCCCTGACAGCACTTGCTGTTCTCAAATTGTTGCGTGCAGTACTTATTTTTGCATAACGCGCATAAATAAGAGAAATATATTTGCTGAAAACCAGAACCAAGAAGTACTTTCTTTTGAAGTTGAATTAACTTGCACTGAAAGAAGTACAACCATCTAAGGGTGACATCACATAAGCTACTTCCTTAGACTCCCTTCTCTTGGGAGACTGGTCTCTTTGAGGTCTTAAATTATTTTTTATTTGTAACAAGTATTTATATCCTGCTGTTCTGAATAAGGTTCCACCCTAAATGGCCTGTAAGCAATATGAACAACAGTTCATAAAATGTAGTTAAGTCACTCTACGGATCCCTCCCACTGAGGCTATTGTGGATGATGGTCTTGGGGAGGGAAGAGGAAGATTCTGGTCTGAATGAGCATAGGTGGCTCAGGAATTCCGGGAGTTACAGTTTGTTGCCCATCCTGTGGTGTAAGGTTTTATCCAACTGAACAGACTTCTGAGCCGGTTCACAATGCTTGCTTTCCAGAATACTATTGATCCTGGCTTTTTCTCCAGGCGAGTTTAGGAATTATGTGCTACTATAGGTATAGGAACGCTCAGTGACGGTGGCTCAGTGGCTAAGATGTGGAGCTTGTCAATCAGAAAGGTCGGCAGTTCAGCGGTTTGAATCCCTAGCGCCACGTAACAGAGAGAGCTCCCGTTACTTGTCTGAGCTTCTGCCAACCTAGCAATTCGAAAGTATATAAAAATGCAAGTAGAAAAAATAGGAACCACCTTTGTTGGGAAGGTAACAGCATTTTGTGCGCCTTCGGCATTGAGTCATACCGGCCACATGACCATGGAGACGTTTTCGGACAGCGCTGGCTCTTCGGCTTTGAAACAGAAATGAGCACCGCCCCCTAGATTCAGGATTGACTAGCACATATGTGCAAGGGGAACCTTTACTTTTTATCTTTCTAGGAATTACACAAATGGGATTGTTTTTGTAATCCCAGTTTATGCACACTTCCTGCTTGCATTGTTTTGGTTTGTTTGAACTGTAGGCCATCCGAGGTTGCTAGAAGGAGGGCGACTTGGCTTATAAATAAGTAAATAAATGGGGGGGGGGGGTTTGCCAGCTTTCTTCTTCCCCTATCATTAGGGTGTCAGAGGAGATGGATAGATGTCCAATCACCCACAGTGGAGATGACTGAGCAGTCTTCCTGTTCTCTCACCATAAACAGCTGTGATGCCACATAAATTGGATTTTTTAAATTAAATTTAATTTACACCCTGCCTTTTTACACAGAGGGAATTGAAAGCAATAACAGAATAGTAAACAGAAAAAGACAAAAAAAATAAATCGATTAAATCTAGGTAAAAGTAATAAAGCCTAACAAAAACAACAATTAAAATCACAAATGAGGGTGAACATATGTGGCCCAGGATAAGGTTGAAGGGTCCAATCTGGGTTGATCACCGGGTCAAGAGGTTTCATGTGCTGAGCTTGTGGACTTGTGCTGGAGCCCATCTTTCAGCGAACTTCTCTCTAGCAGAGTATGTGCTTTGTGCTATTCTGTGTGTGGTATTTATCTGGTGACTGGTTGTGTGTGACTTTTGAGTTGTTGATTAGGGTGTTGATGGCCAGCGGTTAAGTCATTAGCTGTTGTTTCCTTGTGCAGCCAAGCCCTGGACTTTTAAGTACTTGATAACTGGTTGTAAATCAACACTCTTGTTTACTGAGGAGAGGCCTGTTTCCCAGACTTCCCTGGCTATTTTTGTGCCTGTTCACCCAACAATCTTAGTAGCTGCAAAATTGAATGTATGTTGTTGTTCATTGCATTCATTGCCCAAAGCACACTGAATTCCAGCATGAGTCCGAAAACCCAGAACACTAAACCCCTTGTCCAGGTGACCAACCCAGATTGGAACACGCAACAATTAAAATCATTAATCCAAGAATGTTTATTTCAAAGACTTCTGCTGCACGCAGAACCCTTTTAAAAAAAAGAAAAAACATTAAAAAATCTTGGCAGTTTTCCAAAAAGTCTCAAAGCTTTTTCAAGTTCTTGACTTTTGTGGTGCACAACAGAATCTGTTTCATCAGTTCTCAATTCAGAATGTATGAAATCCAGTTGTAGGCAAATATCTCAGAATGCAGTGAGGATAATAGTAAAGGGATATCAAGCTTTATTGAAAAACCCAATCTCTTTGACTAGCTAGTGGGCGAGTGATATTAATAAAACAAATGTGTAAACATCACAATCTATACCCTGGAGATGGGAAACACTTTCATTCAAAGGTGAAGTTCAACTAATATGCCAAGATGAAAACAAGTCTGAGAACAACCCCCTATTTCTGTTATAACATAAAAAGTGCCAGACAAAGCTACTGATAACTCAACCTCATGTTGAGAGCCTGTATAAATTGGATTCATTTTTTTGTCTTAAAAATAGGTCTCTCCTATATTATTTTTAATACAGAGCCACAAATGGAGTATAGACTGTCTTGTTATTCCAACATGACTCTTAGGAAGGTAGATTCACCCATATAGTAAAGTCTGATTTTCTGGGCATCAGAGATGGAGTATTTGATGGAGAAAGTATAAGTGTTCCCAAACATAGCAGCTTTCATTTTTTTCCATGTCCAATAAAAGGAGAATGAATGAAGGGAGGGAGGGAGGGAGGATAACGTCCAAGGTAAAGACCTAGATAGTGTCTGATCAACTATACTCTCTGCAATGAATGCTGAGCATGTCCTGAAACCTAAAGTCTTACTTTAGAAAGGACTTTAACTAAATTGATTGTATGTACTTTATTTGGAATTCTATATAAGGGCTATTGACCTCCTGTTTCCCCCCCCTGCATCCCCCCTTTCTCAATAAACTCTTTATTACACCTAGAGATAGAGATATGGTTTAATGACTTTAATAAGAGAATTTGTGACTAAAAGATTCCCATGGATAAGCTGGTTGAGCAGTTCTCTGGCCACCCCTTGTGTTTCAATGTTTATTCTGTTCTGTTCTGTTCTGTCCTGTCCCGTTCTGTTCCATTCAATTCCCTTCTATTTTATTCTGTTCTAAATTGTATTAATTGAGTTAACTGGTGGCTTCTGGCTTCCAATCCACCCATCCAAGGTTAGATGTTCAGATGCTCCCCTTCTCCTGCCAAATGCAACTTCCACCCATTGTAATCTCATTAGTCCTGGTTGGTGGTAAATTTGTTACGGCTACGTTTGCTGTATCCTATTCCTATGGATGGAACAGTTAGCATAACATCCTAGAGATTAGATCCCACCCCAGCTACATAGCAAGAAACCAGGTGTTTGAGTGTTATCATCATAAAACATATCAAACAACTTTCATATGTGTTATTAAATATTGTTTAAACATTAGTTAATTATAAAATCATTGTGGAACCAAGATGGTAACATAAATTTCTTTTATTATTGAGTTATATTCTTGTATGTCCTGGCTATGGTTTGTAGCTGTTTTCCTATTATGAACATCTGTGCAAAAGATTTCCTTGTGATTATTTTAGACGAACGACACCTTGGAATCCAGAAACATACATCTGATCCTGGCTGGCTGAATAGTGACATTAACATCAGAAATGCATTTTTCTGATGTGCTGCTTTTCACAGATGAAAGGATCCCCCCTTCCTCTCCCCTCCACTCACCCATGGGTAAGGTGGTAAAGGAAAATCAACTAATCTAATTGTAGAATTGGATCTACTCTGTAAAGTGGAACCGAAAGAAAAAAAGAAAAAAAGAAAGTCAGACATTTTTACTGTGTGTAACCCTGTTTTACGTGAAACCTACAGTCCTTTTGTAGATCAATGGGCCCCCGGATGTCTTGTAAGAGAGGGTTATTGCTTATAGCAAAGTAATGTGTAACAGCCACTTTCTGGAAAGCAAGTAGATAGTTTGCCTACTCATGCATGTTTCTCTTTAAATATTTTAAATTGATTGCACTCCTTGGGCAACTTCTCTTATACCAATTATAACGCTCAGGGCAGCCATACTAACAGTGAGCTTCCAAGCCAAATAAGCCAATAAGTGCATACACATTTATGTTTCTCTCTGGGTAATCATGACCCTCCATGCCATTGTACCGTTAATGCTATAGCTGTCAGTGATATAATACAGACCCATGCCCTCCAATCAAACAAAGCTGCGCAGTGAACATGCAATCATATTGGTCTTGAAATAAAATCAACATACTCACTGACGCACACAGACACAAACTCTAAGAAAAATAACAAGAAAATGATCGCTGACCATAACCTCCAATCAAAAGAATGGTATGCATTTCAGAATCAAATACATTAGCTTCTACCACCAATGTGGTTTCCATCAATTTTGCAAACAAGCTTCACCCTCCTCTCCACTTCCTTTAGCATGATAGCTGGGGAATTCTGGGAGTTGAAGTCCAGGCATCTTAAAGATGCCAAGATTGATACCACTGTTCCAAATATTTTTAGCCCGTAGAGCAAAGTCAATCTGGGATAATGGGAACAGAATAAAAAAAACTACCCTATGCGTCATATATTCTTAGTCCTGGCCAATGGAATGTGGCAATGTCAAGAAATATCTAAACATGTAAAATATTACAGCAAAAGTACATACGGGAATCATTGCCACTTCCTTCATTTTTTTTGTAAGTGTACAGTGTCTATACTGACAGCAAAGACACAGCAGACCTAAATCCTGGGAAGAGCAAACAAAGAATTCTCTTTTCCTTTTTTCAGGTAAGCACCCAAACGTACGTCTTTTTACAATTGCAAGAAATTTGTAGAGGGATGAGTATATATGTCAAGGTAGGTGGATGAGTGAAAACAGGCTGCCAGGCATGTTGAATATATGCCAGAAACAGTGCTCATCGATGTTTTTATTTTTCTGGTGAAATACTATCGTGACAGATGAGGGCAAAAGCAGAACGGGATGACAGAGAATGAGGTGGTTGGTGGAGTTATCGAAGCAACAGGTGTGAACTTAAATGGACTCCAGAGGATGATAGAGACAGGAAGGCCTGGAGGAAGATTGTCTATGGGGTCGCGATGCATCCAACACAACTTCGCAACTAACAACAAGAAGTATCGTGACATCTTAATTCCACCAATCACTATTGACACCTGTGGATCAAAGGAGATGGTGCTCTTGAAAGAGAACTCTTATTCAAGGAGAAAGATTCTGAGATAAAACTCCTTTCAGTACCAGAGGATTAAGACAGCAATAATCCAAAACAACCACTAGATGGCCCAAAGAGACACAGAAGTTTCCAATTCTCTGCTGCCACCTAGTAGTTGTTTGGATTTAGCAACCGTCCTTCATAATATTTATTTCTATGAGAGAGATATTTACAAATACAGTACAGGTAGTCCACAACTGAGCTCAAAATTCTGTTGTTCAGTGAGACATTTGTTAAATGAATTTTGCCCCATTTTACGACCTTTCTTGCCACAGTTGTGAAGTGAATTACTGAAGTTCTTAAATTAGTAACCTGGATGCTCAGTGAATCTGGTTTCCCCCATTGATTGGCTTGAAAGAAGGTCGCAAAAGGGAATCACATGATTTTGGGACACTGCAGTTTTCATAAATATGAACCAGTTGCCAAGCATCTGCATTTTGATCACATGATCATGGGGATGCAGAAAAGGTCGTGCCCTTGTAACGTTGAACGGTCACTACATGAATTGTTCTAAGTCAAGGACTACCTGTACCACCACCATCCCAATATTATTTTAGTTTTTTCTCCTGCAGTCCGGGGATATAAATCTTGCCTTGAACACAACTTTCAGAATGGTTATTAGCCTGCAAAAGTGCAGGGCCTTCCAATAGATAGTTAGATAGATAGAATTCTAACCTGCTTCTGCCAGATTTTTTTCACACTGGGTATAGAAAAGGCTAACCTTTTCCGGACTGAGTGGCCAAAGCATGTGTGCACAAATGTGTGCGTGCACCCGACCCCAAGATGCAATGCGTGTGCGGCACCCGTGCATGCACCCTGCCCACTGCACATGCCCCACCCCACCCAGCACGTGCTCCACCTCCCATGCATGCATGCATGTTCCCCCTGTACCCACCCCACAAACATGCGCAGCAGAGACCTGAAGATTAGCTGGTCGGCAGGAGGCACGTGCACATGCGCGGCAAAACTGAACTGGGGTGAAAACTCGCATGACATCAGAGAGGGCACTTTGTGCCGCCTTTGGCACGCATGCCGTAGGTTCGCCATCAGGGGTATAGAGAAAACTTAACATGCCCTTTTGTCTGTGAGGAAATTTGCCTTTCTGTAACATTAACCAGTTATTTGATAGAGAATTATGAAATAGACTATGGCCTTCTTGTGTTTCCCAACCCTTCAGGTACTCATATCCTCTTCAGTTGTCATCTGTCAAGATTAAATGTACCCCATTCCTTCAAAGCCTCCCAGAGTTCCTCTTTTTAACACCTGATCATCTTCATCACCTTCTTTGAACCTATTCCAGAGAGTTTGAGTACTTCCTAAAGTATGGTGCTTAAATATGCATGCTGAACTTGAGGTGAAGCAGGCCAAAGTGAATGTCAGGGTTCCAAGTAACACTCCCAACGAAAGAAAACTCCGAGACTTGAGATTCCTCAAAGTTCCATTTTATTACAGATGCCATATTGTCACATCTGGGAAAACCCGAATCTGAAAGCTCCCAGATTTTCCCCACTCAAATGAAAGTCCAAGTCCCTGCCCAGCACCCACATGTCCATCACATGGCCCCATCAGGAACCGTCCCAACTGGAGATGTCTCCAAGTCACACCGCTCCAGATGCAGGCCAAGGTGTCCTTGAGTCTCTGGGAAAGGAATGTTATTATGACTATATATCTCCCATACTCAATATAATCCTCCCTCCCATTTTCCCACAGCATTAAATGTGGCAAGCCGGAAGGCCCAATTCAAAAGATGGCTTCCAGGCCTGACAGTGGAACTGATGCACCCTAAAATGATTGCCCTTCTTTGCTCATTTCAGTTATTCTGAATCTTTCTTAAGGTTGGTGGGTGTGTAAGAAAGTGTGGCAGAACAATGGCATTTATTAAAACGAGTGATCCCTAAATGAATCTTGCTCTGTGTCCTATTGGTTTCAATGGATGCATTCTAATTATGGCCCAGGATTCATTTGTTCAGGATAAAACCAAAAGCACGCTTTAATTTCAAGAATCCCTACTTTTTAGGCCTTGTTTAATAGACTAAAAAGCTCATACATTTGAAAGACATGTCATTCTTTTTATTGCTTGCGTGCTACAGTGATATTAAAAGTAAACCAGCCTGTTGTTGCATTGAAAGAAAATATATATAAATGAAAAGCAGACAAGTGAACAATAACTCAAAGAATCCACATCATGAAAAACTTAAAAGGACACTGTCAAGTTGATTTAGGTTAAAATTTTTAGGTTTTGTGAAATGGGAACAATGCAAAAGTCTCTATTAAACAGGGTTTTTTTTCCACTTCTAAAATTTCAAGGGGAAAAAAACCCGATTTCCTATATCCATGCATGCTTTCTTTTTCCAAGGATACTTTTCTTATGATTGAATATATAGTACCACAGGATTTAATTTTTGCAGTGTGCAAAATAGTGACAGCTAATAAACCAAGTAGACCAGCTTATTCTCAACTTCCTTTTCAGATGGGATAGGTTTCAACTCCTGTAACCATCCAGCATCAGAACAGGAGTTTAACACATCTGGCGGACACTGGTTTGGGAAAGCTGAAGTAGACAATCAATGCACCACAAATGCAAATTGATGATGCAAATGCAAATTGATGACATCTTATTTCTTTAAATAAAACATAAATTTGTTTGTTTACTCTATCTTTCAGCAAACCAATGTGGTGTAGTGATTAAGACACCATGCTAGAAACTGAGAGACTCCAGATTTTAGTCCTAATTGAGCCACAAAGCCAACTGTATGATCCTGAGCCTTCCTCAGCCTTAGGAAAAAGGCAAGCCACTTCTGAAAATCTTGACCAAGAAGCCTTTAGGAACCAGTCCAGGCAGATAGCAGGGGTCAAGGCTGACTCAATAACATGCATATAAACCTAGCACTCCCTTGCATTTCAGTGCAAGAGTGCTAAGGGGGATATAGTATTGTGTTTTTAAAGTTACACAATGCAAAGCAATAACATTCTGCAACAAAGGAAGAAGGTAACAATTCAAAGAATATCAGACTATGATAATATTTTAAACCAGAAAATATATATCTGTTTTTATCAATTGTTCAAAAGGACAACTTGCAGTGCCAAATAAAGAACTAAAGTGCAGGACTTCGAGGTGATGTTACTAAGAAGGCCCTGTTCCTGGAAACCACCCTACTTTACTTCAGGGAAGAACTATTCAAATATTCTTGCAATGAATCATCGTGCTTATAGTTTAGGTTGATTTTTCTAGCTTTTCCATTGATATAAGATAAGTTAGGAGAATAGCGCTCTCTCTCTCTCTCTCTTCTCTCTCTCTCTCTCTCTCTCTCGCTCTCTCTCTCTCTCTCTCTCTCTCTCTCTCCCATCCATCCATCCATCCATCATCTATCTATCTATCTATCTATTTATTGAATCATCATTGACATGGCCTTCCAAATATTTCAGGAAAGGCTTTTCTCCTAGCATTTCTGCTCGAGAGCTTTTAATAGAAGTCAAAATCTAATCAAAGGAATACGTGTGTATCTTTCTGATCAATGTCATTTTCATGTAGGTTTGTTCTTCTTCAATATATCCCATTGTTCCCATATATCCCAAGTATGACTAGAGTCACCATTACTCATAATATTTTAAGACATTCAAATGAGGTTAATAAAGTTGTCAAAGAGATGGATGTGGAGCAGAGATAACTATTACAGTTGAATAACAAAATCTAGTACAACGGAATAAGTGTAACTTAAATGAGAATGAAGAGAAAGTGTGAAGAGCTCAGCTTCTCCACCTATTAAGCAGATATCTTACAGATGAAGATAGTGGAGGATATTTGCATGCTTCCTAAGCTATACATCCTAGCAGACTTTTAAGACTCAAACTCAAGTTAACCATTGGCCAAACAAAGGTGGAAAAGGTTAAGGATCATCATCCTTCTTCATTCCGTGCCTCTTTTTTAAGGAAATCTTTCTGGATGAAGGCATGGCAAATTGGCAAAAAAGGAAAGGAGGAAAACAGTTGCAGTATGACTCACTGTTTGCACTGCAAAAAAAATTGTCTAAAGACAAATTGTGTAAATAGTCACTGAAATGGATTAAAAAGAAAAAAAAGAATGGCCATGGGGCAGCTGGGGCAGGATCTATTCCTATTTGTCTCTTTAAAATGCCATTTCCCCCTCCCTCCAAATTCAATAATTTACTTAGTTGAGATCCCTGGATGGGTGGATAACATCATATACTTTGGTCACTAGGTAGCACAGGACCTAGGGCGCACTCTGAAGGAATCTCTTTCTTTTTTGTCAGAAAGAGACAAAAGCATGACCCTTTGAACACAAATCCGGGTTAATAAAACACAATCCTTAAGTGCAGGCAATCCCCAAACAAATAAATCAGAGTATTGCTGATTTGATGGCCTCGGATAAGAAGAAGGTTGAACTCCACTGCATGCTAAGCCATAAATTCCCCAACTTGGTTTTAGCACAGTGCATTTTGTGCAAACTAAGACCAGGTTTGTTTAACTGTTTTGTCCATTGAAGCCTACTGCGATGTGTGCAAATTGTTAACTTCTAGCCCAGCTGATATACAGTAGTGGAGAATGGTCCCAAACCATACAAGATAAGACAAAAGACAATTTAGCTAATGGAAGTTAATAGATTTTGTCGTTTTTAAAAAAAATTAACAAGTTGGAAGGGAACCTTACCTTGGAGGTCTACTAGTCCAACCCCCTGCTCAGGCAGGAAACCCTATACCACTGCAGACAAATGGTTATCCAACATCTTCTTAAAGACTTCCAGTGTTGGAGTATTCACAACTTCTGGAAGCAAGTTGTTCCACTGATTAATTGTTATAACTAAATTTCTTCTTAATTCTAGATTGCTTCTCTTCTTGATTAGTTTCCATCAGTAGTGATTTCCGGATCCCATTGCAACCAGAACGGTTGCAACGGGGCCCTGCGTCCACCACATACACACGTGCATGCGTCCTTACGTCTTGTGAAGCCTCTGCGAGCCTCCGTGACACTCAAGCTGCTCGGCGGAGCGTTGCGCAGGTGCCGTGCGCTCCGTGCAATGTGCAGAACCACCGAAGAAGTAAGGAGCTCGGGCAGGCGGGTGGGTCCTCTGGAGCACATTACCGAACAGTACCTGGTGCTCCGGGCAGGCACCGGTACGCCCTAACCGGGACATACTGCCTGAAACCCACAACTGGTTTCCATCCATTGCTTCTGCCCCCAGGTGCTTTGGAGAATAGCTTGATTCCCTCCTCTTTGTGGCAGCCCCTTAGATCAGGGGTGTCAAACTTGCATCGTCACAGCAGCGTTGCGTGACATATCAGGACTCCCCCCCCCTTTGCTAACCAGGTGTGGACGTGGCAAGCATATGCATATCCAGCTACGGGCCGCGCATTTGATAGCCTTAGATATTGGAACACTGCTATCATGTCATCCCTATCATGTCATGGGAGATGCAAAGGAACGTGATTCTGTAATCAAAGAAGCACAAGGGTGGTAATAGTCTCACCCGAAGTAGCCAAAGCAACTGGCAATTGTATGCATCTTGCCTTTGAACAAGATACATTATGCAATACGGAGTAGATAACTGTATGGGAAAATTTAATGGGAAAAAGCCCATCTCCCAACCTTATGTTTCTTTCAGACGTCCAGTCACTTCCATTGCTTCATGACCCAGCCTCATAGTTGTTAATAAAACCAGTATTCTAGGAATCTCTGTTACCTCTGCCTTAAGGCTTGTCAAAATAACTTGGATAATGAACTCCCAGCAAGTTGTCCAGCTTTAGACAGGGAAACATATGTAAATGTCTTAGTTTGCATAATATGCACCAGCTGAACAATTCTGGGGATTCTGTGGTTTTTCTAAAAGAAGAAATAACTACAGATCTCCTATCAGAATATCACAAAATTCACCTCTCTCCTTTGTATCACTAAGCCTTTTCCTAAGGCAACTGACAAGGAGCCTACATGTCTTTGGAAAGGGGCCAAGGGCAGTGGAATGACAGAATGACAGATTTGGAAGGGGCCTTAGAGGTCTTCTAGTCCAACCCCCTGCTCAAGCAGGAGACCCTCTGCCATTCCAGACAAATGACTATCTGATCTCTTCTTGTTCTACATTCCACAGAAGTTAAAAACCTCCAGTGATGGAGCACTCACAACTTTCCACCTGTAGAAACTGTTCCTGTGATTGTCTGAAGGATTTGCACTCTTGATATATACATGTTAGAAAAAGGTGTGGGGCTAGGGGATTCCCAATCCATGCACACAGACCTTTTACAACATTTTTGCATCCTTAATGCTGATAGAAAATGGTATCTAACAATAAATAGAAGCTGGACAGTCACATTTCTGAGATGCTGTACGTGCCACTTTCCTGCACTGAATTGAGCAGGTGGACTAAATAATTTCCAAGATCCTTTCCACTACTAAATTTCCATAGCTACATGATTATGGATTTTTAATTCTGCTTTTAGTTATGTTACTGTTAGGCTTGGTTCTACAAGTTTAGTTTTGTGAGAGTAGGGTGATCTTGGACCTTTAAGGAGAACTTTAAAAATCCAATCAATCCATCTCTTAATATTGAACTGAGATGCTGTATTTCAGTGTTTCTCAACCGTGGCGACTTTAAGTCCTGTGGACTTCAACTCCCAGAACCCCCCAGCCAGCAGAGCTGGCTGGGGAATTCTGGGAGTTGAAGTCCATAGGACTTAAAGTCGCTAAGGTCGAGAAACACTGCTGTATTTATTATACAGTACTGTAAAAAGGAGTAATTTTTTTCAGAATCACAGAACTGAGATGCTCTGATTTCCAAACTGGGACTTCCAAGCTCTTGTTGGCATGAATTACTTTATCAAAAATGCATACCTTTCTCATGCTAAAAAAAATGTTTATGTTGCAAATCACTGAATTGGGATAGAACAGCTGACTTTAAGGATCTGATCACATTAAAACGTGATCCACGTTATAACCTCTATCTTGAATCTAATCCAAAATTCTCAGTCTGAATACGTCTTGTAAATCCATCATTCACCTCATAAATATAATCCATTTGCTTAAAATTGTTCTTTTTCCCCCTGTGGAGTCCTTGGTATTCCTTGAGCTTGGAATGTCTTTTACTCAACAAAAGAACTATATTTCTCACTATTGAAGTACTAAACAATGAGAAAAATCAAAGTTTGTTATAAAAACTAACAAAAAAATTATCTAAGAACTTGTGTTTTCAGAACTTGTTTGGTCTAGTGCAGAGGTCTTCAAACTTGGCAATTTTAAGACTTGTGGACTTCAACTGCCAGCTATGCTGGCTGCAGAATTCTGGGAGTTGAAGTCCACAAGTCTTAAAGTTGCCAAGTTTGGGGACCCCTGTTCTAGTGGTTAAGGAACCAGGCTATAAAGTGTTCTATTCTTCAGGTGTTCTATTCCTGCCTTAGCCACGAAAGCAAGCTGGGTAATCTTGGGCCAGTCGCTCTCTTTCAAAGGTGTGTTGGATTCATTCACCATCTTCAGTTATTTGTAAAAATAAATAAATAATGGTGGAATGCAAATCAACCAATCAATAAAGCAGTTTAATTTCAAGAGAAAATGAATATGCTAATAGGAAAGAAGATATTTTACACTTGTTTTTAATCTAGGAGGTACATCATGCAAAACATAGATATTGTTGCTTGTTGCCTTACTGGGCCTCAGTAGGCCCAGACTTGAAAATTCCCCCTTGGTTAAATATACATTCCAAAGACCTTTCCTTTCCGGAAATGAAAGTGGATTCTGGGCTAACTCTGACCTATACTGTTGAGAACATAAAGCAGTCCTCAACGTACAACATACAGCCGTAATGGAATCTGCCTGTTATGATCACAAATCATGTCATAAAATGGATCTATCACATGATCAACTTACTTTTAGGATTTGTTTGGTGGCGGTTGTTAAAGTTTTGCTGAAAACTGAAAGTAAGTACATCCTCAAACCCAGGGGTGGGTTCCGGCTATCACTACTGCCGGTTCGCACAAGGATGCGCCACACAACAAGCATTGCTCTGCACATGCGCAGAAGGCAAAAACAAGATGGCAGCACCTATGGCACCCCCGAGAGAACTGGTTTAGGGGCATGGCAGGCCTGGGTCGCTGTCAGTTCCAGTGACCCAGGCCGCCAAGTTACTACCGGTTCGGCCAATCTGGTCTGAATCGGTAGGGACCCACCTCTGCTCAAACCCCCATAACCTAAACTTTAAACTGTCTACTGTTGATCTCACCCCATTCCTAAGAGGTCAGTAGGGGGGTACATAAGCACCACAGTATGCCTAATGTTCCTGTCTTACTCTCTCCATTTATTTGTGCCCATTTCCTGTGTTCTTATTCATGTTTATTCTTTCCTGTTATCTTGTACATGAGTGACAAACTAAATAAATAAATAAATAAATAAATAAACAAATAAATAAAACCATAATAAAACAAGGTCATGTGACCATGGGACACTACAACAGCCATAACTGTATCCATGGTCCACCCAAAATTCAGTTATTTGACCCCAGAGAGCATCCCACTGTCATAATTTTGATTCAGAGTCCTAAGTAGTCTGAAGGTACAATAGGTCCCTTGTAATTTTGAATGGTCACTAAACCGCCAGTTATAAGTCAAGGACTTCCTGTATATTATATCTTCAGTTGTTGATTATCTTACTTTATGATTTCATCTTGGAAACAATCAAGACAGAACTCTACAACTTCTTTCTCCACACTCAGGAACAATCCAACACAGTTTAGCGCAGCTGTCGTGAATGTGTCTGGGAATGGTTTTCAAAGCCAAGGATTAAGTCACTGATGACACAGCCTGGAGGCGAAATCAAGACTTTCTTGAATTGTCTTCCGCTGAGGGAAAGAATGGCTTTTCCTCCTGCTTGATCAAGATACATTTATGGCCAATGGAGCACTTTCCTGATCTATGCTGGGCTTCATTTGGCATCCATTTTGACTCCACTGGGGGAAGATAATATTAAAAACTAGAAAAGGAAAAAGGAAGAAAGAAAGAAAAAAAACCAACTCCAATCAGCATTACCAAATGGGAGCCTTCTCCTTCATCTTTGTAATTCCGACATATGGTGTATGTTAAAGAATAGAGCCGTGTTGGTAAACACACCCATGGCAGCCTTTCGAAGGAACTGGTGCCAATCACCAGCAGAACAATAGAGCTCTGAGGCTGAAATTGGCCATGAAGTGTGATATGCCATGCAAAGGCACATGCCTTTGTTTTTCCAAGTGTGTTCATGTTTCCATATGCAGTTTACTAAAACACAGAGCGTCTCCGCAGAGCTGGAAGCGGCTGTCATCTGGCACGAGTCTTGTACCAAACAGAGCATCAGGCTGGGAAAAGAGGAAGCCTGAGAACGATGATGATGTTTCTCCACTTCCTCGTCTGGTATTCTCTCTAGGACAATAATAACTAATAGTCTGTCCCTCCATCAAAGGGTTTTCAAGGCTTCCTTTGGAGAGGAGAATCCTTCCATGTCTATGGGGCCACCTCCTGTTTTGATTGTGAGAGGCTGCAGGACCATGCAAAGCAATGGGCCAGTTTGGTCTGGTGGCTAACCAATTTGCCTGGTAGGGGATGGACTAATTTACAATGAGTTCTAGTCTTTCCATTCTCTCCTTAGACATGAAAGCCAGCTCTGTGACTTTGGGCTAACCACCAGGAGATGGTGAGTTCTAGTCCCACATTAGGAATGAAAACTGGCTGGGTGACTTTGGGCCAATCACCAGGAGATGGTGAGTTCTAGTCCCACATTAGGAATGAAAACTGGCTGGGTGACTTTGGGCCAATCACCAGGAGATAGTGAGTCCTAGTCCCACATTAGGAATGAAAACTGGCTGGGTGACTTTGGGCAAATCACCAGGAGATAGTGAGTTCTAGTCCCACATTAGGAATGAAAGCTGGCTGGGTGACTTTGGGCCAATCACCAGGAGATGGTGAGTCCTAGTCCCTCCTTTGACATGAGTAGTAAACTGAAAGGGGGGAATGAAACTATTCCCCACGTGTTGTGTGTTGTTGCAAAGAAGACCAGTTCAAATGAAAACTCTCCAAAGTGACATCTTTGAAGAGCCAGCTTAAAACATAGAACAGCAACTTCCGGGGGGGGGGGGGAGTTGAAGAAAATTACAGCAAAAGATCCTAATCTGTGTGCAGGATTCACCCTCTCCAAAATAAATGGATCTGGTAGAAAGAACAAAAAATGGATTACACAATATGATTAAAATGTCATTTAATTATTGAATGATTACATATGACTCCTGCTTCTTTATTTCCATGTAGTCTTCTGTCACATTTAAAATGGCAATTGCAGTTCCAGGAGATGTTCTTCTGGCAACCATAATCTTAGATCTTGTGGGCCAACCTGCGCATCTTATATTTAAGTGATTTGAACAAAAGCTGGATGCAGCCTCAATGCTAGATGTGTCATTAATATTGCAAGTGAAGGATGTCAGTGTCATGTTGAAAACACACCCCTCCCTTCATATAACATTTAGTACTTCCAAGGAAATATTCTAAATTAGTCCATCCCCTACTGGGCAAGTTGGCTAGATGCAAGGAAAATATTGGTTTTAATTGAAAGAGAAAACTGAAAATGAACGCTCTTTCATTTTTTAAAATCTTTACAAAAGGGCAGGAAAACAGCCTCCTTTATCACTATGGGAAGCTATCACTCAGCCTGTTTTATCTGCTGCATGTATCAACAAGGATTCAGAGGCAAGGTCTGAAATGATAAATTTGTGCATGAGATGAAGATGCCACTTATTTCAGACGAGTGACTCACTACTTGAAAATTAGTGAGAGGAGCTTAGCAGGTCAATATCTCTTTGAGTGAGGTCCCCTGCTGATAAAGTCAAGCTGCAGCAGGCAAAATACATGGTCAAATACTTTCAGCCCAGAGGCTGCTTTCACACATCATGCTCTCATAATGGGGCTTGTCAGTGTGACACGTAAACCTAACTATTACAGCTTAATGTTCTATGTGAGCTAGACCAGGGGTTGGCAAACTTAAACACTCAAAGAGCCATTTAGACCCGTTTCCCACAGAAAAGAAAACACCGGGAGCCACAAAGGTCCTAACCGGAAGCCCCCTGCTCAATTCTGAAGTTGACCGGAAGTTCAGTTCCCCCACCATAGAGTCTCCTCCTAGCATGGCATACTTTTTCCTCTACCTGTCATAACCAAAAGCCCTATCAATTGTGGAGACAACTGGAAAACCCTCCCCTTGCCATAGAGTCTTCTCCTGGCGCACTGTGCTTCTCTCCCCCCCCCACCGGAAGCTCCTTTCAAAATTGTAGCGCCGACCAGTGACAGAGCCGCAGCAGAGGGAGGAAAGAGCCACATGTGGCTCCAGAGCCGCAGTTTACTGACACCTGAGCTAGACCAATGTGGCTTGCTCAAAACAATTTCAAAATTTCATTTAAACCAAAGTGTAAACCCAGCCAACAGATTTATAGGCACTTGTGTGATGGTGGCCACACTTATCTGGATTTCTCTGACTGACTGATGCATGCTGGGTTGAGGAAAACTTGCTTATAAGTCAGGGAGTTAAACATTTTGATCAGTTTGTCAGTAGAATTATGGAAAAAAACTGTCTTTACTGGAATTCAGTAGTATATATTGTATAAAAATAAAATAAGTTAATAGCTTGCTATTTGTGTATGGATAGATGCACATTGTGGATACCTTCATGTTGATGTATTAATGTGTTAATACCACTTTATAAAGTGGTATTTATAATGCCTTGGTAAGGCCACACTTGGAATATTGCATCCAGGTTTGGTCACACCGATATGAAAAAGATGTTGAGACTCTAGAAAGAGTACAAAGAAGAGCAACAAAGATGATTAGAGGACTTCATGCTAAAACTCATGAAGAACAGTTGCACAAATTGGGTATATCTACTTTAGCAATAGCAATAGCACTTAGACTTATATAGAGCTTCACAGTCCTTTATATCCCTCTCTAAGAGTCAGCATATTGCCTCCAACAATCTGGGTCCCCATTTTACCCACTTCAGAAGGATGGAAGGATGAGTCAACCTTGATACTTTAATAAAAAGAAGGACTGGGGTGAAATGATAGCATTGTTCCAATATCTAATGGCCTGCCACAAAGAAAAGGCAACCAAACTATTTTCCAAAGCACCTGAAAACAAAACAAGAAGCAATGGATGGAAACTAACCAAGCAGAGAAGCAACCTAGAACTAAAGAGAAATTTTCTGACAGTGAGAACAATGGGAAAAAATTGGGGTGTTTCAACACTGGAGGTTTTCAAAAGAAGAGATTGGACAACAATTTGTCTGAAGTAATATAGGGTTTCCTGGTTGAGCAGGGGATTGGATCAGGAGACCTCCAAAATCCTTCCAACTCTGTTATTCTGTTGTTCATGACAGTTGCCGAAGTCATGTGGTTACATTAATTCACACAACATATAAAGAAGTTCTTCATATTCAAACTGAACTGAACTTAGAATGAAGGTGCCTTAGCTCATCTATCTGAGTATTATCCACACTGACTGGCAGTGGATGCACAAGGTTACAGAGGAAAACATTGATCAGCCTTGTCAAGTAAATCTTGGTTGAGATTTGGATGAGAGACAACTAGGAATGTCTGGGAGGGTTGGGAATTCCAAAAAAGAGCCTAGAAGAAGGCAGCAGCAATCACTTGCATGTGGTTGCCAAAAATCCTGTGTGGATGAATTCCTCTAGTTATTAAGAGTCAAGTGTGATTTAAAGGTATTTTTCTCTCTAACCATATGGGAAGATCAGGATGGAATCCTCCAACGTGACTTCTTTTGAAAGCAGCTCCATTATGCAAGTATCTATTTGGGGTCAGAGCTACTCCATAGGAAATGAGAGCCCAATTCTTTCTCATCCCCTTGCTGTGATCACAATTCTACTCATCTCCCACCATTCTAGTAGCAATAGCAATAGCAGTAGACTTATATACCGCTTCATAGGCCTTTCAGGCCTCTCTAAGCGGTTTACAGAGAGTCAGCATATTGCCCCCAACAATCTGGGTCCTCATTTTACCCACCTCGGAAGGATGGAAGGCTGAGTCAACCCTGAGCCGGTGAGATTTGAACCGCTGACCTGCTGATCTAGCAGTAGCCTGCAGTGCTGCATTTAACCACTGCGCCACCTTGGCTCTTAAGTGGCTACAAAGAGGAAGACACCTAAGCATAATACATGCAAGTTTGTCTCCTGTCTTTCAGCAGGGAAGGAAAAAATTAAATCTTTCCATGACCCCCAATCCAATTGGTAGAAAAGAGACCAATCTTTTAGAAAAATTCATTCTAAAGTTAAACTATTTGGGGTACTTGGTGGGGTAAAATCAGTTGTATAATTCAGAGCAGCTAATGTAATGTAACAGCTAATATGTGATGATTCAAAATTGCCATGAAACAATGAAACTGACTATTGGAAGAATGGCATAGGGCAGTGGGCAGGTGGACTTCCACTCTGGCTGGGGAATTCTGGGAGTTGAAGACCACCTATCTTAAAATGGCCAAGGTTGAGAAACACTGGTGTGCAGTGGCGTAGGGCAGGGGTGGTATTCAGCAGGTTCTGACCAGTTCTGGAGAACCGGTAGTTGAAGTTTTGAGTAGTTCAGAGAACTGGTAAATACCTCCTCTGACTGGCTCTGCCCCCATCTATTCTCTGCCTCCTGAGTCCCAGCTGATCGGGACAGAATGGGGATTTTGCAGTATCCTTCCCCTAGAGTGTGGTGGGAACGGAGATTTTATAATATCCTTCCCCTGCCATACCCACCAAGCCATGCCCACAGAACCGGTAGTGAAAAATGTTGAATCCCACCACTATAATTTCCTCATACCTTTTCTATCCGATCAGAATGCATGTAACATATGCTTATAAGGAAAATAATGTTTATCAGGGATGCTGACATTGCATTGAGCAAAGGATTGGACTAAATGACTTTGAATCCACATTCTTTATTTCACTGACTTTAAGTTGTTAACTGCCTGAATATAGAAACTTAAAGAAAATGCCTTCTCCCACAATATGTATTTGTCAGTGGAATGATCACAAGTACACTTAAACAATGAATTGGTTGGGAATTCCGGAGTCCTTCGGGATTGGGCAGCCTATAAATTATATTAATAAATAAATAAATAAATTGAAAAGGTAAGAGAGTGATCTAGACTAAATAGTAAAGGATGCTCATACAGGTCACTCCCTAGTCCTCAAATTGATCTTGAGCGCTTCTAAAAGCAGCTGGAAATAAACTGCCAAAGACAGATTCTTTTATTTTGATTGCAAGATGTGCCTTGAGGTTGGATCTCTTTCTCAGAGGGGCCGTTACACTGTTTGCATCTTCTGGCTAAGCTAATAAAATTGAAGGCCATTGGAAAAGTTTCTTGTCGTACAATGTTGTAGCAATTGCCCTAATTGTGTGTGATTCAAGACTGATGTAAATCAGCAATGCCACCTCTCTCTTTCTCTTTTAATCTGTTTCCTTGGCAGTTGTTCAGTCAACTGCTGAGTTTCAAACACAGTTCATTATAACACACTTGGTGTATTTAGGGGTTGCCCCAGAAAAGACAGGACAACAAAGACAAATGTATCTGACACATGTTCCTTATCAGAAAAAGGGATAAAATAATGCAACAGTGGTGGTGTCCTGATGCTGAAGTGGTTATGGATCTCAGATCATAGAAGGTGCTGTTGAAGAGACCTTTTGCTCTCATCGGTCCAGCCTTGATTATAATACAAGTTGCCCTTCCTCCAGAGAAACATTCAGGATTCAGTTCTAAACAGTAATGTTTGGGAAAGGCACAATCTAAAACAGACAAATCTGTATGTGTTTAGGTTTTGCTTTCTTTCCACTTTTAAATATTAAAAATTGACTCCAGCTGTGGGGTAAAGTAACGCCCAGCCTATAAAAACTTTGACAAATAAATCACAGTGCAATTTGCTGTGCATTTTTGTGAGGTCTAAACACCGATTCTTGAAGAGAATTTTCCATTATTGCATCTTGGGAAGTGGTCTTTGCCACTACCAGCTAATTTCAATTTTTTTTAACTTCTAAAATATATGTCCCTGAATTTCAGTAACGACAGGTTCTGACATAACTCTCCTGGCAAACTGATCACAGCATTTAATTCCATGACTGATAAAAAAGTCTTTCTCAATCCAGCACGCTGGTTGGGAATTCTGGGGGCTGTTACCTCAACGCATCTGGAGGGAGGGTTGCAGAGGTGGATTGCTCCTGGTTCGGCCCAGATCGGGCAAACCGGTAATAGCGGCAGTGGGAGGCTCGGCCCACCTGCCCGGATGCTTCTGCGCATGCGCAGGAATGCACCCGAACCAGTAGTAAAAAAATTGGCGGGGGTGTTGACTTTAAATCTGTTCTAAAAAATTGAAAGGCAACCATGCCATTCCATTTTAACAAATCAACGAATAGTGTAAACAAACAATGTATTTCAAACTTAGCAACTTTAAGATGTATGGATTTCAACTCCCAGAATTCCCCAGCCAGCCATATTTCTGGGAATTGAAGTCCATATATCTTAAAGCTGCCAAGTTTGAAAAATACTGATCTAGTAAGATGGTTTTTATTACCAAGTCCATTTCTGAACAAGGCCATATCTACCACCTCTCTAAATGATGATTAGGCCTTGGGGTTATTCGGTGAAGCCACACTGAAGGCAAGGTTGTAAATATTTTTCTGTTTGTTCTTTGAAGAGATGTTAAGCCACCTTTTATCTCCCACCTGTCAAGATCATTAGAAACCAAGAAGAAAGGGAGGTTTTATATTATTCCTACTAAAGAAAGCTACTTCAAGATGTTTAACTTTGTTAAAAGTAATTAGAACATAGCCTTTGAATTTTAAAGAAATCTGTAGTAGATAGAGAAATAATTACAAGGGACAGAATGTGAGACTAGATAAGTTTAGCATTTCCTCCATTTATTTACCTGCAAAAACATCTACCATGTCCCACTTTCTCCTTTATTTTAGTGGTATACTTGGCAATCTAAACTCATATTATCCTCACCCTGAGTTCTGTGAAAAGAGTTTGGCTGAGAGATTGCAACTGGCCTAAAGTCACTTAGTCTGAACTTCATCCCTTGCCTTGCATCTTAACCAATGCATTGCACAAGATGCCCTAAGCGTGTGCGAGTGGGGGGGGGGGACGGGACTATAGGCTATTTTAGAGTTGCCCACAGCTGCCCATAGCCATTGCCACATACTTATGCTGCAAAGGGATTGATGGCAAAAGATAGGGTGCAAATGGCTGCAGATGGGCTGACAGTCACAATTTCCAAAATTCAACTGTGCATTGTGTGGAGGTGTGCATCTTTCATGCTGAGTGGTTGATCTGACTTCCTGTTCTATGCTTTGCTCTTTGAGTGCTCCCTAGCCAGAACATTACATTTGCAGAATTATAAATGAAACACCCATGCAACCATTCCCGAATCACAATTACATTTCCTGACATGTATTGCTGGAGAAGTCTGCTCAAACCTGCAATATTGCTACTCAAAAAGATAATAGATGTGGGCTTGATATGGTTGTGTTTATTATTTGTTGAGGAACGAGAGCAAAGCCCTTCATAGCTTTCTGCTTTCTTCTTCTCTTTCCAGGAATTTAATCCCTAGTTTATCCCTAGGTAAGAATTTTCACATTATTATGAAAGCATGTACCTAAATTAATATTAACAGCAGCAGAAACTACCATAAGAAATATTCTCTTAAATAGTCTAGAAATAAAACCATTGATTAGGGGAAACTGTTGATCTTCCTCTGCTGATAAAACAGAAGCTTTTAATTGAGGTGGATGAGTTGTTATGCAAAGAGCAGGATATTATGCGGTTCCCAGCCTACATAATGCAATAGTGATATCCTGATGCTGAAGAGGTTATGGATCTCAGATCACAGAAGGTGCAGCTGAAGACCTCTTTTGGTCTCATTGCTCCAGTCCTGATTATAATACAAATTGCCCTTCCTCCAGAGAAACATTCAGGATTCAGTTCTAAACAGTAATGTTTGGGAAAGACACAATCTAAAACATACAATATGTTGAATCTTTATGTTCATTCATTGAACAATTCATTTATTGCTAGAAGTGGCGGGTGGAGTAGTGTTTGCATTGTCCACCAATTCTGGGTTGAATAGCCAAATCATTGCATTGTATCTTTATCACTCTGAGGTTTTTCCAAAAATCCACTACAGCTGTAACTGAGGTTCTATGCTTCCTAAAAATTGGAAGATGTCCCATTGTCTGGTTGCCATACCTCAGTCTGTTATGACCAAAAATGTTATAAGATTTTTTAAAATAATATTTTTTTCGGTGAATATTCAGTCAACAGTTTTTATATACTGGCTATACCAGGAAAAAAGAATTCTTAGCCAATGCTTGAACAAGTTTTCTTGATAACTTGTTAAAATGATTTTCAAGCTGCTCATAGATCTCAAGCTGCTATATGAGTGTCTTTTATGCCTCCACAAGCGATTTCTAAAGGAGAACTAAGTTAATTGTAATGGAATGAAGCTGTGATTTAAATATGACTCTTTAATGAATGTCTAATGAGAAAACATCTTTCTCTGCCTGTTTTGAAATTGTGACCATTAGAGTAGATTCACCAACACTGACAAGCAAGCCATTTGATAGCACTGACAGCAATAGCACTTATTCACAGGCTTCATAGTACTTTTACAGCCCTCTCTAAAGTGGATTACAGAGTCAGCATGCTGCCCCCAACAATCTGAGTCCTCATTTTACCCATCTCAGAAGGATGGAAGGCTGAGTCAACCTTGAGCTGGTGAGATCTGAACTGCCAAACTGCAGCTAGCAGTCAGCTGAAGTAGCCTGCAGTGCTGCACTCTAACCACTGCACCGCCTCAGCTCTATGATGATGTTATTGGATTAGGTAATTAAATATCTGCAAGAAAACAGTCAAGTTCTGAGAACCCAAAGATTCTTCTTCTCCAATAGTTGTAACACTCATTGATAGTCTTGGTCATACACTCCATATTATTGCTTGCAGCAGAGTTCAAATCACAAAGGAGAAGAAATCTTGAGCATATATTTATTCTGTTCAGACCAGCATTTTAAAAAAAGTATATTTTTAAAAAAATATTTTTTTAAAAAGTATATTAGAGGCAAGTTCTGTTTCAATGCCTCCATATTTCTGGTTATTCTATCAATCTTCATTTGCTGAAGATGAAGGACTACAGAAGCATTGAAAGGGAATAATATCCTCAGCTAAAATATTTGTTACCTTCTTTGAGCTGGGTGCACCCCAGAGGTGGGTTCCTACCAGTTCGCACCTATTCGGTAGAACCGGTTCGTCAAATCTACCGAACCGGTTAGAAGAGGTTCCACCAGTGGACCCGGAAAGCAGGCCACACCTACAGAAGAGGTTCCAAATTTTTTTGAAACCCACCACTGGTCCTTGGATATGATTATTCTACACTATCATGCTCATATTTATAAAACTCAATGTCTCTGTGAAAAGTAAGAATGACTACTGCGTTTGTGGTGCAATCAGAACATTGCGTGCGTTGAAGTTGTTTTAACGCAAACCAAAGATGCCTTTTAAAAAACAAGTTTACATCATATTCTTATGCATGCCAGTGCTGTGTGTGAGGTAATTTAAGGTGGTTCTGACAAGTGTTGTCATATCCGGTCACATGGGTGGCAAGCCACTCCCATCCAGTCACATGGGTGGCAAGCCACTCCCACAAGGGAGGCCACACCCACAGAGTAGGTTCTAACAATTTTTGAAACCCACCACTGGTGCACCCACAGCATTTTGAAACTCTTATGGTTTTGAAGATACTTGATCAAATTCTCCAGGATACAATTCAAATTTATTAATAATTTATAAACTTTACTAAAACAAATACTGTTAATTCACAAGAACTTTGAAATAAAAAAATTACAGGCTATCTGTTTACAAAATCAATGGCCTCATCTTTTTAAGTATCATCGATGTATCTCCTATCATCTTCATTTGAGTTTAATTTTTAAAAATGAGTTGACAAGACCTCTCAAGGGTTAATGAAAAAGCATCATTTGTCTGACTGATAATGATGGAATCAGCTGAAAGGACTTCAGTAAACATTTGGTGCAGGGGTGGGCTGCTATGGGTTTGCCCGGGTTCGGGAGAACCTGTAGCTAACGTTAGGGCTGGTTCAGAGAACCTCCAAATCCCACCCCTGGCTGGCCCTGCCCACCCCTCTCCTCCAATCTCAGGAGTCTCCATGCAGTCTGTTTTGGATGCGAGGTAAGTGCGGGGCCTGCGTGGAGGCATCTTCCAGGAGAGGGAGTTTTCACCATCCCAGAGGCTTGAGGAAAGCCTCCGGAGCCCAGGAAAGCCGAAAACACCTCCCCGCACACCATGGTGCAGGAGGCTGACTAGGCCATGCCCACCCAGCAACCAGGCAGAGAACCTGTTGCTGAAATTTTGGAAGCCCACCTCTGATTTGGTGGTGTCATGTTGGTTGGATATTCCTATTATTGTGAACAATGTTTGTGGAAGAATATTTAAGTTTTGAAGATGTTTTTTGAAGATGTTATTGCTAAAATACACTTCAAAATTTGAAATTAATCTACCTATGAAGAAATCAAGATTTACAGTCATGGATTGTTGCTAAAAATATTATGTTGTCATTAAAAAAAAAGGCATGTATGTGAGATTTCAAAGCTTGGCTTGATGAAACATGTCAGCTTGCGACCTTTGAATTAACTTTTTATTGGCATAAAAAACCTGAGCAGTATCATTTCATATGGTTAAGGTTCCTATTTGCTGTTTAAAAACTGGCTTGCAGTAATTTTCACTTAGCTGTAATTATTGAACTTTTAAGTTTTGTTTGTTTGCTTCTCTTATTTGTCCTTACATCATTGTTTTATTTGAAAAGCATTTGTTTTTCTTCTCTTTTGTAGTTGTATAAAAATGATAATAATAAAAAGGCCTGCAAAAGAATTGCAATGAAGCATATTTAACTGAGGTTAGCTACAGACTTCACCGCAATCAGGGATGTTATTCATTCATGTATTCAGTGAATATCTTCCTTTCATTTCATAGACTAATTAAGGGGGTTAACAAAAGAAATACCAAAGCAAACTAAACAGTTTAAAAGAAAGGACAAGTGGAAGACACCTTATACTAGATTAAAACTGTATTTTAAGGTTATTATTCACAATGGAGATTTTACTACTGAAAGTGTAAGAATGCCAAGAGATAGACTAGGTGACTTCTGTCATCTTTCCAACTTCACGATTCCATGCTTTTAAGGAAGAGAGTTGGAACATGGCAATTACTATATTTTGAAAGCATGTGCTCTCCAGCGGTGGGATTCACTTAGTTTACCACCAGTTTGCAACTGTGAGCATATGTGTGTGCATCAAACGAGTGTGCCTTCCATGCATGCATGCGCCCTTCCGTGCATGCACTTTGCTCACGCACACAGTATGCACGCATGCGCGTGGCATCAAAATCAAGGCTACATAGGATGTTTTGGAGCAGGGGCAGATGGGGCCACCCTCAGTTCGGTGCTATTTCAGCCAGTTCGGGTGAACTGGTCCGAATCAACTGAATTCAACAAAAGGGTTGCTACCCAAGTAAAAGAGATTGTGCTGATTTGAACAAATGTTGCTGCTGCTAATGAACACAGGGCAAAATCCTTTCCTTCAGAAACCCACAAGGGAACCAAAGAGTAGCAGAAAGCCTCTTCAGCCTCCCGAGAATATTGTGGTGAGAACTGGGCTGAATTCTAAAACAGGAAAACAGAAGACTTAAACAAAACCTAAAGAAGATAATGCCAATCAGTCCTAAGAAAACATTAAAACAGCAACAAATGTGTTGGCACTGTGGACCTAAAACATATTTGTGCGTGAGCCAAAAGAAGCTTGATACCTATGCAGATGTTTTTCAATGCTTCATCATGGCCAGATGTTGTCTCTCAAGGGGAATGCCTCCAGCAGAATTCATTGGCTTCCTTCCCCAAAAGAAAATGTCCAATGAGTCTGGCCTACTGTAGTGCAATATTCATTGCAGAGTCAATGTGTTTCTGGTTGCTGTACTGTAGTATTACCATGCATGCTTCATTCACATGTATATCACATTTGTATTCCTGTACAAGGGATGCGGTGGCTCAGTGTCTAAGATGCTAAGATTGTCAATCAGAAAAGTTGGCAGCTTGGCCGTTCGAATCCCTAGTGCCATGTAACAGAGTGAGTTCCCGTTACTTGTCCTGGCTTCTGCCAACCTAGCAGTTCAAAAGCACGTGAAAATGCAAGTGGAAAAATAGGAACCAACTTTGGTGGGAAGATAATGGCTTTCTGTGCACCTTTGGTGTTTAGCCATGTCGGCCACATGACCATGGAAACGTCTTTGGACAGCGCTTACTCTTTGGCTTTGAAACAGAGATGAGCACCGCCTCCTAGAGTCAGGAACGATTAGCAAAAATGTGCAAGGGGAACATTTTCCTTTACTTTTACAGGCCCATTAGCTAAAGAATCTTCTGCTGTAACATGCATATAACATAATTGTGCACTATGTATCAACAAAGAAGAATTACTTTGGAATTGGGGAACACTAGATGATATACCCAAATTCAAAATTAACATATTTTTAATAAGCATAATCAGAAATGTAAATTACAAAGAAAAAATATTTATATAATATTGGACTATAATATTCTCTTCCAAATTTCCCTACACAGAGTAATGGAAAAGATATTTTTTTTTAGAAACTAGCATTAAAAAATAAGTGTGAGGAAGTTCTGGAAATGGCAAAGCAAGGGTTGCTGTAAATGAGAAAATCTTAAATGCTTGTGAACTATACAGTAAGGGCAAAATGGATATGAATTAGGGAGATGAGAAGAACTAATGTATATGCACTGATCATTAACCTTTGAAAGACCAAGGGCAGTACAAAGCACATCTATTCTAGTTTAATCATAGACAAATAGTGTGAATGTAGAATATAAAAGAGGCAAAGACATCTAAAGCCAACTAAAAGACCTTGAAAGCATAGTGCATGAAATCAAAGGATTGGAAGGAACCTTGCAGGTCTTCTACAGAAGGATCTTGACAAACTTGAACATTGGGCACTTTCTAATAAAATGAAATTCAATGGTGAAAAGAGTAAGGTTCTACATTTAGGCAAGGAAAACGAAATGCACAGGTACAGTATTGGTGGTACCTTGCTCAATAGTAGTAACTGAGAGGGATCTTGGAGTCCTAGTGGACAACCATTTAAATATGAGCCAGCAGTGTGCAGCAGCTGCCAAAAAAGCCAACACAGTTCTAGGCTACATAAACAGAGGGATAGAATCAAGATCATGTGAAGTGTTAATACCACTTTATAATGCTTTGTAAGGCCACACTTGGAATACTGCATTCAGTTTTGGTCACCACAACGTAGAAAAGATGTGGAGACTCTATAAAGAGTGCAGAGAAGAGCAACAAAGAGGATTAGGGGACTGGAGACTAAAAGATATGAGGAACCGTTGCAGGAACTGGGTATGTCTAGTTTAATGAAAAGAAGGACTAGGGGAGACATGATAGCAGTGTTCCAATATCTCAGGGGTTGCTACAAAGAAGAGGGAGTCAAACTATTCTCCATGGCACCTGAGGGTAGAACAAGAAGCAATGGATGGAAACTAATCCAGGAGAGAAGCAATTTAGAACTGAGGAGAAATTTCCTGACAGTTAGAACAATTAATCAGTGGAACAGCTTGCCTCCAGAAGTTGTGAATGCCCCAACACTGGAAGTCTTTAAGAAGATGTTGGATAGCCATTTGTCTGGAATAGTATAGAATTTCCTGCCTAGGCAGGGGGGTTGGATTAGAAGACCTCCAAGGTCCCTTCCAACTCTGCTATTCTATTGTATTGTATTACTCCATACTCTGTCTCACATAGGAGACTTTATACTATTCTTGACAAATAATTGCCCATTCTTCTTGAACACCGCCAGCGATGGAGCACCCACAGCTCCAAGAGGCGAGCCATTCCATTGATTAATTGTTCTTCTAGTCAAGAAATTTCTTTTTAATTCTAGGTTGGATATTCCATTCATTATTTCTTGTCCCATCCTTCAGTGCTTTGGAGAATAAGGTGACCTCCTCTTCTCTGTGACAGCCCTCAAATACTGGAATTAATCTGACTTGGTCATTATTAGAGCCGAGGTGGCGCAGTGGTTAAATGCAGCACTGCAGGCTACTTCAGCTGACTGCTAGTTCTGCAGTTCGGCGGTTCAAATCTCACCGGCTTAGGGTTGACTCAGCCTTCCATCCTTCCGAGGTGGGTAAAATGAGGACCCGGATTGTTGTTGGGGGCAATATGCTGACTCTGTAAACCGCTTAGAGAGGGCTGAAAGCCCTATGAAGCGGTATATAAGTCTAACTGCTATTGCTATTGCTATTATTATATCCCGAATAGAATAGCGTCATATTCTTCTGATGTTCATAGGGAGATCAAAAGGAAGCTTATTTGCTCTTAGAATTGCAGGATTTGATGCAAAACTAAATGGGGCTGCTAATCTGATCCTTCCAGCCACTGGTCTGAAAAGTAGCAACTAACATGTACAATGTGTTTGAGTATTAAAAATGCAAGAAGGGAGATCATACCAGCTAGGGAGTCAGGTTAGGATTCACTATCACTGTATTCCATTTAAAAACCTTCATTCTGTGTATTCAACATAAACTGATCTCACAGAGCAAGTTCCAAAAAGTTATATTCAAGGGAAGAAAGCTAGGAGGGAAAAATCATGAGAAGCAGTTTTGGGAAGTGAGTGAATGTTGGCTTAATCTTAAAGCTGAGCACAACACTCACAAACATGGAAGTTGAGGCAAAAACAAAACAACCCAAAGTCCTTTAGACTCACAGGTTTCAAAATAAAGAGTAAAAAAAATGCAATTAATTTGATGCTGGATTCCAAACAAAGCAGAGCAGATAGATTACACAGTAACGATGGTGTAATGCAAGAAAATCTCTGAGAACCTCCTAGCTACAAACTACAAATTCATTCTGATTGTCTAAAACCAGAGGTGGTATTCAGCAGGTTTTGAAGAGTTCTGGAGAACCAGTTGTGGAAATTTTGAGTAGTTCAGAGAACCAGTAAATACCACCTCTGACTGGCCCCGCCCCCATCTATTCTCTACCTTCTGAGTCCCAGGTTGCAGTAACCTTCCCCTGAAGTGGGGAGGGAATGGAGATTTTATAGTATCCTTCCCCTGCCATTCCCACCAAGCCACGCCCATCAAGCCAAGCCACACCCACCAAGCCACACCTGCAGAACTGGTAGTAAATTTTTTTGAATCCCATCCCTGTCTAAAACCCAACTAAATCCAAATCAAGAAGGGAGAAATATGTACAAATAATTATGATGGAAACAAACATTATAAAGAACAAATATTACAAGTGATAAAAATAGATATCATGACCTGAACTAATTTGTCAGTTGTAGAATAGGGCAGGATTTTTTTTTCCACCAGGACATTGAATTTCCAAGTTCCCTTGTGAGCCCCTGCATTAAATAACTATTTGGGCATATTACTACATTCAATCTACTCAAGAAGACATATAACCCTCCTTTGAGTTAATAATTGGTGGACACTGATTCTCTGTGATATTTGAGGCTGTGGTTCTTGCTCCCTTTTTCTGAGGACAAAATGGCTTCCCAAGCTAAGGCATCAGGAAAACGTCAGCAGAAAATGTAAGGGAAATTACACACCAAAAGTGCATTGGCACAGCTCCCTGGCAACAGTAGCCTTGGCTGTTTGGTTTCTCTGTGAAATGTTGTTTGAATCGGTGAGGCAAATGTTCAAGAAAGCAATCGAATGCTGGATCTGCTTTGGCAGAAGCTGGGCCAGTGATTAAAACAAGGAGGCATGGGTCTTCAGGTGACTGGTTTAGAATAGAATAGAACAAGAGAGTTGGAAGAGACCTTGGAGGTCTTCTAGTCCAGTGGTCCCCAACCCCCGGTCCGCGGACCGGTGCCGGGCCGCGGAGTACCTGGCACCGGGCCGCGCAGCGGCCGGGGGCCATGATCCCTGCAGCTGGGCGCCGTGGCTCTCCTGCTGCGCCAGCCGCTCCTCTTCCAGCCGCTCGCCCAGCGCGCAAAGCTCCCGGCAGCAGCGCCACAGCTCCTCGAGGCGCCGGCGGCTCTCCTGGTTCTGCGCGCGCAGCTTGCGCAGGTCCTCTTGGCCCAGGCGGCCCCCTTCCAGCTCCTGCATCGCCCGCAACTCGGCCTCGTATCGCTCCAGGCTCTGCGCGCAGCTCCAGCTCACCACCAGCGCGTAGTCGGAGGCCAGCTGCCGCTTCTCGGAGCGCCTGGCCCGGAGGACGCGCGGGGCAGACAGCAGCGCGGCTGGCCGCTGCTTGCGCGCTTCCTGCAGCCCTTCGTGCTCGGCCAGGAGCTGCTCCAGCAGCGCCTCCAGAGCGGCGCAGTCGGCCCACAGCCCCTCCAGCTGCTGCCGCCGCCGGGCCAGCTCGGGCTCCAGGCGGCGGAGACGCAGCTCTCCAAGTTGCGCGCTCAGCCTCTCCAAGCTCTCCAACTCGTGGCGCAGCGCGTCCCGCTCCAGCTCGCCTTGAGGTGATCTCAAAAAATAAGCTAGGTTGGATATGACTGGGATAAGATTTCCAGATGTTGACTTGGCTCAAGTCACCGGTTCCTTTTTCTTGCTGAATGAAAACTCCTGCATCATGGTTGTATGTAGGATGTATTTAGAAAAATTCAAGATGGGAACCATCTTGGTTTTTATGTGATGCAAATAAAAGAATAAATAGGCTTTTAATTTCATAGTCATGGCTATTACCTTGACATTTTCGATGTCACTCTGACACCCCTGTCCCAGATAATTTGGTGAATGGACAGAGAGGCTACCAGCTAGTAGTAGGCTGGCTTGAATGCACTTACTAAGAAAGGATTCACAGTGAATTCAATGAATAACATTTTTGGGTGATCATCAATCTGATGGGAGCTATATATCTATTGCAGCATTTACCTGCAAATTTAAAGGAAGTCCAGAAAGCGATTGCAATCTATTTGGCATATATTTACAAATACATATTGAAAATAATGCAACATCTAACATTTTCTGATCATGGTGCTGTCATTGGTGTACTATCCTGGTAATTAAAAATGGTGTCTGTAGAAGAATAAAAATGTGGTTGTGTGTTAACAAAAGAATAGAAACTATAAGCATATAATCTTCCATTCAAATAGTTAGAAATTAACTAGAAATAGTTAGTCCAGTTTACAAGCAACAGCCTGACGGTAGATCAGTTTACTGAAATATAGATTACTTAAAGGGGTACTCCGGGCTGGGAGTTTTTTTACACCCCCACCCCCACCCCTGCGCGCGCTCAGCGGGCCACGGTAAAATTATCACAGGCTGACTGGTCCGCGGCGATAAAAAGGTTGGGGACCACTGTTCTAGTCCAACCCCCTGCTTAGGCAAGAAACCGCATAGCATTGCAGACAAATGGCTGTCCAATCTTTTCTTAAAAACTTCCAGTGTTGGATCATTCACAACTTCTGGAGGCAAGTCATTCCACTGATTAATTGTTCTATTAAGTTTGCTCAGCTCTGGGATCCGAGAGGTAGCTGGGCATTTATTCAAGGATAAAATGCGTGCCCTTACAAAAAACTGAAACCAGAAGTTTTCCTTTTAGGTTTGATGGATAAAGAGCTTGAAAGAAAATTTGGAAACCTCTTACTATATATGTGGACAGCAACGAGAATCTTATATGCCCAAAGATGAAAAGAGACACTAATTACCACCACCGATGAACAAATGGTAAAGGTGATATAGCTGGTAAAGATGGCAAAATGGATTGTTTGAATTCAAGAGAAGAGAACTCTATAGTTTTGTTTCCACTTGGAAATTGTTTCTGGACTTTGTGCTCAAAACGGGGTGGGGTGGGGGAATGAAAGTTTGATTTTAGGTTTGGTTTTTAGAATGAATTTGTTAATATAAAAATAGCTTAAAATGTTTAGAAATGTAAAGTTTAAGTTTAAGTTTTAATAGATTTGTATGCCGCCCAATCCCGACTCCGGGCGGCTTACATAAAAACATAAAAACAGTTTAAAAACAAATACTAAAAAAGTTAAAAATACAAAACAGCAGATTAAAAAAGACACAACATACACTTGATGTTAATGGGGCTGAAGCTCAATCAGAGATCAGCAGCCCCAGGCCTGCCGGAACAGCCAGGTCTTAACAGATTTTCAGAAGGTCAAGAGAGGGTCCGGATCTCAGGGGGTAGATCGTTCCATAGGGCCGGGGCAGCTACAGAGAAGGCTCTCCCCCGAGGAGCCCCCAGACGACATTGTGTAGTTGACGGCACCCGGAGAAGGCCTATCCTGTGCGATCTTATTGGGCGCTGGGAGGTATGTTGCAGGAGGCGGTCACGGAGATATCCAGGTCCTAGGCCATGTAGGGCTTTAAAGGTGATAACCAGCACTTGAAGCGTGTTCGGAGACCAATAGGGAGCCAGTGCAGCTCACGGAGGATAGGTGTAACATGGATGTATCTAGGTACACCCAGTATCGCTCGCGTGGCTGCATTCTGGACCAAAGAAAAGGTTGAGGCTATAATTATTTTTTGTATTCTTCTGCACTGAAAAATAATCAGTAGTCACTACTTGCTCTTCCTTTCCTTTTCATTACACCTCTCTTCTTTTCTCTTTAACTTTCCTGATTTTTGTTGTCTATCTGTATTTTATTTTACAATGAACTCTAATAAATTCTTTTTAAAAAGGATAAAAGGCATGCTCTGTGTGGCAGGGAGAGGACACTGATCTATTTTAAAATTCAGTCCCTCTTTAGTAGCAAAAAAATAATCAGCTCCGCGCCATCTGGCTTCTGTGAAAAAAAAATCATATTGCATATAGAAGAGTGTATAGAAGGGCTGTCAATTTACAGTTTAAATAGGGCTCTTATGCATGGTCAAAATTGGGTAACGAGAGATTTCTTATATGTGTTCTGAATTATGTCTAACATATACCAAGGGAAGCCAATCATATTCCTTTGCTCTAGCCAGCTTTCTTGGGGAGGGAAACGAGAAAATTATTCACACTTTTAAACACAAACAAATGTAGTCAAATAGGTTGTTTGCAAAAAATGAGATTTAAAACTGAAAGTGTGTGTAAATTAAAACTTACAATGAATAGAATATTTCTTTGGGTGACACTGTGGTTGTTTATTACTTTCACACTGTCAATATGTAGGCTTCCATAGAAAACTCAAAACAGAAATTTTATCCTACCTTGCAGGGTAAGACGAGAATGGAACAGCTTGCCTTCCAAAGTTGTGGGTGCTCCATCACTGGAGATTTTCAAGAAAGGATTGACCAACTGTTTGTTTGGGATGGTATAATGTCTTGGGACGTGGATTGCAATGGAAGACCTCCAAAGTCCCTTCCAGCTCTATGATTCTGTTCTATTCCCTTCCGTTCCAGTCTATCATACCCTACCCTAAATCCTACACAGGGGATAGAAATAAAGAAAAAAATTATGGAGATTGGCTTTAAAGTAAATAATATTAATTCATTTTTAAACCATTAATATGCAGGTACCCAATTAACATTAGCAAATGAGTGCAAAGTATCTTTATTTGCACACACCAGCAAAATAATGCTTAGGATCATCCAATGTAGATTACAATTCTCTGTGAAAGGAAGATGCCAGGTATTCAAGATGGATTTGGAAAAGGGCAATAAGCAAGAGGAAGCATTGCTGATGCATGCTGGGCAATTGAGAAAGCAAAGCATATCAGCAAGAAGTCAATATGTACTTCATTAACCACAGCAAGGCCCTCAATCGTGCTTCATCATGTCAAGCTATGGAATGCCTTAGAAAAACTGGGATCCCAGAACATATCCATGGCCTCATGAGAAACATACAGGAAAACAAAAACAGAATCTGAATGGAAACATGCCCCATTCCAGATTGGCAAAGGAGTAAAATAAGCCTGTACACCCTCTCCTTATTTGTTCACCCTACTTTATTTTTCAGAGTATAAAACCCCTAAAAGAGCGTGGAGATGTTGGTGCGTCTTATACACCAAATATAGCCATTTTTGGCCTCCTGAAGCCCCGCCCCTGCACCCAATTTTTGCAGAAAACTGAGGCTTTTTTGCCTTCCCTCAGCCCCAAGCAGCCCTCTGCAGGCTTCAGCAGATATGGGGCAAGGCAAAAATGGGGGAGTTTTTGCCTTGCCCCAGCCCTGCTGAAGCCTTCAGAGGGCTGCTGGGGTCTGAGGGAAGGCAAAAAAGCCTCAGTTTTCGGCAAAAATGGGGTGCAGGGGCGGGCTTTAGGAGGCCAAAAATGGCTATATTCAGTGTATAAGACGCACCAACATTTCCATGCTTTTTAGGGCGTTACCTCTTCGAAATCTTGGTGCGCCCTATACACCAGTGCGTCTTATAGTCTGAAAAATAAGGTATATGTAGAATATACGTATATTGACAAAGGCTGGATTGGAAGAAGACGAGTTTGTTTTTAAAACTGATGACATATAAGAGAATCAATAGTTAAAAATTTTTTTTTTAATTAAAGAATTATAGACACCTTCGCTTTCAAGAGGGTGGATTCGGGATGGGAGGGAGGTTGAATTGATATTTTCCATGAATAATTCAAAACAACTTGAAACACCATGGAAAAGCCTTTATTCTGTTTGCACTTGGACCCAGCACTTCAAATTTTTAATAACACCCTTCTGTTCCTGCTGCTGCTTCTGACTTAAAATCTCCCCCCCCTCTCTCTCCCTCTCTCTCTTCAATGAAGAGTTTAGTTTTCCTTTGTGGTTAGCGTCACGCACAATCTCATCAAGCAGAATCTCATCAAAAGCCACTTCAAAGACTATCGCCCTCCCTTTTTCTTACAACTGTAACATCATCTCTTATGCCTTGGCAGCACTAGGATGCCATGGAAAATATCTATGGATGGTGGGAGGGAACAATGCATTACAGACGGAGAAGCATACAGTAACATTCAAGCCAATTAACTGTAACTGCAAGGCATTTCAAGGCCCGGGAGTGGTGGACAGGACTCCAGGAGAGCAACCAGAAGCCAGGAGCATTTTTGCTCTCAGTAGTAAAATTATGGCACAGGGACCCCTGGGCTTTACAAAATCAAGATTACCATATTTGGCATAGGAGCAACTGTTATGAAGTGGCAGCTATTTCTTAGTTTATATTTAAATATGCACATGTACACAGAATAAGTTGCAAAAAAATAAATGAATTCCATTTTAGTTCAGCTCTCATTTAGCCTTCAGTACGGAATTTAGCGTTCTGCTGAAATTAATGGAGCAAATAGTCTCCTTCTGTTTGTTTGTTTATCAAACACGTACAAGATAACAAGTATAGGTATGAACATAAAGATGAATGAAGTAAGTAAATACAGATAAATGGGGACAGTAAGACAGGGATGGTAGGCACGCTGGTGCACTTATGCACGCCCCCTTTACGGACCTCTTAAGAATGGGGTGAGGTCCACGGTAGACAGTTTGAGATTGAAGCTGTGAGGGTCTGAGGCTGTAACAATGGAGTCAGGTAGAGCATTCCAGGCATTGACCACTAAAGTCGTATTTTCTGCAATCGAGTCAGGTAGAGCATTCCAGGCGTTGACCGCTAAAGTCGTATTTTCTGCAATCGAGTTTGAATCAGTTTACCTTCAGTTTGTATCGATTGCTTGCCCGTGTATTAGGTTGAAGCTGAAGAAGTTGTTGACAGACAAGGTGTTGTAGCAGGCAATTTTGTGTACTGTGCTTAAATCCGACCGATATAACTCTTGAGTTCCCCAAGATCGCTTCTGATGAAGTATGCTTACGATTCTACAAAACTTACAAAATCTCCCTCCCCCTACAATAACAGGCAAGGATGGGCAACCTTCAGAAAATGTTTAATTGTTTTAATTGTTGCTAGGTTCTGTCAACACAAGGGGCATAGGCCCCTTATTCTTTGCAATAGTATCCACCCACCAGTCCTCCCCAATGTCTCGCTTGTCCTCTGTCATCCAAAAGTTGTAGCCTCCCCGATTCAACAGAAGCATTTTTCTAAGCAGTTCAGAGGAGTAATTACTGCTAGCATTACAGCTACATGAATCGACCCTTGGTACCTATAGAGATTAAACCAAGAGGTTTTCAGGGGCCACCGTTGTGGCTGCTACTACATACTTGCTCATCTCACTGAACACGTCTACAATATTTTGCAGAAAGAACTAATGAAAAACCCCCAAATAGCTTTCATTTTGCTTCAAATCTTCCTCCCCACAAAAACATTTTAAAAAAATCTGATAATTCGGACATAGACCCCCCCCCCCTGTTTTACATCACTGCACAACTCAAGATGGCCCATAGACTCTCCCCAAATGTGAAATGTGGCCTCTCGCCACCAAAAACTGGCCCACCTCTGCTTTAAGTAATGTGTATATCCAGTTTGGTATCCATTTCTAGTACTGGTGTTGGGGTAGAAGAAAGCTGCATAATAAAACAATAACTTCCTTCTTCTCATTTCTCATATAAAGACTCTTCCCCCACTCTTGTTTAGACTACAGGTAGGCCTCAATTTACAACACATTTGAGCCCCAAATTTCCATTGCTAAGCAAGACAATTGTTAAATAAATTTTTACGATCTTTCTTATCACACTTGTTAAATGAATCACTGTGGTTGTTAAATTAGTTACACTGTTGTTAAGTGGATCTGGCTACCCCATACTTTGTTTGTCAGATGGTCACAAAAGGTGATCATATAACCCTGGGGAACTACAACCGTCATAAATACAGGCCAGTTGTCAAGCATCCGAATTTTGATCATGTGACCATGAGGTTCATCATCTGAAGAATGGTCACAATGCCCTTTTTTTCAGTGCTGTTATAACTTCAAATGGTCATTAAATGAATGGTTGTAAGTTGAGGATTATATGTGCAGCTCCAACCAGTATAGGAAGAAACCAAGATGAAAAAAGACTGATAGGGCAATTCTATAATCACTCTTTTGAAGTTTTGTCCGAATGAATATGGCATTTTGCAGATCTTAAAAGATCTGCTTGTTGAATCTCTATACTCTATACAGATAGTAATATTCACCACTTTTTGGGGAGGAAAATAACTATATACTATACTTTGTAATTGTGATTTTTAAAATCTATGGTAAATAATTCCTGGATTCACCCAGGTTTGCCTCTTTTATGGAAACAAAAACTTTCGAGCTGGATTTATGGGAATTCATCATGTACAGTATTTCTGCATGCAGTTCAGACATGCCAAACTATTTTCCATCAGCTGGAAAGTGGCATTGCCTAACCCCCAAACATGTCATACGTAGGCGGTGGGATTATACTCCCTTAGAACAAGAATCTTGTGAGAGTAAATTACAAAGCAGAAGAAAGCCTGGGGGATTTTGAATAGGGGTGGGTTCCATTTATTCCATATGTGTGAAAACTGGACATGTAACAAGATTATCCACAACCACCAAGTCAAGTAATCTTCATATGTTACACCCATAAGTCTCTCTGATTGAAATCCCCATAAATCTCTTCCATCATTAATCAGCTTCTTTGTCTAGTACAGCTTGATTTCAAGTTGGGGTGCTTTTATTTCTCTTTCCAGCACATTGATCCCTGCAGGAAAAGAAACGGAAGACAATCTCTGAATACTGTATATATAAAATAACTTTTAATACACATGGCAAAAATGTTATTTTCGGAAAGAAAGATCAGTTCCTGATGACAAGGCACTGACCTTTCAACTTTCAAATTGCTAGAATATGTTGAAAACATAATAAATATGATAAGGAATGTCCTGTATATTCTAAACATAGAATCGAATTCACAACACGAAAAAAACTGACCTCCCCACGGAAAGCAGGCAAATTTCACATGACATTTCTGGAAAATATATTTTATATACCGATCATTTTCAAAAATGCTTCAGTAACATTTTTAACCAAAACCTTGTGTGGGATATGTGTGTGTTTGTGCTCTGCCTGTGTCCTTTTGAATTAAGTGAAGTGTGTTTCTATTCAGGTAGTGTCTCTCTTTAGAAAACAACCTTTTATTTCAATGTTTCCAAACCTTGGTGACTTCCAGATGTGCACACCAACTTCAAATCCCAGCAGCTGCCATGCATGATAGTGTGTACAGGATTGTGTAGAAAGAGCAATGCAGAGGACACAAAATGCTTGGCCTTAGATTAAGCCAAAGATTAAGGATCCTTGGTGCTTTTTGAGCTTAGTTGTTTTCTTGCAGACGTTTCATTACCCAAGCTAGTGTGCTAGTGAGGGAGATACACATATTTTCCTCTATTGGGTCCAAAATATTCTTCACCAAAAGTTTCTTCTGAAAGCTGAATAGCCATTGGTGAAGAGGACAGGTCCTCATTGGCCAAGGGACAGGAAACAGAGGATAAGAAGGAGCTCCCGAAGAGACTGTTTTTAGAAGCAGGTAATGGATTTTGTGGTTCTGCTTTGTAAAAGAGAAGATTAGAGGCAGTTGTGACAACAGTTTTACAGAACTGTAAAAAGCAGAAAACAAGGGAAAGAATTTAGAAAAGAAACTGTTTTCTTGTTACTCTCTCTGTCTTTAAAGAAGAAAATGTGTTTTTTTAATTAGAAGTTCTAAAATTTTATCCCCAGTATGTTTTTTCCAGCTACGTCTTTAAATTCTACATCAGACTCTGTGGGTACTCCATTTTGATTCCGTAATTTTAACCTCTTGTTTGGCTGGACTCCATCTGCGATGTTACTCTAGAGCTGAGTGTGATGTTGGGATAAGAGGAGGTGCCTTCCAAACCGTCTGTTGCTTTGGACCCCAAATTCTTAAAACTGGCCCTGATCTCAGCTAGTTGGGATTTGCACAATTAACAACATGTGTGCCCGCTGCGATCATTGATGACAATTACACACGTACCATCCTTACATCCCAGCTTGACTATTGCAAGGAGCTGTTTGGAGGAACTGTAGAACTGGTGAATGCAATCCTTTCTAAAAACCTTTTTGTTAAGTAGGGGTTCATTCTGCTTTTTTTATTTATTTATTTTGTCAAACAAGTAAGAAATAACAGGTATAAGTATAAACGTGGACATGAACAAAGGAAATGAGTACAAATAAATGGGGACAGAAGGACAGGGACGGAAGGCATGCTGGCTCTTACGCACGTCTCCTTATGGACCTCTTAGGAATGGGGTGAAGTCCACGGTAGACAGTTTGAGGTTGAAGCTATGAGGTTTAGAGGATGTAACAATAGAGTCAGGGAGAGCATTCCAGGTGTTGACCACTCTGTTGCTAACGTCGTATTTTCTGCAATCGAGTTTGCAGCGGTTTTCCTTGAGTTTGTATCAATTGTTTGCCCATGTATTATTGAGGTTGAAGCTGAAGTAGTCGTTGACAGGTAGGACATTGTAGTAGATAATTTTGTGTACTATTCTTAGGTCAGACTGTAGGCAGCGTAGTTCCAGGTTGTCCAAGCCCAAAATTTCGAGCCTGGTGGCGTTTTCTTTTATTCCTTTCACTTTTGGCCTGGCAAACAGTTTGCCACACTCTTGAATGCCACCCTGGTGTCATACAAAACTTCTTTCCCACCCAGTTTCTTGCATTTATGTAAAACCCAGTCACAGGTTTGTGTTTCAAAGAGACGAACACAACATGGCTGGTTTCTGCAATGTGCAAGTTGAGATTCATTGTAGAGGACATCTGAGAATCCGCACAGCACACAGGAATTCAGTGGCAAACGTATAGGGGGGAATCAGTGCAGGAAAGGTCCCTTAGGGAAGTTTGTTGGAAAACCACCAGGGTAGATAATGTGGCTTATATTTGCATGCCTGGCATCTGGCTTTCTTCGGCAAAAACTAAGCTATTTTTAGCATCCCAGTATTCTGCGTGCAAGGATTCTGTTTAGGGAGATATGCTCTGCAGATTAGATGTTTGCAGTAGAAGATGCAGGGCCTGTCTAGGAACCTTAGGAGGTTGGAATAGCAATGGCAGACAATCACACCAAGGAACAAATTTGTTTTTAGAATTATAATAACAAAAAGCTAAAACTGTCATTAGAAATGTGTGAAGATACGACCTGACTGGTGAAGTAAAATAGGAGTTGTGGGGGTGGGTTGTTGTTGTTTTATTTTTTTTTGCTTCACGTCTCAATAATCTGCTGCTGTCTATACAATCTGTATCTGCATTATTTTCTGATCTTTCTTGATTGATCTGCCGAGGGTTTGATCTGAAAAACCTCTGAAGCGTATAGAATCTGAATGCATTGGATTCAACTTGTTTATCTCATTCTTCGATTCAAACGGGGAGGGGGGGGAACAATGCAGTTGCACCTGCCAAGCTAAAATTAATTTGAGATATAGGTAATCCTGTCTATGGGGCAGGAACAGAAGTGGGTTCCTACCGGTTCGGCTGAGTAGGTAGTAATTCGGCCTGCCACATCCCCAAACTGGTTCTATCGGTGGCAGCACCATCTTAATTTTCAGTTCTGCGCATGCGCTTCATTGCAAAAATGTATTATTTTTTGTTCTTTTCTAAATTTGTGTATGTGCGCAGACCTTTTTAGGTGCAACTTTTTTGTGCACCGAACTGGCAGTAATGGCGGCAGCAACCCACCCCTGGGCAGGAAGCAGCAGTGGGGCAGGGAAACAGCTGCCAATGCACACTTCCAAAAATGTATCCCATAGGTAGATTTCTCAGAAATGTTATTGCTTTAAATCTCACTCTCAACTTTTATTATTTTAGTCATGTAGTGCAAGCTTCAGAGGTGGTATTCTGCTGGTTCGGACTGGTTTGCCCGAAGTGGTAGCGGAAATCATGTGTGGCCTCACCCACCTGCCCTGGCTCTATGGCATCCCATTTAGACACTTTTTAATAGCCAAAACGCATGGAAGGATGGCTGAGCGCTTGCATCGATTGGCACTTGCATTGATTGGCATTGACAAACTAGATTTCTTAAAATATTTGGGGACTTTCAAGATTGCCAAGGCTCCTGTTTTTACTCCAGCATCTATTATTTCATGTTTTTTCAAAATTCAAAATACATGCAGGGATGACTAAAAAATTCCCCAGCCACCCTCTTGAGGTTGCCAAGGTTGAGAAACACTGCTCTTGCGATTCCTGTGCTGAGTAGCAGGTTGATGTAGAGGACCTTTAAGGTTTCCTTCAACTCGAAGCCTTTGCTTATTATTACTACAAGTACAATTTAGTTGACCTTGCATGTATTTTGATTTTTAAAAACCAGTGAAATGAGGGATAATTTAAAATATTTTGTGGAATAGGGTTGAAACATGAATTTCCTGAAAACAGCTTGTCCATCACTCGATCTCCAAGAAGTGGAGAAATGTTCAATCTTCCCAGAAAAAGACAATGGCAAACTATTTCTCAGTTATGCCAAGGGTTATTTTCATTATACTACTAAACATGTTCTCTTTTTCAACACATCTACCACAATTTATCTTTGATAAATTGATCAGGGCAGGAAAATGTCCTACAGAAGTTTTAGGTGTGGCTGAATGGGATTTCTTCAACATAGTTCACATGGCGAATTACCCCAAAGCTACTGAATATAACATGCACAGTGTATATTATTTTCAAGTATTCCCTGAAAGAGCATAGGACAGGGGTTTCAAACTCGATTTCATTGATGGCTGCATCAGGGTTGTATTTGACCTTGGGGGTGAGGTGGGGGCATGGCCGGGATGGGCGTGGCCAGCTCGACATCATTCATGTTGGGGGTACATGCGGTGGCCCACGTGGGGCTGGGGAATTCCTTCCTTCTTTCCTTCCTTCCCTTCTTTTTCCTTCCCTTGAGTTTGACACAATGGCATAGGGTATACAGTATTCATACCAAGTTTCAACAGATAGAATTCAGCTTAAAACCATTTGTTTTGCCACTGCTCGAAATAACAATGGACTTGGAAAAAGTGACTTATGACTAGTCTTTGCACTTAGGATGTTTATAGCATCCCCACAATCAAAATTCAGGTGCTTGGCAACTGGCATGTATTTATGATGGTTGCAGCATCTTGGAGTCATGTGATTGCTATTTGTGACCTTCCCAGCTGGCTCCTGACAAGCAAAATCAATGGGGGAAGCCAGATTCGCTTAACAAGGGGGAATGATTCACTGAACAACAGCAGTGATTGACTTAACAACTGTAGCAAAAAGGTCATAAAATGGGCACTACTCACTTAGCAATTGCTTTGTTTAGCAACCAAACTTCTGGTCCCAACTGTTGTTTAAGTGAAGGACTACATGCATATCTTTACAATGAGACATTGCAACACATTGCTAGATGCTTCAGCTATAATCATGGGCATCATTTGCCATGATCAACAATCCTGCCCTTTATAAAAATGCCATTTACTGCATTTGTGGGTACTGAAAGTCAAGGGACAAATTATACAGTGGATTTATTTTTCTGAAAGCAAACACAGGGATTGCTGCACCGAACAAGGATGTCAAATTATCTGGAGCTGAATGCCAGCCTTTCCAAACCTGGGGCCAATCTATATCATTTCAGATTACCGCAGAAACAAACTCATATGATTTGTATGAAAAACAAACATTGTACTTGTCCACAGAACTTTCATGGGAACACGCAACTAAAAAATGATAAAACGAATAACAAGTAACAAAGTTAAGAAGAATTTGTTATGCAAGGCTTATGTTCAACATATTTAAAAATGACTTGGATGTGGATTTAGAAAATATGATATGCAAACGTGCAGATGACAGGAACATTGGGAGATGGCAAAGACTTCAGAAGACAGCATCAGGGTCAGGAGAATCTTGACAAGCTGAAACATTGGCAGACACCAGGAAGATGGATTTCAACAGCAACAAATGCTAAATGCTACTTTGGGTAGGAAAAAGGCAACAGATGTGGGATAGAACCTTCCTGCACATGCAAACAGGATGTGAGTGTATCATAAGCTGGACATGAGCCAACAATATGATGCAGCCTAGGACAGCATCCATTTTTTTTTTTACAGCTGCAGTCAAGATCAATAAACATTCCCATTCCTCTCTGTACTGCATTATTTAAACCACACCTAAAGTATCGTGTCCACATTCTGGGCACTGTATTTTAGAAAGAACATTAGCAAAGTGGACCATGTCCAGAGAACCAGGAAGGTAAGGGACCTGGAAGGAATGGTTTCAGGCTCTGGATATATTTAATTGTGGAAGACATGTTTAGCATGTTCATGTACCTGAAGTGACATCATGGAGAAGACAGAGCAGAAAAGAAATTGGATTTCAATTACAAGGAAGTAGATTTTGTTTGGATATCAGGATGAACTTCCTAACAAATGAGAGTTGTTCATAGAATATCAGAGTTGGAGGGGACCTTGGAGGCCTTCTAATCCAACCCCCTGCTCAAGCAGGAGACTCTATACCCATGATGGTTAACCTTTTCAGCACCAAGTGCTGAAACTGGAGTGCGCGTGCCAGAGCACCGGAACCCGGAAGAGAGGAGCTGACTGGTGTGCATGCACATGATAGCCAGCTGCTCTTCTGGGTTCAGTCGTGTGGTGGCCAGTTGCTCTCTTCTGGACACATGCATGTGCCGGAACCTGGAAGAGCAGCTGGCAATAGCGCATGCGCCCACCAAGAGGGCTCTGAGTGCAACCTCTGGCACTTGTGCAATAGGTTCGCCATCACTATACCATTTCAGATAGGTGGCTGTCCAGTCTCTTCTTAAAAACCTCTAGTGATGGGACACCCACAACCTCTGAAGACAAGCACTCTACTGGTTGATTATCCTAACAGTCAGGAAATTTCTCCTTAGTTCTAGTTCAGTAAGGGATCAGCCTGCCCAGGAAATGGTGAATCTCCCTCACTGAAGGGATTTAAATGATCTCTTGGATGCTGTAAATAGTGGGAATCCACTCTGAGCAGAAAGATGAAATAGGTATCTTCCAGGCTCCTTACAATGTTTATATTATTCTACAATTTAGGATTGCACGAATAGTCCTGGATCCCATACACGCTTGAACAACAATAAGATACAAAATACAAAACAGATCAGGTAGGTCTGCTCCAATGGATTTTTTTTCTGAATATTTAAGAGATAGTGTATGTTTAAAAAGAATCAGAGTACAGAGAATAAAATTGCACCAAATTGTATTAAATGTTTCAGATATATTCTCTATACTTATTAATCAGATAACATAATTCAGGGACCAGTGACTCCATTCATACACAATGCTATTCCAGATTTTTTAATCACTTTGTCAAGCAAATCAATATTGCCTGTGGACCCATAACCTTAAATCATATGAATTTGAATGTTATATGTGAACAGGAGGTAAACAGAAGAAATTATGATGATGTCCTATGTGTCATGACATCAACAAGCAAATGGCATGAATTATGTAATTTGTGCCAGCCGTCTCAAAATGCTATACATTGTGTAAAGATAGAGTTTAGGAGTGGCATAATTTCAGATCAGATCAAAGCCCCAGAATTTGTTTATTAATAAACATGTCTACCACGTAGAGAAGTCAATATGAAAAAGCTTTCTTTAAGCCTAATCTTTTCTCTGACATCAAGTTTCGGTGTTCAAAGACGTGTTCGGTACATAAGAATCATAATTTATATTCCTTTACTTGCACTATGACATACAGCATAGCCAAGCAAAATGACAGTGGCTTTGCAGTTTCAGCTCAATTAGCCCTTTTTCATAGATGAAAAAGACCAAACAGAATATTACAGCTTATATGTAATTGGTAGCTCTCCACACACACACACACACACACACACACACACAAACAAACAAACAAACAAACAAGAACCCAAGCTCACATCACCAGATAAGGAGATCAAAAGTTTGGGGTTATGTTAATATTATCACAACTGACATTCTAAAGACATTGTTTGAATAAGAAAAGAGTTAACCGTTTAACAAAAGAGCTTGTTTGACAGTCAGCTGTCAAGGTTTAAAAGAGATCCATTATATGATTGTTCCTTGTATTAAATTCTGGATTAAAATTACATTTAAATTTCACTTCCTTTTCTCCATCCTGCTTTTGATTATCTTTAAGAATAGTTGATGGTCTTGTGAGTTGGACCTTTTAAAATTTTTAATATTTTGTGTACATGGACTGGAATTTTATATGAAATTGTGGGTTTGATCTTTGACCTCTGTTTACTATAATACTGATTTCTCTCTAATTTGATAGCATGGAGTCCCTACTAGTACAGTGGTTTATTGTAAACAAGCTGCTCACTTTACATAGCTATGTTTGGCGAGCTCTTAAGTGAAGAAGTATGCATGGTGTATACTTTGGATGCTGTAGTATACTATAGGAATAATAAAACCCACATAATAACTGTTCAGCTTCACAGGTAACATACACATTTGAAAAAAGTGATTGCATGCCTATTACGGGGGGAAAAACCCCACAGTTCAGTGGGAGGTTACCTCCATGCAACTCTACACAGAACTGCAGTTTTATTTCTATTTTAGAGCCATCTTGGTCTAGTGGTTAAAGCACCAGGCTAGAAACCATGAGTTCTAGTCCCGCCGTAGGCCTGAATGGCTGTGTGACTTTGGGCCAATCACTGTCTTTCAGCCTAACTCTACTCACAGTTGTTGTTGGGGGGTGGGGGATAGGAGGAAGAAGGACCATTAGGTATGTTCACTGTCTTGAGTTATTCCTAAAAATAATAAATAAAATATATAAATGTACCCCAATGAATTTAACGGGGGCATCTCCCAGATAAATATATAACAGATTACAGGTTTAATCAGTTGATGTTTTATTGCTTTGCATTATTCAGAATGTGAAAAAAATCTATTTCCTCATTTTATTACCAACCCTAATCTCTGTCACAATAGCTTCATCATTCAAGATATGAAGAGAATGTGTTTCAAATATGTTGGAGAAATGCAGACACAGACATGGAAGGAAATGGCTGTTGTGAGACTATTGTGCATTTTTGCTGTCTCTTCTCATTTATTGATTGTAAACCTTTTTGTAAGGTCATGCAAAATAAATTCCACTTACAAATGAGGCTGTCTCCACTGGTTTGCAATTTGACACAGCTTTACACAGTTCAGGCAGCAAATAGCTATGATATTTGTATATGGAGTTTTCCTATTTTTCTATTTGTAACCTCTGCAGCAATAACACAATATGAACCATGAGGAATCTAACCTAACAGGTATTTCAAGTTGATATATATTGACATAGTCTAAATGAGTCCTTTTTTTTGGTTTGCTTTAAATCATCTTTCACTTTTTAAAAAAATCAACTTTCTTTTATAAGTTTACTCCAGTTCCCATTTTATTCTCCAGCCCATTTTACTCTCCAGCCATCACATTTTCTTTTTTTGCATTTATGACATGCATTCAAGTATTCATGGGAGAAAGCCCTTGCTATCCCGTGCATAGCTCAACTGCTTAAATCACACCACATCGATGCATTTCCTTGCATTTGCTCTCTTTCCTCATACTTCCCCTTCTAATTATGGTTATAAATATTTCTCAGTAGTAATACAAGTGCTTCCTGCCAAAGGAGCCATGAGTTTTTTCTCACAGTCAACGAGCTGAGATGCATTAAAAGAGACTGCCGCTATTATTATGGCTGGATGGCTTGTGTTTCTGGGACTCTTGCCCAGTAATAATAACCGAGCTTGGAGGGGAGCAAAGATTGGCTGCCAATCTCATTATTCAATCAAAGAGTTTTGCCTGACAATATGGTCTCCCTGTGCCCCAATGTAAGCAAAGGGCAGCCGCTTTGTAGCCATGGAATATGGGCAGTATTAGAACACTTCAAGGCTCAAAGAAACGACATTCTTTTCTAAATGTTACTGGCATTTTTTCCTCTAATCTTTGTTCCCTAATTATAGCTAATTTCCTAATGACAGAACTACCATTCTGCAGGCCCACAGCTATTTATTAAGCATGTGCTCCTCTCCTCCTTGACCAAAGGCCAATGGACATTGTTGTCTGAAGAAATTCCATATGTAGCCGTTCAGGGATTCCTATTGTATCAAGTCTTCTTGGATTGGATGACACCAAGACCAGGGGTGAAATTCAGCAGGTTCTGACAGGTTCTGGAGAACTGGTAGTGGAAATTTTGAGTAGTCTGGAGAACCGGCAAATACCACCTCTGACTGGCCCCAGAGTGGGATGGGAATGGGGATTTTGCAGTATCCTTCCACTGCCGCGCCCACCAAGCCATGCCCACAGAACAGGTAGTAAAAAAGTTTGAATTTCACCACTGACCAAGACTCGATTTAATTGTAGTGTTATGAATTGTGGGCTGAGTTTGAACAACTCACCCAATCTTCTATAACTGTGTTCAACATAGTATACTAAATAGGAATGATCAGCACTGCTGAAATGAATGAATTGTAATGTTAAGAGGAATGTGAGGTTCTGCTCTACTTATATGACCCCAATATACACTCCACCCAAAAGTTCCCCAAAGGGAGGAGTAAGGAACTGGAGCAGGCAATTCCACAGCCTATCCAACCACTGGCAAATTCTGAATGAGTGGCTAAGGCAGTGCTGGGGTGCCAAAGGAAGGGGTCAGTTCCATATGTAGATCCCATATCAGTCACTGCAATGCAGAAGCATCACACTTACTTTACCACCCCATGCCTACAAATACATTGTGTGTTGACCAATCTCCCAACTTACTCCAACGCATGGTACCATGCCATGGGAAGGTCAGGTGGAAGAGCAGAACACATAAAGCTGCACTTGGAGTATGTCAGCCACAGGTGAGAACAGCATTTCCTAACCTCTGCAATTTTAAGCCACATGGACTTCAACTCCCAGAGGCCACATCGAAAGGTGTCTTCATTTTTCCAACTTGTGTTTGCAGTATTGCTCCCCTTTTAAAGGGCTCTGGCAGGAAAGCATAAAAACCCATGGAATCACCACACTATAGCTATTTGAAATGAACCACTCCATTCCCTCAGCAGTTTGCTTTCAACAGTACCGAAACCAGGAGAGAGTTATAGTTAAGGTTTTTCTAGCATGAATCTTTTTAGGAGATGCTTGCTGGACAAGAGCAAGTGAGGTACTAATACTACTCTATAAAGCCTTAGTAAGGCCACACCTAGAGTACTGCATCCAGTTTTGGTCACCACACTATAAAAAAGATACTGAGAGTCAAGACTCTAGAACTGTGATTGTGAACCTGTGGCACACGTGCCACAGGTGGCATGCGGAGCCATTTGTTAGGGCATGCGAGGTATTGCCCTGTCAGCTGGCCAGTGCGCATTGGATTGCTGACCAGCTGACTTCGGCCTTCTTTTGAGGCAATTTTTCACACAAAAAATACGGCCCTATGGGCAAACCGGAAGTTCGGGAACAGATTTCCAGTTTGTTCGTAGGACCGGTTTTTGCCCTCCTGGAAGCCCCCTGAAGGCTCTGGAGTGCAAAAACCGACCCTACGAGCAAACCTGAAGTCACCATTCCCAAACTTCCGGGTTCCCCGTAGGTTCAGTTTTCGCCCTCCGGAAGCTTCAGGGAAGCTCCTGAGTCCTCCACAGGGCATCCATGGGGGCATGGAGGCTGTTTTCTTCTCCCCAGGCTCCTAGAAAGTCTCTGGAGCCTGGGGAGGGTGAAAAAAACATGCCAAAAACAGGGGGTGTCACTGGTCACGCACACATGCGCATGCTGGGGGATCACACGCATAGCATTATGAGTGTGGCATGCCCGCTCACAACCCTCCTGCACTCCCCCCGCTTTCGGCACGGGAACCAAAAAAGGTTTGCCATGACTACTCTAGAAGAGTGGTTCCCAAAGGGGGGCAATTTGATTTTTAATGGGGGTAATTTGAACTTTGTTTAAAACAAGTTAATGGCCTTTTAGGCTTCCTCTGCATGAGTAGAGTTCACTTTTTGAGTAATGTAAGAATTATATGTCGGGGGTGTGTCAGAATTTTAGAGATGCTTAGGTGGGGCATGGCCAAAAAATGGTTGGGAACCACTGCTCTAGAAAGAGTGCAGAGAAGAGCAACCAAGATGATTAGGGGACTGAAGGCTAAAACATACAGGACATGGCTAATCTAGTGAAGAGAAGGAGGAGGAGCGTTGCGCAGGCACCGTATGCACCATGCCCGTGTGCGGAAGCGCCAAAGAGTTCAAATACAGGTAAGGAGGATGGGCAGGTGGGCCCTCCAGAGCACCGTACCGGAACGGTACCCAGTGCTCCCAGCAGGCACCAGTACGCCCGTACTGTGGCATACCACCTGCAACCCACCACTGCTGGAAATAATGAGAATTTTTCTGACAGTGAGAACAATCAACCCATGGAACATATTGCCTTCAGAAGTGGTGGGAGCTTCATCACTGGAAGCTTTCAAGAAGAGACTGGACTGCCATTTATCAAAAATGGCATATGGTCTGCTTCATGAGTGAAATTCAGCAGGTTCTGGAGAATCAGTAGTGGAAATTGTGAATAGTTCAGAGAACCGGCCAATACCAACTCCAGCTGGCCCCAGAATGGGGTGGGAATGGAGATTTTGCAATATTCTTCCCCTGCCACGCCCAACAAACCACGCCCACAGAACTGGTAGTAAAAAAAATTGAATCTCACCACTGGTCTGCTTCGGGGGAGGGGCGCGTTGGACTAGATGATCTACAAGGTCCCTTCCAACTCTGTTAATCTGTACCTCTATCTACCTATTTAACAGAAGTCAGACAGGTTTATCCCATGTAGTTATTCAAAGATTAGTAAAGCTCACCTGCCAAAACAAACATTTTCTGCTGCAGCAAAGCGTCTCGCCTCGCTTTGCTGGCCTTCTGCTTTCTTCCCGAATCACGCCCCTTCCAGTCCCCGGTTCTCTTTTGGGCCAACCCCACCCCACCGACAAACACCTGTTGTGAAAACATCCGGTCCACGAAGGCAGGAGCCCTTCCCATCGCCCAGCGCTCCGGCCCCAGGAAGTTCACCTGGGCTTCAAAAACCGGTTTCTTCGGCTCCCAGCGTCGCTTGGGGCGTTGGTGCAGCTGAAGAGCCCGGAGAAGCGGGAGGCGAAGTAGAGACTATGGGATCGTCTCACTTTCCCCCAAACACCACTTTGGGAGGGAGGGCGAGCAGGCGTGAGTTTCTTTCCCAAGGCTGGTATTTTGCAAACGAGGAGGTAAGGAGAAGAGAGGCTGGCGCCGAGGGCTCTCTAAGGGGCTAGTTTAGAGCAGCGTTTCTCAACCTCAGCAATCTGAAGAGGGGTGGACTTCAACTCCCAGAATTCCCCAGGCAGCATACTGGGGAACCTGCTGGCTGAAGAATTCTGGGAGTTGAAGTCCGTCTTAAAGTAGCGGAGGCTGAGAAAGCTTACTTGGAGATCTACTCTGAAGTAAGATCTATTAAAGCCCCCCGGGGTTTCTTAAGTAAGGTGAGCACAGCAGCGGCAGAGGACAGTGTTCAACCCAAATGGGCTTTTCTTGGAACAGGTATATAGTGTCACCCTGGTTCCAGAAAGTCAAGACAAGCTGTAAAGCTGCTGGACATTGCACGGATGCAGATACCAAGAATCCCCTCCCTTGAAGGCTTCTCCGTTTCTGAGTATAAATAATGATCCTACTCATTGCTGCACTGCAAGAATCTTAGACTGGGGATTAAAATGGGCTAACTTTACACTGCCCTGTGTATCTCATCAGGCCCAGTTCACATTTCTCCTCCTGTGATTTAGACCCATTGCTATGTGCTCAAATAAACACAGTATAATCAGATCCTATTCTTCGCTCCACCTCCCTATCCCATATTTTGAACATGCCTGGGTTCTTATTTCGAATTTGAATCCAGGCACCATTATAATTAAAGGAGAAAGGAGTTTGCTCCTGTTGTTAAGCATGCCTATTGGGGATTAAGCATCACCCTTTGTATAAAAAGACAACATGCATTACATCAATAACAAATTAAAAATGATACATAAAATGACAATTTACTAACATGCTTTTTAATCCAAATTGGCTGAAATCTTAAAGGTAAACAGGGAGGAGTTCTTTTGGGAGCTCCTGAATTGGAGAAGGTCCATTTTTTAATTTGGGTAAATTAGCGTAGGGAAAAAAATCTATCTGTTGTTTATTGTTTTAACATTCCAGTTTAAGCATGTTTTAAAAATTATTTTTTAGCATGAGCTTTGGTGTTAATGAACAATTGTCATTTTAATGAGGGATAAGACACATCTTTAATGTTTGCCTACTATAACTGGATTTAAATTTGCCAGATGTCTTCCATAGCAAAAATAAAGTATTCCATAGAGTTGGAAAAGACCTTTTTGGGAACTAAGTGTAACCTGCTGTTTATTGTTTTAACAATCCAGCGTAAACATGGTTTTAAAAATTACTTTTTAATGCTCCATTATAATTATTGTCTTCAAGTAGGGAATGGAGGGAGGTGGGTTTGTTGTTACTGCATCTGTTGAGATGAGATTCAGTCATTTCTGATGGTCTAGATCCACTTGTCTTTTGTGCTGCTAAGAGAATGGTTCATATTAATTGTCTGATTCATATTCCTGTTTTGCATCATGGAAATAAGAGCCAATTTTTCTCTTTTGAAAATTCAGGATTATTTCAGAAGAGGTTTAGCAGTTCTTTAAAACCATTTATAGAAGTTTAGTCTACAATAATGCAACTTTGAATGTTCACTGCTCAGTCTTCTGGAGACTTAAGGCACCAGCTCCCAGCCTTTTGGGCACCAGGGATCAGTTCCACAGAGAAAGATTTTGCCATGGACTAGAGCGGGTATAGTTTTGCGTGCTGCCTGCATCTCGCAGATGTGGTTTTACTTATTTGCATGGCCCAGTTGCTGACATGCCAGTCCATGGATCGGGGGTTGGAGACCTTTGCCTTACGACATATTTTTTTTTAAATCTGTACTGCAGATTAACCATTTTTAGCTGTTTACCTCTTTCCCTTTTATTCTAGTTCCAGTCTATAAGATTTTTCAATAGCTGCAGCTGATTTTCAGTCAGATTTGCTATTTGATTATTATCCAAATAAAGTATGTAAAATGTTAGGAAACACTCTTGGACACTTTTTCCCTACTGGCATGTGCCTTCTGACACTTTTTCCAGAAAGTAAACCCAGTTCTTCAAATTGTTATTTGGAATAATACTCCGTACCCAAATCCTGTCTTCTTTAGGGACAGATAGAATAACAGAGTTAAAAGGTACCTTGGAGGTCTTCTAGTCCAACCCCCTGCCTAGGCAGGAAACCCTACACCACTTCCGAGAAATGGTTATCCAAAATCTTCTTTAAAACTTCCAGTGTTGGAACATTCACAATTTATGGAGGCAAGTTGTTCCACTGATTAATTGATTAATTGTTCTAATTTGATTCAGGAAATTTCTCCTCAGTTCTAAGTTTCTTCTCTCCTTGATTAGTGTCCACCCATTGCTTCTTGTCCTGCCCTCAGGTGTTTTGGAGAATAGCTTGACTCCCTCTTCTTTATGGCAACCCCTGAGATGAAGCTTTATGATAAGACAGGCAGACACACACACCATATATGTAGTGAAAAAACACTAAAATTTTATGTCACTTGTGAGTCTTCCAAAGTCAATTTATAGAATACCGTAATGTGATCTAAGAAATATTTAAAAATCAAATGATTTTATAAAAAAAATAGAAGTACAGGTAGTCCTCACCTTATGAACACAATTGAGTCCAAAACTTAAGTTGTTAAGCGAGAAATGTGTTGAGTGTGCCCCATTTTACAAATTTTGTTTAAGTGAATCACTGCAGTTCCTAAGTTAGTAACACAATTATTGAGTGAATCTCATTTCCCCACTGACTTTGCTTTCAGCAGGTCGCAAAAGGAGACCAAACCACTCCAAGACACTGCAACTATTATAAATATGATTCAGTTGTCAAACATCAGAATGTAAATCACATGACTATGATGCTGCTGCAATGGTCATAAGTGTGGAAAAATGGTCATAAGTCACTTTTTCCCAGTGCCGTTGTAACTTTGAACGGTCATTAAATGAATTGTTGTAAGTCAAGGACTACCTGTATAGGAATAGATGTCGGAAATTTTATCTGACTGACTGATTATATGTATATTTTTCAGACTTTGCTCTTTGGCATCTTATTGGCAATCACAGGAAACATTTTTATCAGCATCTCCTTGAATCTGCAGGTATGAAAAACTTCATTGTATTGCAAGCTGTGGAACTATGTGTAGACTGGAAGGGAGGCCATAGATGAAATTGGAATTTAGTCACACTTAAATAGGCATTTTAAAATAATAGATAAAATTGGTGTGATACCTTAAATGTAACTGATTTCACTAAGATTGACTGGTATAAGTCTAGTATTAGTTGATGTTGCTCTAAGATAAAGTAGTTGAGCTACATTATAGTTGCAGTGTAGTTACTTGTATGTATTCATATATTATTTATAAATTTGTAAAACATGGCCCATACTTCTTTCTGATTTATATAAATGTGCATAAGTGCAATACAAAACAGATGTGGGCAATACATGGGCTAAAACATCTTAATGTAGAACTATAACCATAATAATAAGAAATGCTTATAAAAATCATTTGTAATAAAATTAAACCCATGTATTGGAACGGTATGCTATACATGTCTTTTGGAATTCATGTATGTGTTTTATAGCATTACACCCTGTATTAACATCAGCTTTTGGAGTTGGAAGTTATACATTCATAAATGTAATGAAATAAATAAATCATAGGAACAAGCAAATGTTAAAGCAAATCTCAATGTTATGTTAAAGCAAATCTCAATTATTTGTATTCTCAGAATCTATTTGTATTCTGAGAATCTATGAAAGGCAGTCAATTCTTATAAAAGGTCTCAATTGTATTTTTCGTTCCTTCCATGACTGAATCATTTGGTCAATTTATCTTGCCAATTGATCCATTTAACAATTGATAGATGCTTCTGTATTATGTTTATGCCACCAGTCTTACGAAGCTTGAAAGACATATTATATCACCTTCAAGACACAACTCTTAGGAAGGAAATGACTTACAAAAAAGTTGAAAACTTAGAAGTGGGGAAGGTTGTTGAGAAGGTGGTGGCCTCCCAGCTTCAGCGGACCTTGGAGGAAACTAGTTACCTGGACCCATTTCAGTCCGGCTTCAGGCCTGGTTACAGCACAGAAACCGCTTTGGTCGCATTGACCGATGACCTCTGGAGAGCCAGGGATGGAGGCCATGCCTTCATCCTGGTTCTCCTTGACCTCTCGGCGGCTTTCGATACCATCGACCATGGTATCCTTCTGCGACGACTGCGGGAGGTGGGGGTGGGAGGCACTGTTTTGCAGTGGTTCTCCTCCTACCTCTCGGACAGGTCGCAGTCGGTGTTAGTTGGAGGGCAGAGATCGACCCCTAGGCCCCTAACATATGGGGTGCCACAGGGTTCGGTCTTATCCCCCCTACTATTCAACATCTACATGAAACCGCTGGGCGAGATCATTCGGAGGCACGGGATAAGATACCATCAATATGCGGACGATACCCAGTTGTATCTGTCCGCCCCGTGCCAACTCAATGAAGCGGTGGACGTGATGAGCCGGGGCCTTGAAGCCGTTAGGGACTGGATGAGGGCTAACAAACTGGTACTCAACCCGGATAAGACCGAGTGGCTGTTGTGCTTCCCTCCCAATAATTTGGCAAGTGTTCCATCACTCAGGCTGGGGGGGTCAAACACTATACCCCTCAGACAGGGTTCGCAACTTGGGAGTCCTCCTGGACCCACAGCTGACCTTTGATCACCACCTGTCGGCTGTGACCAGGGGGGCATTTGCCCAGTTGCGGCCCTACCTGAACCGGGAGGCGCTCACAACGGTCACTCGTGCCCTTGTGACCTCAAGGCTGGAATACTGCAACGTGCTCTACATGGGGCTGCCCTTGAAGAGCATCCGGCGACTTCAGCTAGTCCAGAATGCGGCCGCGCGAGCGATTGTGGGTGCACCTCGGTTCACCCACATAACACCTATCCTCCGCGAGCTGCGCTGGCTACCTGTTGATCTCCGGGTGCGCTTCAAGGTGCTACTTACCACCTATAAAGCCCTTCATGGTAGTGGATCTGGGTACTTGAGAGACCGCCTCCTGCCAATCACCTCCTCGCGACCAATTAGATCACACAGATTAGGCCTCCTCCGAGTCCCATCTACCAGTCAGTGTCGACTGGCGACTACGCGGAGGAGAGCCTTCTCTGCAGTAGCTCCGACCCTTTGGAACGATCTCCCCGTGGAGATCCGTACCCTCACCACCCTCCAGACCTTCCGCACAGCCCTTAAGATCTGGCTATCCCGTCAGGCCTGGGGTTAGATTGTAATCCGTCCCCACCCGAATGATGAATGTTGTGTTTATTTTTAATTATGTATTGTTTTATGTCTCACTGTTTGTATCCCCCTCCCCATGAATTGTAAGCCGCCCTGAGTCCCCTCAGGGAAAAGGGCGGCCTATAAATAAACTTTCCTATTCCTATTCCTATTCCTAAGTGGCTTTGGGAGAGAAAGAGAAAAGGCAAGCAGTTCTGTTCTTGCTAACGGAAATTTCTACTGAGTCAAGATCATTTCTCAATTGCTATTCATGGGCATACACTACAGTGGTGGGTTGCAGGCGTATGCCCCGGTATGTGCATATAGGTGCCTGTTGGAAGCAACAACCACCAGAACGCCCGCCTGCCCTCGTTCCTTACCTGCATTTGGAGAAAACGGGCCATCTGTGCACGTGCGTGCAGTGTATGGCACCTGCCCAATTCTCCGCCGAGCAGCTAGAGCGTTGCAGGCGATGGGTGAGCATGCCCGTGGTGCATGCCCCCATTGCAGCGTACTGGTTGCAAGAGGAGCCGAAACCCACCACTGTTACACAACCAATATTCCTTTTAATTTTTTGATAAATCCTTTTATTTATATTCTCCAGCCATTCCATGTTACCCTTCTTCAAGCAACAAACACACAACTGAAGCTTCCTTTCTGATTTCTTAAAACAAAATGCTTATCTTAGCATTGATGTGAGGCCAGTGGTGAAAGTCAAAAATTTTTACTACTGGTTCTGTGGGCATGGCTTGTTGGGTGTGGCAGGGGAAGGAAACTGCAAAATCTCCCTTCCCACCCCACTCGGGCCAGCCAGAGGTGGTATTTGCTGGTTCTCCAAACTACTCAAAGTTTCCGCTACCAGTTCTCCAGAACCTTTGAGAACCTGCTGGATTCCACCCCTGTGTGAGACCTCCTTAAATATTCAAAGTTTCTGAAATATTTATGCTTAAAAGTCCAAAATATTCCAGCATTGCAAACGTTTGACACAGAATACTAACTCTTGATTCCTGATGTTTTTTTTTTTCTATAAATTCTTATTTAGGGATCAAAGATTTATATAATAGCTATAATGCCGTATTACAGTGATGGCTAACATTTTTGTCGTTGTATGCAAAAAGCGAACATGCATACCCTACCCACAATGCAATGTGTGCATTACACCCCCGTGCCCCCCGCACCCTGTGCATTCACACGTGACCCCCTTGCCCGGTTTGGGCCTAGCAGGCCTCCCTGCAGCCTCCTGGGACCAAAAACTGGCCTGTGTGTGTGTGTGTGTGCGTGCACCACACCCTCTATGCTCCCCCTGTCCATGCGTGCATGCCCCCCGCACATGTGTGCACATCTCCCGCATGCACTCCACCACCACCCCATGCATGTACAACAAGAGATCTGAAAATCAGTTGGCTGAAGGGGAGCATGTGCATGTGTGGTGGAGCTGAGCTGGGGCGACAGCTTGCATGCCCACAGAAAGGGCTCTGTGTGCCACCTGTGGCACGCATGCCATAGGTTTGCCATTACAGCTGTATTATCTCATTAAGGTGGAAAAAATATTTGTAGTACCATATTAATGCTCACTTACCATTAATCTATTCATCCATATCTTTCATTCTCATATCTTACTTTCAGAAATATTCTCATCTTCGGTTGACCCAACAAGTCATTCAGAAACCTTGTTACAGAAGCAAACTCTGGTGGTGTGGAATTATATTTATGGGAATTGGAGAAATTGGGAACTTCGCAGCCTATGGATTTGCTCCAGTTATGGTTGTGGCTCCTTTAGGAAGTGTGGCTGTCATTGGTGAGACTTCTTCTCCTTCATTTTATGTGTGGACCTAAATGATACTGTGGGGCTCTTGCTGCTTTCTGAGCTTCATTGTTTTCTTGAAGACATTTCATTACCCAGCTAGGTAACCCCATCAGTTCTAGAAGGGAATGGGATTTTCTAGCACTTATAACATTACATACTTGTGTAATGAAATGTTTACAAGAAAACATCCAAGCTCAGACAGTACCAGAGTACCCATAGTTCAACCCTGTACTATACTGTAAATATTCTCTTCCAAACAGTACTATTTTAAGGTTCTTGAGAAAGCATGTAGCTATGTCATAAAACTGTCCTGCTCAGACATTGTGGTCTCTTCCTCTGAATGCTAGTTGGTCTCATTTTGTCTAGCACTGAAAATTGAGTTTGCTATTAATGTTCTCTCACACATGACAGTTCTCAGGACTTTTCAGGCAAATGACAGCCCTAGAAAAAATAATTCCATGCAGATGTTTTACTGTTGTCAACTTGTTCCCGCCAAGCTGAATACTGTCTTTGTTCTGAAATAGTAAAAGCAGAAGCAGTGCATGGTTGGTACATGTGACTGGTTCCATGCAAGCTAAAACAGCTTAGGATGCTACTGAAAATAAGGGCTGATGCTAATTAAACTCCAAGTCTTAAATTTCAAAATACATTATTACAGCCAAAGTGCCTTTATTTAAAATGAAATAAAACATTGGATGACATCAAGATGGTCATCAAAATGAGTTTTAACTATGGGAGATCTTCCATTAGCTGGTGCAATAATTATCTTGCAATAATTTAGGTTATATTGTTTACGTTTATTGTTTACTGATTAATCAAACGTCCATATCAAATCATAACATGTCATCAAAATAGTGTTAAAATTAATATATAAACTGAATATCTGAATTTATAAACATATTCAGTAAAATAATCCAATGAGATCATCTCCTTGGGAGTTGACCCCAATCTGATCTAGTTAAGAAGTTCTCAGTTGGATGGTTTTAGCTATAAACTTGCCAGGTTTTTTTTAAGTTTTTTTATTGTTTCAATTGACAAAAACACAAAAAAGAAACATCCTTCATTACATCTTGTAGAAAGCATGTCGATTGGTTACAAATACATTTCATGCGTTTCTTCCACAATCATTACTTATACTTCATTCATATTGAATTGTAAATCAAAAATATTTATGTATTTTACTATCAATGTACTACAATTCTCATTTAACTACTATTAGTTAAACATGCTTTTATCTGAAATCATTTGTATTTAAAGACACAACCACCTACTGGAATTAATTCGCAATTTCAATAAACCTCCAATTACATTACACCTTTATAACATATTCTGGAAAAAAAATCAATTAATAAGATATCTAAGCATTTCCCCCTCCCCCTTTCCCCCAACTCCCTATTTAAAGCTTGTATCCAATTTGTTTTTACCAATACAACACATGTATATATCATTAAACATTATCCATTAACATTTCCTTGTTATTGTTGTAGTTAGCTAAAAATTATTTAATATTTATATCACAGCTCCTCTCATCAGACCCAAAAGAAATTACACCTTTATAACAAGATCTAAACAAAAATGTATTAATAAAATTTATAGGTCTTTTCCCCAAGTCCCAATTTACAATTTATATCCAAGTTACTTTTACTAGTTAAGGTTATCATTTCCTTATTGTTATCGCAGTTAATTATATGTTAACGAATAAACATTTAATAACAATCTAAAACAATCTACAAAATACTAAAATTCCTACTTATTAATCACCAAAAATTAACTAACTTTTATCATCAACTTTCATTATCAACCTGTATCTTTCCAGTGGCAAAACAGTCTTATCTCTCTTGCCAGTTGTTGTGTCAATTCTCTTTTTAACTCCTTCATAAAGTTTTTATAAACTTCTCTCTGCACTTTATTGCTTGAAAGATCTCTCAGATAATCTCGTTGCCCTTGAATTGTTATTGAAAGTAAATTGTCTTTGGTTGTCAGACTTATTTCTGAAAAGGTTTCTCTTCTTAACTCCATCATTATCACCCTTTTTTTTCTCCTGTATCTTGAAATCTGGGATAAAGCTTCAAATTGTCAAATTCACTTTTCCATCTTCCCTTCTTTCCACTTTCACCCATGTTTGCTCCATTAATAAGTTCATCTATTGTCTTGTCTTTATCTTCTATATTTTCATTCTCTTCTTTAATTTTTGGGGCTCCAGGTTGGAGAAGAAGTTGGATAGACTATTGTTTCTCACAGCAAAAGGTGATGGGGTTCATCATCTTTTGCTGTGAGAAACAATAGTCTATTCAACTTCTTCTCAAATCTCCCAAATCCTTCCCATATATTTTGAATTCCAGCCAGGATATTTCAAAATTTTAAGGTTTCCTCATCTGCATATTAATCCATTTTTCAAAAAAAAGGAATCTGATAGCCACTGCCTTCCACCGCCTTCCAGAGGTGCCTTCTACCTCTTTTGTATGTGTGTGTGTATGTGTGTGTGTGTGTATAGTTGATTTAAGCACAAGTTCTTTTGTACTCTTCAAAGAAGAAGGGTTCTATCTTTTTCTTTCCTTTTTCTTCCCTTGCCAAAATATTTTCCAAAAGCACCTGCGAAAACAATTCGTGCCCTTGGCTCTTTATCAGATTTTGTAAGAAAGTTGCAAACCCTTCAGATACAAAGTTAGTGAGATCAAAGAAGAAAGAACAAATGATACATTGTTTAAAAAAAAAAACCCTCCAGACTCTGATTTCCGAGTGGCAGATTCCACTTTTTCATACTTGTCTCAACCTTATGGAAAACAAAGGTCTTTAATTGTCTTTAATGGAATTTAATAACAAATGGTGGGAAGAATTGTTAAAATAAAAAAGAAGGTTTTAGTTCAAGCCAAAAAATAAGGTGACAAAGAATAGAGGAAAAAAAATCAATCCATTCACTTTAAGAGGAGAAGCAGGAAACATTACGATCACTTCAATCCACAAAATATCGTTACAAAGAAAAAAACAAAAACTTTCCAAGGCAGTCCAATAAAAGTTAAATTTGCCACGTTATTCTTTTACTTAAAGGACTAATTTATCTTTTTTTTTAAAGTTTCTTTGGACAATCTTTCTCAGAATAGAAAAAAAAACCTCACCAGAGGTTTCACTCACTTTCACCTCCTTCCGGAGCCGTCTCCGACTTCGTCAGGCTAGGGCTGCCTGTTTGCCGCCAGCTTGAAGTGCTTCCCTTGGGTCAATCAAGGACTTTGCGATGACCCTGAGACCAGCAAGGCTTTGCCTCCCTGTTCACCATCTCTACGGGATGGTTTAGATCAAATTGGACCATCCAGTGACAAAAGTGTCAATGGTGGTCTCGGACTGTCGAGACAGCACGTTGTATTGTCGCGATGTTGGATCCTTCCTCTTTCTGACTATCCAGATGTTTGTTCCTTGAAGGAGGTAAAATGATCTATTGATGGGTTGTCCGGTCAATTTGGGTTATGGATTTAGAGTTTTGTGAAAAGTAAAATCATTTAAAGTTCTTCCAGATGAAGAAGGGATTATGTGTAAGAATGGTGAATAGATGCTACAATAAATGACACATTATCCCTTAGTTCCATAGGGACAAATACATTTTCTTATATGGGATCTTAGAATACATATGTTCTTTGTAATAATGCCAAAGGCAAACTATTATGCCTAGCTCAGAAAATTCATCTTTGACTCTTGGGAAATGTGAGGAGAAATAGCTGATTACTTTGTTGTTGTAAATTCTTTACTTTTATTCTATATTATTCAGTCACAGCAGATTTGTATGTTTCATACAGTTATACTCTAAAGATCACAGAAGCCTTGCTGATAACTCACATCATTAATTTTTGTCCTATAACCTCAGTTAAACATGAGGAGACATTTTTAAAGACATCTTTAGAGAAGATTTGGGCCTAGTTATTAAGTTATATCAGAACTGTGCCACTGTATATTGCTGAGGCATTTTCACTCTCCAAAAGCACAATACAAATTCTTCCACATAGATTGGTTGTTTTTGAGGGAAAAGCTCATCGTAGCTTCTTTCTCACTAATAATAGAGGTGGTATTCTACCGGTTCGGACCGGGTCGCCAGACCAGAACCGGTAATGGAAATCATGGGAGGTTCCGCCCACCCGCACTCGGCTATATAGCATCCCATTTAGGCCCTTTTTTCGCCAAAAGTGCATGTGGGGAAGGATCTGTGCATGCACGGAGATTTGCAAAATGTGAAAAAAATGTGTGCGCTCATTTGCGAAGTGGTAGGAAAGGTAAGTGTATACCACCCCTGACTAATACATAATTTTCAATATGAAGGCTATATTGTTCATTCCCCAACTCCTGCAGACTAAGGGGATCTATTTGAGAATGCAAGACTGCAATTGTGATGTGAGTGGAATTTGGAGGGAATTGTGATTTATATTCTGGAGTCTTTTCCCTCCACATTCACTCCTTTCGATCATTCTGCTGTAGTTTAACGTTGCTTGGATACCAGTACTTTTTGCTTGTGAAAGCTGTCAGCCTAAATGTTTCACATGAAGTGATGATCTTAGTAGATATATATTTTAAGTGCATCTCCAAAAGGATCACATTTTTAAAATCTGCATATGGAACCCGGTAGCTCTTTACAGCTAATATATTTAAATTACTTAAAGGTGGGGGAATTATATTTCCCAGGGAAAGAGAATTCCTACTAAAAACACACATTTTTGCAGGTGGCTATTTTTCTTTTTAGTCCCCTGAGAGCAAGTCAGTTTTCTATTTTTATGGTTCATTGGCAAAATAAAATATGCTGTATATTTTTTTTTTCCAAAAAGGAACAGCTGAAGTAAGAAGATTGCCTGAATTTAAAGCCTTTTTGCTAGAAATCATGAAAAAAAATCTCCCAAAGACTGCCAAAGAGTTAATATAATGCCTGATGAGAGCTTGTAGCAGATTGAAACAAAAATTAGGTGGTAGAATCTTAGGAAGATGCAAGTGATAATATTTGAGAGTTTGGCTGCTGTACAGAACACAAATAAAATACAACAGTTCGGTATAACGGTGAGGTATTATTTTTCTCTCTGTGTGCTAACTACCTGCAGGGAGATCTTACATAATAAGCTTGTGTCCTCTACGCGTATTATAATTACATCAAGTATTTACCCAATGCTTATAAACACAAATGCTGTGAGTTGCCACCATCATCATCACATATCTAACAGTGTAATAACCAGACTGATGCTTGTCACTGATTACAGGACATTTAAAAGGGAGTTGAATTTCAGTAGCTGGAATAATTATAGACGAGGAAGGTAAGTCACAGAATTAGACAGGTCGTATTATTGCGACACTAGAATCTGTGGCCAGGTATGAGCCCGATAGTGATATGCAATCAATGAAAAGAAAGACGATGCGATGGTCCTGAACAGATTAATGTGTAAGAGAACGAATATGCTATGTAAATGTTGCCTTGGCAAGCACATCCGTTGACTTTCATCCAGCTCTCTCCGCATGACTCATTTTAAATTATAGATGTGAAGACGAGGCATGCTTCAAAATAGGAGCTTGATAAAGAGCGAGGTTTTTTCTTCTGAAGAAGCTATCTGAGTGGACATAATTAATTCTTTTCACTGGTTTCTTAGTTGATTATTGCTTTGTACAAGCAAAATCTCTGCACTGGTTATTCATTTTTACTCTCTTTAATTTAACCATGTCAGAATTACAAATAGACTGAAAGCCTGACTATGGATGATCTTCTACATCCTCGCTCAGCAACACAGTGTGCAGGGACACCTCCCCCAAAGCTAAATTGAAAAAAAAAATTAAAATGTTTATTAGAAATGGCTGATGTTTGCAATCTTCCTCACTGAAGCAACCAGAATAATATATGCCCAAAATTGGAAAAACAATGCAGTACTAAAGAAAGATGAGGTGATAAGAAAAATTTTAGAGTGTGCGGAGATGGACAAACTTGACGAAATAATTACGAGGAAAGGAGGAATCAGAATATTATTTAATATGGAATCAATTGTATAAATGGTTAGAGGATGGAAACAAGAAGTGGGGAAACATAAAATAGCGATGTTGTAGAAGTATTAAGATATAGTGATAAGAATATAGTTAAGATATGTTAAGATATAGTAGCTAAACGATAGCAAGTATATAATGTACATCAATGTACAATATATGTAAAGTGATATTCTGATACAAACAGTTAAGTATAAATAAGTATGGAAAAGTATACACAAATAAGTAAAGAACAAGGGGACCACAAGTGTAAGGTATGAATGTATGGGGGAGGCAGCAATTGTAAAGACATACCAGGGGTGGGTTCCTGCCAGTTCTAACCTCTTCTATAGAAGAGGTTCCACCAATCTACAGTGCCGTTTAGAACTGGTTCCAGCTCCTTCCCTCCCGCGCCCGTCCGCACATCATCAAGATGAAGAGCGAGTGGAGGAATTCTGGGAGTTGAAATCCACAAGTCTTAAAGCTGTCAGGTCTGAACACTCCTGGGGTTTTTTTTCCGTAAGGGTTAGAGGTGCGAAGGTCTTGTAACTTGAGAGCTTTAAGACTTGTGAGCTTCAAATGCCAGAGTTTCTGAGGCAACATTTTGGTTGCATTGTTAAGTGAGTTTCACCACATTTTACAAGTTGGCCATGCCTACCTAGTCCCCTGGCTGGCAAGCCACTCCCACCCGGCCACATGGCCAGCAAAGCCACTCCCACCCCATCATATGGCCAGCAAAGCCACTCCCACAAAGCAGACCACACCTACAGAAGAGGTTCTAAACCCACCACTGAGACATACCGATATGGAACTGCTGTATGATGGAAAACATTTTTTCCCCTTTGTTGTCTTAATCTATGTCTTGTTATGTTTATGTGTTTAAAATTAAATTAAAAATTAAAAAATAGGAAATGGCTGACGTTTTACAAGGTTGTCAGGATTTCGTCATTTTCCCATGGGATTTGAATGCCAAAATATGGTGAACTTGTAAGAAAAAAATCTAATTAGAACTTTTATGCATTCACAGCCACCCCATCATTAAAAGTTGCACAGTGGTTTCCACTCCCCAGACTTCAATCACAAGTGTTCAGTGAACTAATAGGGGAGTAGTTGGAACACTTCAGAGGCTGCGGTTAACTTTTTTTTCCTTTAATTTATGATTTGTACACCACCAGCTACAAAGGGGCTTTTAGCAATTTGCAGCCATAAAAATTCCTAAGTTAAATTACCTTTGTAGTCTCCCAAACAGGGAGACGTGTAACCCAGCACCTTTCTTTTTTAAGTACGTTGACAAACAAGTGTACAGAGATGTCTTCATTATGCTGCCATGACAAACATCTTGATTCCCATTGCGCTACTCCCAAACAATGGAGGAGTCCTATATCCTTAAGAAATTTTATAGATGTAGTCTTATTTCTTCAAACTTAAAAGTTCTGAACAGTAAGCAATTTACCATGGCTAAGACAGACCATAATGCCTGTTGCATTAGACAAATGCTGACAGGGTTTAGTTGATAGAGCCTTACAATTTTGACTTTTCCCCTAGGCCAGTGGTTCCCAAACTTGGCAACTTTAAGACTTGTGGACATCAACTCCCAGAATCCTCCAGCTCTGCTGGCTGGAGAATTCTGGGAGTTGAAGTCCACAAGTCTTAAAGTTGCCAAGTTTGGGAACCACTGCCCTAGGCAACCTATGTTGGGTTCTTATTTTAGGTGTCCCAAATTTTTCCATTAACCCACTTAACTTTGCCTATTGCACTGTCCAAATAACTTAACAAGACTGACTACATTTTTAATACATATATTAACCTACGTAATATTAATATTTCCTCCCCAGGTAGTGCAGTTATAGCTGTCTTATTCCTAAAAGAAAATTTTAGATCTCAAAGTATATTGGGTAAGTACCATAAATTATTGCCAAATAATTACTTGATGTATTGTTTATTCTGAAAACATTAACTTTGCAAACACAACATCTTTACTGTAATTAAGCACAATTTAAAAATTAATATAAATGGATGCTTCTGTTCCCTTTTTATACTATCTTAATCACTTACTAAAAGTATTTTAATAACGTTTTGCTGGTGAATCTTTGCAATAAGTTGAACTTTTCATACCATCTCAAACAGTTTTATATTAATATAAATTGATTAATGTATAATTGAGTAATAATTATTCCCTTCAAATATCTTTATTCTTTTAGATAAATTAACAGTCCAATGTTATGTTTGGCACTGAAATTACAGCAGTCATTTGCAAATATAACTTATTAAAGATAACTGAGGGTCTCAAACTTTATTACAATAATCCTTTTCGTAGCATCCTGTGTCATGGTATGGTACGCTGGCTTAACAGCCGCGGACAAGAAGGCATTACAGAGGATGATGAGCACAGCACAACAAATCATGAGGTGCCCCCTAGCCCCACTGGATGAAATCGCCCAGTCCCACTGTCTCAGCAGAGTAGGAAAATCCTCAGGGACGATTCACACCCTGAACAGCATTTCTTTATTCTCCTACCATTGGGCAGAAGATAAAGAAGCATAGCCAGTCAAACAAATAGGATGGAAAATAGCTTTTATCCATGGGCTGTTAGGCTTTTAAATGCAACATAACATCACAATCAGGCTAATGTGATGGACTTGCAGGGGCAGTGTAATGTGCAACAAGTATATATTGGTATAATATAATTGTGTGTGTGTGTGTATACACATGCAGACACCATATTTTTTGGAGTATAAGATACACCTTTTCCCTCCAAAAAAGAGGGTGAAACTCTGAGTGCATTTCATTCACTGAATACAGCATTTATGGCCTTCCGAAACCCTGCCCCCTTCACCAAAATTGCCGTGCATAGCCTTTAGGAAGCTTCCAGAGTGCTCCTGGGGGCTGGAGAGGGCGAAAAAGAGCAAAAATGGCCTGTTTTTTGCTCATTTATGCCTCCCCAGTCCCCAGGAGCATTCTACAAGCCTAAAGGCTATGCATGCCCTTTTTAAAACAAAAAAATGGGCCCGTTTTTGCGAAAAACGGGCCGTTTTGGGGAGGTCTGCAGAGTGCAAAAACCTTTTTAAAAATGCCTCTTCAAAATCTTGGTGCATCTTACACTCTGAAAAATACAGTGTCTGTGTTTGTGTGTATGTGTGTGTATGTGTGTATGTATATAGTGCATGTGTTTTTGTGTGTGTGTATGTGTGTGTGTGTGTGTGTGTTTGTGTATTTGAAAGGCAAAAGGGAAGCAGTATGCTCCCTCCCATATTTGGGCATGCCAAGTGCTTTGACAAAACACTTAATTATTCCCTTGGCTCAGCTGATAAGAGAGGAGAGCTTGTAGCTTAGAGGTTAATATAACTACCTAACATATAAAAACAGCCCAAGTTTGAATCCCAGATTCTTCTACTTTAGGGATTTACTGTAGGGATTACTTTTACTTATTGATTTATTGAGATGTATTCTGTGTTCTTGGGTGGGCTGCACCAAGGGAGGATCATTCAATTTCATTGTACACATGTTGTGCATTGGCAATAAAGGGTTTTTTGTTTGTTTGTCAATAAAGGATTGATTTGTTTATATATCTAAGTGGGACATTCAGATTGATTTTCTTTCTTAGAAACAAATTTCAGAAGCTAATTGTGCAAAAAAGTTATTCTGTTTTCATCTGATTATGGTCGCCATTATGAATGGAGAACTTTCGGTCAGCTATATATGAAACATATACAGTATATTATTTATTCATAAGTTTTATGTCTTTATTACTTTGCTGATAATTGAGCTGATTATTTTAAAAAGAATGGCTCATGTGGCTTGGGAAGTATGTCTATGTTTAAGATTTTTTTGCCCAATAAATAATACAGTGGCATGCCTATGAGAATTGAGCAAAACCAATAAATAGTGTATTTTACACCCGCTATGGATAGTTGATGCCTAAAGAGTATGAGTCATAACGGCTGCGTGTAAAATTCTCCAGATTCACTGTAAGAAAATAACTGATATTAGGATGCTTGCAAAGAAAGCATTGAAAGTACAATTGCTCTGCTTCTGCCTTTCAATGCCCCATTATGCTAGATAAAATCATCTCCTTTTGCGTTTTTCCCATTGGTATCTGAGTCTTTTCCCTTTTCAACAAAAGTTGTTAAGAAGAACATGACGAAAATGGCACAAGGGGTATTCGAATTGATAACGCTAATCCTGAAAAACAGTGTGAACATGTCCCTCAGAGCCTCTCCAAAAAGCTGGTGTCATGTAGTAACTTGTCAGAGAGAAGGCCAAACATACAGGGAGTAACATTTTCACTTATTTAATGTTTCATAATGTTAGGTTTATTTAAATTTAAATTTTGTCCAGTTCTATTACTTCCTTATTGCATTGAAGCTCCCTAGAAGCCTTTGCTTCATGTGCTCAAGGCGCCCTACTTTAGATACCTTCTACGCAGTGGCTCAGTGGCTAAGACACTGAGCTTCATGATCAGAAAGGTCGGCAGTTCAGCGGTTCGAATCTCTAGTGCTGCGTAACGGAGTGAGCTCCCGTTACTTGTCCCAGGTTCTGTCAACCTAGCAGTTCAAAAGCATGTAAAAAAAAGTTGAAAAATAGGAACTACTTTTGGTGGGAAGGTAACAGCGTTCCATGTGCTTTCGGAGTTTAGTCATGGCAGCCATATGACCATGGAGACGTCTTCGACAGCACTGGCTCTTTGGCTTTGAAACAGAGATGAGCACTGCCCCCTAGAGTCAGGAATGACTAGCACATATGTGCGAGGGGAACCTTTACCTTTACCCTACAGTATCTTATTGCTTCCTAATCTTGATTATGACCATGTTGGAAACATCTGCTTGACTAAGCTGGAAAGTAGGATCCCTGGAGAAACTTTCATTACATTCAACAAGGTTGGTCATAACTAAACGTTATTAGTCCTGGTAGTATTTCTGTTTATTACGCAGTTATAATTAAGTATTGCACCTATATAGAATAAAATGGCAATTAATGTGATAACACATTACAATTGATGATCACTTCATACAGTATTATAAAATTAGAAGCATCTAAACCATAAAGTCCATGACATACATTAACATCTGCACATTTAAAATAACAGGCAAGAATTTATATTTTCATTGATTTGAAGGGAGCTCATGAAGGATAAATATTTTTAGTGCCTTTGTAACATTTAAGCATCTGACTCCAAGGTCATCTTGGTTGGAGTAAATTCCAATGACCCAAAGGCAAATAAGAAGAGATAACTGTGATGCAGTTGATCCAGATGGTAGAACTATATGAGCCTGACTGGTAATTATGTCAAGAATATAGGTTGAAAGACCAATAATAGGTGAATTTTGGGGGGTTAGGTTTGAGAAGCCACAACCACCCACCACTTCTTCCTCTTTAAACGAAACAAATTGTGTGCTTTTTTCCTGCCCAAACCTACCATCTTCACATCTTCTGTGAAGTATTCCCCTTACGGACAAATCGTAAGAAATGACTTTGGACAAGCTGGTGCTCTCCAGATGTTTTGGGCTTACAAGCAGGGGTGAAATCCAACAGGTTCTGACAGGTTCTGGAGAATTGGTGGCAGAAATTTTGAGTAGTTTGGAGAACCAGCAAATGCCATCTCTGACTGGCCCCAGAGTGGGGTGGGAATGGAGATTTTGCAGTATCCTTCCCCTGCCATTTCCACCAGGCCACGCCCACCAAGCCACACCATGCCCACCAAGCCACGCCCACAGAACCGGTAGTAAAAAAAATTGCATTTCACCACTGGTTACAAGCCTCCTGGGCAATGCTGTGTTAGAGGAAGCTGGTTTTTGAGTTCCTATGCAAAAAAACAAGCAGATAATACAACCTATGGAATAGCCTCTGTAGATTTTTGCACTAACCTTGGAATATGTAGTTGATTCCAGAGAATTTACAGGGCTGTACAGAGAATTTATTTTTCAGCTGATCAGGTTCCCCTTAGGTGCTTCTCATAGTTTGAAGCCACCGTCTGTGCTGATTTATTTCTGTGAGTGTCTTTGCCACAGAGGTTTTTAACAATGTGGCTGCATTCCATTAACATTAGCAATATCATGAGAAAGAGAATGAGTATTCGGGCGATTTGCGTAAGCACATAAATACTTTATAGAATTCTGCCACGCCTCTGCATTTTTCTCCCCCTTTCAAATAATCCCATTAATATTTCTCTGCAGACTTTTGTACCCCCAGATATTCTCCATGGATTGATTTTGGAAGCAAAGGATTTTAAACTCAAAAGAATGTGTTTTTCTGGTTAAAGAAAACTTATTTAATGTTTACATATTGTTTACATATAAAATCCTGAAAAAAATAAACAACAAACCTTTTAGGTCCCTTCTATTTACAAAATTGTTACATAATAATGATTTCCTCATTTTTTTTAAAAAAAAACCCCAAGGTTACTTGAGGAGGGGGAGGGTTCTTCCAGTTATGTATGGTATAGAAATGATTATCTAAATGGATTTTCCCTTTGGCATAGATTTCATCATTTACCAGAAAATATAACGAGATAAATATAAAATAAAATATAAATAAATAAATATAAATATAAAAAGTTATTAATCGCACAAGCGATACTGGGTGTACCTAGGTACACCCATGTTACACCTATCCTCCGCGAGCTGCACTGGCTACCTATTGGTCTCCGGATGCAATTCAAGGTGTTGGTTATTACCTTTAAAGCCCTGCATGGCTTAGGACCAGCATACCTGCGAGACCGCCTACTGCCACACTCCTCCCAATGGCCGGTAAGATCCCACAGGGTGGGCCTCCTTCAGATGCCATCAGCCAGACAATGTCGGCTGGCGGCTCCCTGGAGGAGAGCCTTCTCTGTGGCTGCTCCGACCCTTTGGAACGAACTACCCCCAGAAATCCGGACCTCACCCACCCTCATGGCCTTCAGAAAAGCTGTCAAGACCTGGCTATTCCGGCAGGCCTGGGGCTGTTGACCTCATTGTTGAGGTCCAGCCCCGACTGAAATGAATGTATCTGTGTTGTTTTTAACTTGTCTATTTTATTTTTATTTTCTTTTATTGTTTTTTTCTTTCCCCTTTCTGTAAGCCGCCCGGAGTCCTCCGGGATTGGCAGCCTATAAATAAAATTTAACTTGAAACTTGAAACTTGAATGTATATGTAATATATGTATAAATTGCTCATATAACATAGTATAGCCTTTATTGTCATTGTACAAAATAAATACAATGAAATTGGTTTTAGCCTCACTGGTGCAATCACATGACAACAAATACAAACATAAATAGTGAAAAGAATAATCCCAATGCAAGTCATTAGGGGAAAAGAAAAAAGAAAGAAAAAGAAAAATTAGTTCTACGTTTCCGCATGTGCATGGAGTTATTGGGGTTGTGTTTAAGTCTGACAGCCCAAGGATGGAAACTATTTTTAAGCTATTTGTTCGGCTGGCTATGCTTCGATGTCTTCTGCCCGATGGTAGAAGTGCGAAGAGACACTGACCAGGGTATGAATCATCTCTGACTATCTTCCTTACTCTGCTAAAGCAGCGAGACCTGGCGATGTCATCCAGTGGTGTTAGAGGGCAACCAATGGTTTCTTGTGCCGAATGGATCACTCTCTGTAGTTCCTTCCTGTCCGCAGCTGTTAAACCAGCATACCATACTGCAGTGGTTCCCAAACTTGGCAACTTTAAGCAGAGCTGGCTGGAGAATTCTAGGAGTTGAAGTCCACAAGTCTTAAAGTTGCCAAGTTTGGGAACCACTGCCATACTGTAATGAAGTATGTGAAGACACATACATATCAATTTAACATCTCATTTTGTTTATCTTCTTTGGGTTGCAAATTAATTTAGCAATTCAGTTATCTATTGGACAAATGTGTATTATCATTTTTTTTTAAATGGTTTTTTTGGTGCATTTTTTAAAATGCAGTAAAAGAAAAATATGTTTATTTAAATGTGTTTCAAGGTGGAACAGTGATGCTTGTGGGAATGTTTCTGTTGGTGACTTTTGCGCCTCACGTTATCCAAAAAGTTACAGCAAGGACGATACAGATCGATTTAGTTAGTTGGCAGTTCTTGGTTTATATGGTGAGTAGAAAATTCTTAATTCAGTATATAGAAGCATGACCTGTAACCAATTTTTGCACCGTACAGTAGTCTGTTCCTGTTCAGGCTTCTAGCCAGTTTTGCCCTTTCTCTTGATTATTTCACTCTGTTTCTCCTCCCCTCCCATTTCTGCCTCTCCCACCTGAGGGCCTTTGATTGCGGATGGGGCCATTTTGGATGGCTAAGGATTACTGTTCTCAAATGATACATGAAGGATAATTTGAGCATTCTGGTGAAGAGGCAAAAATTGTTTCTCTTATAGCACATTCTCTAGGCTAAGGATGATGATACAAGCAGTCCTCGACTTACAACAGTTAAGTAGTGACCGTTCAAAATTATAACGACACTGAAAAAAGGTCTTATGACTACTTTTCACACTTAATGACCATCCCCATGGTCACATGATCAAAATTCAGATGCTTGGAAACTGAGTCATATTTATGAGGTTTGCAGTGACCTGGGATTACGTCATCATCTTTTGCGACTTTCTAACAAGCAAAGTCAATGGGGAACCCAGATTCACTTAACAACCGTGTTACTAACTTAACAATTGCAATGATTTACTTAAAATCTGTGGCAGGAAAGGTCATAAAATGAGGCAAAACTCACTTCACAAATGTCTCTCTTAGCAACATACATTTCTGGCTCAGTTGAGGTCATAAATTGAGGATGACCTGTATTTACCCACTTCAGCAGCTGTTGTATTCCCATTCCTTGGATGAGATAAAAATAATTTTGGAGTACTTCTCTGTGAGAAACAATGCAGCTTTTAAAAAAGCTAGTCTATTTTCACCAAGATAGAACAAAAGATAAAGCTTAGTGTAACAACAATGATATTTATATCTTTGCGTAGATTTCATATTCCATAGATGACAATTTGCCAGACTAATGACAAATCATGTGACTAGTTATTTGAAATCCTCAAGAATTGAGAATAGTGAAAGACAATCTAATGAATTCCCAAATATCCAAATATATATATATATATATATATATATATATATATATATATATGTATATATGTATATATGTATATATGTATATATGTATATATGTATATATGTATATATGTATATGTATATATGTATATATGTATATATGTATATATGTATATATGTATATATGTATATATGTATATATGTATATATGTATATATGTATATATGTATATATGTATATATGTATATATGTATATATGTATATATATATATTAGATTTTACAACCCCCGGTATGCCCAAATATGGGAGGAAGGTCACTACTTCAATTCTCTGTCCTTCAGCTCGTCACAAGAGACCATCCAGGCAGAAACCCAGTATTTTTTACTGTTGCCTTTTTGTTACATTTTGTTGTATTTGTGCTGATAAATAAATAAAGGGAGACTAGTATAGATCTATTTCAAGCTATTTAGCTCTCATCAGCTAGCCATACCTTTACTGGGATTTGAACCTGGGCTATATTACATACTAGGCAGACATCTTAGCCATTGGGCCACAGGCTCTTATCCGTTATCAGCGAAGCCAGGGTGAAAGGTATCTATTAGATTTTACAAATATATATATATATTTAATTTGCATTTTGCTTAGAAAAAAAAACTTATTTTATAGCTACCATGCTTCATGCCATAACTACCATGTGTTTCCAATCTCAAACTGTGTGTGTGTGTGTGTGCAAGCTCTCCTGCTGATTTTCAGTAAGCTCAAATATGATGCCAGGTCCACAATAAGAGAACAAAGAAGCAAGTTACAGGAGCTACTTGTAAGTGCAAGTATGAAGTGCATAAAGACATTTGCAACACTTCTACCAATGCCAACTGTAGGTTCTGGTTTGATGATCTCTATGAATTACATTCATATGAGTGAAAACGTACCATGGTGAGTAGAATGATGGTTAAATCTGGAAAGGAGAAAGAGCATTTGCACAGGAGAGAGAAAGCAGATTCGTCTAATCAGTATTAAATATGATTAAAATATGTAATACAACATTCTTTTCTCGTTTCTTCAGAATTGTAAGTGAAAATTTGCCTTGGCAAAAGTTTTCATCTTCTAGTCTTTAGACCAACCCAGGAAAGTTTAGACTTTGAGTTAGGAATCACAAATTCCAAGTGTTGAAGCTGAAGTAACCAAAGATTGTCTCTACCAAATTAAAGGTAAAAGTAAAGATTCCCCTCGCACATATGTGCTAGTCGTTCCCGACTCTTGGGGGCAGTGCTCATTTCCGTTTCAAAGCTGAAGAACCAACGCTGTCTGAAGATGTCTCCGTGATCTTGTGTCATGTCTACAACTTCCACATACATGGCCATCCTGGCTGAAACTTAAGGTATTGGGTGACGTATAAATCCAGAGGGCACCAGATTTGGGAAGATGGTTCTACAGAATATCTTTATAGCATTAGTGCTGTAATTCTGGAGTAACAGTCCTTGATTAGAAAATTGGCTAATTCAGGCTTGCACCATTTAGCATAAATCTGAAAAGTTGGGTAAATAACTCTTTTAAGAACAATGTAAATTGTTCTTTGCCCATGGGTAGAACAATTTACAGTGGACTGCGCACATGGCAATCTTCAGCAATCTTTATCTCTCTACTTATCTATCCGGCCATCCATCTATTATCTAATTCTATCTATCTATCTATCTATCTATCTATCTATCTATCTATCTATCTATCTATCTATCTATCTATCTATCTATCTAGCATCTATATAAATCTATCAAATTTATATGGCCACCCATGAAATAAAAAAGCAATTTGACGTTGTACAACAATCTTCATTCATTGTGATTTGTGAAGGTGAGAGCATGATTTGTTTGGAAAAAATGGTTCCAAGAAGTAATAACAGCAAGAATGGTGTCTTTCATATCTATAAGAGCTGAAAGGTGTACATGAAATCAGTCTTTGTTTAAAAGAAGGGAAAAAAGCTTTCCCTCCATGTCTATTATCTTGCTATGGGGGAAATTGCTTTGCAAGTATAATTTATATTTCTGTTGCCCCTGGGACAAACTGTATGAAGTTCAGCTGAAAAATTACTTGAGACCGGGGAGGCGAAAGAAAAATAGGGATTGCTTACCCGCTCATTTGTCATACTACAAATGGATTTTTGTATTAAAGTGGCACCAAATGTATATAAATGAATCTCTCTCACAAACCCTAAAAATACAGTTATAAATGAAGCAAATTTATGTAATTGTAAGGTAAGGACAAGAGGGGAGAAGCAGCAGCTCTTTTATGAAAAATAGGACAGTGAATGATTATAGCCCTTGAGTTGATTCAGATTTTTCCTTTCTAAACACCAGTATTAAAATACATGTTAAAAATCCTAGAGCAAAAAGTGTCTCAGGATGCTGATAGACCTAATCAATCTTTTTTAAGAGAGAAGACGACATGACTTACCGACAGAGGAGAATATTTGTAGCTCAGAATTGAACTGTGTGATCTGTGGTGCTATCTGAGTGTGGCTGTTTCCTTGCAGACTTTTCATTACCAAACTAGGTAATATCATCAGTTCACAGACAGCATCAAGGATCCCACAACCACACTCAGACAGCATCAAGGATTCCATGCTCCTTGATTTGCATTTCACACATTAAGTTATCACATCTTAAGTTATCTTTGAAGTATGTACTTTTCAATGCAGTTTTTGGCTAAAAGTCACATACAAAACCATACTGTATAGCAGGAAATCTAAATCTAAATTTTCATCAATATTTTGATTCTGAAAAATGGAATGGAACTGATTTATTGGCACATGTGAAACTCATCTGGATCAAAAGTAAACAAGTTGTCCATTAGACGAAGTGTCAATTATTTTATTGGCTCTGGTTTGGAGCCATAGGTCAGAGCATGGAGACATTTAATGAATACCCATGTATTTTTCTTGCTTTGCACAATGCCCAAGAAAAAGAATCTTAACTTGAAGCATGGGTATAGATACAGATGTTTCCAGAATCATTTCCAGGTATCTCCAGGTAAAAGAATCAAGTGGCAAGAAAATATGCTTCTGGGATCTTAAAAGAATTGTTTACCCAACTTTTCAGATTTATGCTAAATGGTACAAGCCTGAATTAGCCAATTTTCTAATCAAGAACAGTTACTCCAGAATTACAGCACTAATGCTATAAAGATACTCTGTAGAACCACCTTCCCAAATCCGGTGGCCTCTGGATTTATACATCACCCAATACCTTAAGTTTCAGCATGGATGGCCGTGCATGTAGAAACTGTAGACCAACATAGCTGGAGGAGATCAAATTGGTGAAAGCTGAAATTCGGTAGCTAATTCCAGAGCAATCTATGGTCCAGATGAAAACGACTTTGAATAGGAAAGTCATGCAGGTTGGAGTGTTGCCGTTAGCTGTGAGACTGCAGGTCTAGGTTATATGTAGTGTTAAGGCAGTCCCATCTGTGAAATGTCTTTCAAAGCAGCCTTTCCCTAGCATACGATTAAACCCTGCTGTATATTTTTCTTTTATGCAACCTTTTGACAAGTAGTTGGCTAGGCAATGATTGAAAGCCAGCATATGGTTACAAATGCATTGCAGGTGTGTTGAGCTAAACTATAAGTTTATTCTATGTTTTTTAGAGCTTGAGAGGAAGGTAGCTGAATAATAGGAATGATGAATAAGATAGGCCATAGTTTTAAGAATCAAGAATCTACAGCTTGCTTATACAGGAGTACTCTCATTGCACTTAGATTATATTTGGCTTTCTTTATTTCCTTTCCTAACCAAGATGATTGTGTACATTTATGGCTCAGTATTATTAAAGTTGGATGCCTTTGTTGGCCAGATTATTACAGCAAAACTCCCCTTCCCCCAGTTCTCCTGCCTTTGTTTAAATCTTTCAAGGCACGTGAAAGGGTAAGATAACATAGGAAAAATGGGAATTTATCTTTGCCTTTGGAAATGTTTATGGAGAATTGATAAATGTGGCAATGTTGCTCTTCTTACTCATCTTAAAAGAGGGAAAGTAGATTGTGTTAAAGGTTTTGTTGAAAACTTTTCTTTTTTAACAATTGAAGCTTGCTATCTTTTTTCCTATTTTCAGATCGTGGAAATAGTAGCTTTCTGCATTCTTTTGTATTTCTACAAGAGGAAAGAAGCAAAGCATGTTGTGGTTTTGTTAACAATAGTAGCGCTACTAGGTAAGAATATGGTTCAGCTTGTGTTTTTTTTGTTAAGTATATATACGCTGGTATTTTCTCCACACATTTTGGTGGCTGGTGATAAATTAGTATGGAATCTGTGCAGATTAACACAGTAGAAAGGGACCTTATAGGTCATCTAATCCAACCCTCTGCTCAAGCAGGAAACCCTACACCATTTCTGACAGATGGCAGTCCAATCTCTTCTTGAAAACCTCCAGTGATGAAGCTCCCACAACTTCTGAAGGCAACTTCTGTTCCATTGGTTGATTGTTCTCACTATCAGAAAGTTCCTCTTTATTTCTAGGTTGAATCTCTCCTTGGTCAGTTTCCATCCATTATTTCTTGTCTGGCCTTCAGGTGGAAGCAGAACTAAGGTCCTGTACTTTGTTTCTCCTCCATGCTAGGATAGAGAATCTTATATAAAAGCCTTTAGAAATATACTTGTCCTCGACTTAACAACCATTCATTTAGCAATTATTCAAAGGTACAACAGCACTGAAAAGAAAATCTTACAACCAGTCTTTGTACTTGCAGCATCTCTAAGATTGTATAATCAAAATTTGGTTGCTTGTCAACCAATATGTATTTATGACGGAGCATCTTGGGATTATGTGGTTGCCATTTATGACTGTCCCAGCCAGATACCTGTTAGGTAAGCTCCCCGTTGGGAGAGCGAGTAAGTTCAGAGAAGCGTTGTGAGAGTGTTGTTGGAGAACACACAAACCAGCATACAGAGACACTGTAGTTTAAGTAGGCCTTTACTTTCGTGGAAATAGAGGTATCAGAATCCATCAGAACAGTCCAAGTCATACACAGTTAAGTCATCAACGTCTTTCAGTTAAGGGATAATCCAAATAATATAGTCCATAATCATACAATCAGTTCGGTACACAAAGTTTGCTAGCAGTTGCAAAACTTACAATAACTCATGGCACTTTCCAACAGCCAGCTTCCAAAACACTCAGATCAGATCACCCCAGCATCTAACAAAACAGAGAGCTAACAGTCATTCTGGCTCCCTCTTATGGCCGATTGAGGAAACAGCAACCAATCACATTTTACAGTATGATTTAAAGAAACAGGTACAACATTGTTACATGATTTATATATTGCCAACCCAACCGTTAGATTATATTCCTAACATTACCAATAAGCAAAGTCAATGGGGGAAGCTTAATGATTGCCTGATTTGCTTAAAAATAGCAGTGATTCGCTTAACAACCATGGCAAAAAAAAGATTATGAAATTGGGCACATTGGGCACATTGGGTTACATTCTGTAACATTGCTTAGTTACAGAAATTCTGGTCTTTAACCCTAACCCTTTAGGGTCATGGGTTAAGTCAACAACTAGCCTGTAATCAGAACTGGCATAATGTAGTGGTTAAGACTGAAACTGGGGAGACCAGGGTTCAAATCCTCTTTGATCGTAGGAATTCACTAGGTGCCTTTCAACCAGTCCCTCCCTTCTGAACCCCAAGGCCAAAATGCAAAATAGTAGCACTGACCAATGGAACTTTCTATTCTCGCTATGCTCACTCCTTCGGAAAGTGTGTTTGACTCAAATCAAATTCAACACATTTTCATATATAGCCAGAGAAAGGTTGTATACAGGGAAGTTCACTGGAGGTTTTTAAGAAGAAATTGGACAATCATTTGTCTGAAATGGTATAGGGTCTCCTGCGTGAACAGAAGGTTGGACTAGAAGACCTCCAAAGTCCCATTAACTCTGTTATTCTGTTATAACTAGATATCAATGGGGTTATTCAGAGATCATGTTGGCTGCTAAAGGTGGCTGTCTAATAAGGTTTATCCTATCCTTAGTTTTGCTATTTTCAGGAGCATTTCCTACCACACCGGTCTCACAGTTTTCTAAATTATGAAAGTCTGGCTTACAAATACGACTAAAAAAAAACCAGTATCTATCTATCATATCTTGCCCTTATGTGAATCTGGGATGCAGGACATTTCTGTTTATGAACCTCATGAAGCTCACATTAGCTTATCTTTGATGCTGTGGAATCAGAACTTCCAGATGTTTGTTGCAGATGTACCTGTATAAAGCTGGGAATTGTGGGATTGCTTTGGGCTAGGTTTCTTGGGTTTATACCTTAATTAGCTTTCCCATTTGCTCTTAGGAGGAGCGAATTAGAGTTTCTGTAACTTTTTATTAAAGCAAAAAGATATTCTCACCAGCACTGGCTGAAACAAACCACATAGTGGCAAGAAAAACTTGAATCTGTTAAGCACTTTGAGAAAAAGCATATATAGGCCATACACTTATACGAGCACCACATAATGTGCTGTCACACGCATATGTATTACATTCAGAGTTAAAGGTAAACATACAATTGAAGATTGTGCAATTGTTTGTATTCTTTATGACACACCCAAGGTAAAAGATGATATTGTTGGTTACATATCCTAGAAAGTTAACTAGATCCCTGGAAGATTCTTATGAGGTAACCTTGTCAAGTTCATTGATTGAGTTCAGAATGATGCATTGAGTGGGTCTCGAGAACCTAGAGGCACATTGTATGTCCTAAGATAAAGTTGGTTTTCGTAGATTAAACTCAAATAAGTTAAGGTTCTGATGGACTAAACTATAGCAACTTTCCCCACCCTGGTGCCAGATGTATTGCCATTCAGCTTCCAGTATTCATGGTTCAATGTGATATTGGCACCCAGCAATTCCTAAAACTGTAGTTCAATACATTCGGAGAACACAAGTTTGTTCTAGAAGGAAGTTGCTAGAACCCATAAGAGTACTTCTCTTGGTTCAGTTTGCCTTGGTCAATATTGGGCAACAATTTTACATCACTCACATTTGCATGTTACAGTCATCTGCTTGCATTCAGTTTAATACATGGGTTATGTTTCACACAACATTCCACAACAGCATTAAGCACGTGCACATGCGCGGCGCACCCACATGTTACCTGGCAGTAGTGCCTGCCGGAACCCATCCCTGGTAAGGAGGATGGGAGGAAATCAGAATGCTTTTTGTATTTGACCCACTTGCCTTAATAAGGTGTGTACTTCATAGGCATGAAGAAAATTCCCCCCACCCCAATTTTTTTTTAATTAGAAAAGAGATTGGATAAAACTGTAGATGGTTTGAGTAATGCAGTTCTGCACAATGACTCATCGCACAACACTTTGCTTCATGCTTAATCTGGGATTTATAACATGGTTAGAATCAAGAAGCAAAATAGGGACAATGAAAAGGATTTCTGTGTCTTCTGCTTTCAAAGTGATGTCATCTTTTTTCCAGCTGCTGCCATTATAGCTAAGTAGAAATTGTAGAAAATGGAAAGAGTCCACAAACCAATCCATCCTCTTTTGGTTCTACATTAACTAAAAAAATAATTGCTGCATTTAAATAATAGATGCTTTTAGGGGCTCCCTGGGCCTGATAAGAGTGGAAATTGCTTCACCATCTCTGATAATACCATCAGTTTTAATATCTTCACTTCTAGCAATACATCTGTCAGCAAGCAGAATGGAAGCGGCAAGTTTTATTGGGAAAAAATTACATCAGTTGACTCTCTTGTTCCACAAAGCCACATGCCAACATTTTAACTTGCTGAGGTCTACCCTCTGTTATTTTACCTTGGTTCTCATGTTGGACAAAAGAGTTGCAGAACAGTGCCAAACATCTGAAATTGCCCCTGTGAATAAAAGCGCAACCACAAATTATATACACACATAGAACGGTTGTACTGTATTATGGAAAAATACCATTTTTCAGTTAATATCTAAGTAGGCTTAACAAAGAGGCACATATTGCATGTATTAGTGGTGCAATTTATGGCTCTAGGGAGGCTGGATAAGTTTGTCACCACAAGCAGAGAATTAGGAACCAACAAGATTATGTTTGCTTTTATATATCCTGACAAAAGATCATTTTGTTCTTCAAATGAATTCAGTGGTGTGATTAGATGAATTATATTATTTAGATGAATGAGGTGGAATTAGATGAAAAAGAAAGACTAGTGCTTATATGCTGGTCATACAAAGAAAACCTATTTATTCAATGGATACAAAATCCAAAGATTTATTGATTCAGACATCATAATCCTACTGTATCAACACGATGCTCTTTATAAGTTCAATTGACCCACTGCTCAAAATTGGCAATATACATTGATGTATGATATTAATTTTACTGCAACACCGTAAGTTTTCATCTACTTTAGATAAAAGAGGCTATTCATAAATAATTATCTACCATCTCCATGTTATCAATTCTTAAAAGTTTTCAGTAGACGACATTGGCAGTTATTATGTTTTGAACTATATGAGGATGCTTACCAATTTTTCACAATTGGTTGGTTGATAAAATTTTCTTTATTAATATTCTGCTTCTTTTTATTCTTCTCTAGCATCTTTGACCATCATTTCAGTGAAAGCAGTGGCAGCCATGTTGACATTTTCTGTGAAGGGAAACATGCAACTAACCTACCCTATTTTCTATCTTATGCTCATACTAATGACATCAACTTGTATATTTCAAGTCAAGTAAGTTTTTAGAAAATGTATATTAACGTACTGTTTTCTCCATGTTTCCATATTCTTTTAATGCTTGGTGTTGTAACTTAAAAGAACAGCCAAATCCTGCCAAACTTGGACACAGATGCATTTATGAGTTTATCTTCTACTTTTGTTTTATGACCATAATGCTTTATCTTGCTGTTAATCAGACAGGCAGGTTTTCTTGAACATACTTTTATGTTTCTCAGGGACTTCAAGCCAGCTACATCTTTTTACTACTTTGTTGAATCAGCAAGGCAGCTTTTCGCTCTATGATCAGTCATTAACATTCATCTTTCTTTAATGTCTTTCCCCCCTCTCTGCTTGGTATTTGCAAGTTTGTTCCTTAGTTTCATGTCTCCGTTGTAAGCAAAGTTTGTTTACTAAATATGGATTCAGAATGTTACGTCCATATTCTCACATGCTGAGTTTTCAAACTTTTCCCAACTTAGTTCACTTCAGTTGTGTAAGATTGCTGATTGGGAACTCTGGGAATTATGATCCCACCACTTCTAAAAGGTTTTGGCTAGAGAAGGCTGCTCTGAATTATTCCTCTTTTTTTTTCCTGGATTAGATTCCATCCTGATGGTGGCAAGAAAGCATAATAATCCTTAAAGCTGAATTAGATGTTATAGGAGAGGTGGTAGATATAACTTAGCAAATAGTTATATCATTTTTATGTCTGGCTCTTTCTCCAACCTAATATTCACCCGATGTATTGGACTCCTGATCCAATGTCCTCCAGCAAAGTTGGCCAATGGCATAAGGCTAGAGAAAACAGTCATATCCATTCTAATCAAGAATAATAAACTTTAAATGTATTCCCATCAGTTGTGGTCACCTACAGTGATCAGAGAAGAAATAATTATTAATGTGTTCAAGGCCTAGATTCGTACTTCATACTTCAAGCTTCTGCTATGAAGCTCTTTTACCCTGAAGATTGTCACCCGCTATTTGTATAGCTGACTTCTCCATCACCTAGTCTTATTAATGGCTCTTGCTAAAGATTGAGCTTGGGTCCTTCTATGTTCAAAGCCTGCTATCTGGAGCACCCTCAGATAGCTAGCCAAAGTTATTAGAAGGATAAAATGGAGTGATGGAGATGCTTATCTTTAGATTGTGAGAAGAACCTGTTTATGTAGGGTCTTCCCTACATTAAAAGATACAATGCGTGAGTTTTTTCAAAAAGGCAAATGAAGGGAAGATGTGAATGTAGATTACAAGTGCCTGTAAGTATTGAAAATTTAGATCAATTTTTTTGTTCTTCATAAATACTAAAACTCAGGATCATTTGATGAAATTGCCAGGAAGAAATTTAAGACTGAGCTAAAGATGCGGATCTTTAATTGCCCTAATATATAGATATAGAAATGTGAGTCAGTTACTGTATCTCAATCTATTTTAGAAGGAAATTATATATGGTCAAGGAAGGAAGGCCTTTCCTAATCTAGTGCATTGCTGTAAACTGAGCAGTAGTCCAGAGAAGAAATACATTCAGAAGAACTAAACTCTACTTTATTGTAAAGTTGCAATACTGAAAATTGTAAAAAAAAGAGCTTGCAGGCAAACTTAATGCAAGACTTATTTTGTGGACCATCTGTTTTTGCTTTTTGCAGCATCTTCACACATTTGTGTTGGATTTTCTCAGACTGACGTTAGAACAAATAGCTAAAATCAGAGGAATTTGCAATAACTTTGAAATCTGACTATTCCATAAACATGCAAGTTTTAAAAAATTACTTTGGATCCGTGGAGACTGCTCAGTTGTTGCTTTAAAAAAAATCACAATAATTCCTAATGGTTAAAACGGTTGAGAAACTGGCCTTTAAGATGATATCAAAAGGCTATTTTGGTAGATGATATCATTCAGTGGCACACTGTCGTCTGCAAGGTGAGGACTTTTGCATTCAAATTGTGGTGAAGGTTTCTTAAGACATACAGTAATAGGTTTCCATCACTTTTATTGGACAGTATTTTAACAAGCTGGAAGCCTAAAAAATTGAAAAGGCTGGTTGTCGGAAAAGAGGTGCCATTGCTTATGAAATAAAACATACTGTTTCGTTATCTTTAAAAATGTAATAAACACTCACTCTAATAAAATTTGAATGAAATGTACAATAGCATGCAAAAGTTTAATCACCCCTGGGTCAAATTGTATTGGTCAATGAATCCTTATGTGATAAAGTGACCCAACCTTTACATGTTACACAAGGTTTCTGCAAATTTTGATATCTATATACTGTATATAAAAGCCAAATTCCACTCACTCATCATGAAATCTCCAGAACTGCAAATCCTACTCACTTAAAATTTGACATGTAGGTTCCTCTTGGTTTCTAGCTTCTTGCTAAGAAAGGATTTTTCAAAATGACCATCCGATCATTAATATTTCTTATAAAGTATTATATTAACACGCTCTAATGCTAAGGAGTTAGCCAGTCTACTTCCCCTCCCCACCTGAAAAGAACTCTGTTCCAACTGCCAGTTGCCTTATATTAACCAAGCCCAATCACATAGTTTCGTAGCGAAGCACGGGTATCCAGCTACTATAACATAAATATGTAGTGGAACAAAGATTAAAAACAACAAAAACAATATGATGCAGAGAATTAAACACCTTTGGGGGTTGAGACTTTGTAACACTTTGGCAGAAGTAACAGCTTCTATGTGTTTCTGTAGGTTGATAAGAATGTTTTTTAGTTATTAGAGAGATAAAAATATATCCTCGTTTTCAGATCTTTTCTCACTCTTCCTTGCAGAGCCCTTCTATCTCAGAAATATTTTTACTCTCTCAGCAAGTACTAAATGTTTCGAAGCCTCTTCACAGATGCTCAATAACATTCAGGTCTAGGATTGTGAAGGCCATTCCAACATGTTATCCTTTCTTGTAACTATATGCTTCATGATTGATTTCTCTTACTGCGGTGTCCCATCTCTTTCCAGTTCAATTTCTTCACTGAAGATATGTTAGCTTCTAGGGCTGTGATGGAGAACCTATGGCATGCATGCCACAGGTGGCACGCAAAGCCATATCTGTCGGCATGCGAGTCATTAGCTCCAGCATGCCAGCCATCTGATTTTCTGCCTTCCAGAGGGGCTGGGGAGGCCGTTTTCGCCCGCCCTAGGCTTCAGGGAAGCCTCCAAAGCCTGGGGAGAGCGAAAACTCTCCCCCACAAGGGCGGAGGGGTGGTGTTCGTGCACACATACGTTCGGCTCATTTTTTCACCCTCCCCAGACTCTGGTCATGCACGCATGCACAAGTGGGCAGGGCGCATTGTATTGTGGGTTTGACACGCCTTTGCAAAAAGGTTCACCATCACTTTTCTAGAGTATGTTAACATTTAGTTTTGTCCCTTTTTCCTTCCATCTGCACAATATTGCCTGTGCCACTGACTGCCACTCAACTCCAAAGAATAAATGGAACTCATCCTCAAAATTAACTGTTGCTAAGGGTTTTTCTCCCCTTGAATTTTATCACCCTGTTTTTCTCCAAATTTATCTTGTGTAATTGTATCTGAACACTTCAGTATTTGTTTCATCAGCCCAAAGCCCTTTTCTTCTAAAATATGTAATGCTTATTACACTTTTCTTTGCATATTTTAGACAATGGGTTTTGTGATGAGATTGGAGGAAAAGTTTCCTTTTGTAAGTCAATACACATAGTTTTAAAACCAATATTGTGTGGTGAGCAGCTTTTTTAGGATCAGTTAAAGATTTTAGCAAGTTATTTGCAGTGATCTGTGAGTTGTTTTGCAGATCTGACACATTTTCAGGCAGTGGTAGCAAACATTTTCTTTCAGATCTTGCTTTGACATAAACTATTTCATGTGACTTTGTTTCTCACAGTTGAAATTGTTAGCTGGAAGCATTTAGATTTTTTTATAGCCTTCCCATGCTTTTTAAGAGTGAATTATCTTTACTTTCCAATATGCAAACAGCTGCTTGGAAGATCCTGTAACTTTTGAATAGATAGAAAAATAGCCATAGTCAAAGAGGTCAGAAACATCCAAATATATGTTGATCTAGGGAATTGTCTGATCTGGGTCAATTGTAAGTCTATCAAGTCTGTCTCTTTGGGCCTTATTAGTGACTGTTTATAATGGAACAGAATCAGCTGGAAAGATGTCCAACCTCTGAACATGATCTTTTCAGTTTTCTTATTTTAAATCTGTAAGTGATGGCATGTATTTATGACAGTTGCAATGTCCTGGAGTCATCTTTTGGCAATCTTCTGACAAGCAAAGTAAAAGGGGAAGTCAGATTCACTTAACAACTGTGTCACTACACAGTGACTGCAGTGATTCACTTAACAACTATGGCAAGAAAATTTGTAAAATATGGCAAAATTCACGTAACAACCTCTTAGCAATGAAAATTTTGGGCTCAATTGTGGTTGTAAGTAGAGGACTACCTGTTTGCACATTTACATTCATGCAATGCCCAATATTTAATAGCATAAAATAGTCTTATAAATGTGGGGAAAAATAGAGCTCATGATGGTACTTCTCTACATTACTAAATAAAAACCTCCCTTGAATTATATCTGAGGGTTGCATAGACAAAAAATTATTGGTAATCCATTTTTTCCTCAATCTAATATACATTTTTTGACATTTCCAGGTAGTCTCCCATTCAGATGCTAAGCATTAGCTTTTTCAAGATCAGCCAAGATCAGTTAGGTGCTGTCATCTGCCATGTTGTTATTGTTTTTAATTAAATATATGTAGTAAGTTTTTTTTCAAAATATAATGTTTTTGCTATGGAAGAAGTGTTGAAATTCCTAAAAATGTGGGAATTATATCTTGGCTTTTAAATTCTTATTTATGTTACATTGACATTCTTCTTATAGGTTCTTGAATCAAGCAATGGAGATCTACGGTTCAGCAGAAGTCATTCCACTGAACTACATCCTCTCTACTCTTAGTTCTATCCTTGCAGGTAGGTGTTGATCAAATAAAGGCATTAATCTTTGTTTTCCCCTTTTCCACTAAGTGTGAGACTAAGAGGGGAGAGCTTGTGCTTGGGGTTTTCTGGAATCATGGACTCTTTCATAGCAACCTTTCCCAAAATCTCAAGTTCTCCAGGCACTTCGAGACTATAACTCCATTAATTCACAAGCATCATATCTTAGTCGGAGTGGGAGCTATAGACCGATTAATATCAAGGGCAAAATTTGGAGCAACTTGTTTAATCAGTAGAAAGCAGAGGCACAGAGCTGATGAAAACAGAACTAACTCCCAGGATTGCTTATTAACTTTGATGAAAGTGAATTAATGAGTAGTAATTTTTTTTAAAAAAATATGCTTCAAAGGATGTTGGGCTCTTACCATAAAGTTTCCCCCTAAGTGATTGGCTGACACAGGTACTGTTGCACTAGAAATAAAAATTGTTTTCACCTAGCTATTTGCAGGCTAGCTAAGGCTGGCTTGTTTCAACAGAGCACCCAGAAGGGTAAAAATAAAAGTGAGTTTTGCAAGAGGATATTCCAGTATGTCCCCTTTTTCATTGCCACAGTATTCATGGATAGGGATCAAAGACCTGGGATCACTCTCTCTATCACTCTTAATGATAAACAATTTCCCTTCCGGATGTGAACCAATCAAACATAAGCATTTCTTAAATTCCTCACCATCCATTAAAGGCTGTGCTTATCTCTGCCATTTTTGGTGTCTTAAGACTGTTTCTGGAACAAGTCTAATGGCTGAAGATCCATTTTGAATAAGACAATTGAGTCATAGGGCACAAAAGTCTGAATATAATTTTTTCAGCAACCTTGGTTTCCCTCTGTCTTGCTTTATTGATTTATTACAAATATTTACATTGACACACAATGGATGTGTTTCTAATACACATTGTGGTTTTTCCATTCCCTTACCTGCTGAAGTAATTTCAGCACTAAAGCAATTCCCAGTCAACCATGTACTGAAGCAGTCCTATTCTGTTTCAACGTGCTATACTTGTAAGGCCAAGGTGAACAAATTAGAATGAATCCAAGGTCATTTTAAGTTACTTACATTTATCCTGGATGATGTGAAGTGGATATGATTGAAAAGAGGCTCCAGTTCCCAAGCACTGTGTGCTGAGGTAAGACAGAAGCGAGCAAAATGGGACCAATATACTACATTTTCAGTGAGCCAAAAAGTTATTCTTACACTAAATTTTATGATCCCTTTAACACACACTGGGGTTTGTTCAGTCATTGGTTGTTGAAGAGATTTCCATTCAGGAATTCCATTATTTTATATGGATTATTTATTTGGAGCTCACCAAAGTTTGAAAATACAGATTGATTCAGCAGCTGGGTAAAAATTGGACTCTGTTACTTGATACAGAGGAAAGATTTACCCCCAAACAGCTGTAATGATGTAACCAAATGGAGAATTTGATTCTCTATGCTTCTGGGCCAACTCCTAAATATTCTTATTCACACTGAATTTGACTTGCATAAAGTGTCATTAACATTTTTAAAAAGCAATTTGCCTATAGTGTATGCATGCCATATTTATTATTGGGAAACTCTTATTATTACTGTCAAGGAATGGCTGATACAAGAGGTCTTTGGAAGAAGAGCTAACACTTGGAAAGGCTTCCAGTTTGCTGCATGTGTCCTTACTAGCTACAAGCATTTATTGGTCCCTTGAAAATAAGAATAGCGTGGTGGTTTTGGGGTGGGGTCAGGGAGAATAAAGTCTACAGGTCCCTTGTGGCCACAAAAGCAGAGGCGCACTGTTGTGACCATATCTTGATTTTTTTTACACCCTCCCTATAAGGGGTGCCACCAATAAATAGTCAAAAAATAATAATGCCCCATAAGCCACAAAATTAGACATGTGTGTTCTCACTTAACCATTGTCATTGCTGGCTCAAGCATTCTTTCATCTGCATTCTATAGCACTGGTCCTCTGAAATTCAGCATTCTGTACTCCACTACCAAATTGAGGCAGAACATCAAATGATTCTAAATGGGTGTCAACTATCCGTGAACAAGGCAGAGAAATTGCATGATTATACGTTAGGAAGCTCCTGATTTGTGTAAACAGCACAAAATGTATCATGGCAATTAAAACTTTTTTAATTAGATGTACAAATGTACTTTTAATTTCACGATAGAACCTTATTCTCATTTACTCATGCTGAGAATATCCATTTTAATTATCTTTTTTTTAAAAAAAAAACCAATTTATTAAATTTATTGTCTATTTCATATTTTTAAAGTCAGTTTAAAATTTTATTTTACACATACTGAATTCTGTTTATATTCTACTTGAGTAATGAATGAATGAACTGGAAGTCTTCAATGATTTGGTCTAGAGATCTAGAAACCCCTAACTTCACTAGGGGTGACATGATCGCAGTGTTCCAATATCTCAGGGGCTGCCACAAAGAAGAAGAAGTCAAGCTATTCTCCAAAGTACCTGAGGGCAGGACAAGAAGCAATGGGTGCAAAATAATTAAGGAGAGAAGCAACTTAGAACTAAGGAGAAATTTCCTGACAGTTAGAAGAATTAACCAGTGGAACAACTTGCCTCCAGAAGTTATAAATGCTCCAACACTGGAAGTTTTTAAGAAGAGATTGCATAATCATTTGTCTTTGCTGCCATTTTGTGATAGTGGGGCAGGGAGTTTAGGTGATTGCCAGGTGAGGCCCTAATGAATAAGAGAGCTTGGAAGTTTCTGGAATATTTGAAAGTATTTGTTATTTGGGGAGGGGGGGTGTTTAACTGTATTTATCGCATATCAGGAATTACAGACCTATAGAAATAAGGTCGTGGTTTTGACTTACTAATATTTAAAATGATAGTTTTACCAATATATTATTATAAACTATTTATCAATAGTTTACTAATTGTCATAGCACACAGTGATAGTACATTCAGTTAGATTTTTATGGCCTACTCTGTTCAATTTGTGACATGCATTAGCCAAAATGGAGAACTAGAGAGGGTCAAATCTAAAATATTTTTTTCAAATTACATTTCTTCCTCAGATTCAATTTTCTTTTATCTGACCGTTGTCTTGTTTTGGCTCTTTTTTCTATTCCTTAAGGGTATTCTAAATACCCATGACAGAAGATTATGGACATTCTTCACATGCTGTGAATTTTCTGAGCTGGGCATTCTTGCAACCACTTCTTCTATGGTAGAAAATACCATTCTCCAGATGATATTCCCATAACTTTCATTTCCAGCTGGAATAGGAAAATTAACACATTTCCTACACCAATACAAGAGTGTAGTAGTGATAAAAAGTACCTTTTGGGATCTGAAATAGATATAAGTAGTCCTCATTTAGTGATTACAACTGGGACTGGCAATAGAGTCATTAAGCAAAGTGGTTGTTAAATGAAAATCACATGATCACAGCCGGGTTTATGATTTTACTTCCGGTTTTGTTTGACACCCAAAGGATAGCATACCAAACAGTTAGTTGAGAAGAAACTTTCTGGAATTCGGCTAATGGAGAAACTAAGTAAAAAGGCAAATGTGTATTGAATGTGTATTCAATTTGTATTCACTCCCCCTCCCCCCTCCTCCTGAATGGCCACCTGGATGCTGGGATAATGATCAAGAAGGGAATTGATGTTTGTATTTACATTAATTGGATAAGAATGGATTACAAGAGACTAAGAATGGATCACAAAACACAATGAATGAGCTGCTTAGGAAGCAAAGAAACCATTTAGTGCAGAGGTCAGCAACCTTAAATACTCAAAGAGCCACAAAGGTCCTAACTTGAAGCCCCCAATTCAATTCTGAAGCTGAGCGGAAGTCTGGTTTCCCCCAGCATAGAGTCTCCTCCTAGCGTGGCGTCCTTTTTCCTCTACCTGTTCTAACCAAAAGCCCTATCAATTGTGGAGCCGATCGGTGACGGAGCCGCAGCACAGGGATAAAAGAGCCACATGCAGCTCCAGAGCTGCAGGTTGCTGACCCCTGATCTAGTGTGAAACTGATTAGGATTTGCTCAATATTAGGTAGCAGTACAGCCCACCATAGAGTTCTAATCAGGTGACAGATTGCAATTAGCATTTCTAGAGACCTACTATTCTGTGGAGAAAAGCGGCTCAGGAAGAGATAGTTGGAAAGGAAATGAAAATGGCTCAGGCACAGGACAATGGTTGCTAACTGATTGTAGTGGCAGGCATGTGACACAGAGGCGCACTGCAAAAGTTATAAATCTGTGCATTCTTTGCAAAGTTATTTTTTCCATCACCATAGTGATGAATAGATAATTGATAGAGAGAGATGAGAGACGATTAAGGCTAGAGGAAACGTCATTGCTTTCAAAAGTGACTGATTGTATTCAAACGATGCTGTTTGGGGTTTTGTCTCAATCCAAGGAGCCATGTTTTATCACGAGTTCCAAGGTGCAGGCTTCCTGAGTAGTTTCATGTCTCTGTTTGGGTAAGTAATTTACTTCCAAAAAATTACACTCAAGTTTTTAACTACGTTAAGAGGAAGAAGAAAGATGCAACATATTCCACGTAATGGTTCAAGTCAGTTACAGAGGGTAGTCTGGGCTTGCCTGTCTGACTACAGCTTCTCACGCTAGAGGACAGTTTTAATAAGGATCACATGTGGGTTTTATTTCACTCAGTTTTAATTCCATGTATGGATGGGAGTTTTCATCCATCCATTAAACTGGGCAGGCTAAGCATTACAAACAGCTTAGGATACTTAATAAATAACACAGGAAAGATAAATGAGAATAAAATACATGAAAACCCCTAATAACGACACATAAAGCAAAAACAAATTAGTGAACTACCAGGGAGAAATACCGGAGGTGGGTTGCTGGAAGTTCGGCCCGGAACGGCCGAACTGGTAGTAGTGGAGGTGGGAAGCTCTGCCCACCTGCCCGGACGCTTCTGCACATGTGCAAAAACTTCTGCACATGGGCAGAAGTATGGTGTGTGTGGGCATGCACAGGAATGCGCCCAAACCGGTAGTAAAAAAATTAGCAGCCCACCTCTGAGATAAACACTTCCTAAAGATATTGCTGTAGAAACTAGGAAGGATTCATTCCAGAAGATTTTCTCAAAAGGGACTCTGACTTCTTGCCCCTTGTAGTTACTTATTTCACTGCAAAGGGCAGGGGCTGCAGAACAATATCTAGCAAAGTATATTTCTCAAATCCAGAACAATTCATCAATTGCGGTTTTAAAAAAGCCAACACAAATAGTAAAATAGACAAAAAAAATCACACAAAAGTTACAACATTTCCATCTTTGAGCAGCTTCTTACCTTATCCGTTGTCCCTCAGAGGTGAAATTCCAGTAGCTCAACCAATTGCAGGTGGTCCTTGACTTATGACCATAATTGAGCTGAGAATTATGGTTGTACGTTTTCATGGTTGTTAAGCAGATTGCCATGTAACTGCACCCAATGCAGGGGTGAAATTCAGCAGGTTCTGGAGAACCAGTAGGGGAAATTTTGAGTAGTTCGAAGAACCGCCAATACCACCTCTGCCTGGCCCCAGAGTGGGGTGGGAATGGAGATTTCGCAGTATCCTTCCCCTGCTATGCCCACCAAGCCACGCCCACAGAACCGGTAGTAAGAAAAATGTGAATTTCACCACTGATCCAATGTTGTGACCTTTTTTGTGATGGCCAAGTGAATGTCATTAATGTCTTTAAGTAAACCTATTATATCTGAGGGGTGTTTTTTGGGAGGGACACCAGAGGCAAACCCCAGTTTCTGGCAAAAGAAATCCAAAAAATTGTGGTCACGTCAGTGCAGGTTGGTTGCCAAGCACCCAAAATGTGATCACATGACCATGAGGGGGACAGCTGTCAAAATTTTAAAAGTAAAAAAAACTTTCACAAGTAGCTCTGTGAAGGTTTGTTGTAACTCAGGGGTGTCAAACTGGTAGCCCGCAGGCCGGATGCGTCACATGCAGGCCACGCCCACCCCAACTCTGTGAAGGAAAAAAACATCGTGAAACATCACCTGACAGCAACATGACACCACAAATTTGACACCCATGCTGTAACTGAACAGTCACTAAATTATTGGTCATAAATCAAGGACCACCTATAGTTCACTTTTTAAAAGTGCATCTCTGAGATAAGAAGGTTTAAGATTCTTTTGAGCTTACCAGCAACAGTAAGTGTACTTCAGAGGGATCTTGGAGTCCTAGAGGACAACCATTTAAATATGAGTCAGCCGTGTGCAGCAGCTGCCAAAAAAGCCAACACAGTTCTAGGCTGCATAAACAGAGGGATAGAATCAAGATCATGTGAAGTGTTAATTACCACTTTATAATGCCTTGGTAAGGCCACACTTGGAATACTGCATTCAGTTTTGGTCGCCACGATGTAGAAAAGATGTGGAGACTCTAGAAAGAGTGCAGAGAAGAGCAACAAAGAGGATTAGGGGACTGGAGACTAAAACATACGAAGAACGGTTGCAGGAACTGGGTATTTCTAGTTTAATGAAAAGAAGGACTAGGGGAGACAAGATAGCAGTGTTCCAATATCTCAGGGGTTGCCACAAAGAAGAGGGAGTCAAACTATTCTCCAGGGCAGCTGGGTGTAGAACAAGAAGCAATGGGTGGAAACTAATCAAGGAGAGAAGCAACTTAGAACTGAGGAGAAATTTCCTGACAGTTAGAACAATTAATCATTGGAATGGCTTGCCTCCAGAGGTTGTGAATGCCCCAACACTGGAAATCTTTAAAAAGATGTTAGATAGCCATTTGTCTAAAATAGGGTTTCTTGCCTAGGCAGTGGGTTGGACTAGAAGACCTCCAAGGTCCCTTCCAACTCTGCTATTGTATTGTATTCAGTTATACAAAACAGCCTTGCCCTGTTTTGGTGGTATGAGAAGAACAGGTATGACTTGAGATGTATTATAAATTAATTGCATTCATTGTTTGAAGGCTTCCTGAGGTAATGTTAGCTTTCTTCTAGTTTCCACCCTATGTGGCCTAGATAAACTTGGCTTCCAAATCTTTCAGTAACAGAGAGAAGCCCACAGTAAACTCCAGTGATTTGGGGTTTCATGTCCCATCACTCCCAGCCATCATGACCAATGGACTTATGGGAGATATGGACCAAAACACCTGGTAACACCTGGTGGTTGTTGCATGAAAGTCACAAATTTGACCACTCTTCTGCAGGTGTTTTCTGACATTTATTGGCGTTTCTATAATAACCCAGAACAGAAGCAAGGAACATTTGACAACATTTTATATAGACTGTGGACACATTCCTGGTAAGTCAGAGTCTGGAAATATTTTGTCTGTCATTCCTATTCGCACAGCTGAAAAACAACCATTAGCGGGATGGCTGAAGAGAAAAACCACATCAGATACCTCTTCAAATCATCTTTAATAAAAATTACTTTTCACTTAATTTCTTTTCCTATTGCCAGTGCACTTTTTAAAAACAAAGCCCTGAATTATTTCCATCCCCTTGCCATCCTCTATTACAGCAAAACAAAGTGAAGCTTCTAGTGAGAAGCTTTTTAGAAGGAACATAATTAAACATGTTGGATTTGATTTATCATATTTGCTCCAAGCATTTTTATTGTTATTTTAATCCCGCAGGGAAGAAGAAGAGCGGCACAATACAGCCAGATTCAAAGAACTCATCCTATGGTTCTTTATATGAAGAAAGTATCTCTCTCAAGGCTCCAACCAAAGAATAAAAAAAATATTTTTAAAAAATGTTCCATTTATGTGTTTTGCATTCACTACACTTCTCTCTTCTAATTATGTATCAGATCATTTTATCCTTATAGCTCCTGAGGGTTTTTTTTTCATAATCTTCTAGAATCCTTTGATATCATACACTGCAGTGAAAACCAGTAATGCTGCTTGAAGAGTAGCCCATCAAACTTGAATTGGGTGTATCTCTTAGGCCAGGGATGGCTAACCTTTTTGTGGTTGTGTGCCAAAAGAGCGTGCATGGGTGCGGCAGTGCGTATGTGTGTCCACACCAGGGGTGGGTTTCAACCGGTTTGCGGCGGTCCCCGCGAACCGGTTGGTCGGCGAACCCGGAAGTAAGTAACCTCCAGGAACGGCGAAGGGCCCACCCGCCCGCCCGTGCTCCTTACCGGTCTTTGAACGCTTCTGCGCTTTCACGCAGGCGCATGGCACCTACAGCGCCTGCGCGAGGCCCCGCGAGCAGCTGGCTGGCACATACAGCGCCTGCGTGAGGCTCCGCAAGCAGCTTGGAACGGGATTAGCAACCCACCCCTGGTCCACACCCATAATGCAATGGACATGTGACACACAAAAACCCTCGTGCCACATATCTTGGGCCTGCAGGCCCCCCTGCAGCCTCCTGGGAACAAAAATGGGGCGCAGGGGGGCACCGCACCTCCCCTGCATGCCCCTCGTGCATGTGCAACCCCTCACGCATGCACGTGCATCTCCTGCATGCACCCTGCTCCTGTGCATGTATGGCAGAGGCCTGAAAATCAGCTCACTGGTGGGAGACACACATACATGTGCGGTGGAGCTGGGATGATGGCTCATGTGCCCGCAGAGTGGGCTCCACATGCCACCTGTGGCACATGTGCCATAGGTTTGCCATCATGGCCTTAGGCCATTAATTATGCAGCTATTCCTTATTGTTTGCAATTCTTGACCTTAAATAAATGTGCCACAGGGTTTCCAATCACTATAGTTGTGCAAAAGATCTTGTGGACTGCCATTTCATGAAAGTAATGGGAAAAGAGTAAGTCAAAACCACTCCTGAGCTTATGTTGGCAAGAATCAGTGACATGCAGTCAGGGGAGGCAGGGGCGGCAGGGCCTCACCACTGTCATAATGAAAAAGAAAAACAAATTTAAAAGGAAAAAGGCTGAGGTAGTTGCTGCCAGAGTGACAATGGATGACTCTGCTTAGTGCTTAACTGCAGGAGGAGGCGAGAGAACCACGTGCTTCCTTTATCTTTATGATCATTTGAGCAGAGTTAAGCAAGGGTTAAAAGGTGAAAAATTCCTTATGCAAAGGAGGCACGTGGTTCTCTCACCTCCTCCTGCAGAGAGCACTTTTTTTAGAGTCTTTTTTTAAACAATTAAGCAAAGTCATCCATTGGGGACTCTGGCAACAGCTAACACAGCCTGATCTTGCCTTTTTCTTTTTACATTTTTTACATTTTCATCATGGCAGACAAGAGGAGAGTTGAAATCCTGTGTGACAAAGCTGGAAAAGTATGTGGGTCCTGGGTCAGAGGGAGGGGGAAGGAATTCAAAATTATTGTAATTTGTAAGTAATTGTAATTTGTATTATTATAAGTAATTTGTGTGTGTGTGCGTTTTACCCACCTCTGCTGGCGCGCGGGCTGGCACTTTTTTTTTTATTTTTTAAAGCCATGCCGCCGCACCGCGCCATAGAGCAGGACACGCCGGCTGCCGGCCATACAGCAGGTCTCACTGTATGGCTGGCGCGGCAGCATGCACTTTAAAGTGCCAGTGTGCCTTCCGGCCATACAGCAGATGTGTCGGGGCTTCGGGGGCGGACAGGCGCGTCGGGACTTTAAAGTGCGTACCACTGTGCCGGCCATAAAGCGGGACATGTCGGGGCTTCGACTGGTGCTGGCAGACAGGGCGGCTTTTACTCGGTTGCCTCACCGGCTGTGAACCTCACCGCACGTCACTGGCAAGAATACCTGTTTCTGCTGCAGTGCAACTCATCAGCTAATTGCAATTTAAAAGTTGTGTCAAATGAAATGAAGCAGACCTATTTCTCAGTGCTGCTCTAGTTTACCTTACAGCAGTGTTCCCTAAACTGGGCCTCTTGAAGATGTGTGGACTTCAACTCCCATAATTCTCCATCTAGCATGACTGGCTGGGGAATTCTGGGACTTGAAGTCCACACATCTTCAAGTGGTCAAGGTTGGAGATACCAACCAACCAATACCTTACAGTATTTAGAATTTAGTTTTTAAAAGGAAGACTTTCAGCAATCCTTTTTTTGCCTGCTACATTATTGAAGTATATCATGCAGTTTGCAAAACTATTTGCAGCTCTTCCTGGTAGTGATTTTTGTTCCAATTATATGCTCATCAATAGCTGTGGACAAACACTATAGCAGCAAGTAGATTCAACTCAAGCAGCTGATGCTTGTTCCAGGAACTGAACTTTCTAACTTCAAAATTGGCAAGTAAATATACAGATGTTGGAAACTAAGCCCAATACAGTCAGTTTTTTCCCCCCTAATGGGACTTAGAGGAATTTAGGCCTTGGCTTAATCACTGAAGCAGAGGCCATGTGCCACTTCCCACAAGCATTAAAACTGCAGCAGACCACATTCACAGTCAAGCCAACTATCCAGTCATTTTCTCAGTTCTTTCCCAGTTTGCAAATACGCTGCAATCTTTTAGCACCAATAGATTGTCATTTACAAAGCTGACCTATTATGTACATAAATGCATGGACATGAACATACACAGACAATAAATTGGGAGTGTGGCTCATAGTTCTGAATAAGTTATCCTCCAAGTCTGGATATTTGCTCTAATTCTACTTTGTGTGGTTAGCCCAAAGTGGTGCAAATCAATAACTAGATTTTGGGCTGGGAATTGGTCCAGAATTCAAGCACATCTGAAGGGCACCAGATTGGCTTCAGCTGTGCTCCTCTGTTGCAACACCAACTCAAGAATACTGACTCACCTCTTTGCAACTGATGTCATAAAATAAACCTCTCAGATAATAAGTGGGGCCAAGGCTATGTCAAGCAGATTGCTCTGCAAAAACTAGAAGTTGAACATTATTGTCTAATAATAGCCTGCACGCAAATTATTTTCAAAAGGAAGAATTGACAGTCACTAATTTACAGGCATAATTTTTCTGGGGCTGATTATTCCTCTTACCTTTTTCATAGCTAAACTTCTCCCAAAGGAGAAAGTTACAACATGGTAGATTATCCAAATATGTAATATTCTTTCCTATGTTAATTTACAGTTCTGGTGCGATTTACTATTGTATAAGGCCGTGATGGCAAACCTATGGTACCTCTCTGTGAGCACGCCAGCTGTCGCCCCAGCCCAGCTCCACCGTGCATGTGCACGCACCTCTCGCTGGCCTGCTGGTCTTCAGGTCTCTGCCATGCATGCAGGGGGTGGGGCACGTGTGTGTGTGTGTGTGTGTGTGTGTGTGTGTGTGTGCGCTCGCATTGCATTTTGGGGTCTCGTGAAGCGCCCCGGGGCCTGGAAGGCCTCCAGCACCAACCTGGAAGCCAAAAATGGGCGAGCGGGGGTAATTGCTGCGGGAGCACAGGGGGTGGGTATCACACACGCATTGCATTAAGGATGCAGGCGTGCATGTACTTTCAGCGCACAACAAAAAGGTTAGCCATCACTGGTATAAGGTCTCATTTTTTATCCAAATTGCCTCCGTTCAAAAACAGCTAAAGGAAAACCTAGTGCCTTGACTAATTTTGACAAATAATCATCTCTTAAGTTTTTATCTTTGTATTGCATGCTTTTTTCCTGTGAACATTTTTTTCTACTTAATTCATGCATAATTGATTGTATTTATGGATACAGGTTGTTTCAATTAGATTTATCAGTTGGGGTACAGCACAGAGGCAGTGACAGATGTTGCTTCGAGCCATTCAAGCAGCATAGATGGGCACAAGATTGAACAGATCTCCTGTTTCAAATATTGGAGTTGTTCTTCATTCTGCTGGCAGTAGGAAAGCCTACAAGGACTGCATTGCTGAAAATGCACAGAGAAGCTCATTAACCATCCTTAAATTCCTTAAGATAAGAGGTGGTCACTCTATACCTGCAGCATTCAAATTATTCAAGGCCAAGCCAATAGCTCTTCTTTAGGGTGTTTAGCTGGAGTTTTTCTCCAATTGCATAATTAGCACTTGTACAACCCAAATTTCTAAGATTGGCCAGTTAAGACCCAAAGTGTGTCTAATGCCACCGTGAGATTAGAGATAAGCCTCATGAAAGTGAAATGTAAAGTGTGGGTAACCATACTCAGTTATTGGCTCAGATTATCCTTTTTGCCCCTTTAGCCTTGCTGCATTAGGTACACTAACTATGAGTGATGCTTTTTTTTGTCCTTATGGAAACAGGCAATAGCAACTAAAATCTTGTCCTTGGGCTTTTCTCCAGTCTTCTACTCAGAATGGGATATGATCAGGCCAAAGTATTCATTAACAAGGTGTAGCAGACACAGAGTGTCCATCAGATCTAGCCAGGTTCTCAGCCTAAATTGCCTGTGAATCCAATAGTAATCTTCTCACCTCCCCACGGCGTACATAAGTAATCTCAAAGTATCTAGATACCAGAGGGCCTTTATTCTGGCACAATGTCATGCTCTTCCCCTCAACTGTCCTTGAAGGCTGATATAGGAAGATTCCCTACCCAGAGATACGAGGCCCCTGGAACATAGAAACCACAGAGCATGTGCTTTTGCAATGCCTGTGTTACAGAAACCTCTGTACTAGCCTCACTTCACCAATACTGCACCAATACTCTGGGCACAGAGAGCAAGACTACACCTCCCTGTTACTTTCAGATACTAATCTGAAGAGGGCTGTGAAAATATATACAGACCCCTCACATCCTGGACATAAATTGTTTTAACTTCTAACCTCAAAACCAGGCTATAGGGCACAGCACACCAGAACAACTAGACACAAGGACAGTTTTTCCCCCGAATGCCATTACTCTGCTTAACAACTAATTCCCACAACACTGTTAATAATTTACTAAGAATGTATTACTATTATTCTTCTCTTCCTTCCTAGTATCTATCTCTTCCCACTTATGACTATAACCGTGTTGCTTGTATCTTTCAATTTATATTGTTTTTATTTGTTTCTTAGTACGATTTGATAGCTTATTAGTAACCTTGACTATCACTAAGTGTTGTATCTTTTATTCTTGATGAATGTGTTTTATCCTCCTTATGTACACTGAGAGCATATGCACCAAAGACAAATTTCTTGCGTGTCCAATCACACTTGGCCAATAAAGAATTCTATTCTATTCTATTCTATTCTATTCCTGCTATAACAAAGAATGTTGCTAGGTTCTGCACAGCAGCCTTTAAAATCTGTCAATGACAACTGCTGCCATAAATCAGGCTAAAGGAGCACCAGTTTGTCATAAGAGAATGTAATTTGATATATATGTCACATACTAACCTTTATGGTCCCCTACACCCATTTAATCCCGTTACCCCTCTTTTTAAACTATTTTACTTTTGTTTCTATATATACTTTGTACTATGTTTTTTTTTAGTTTTAAAATTATTTTAGATTATGATGTAACCTTTTAATTTTTTAACTGTATCTCGCCATTTTTAAGACCTATGACCATAAAAAGAGAACGATTTTGATTTGAGGTTGCTTTAACCGATATCCCTCTATATCCTCCCCAACCTATCGATCAATTTTGTTCATTACCTTTCAACCCAAATAAACATGGATGGGTGCATCATATTTGCATGCCCATAGTACTTCCATGGTCATAGAAACACCGAAACTTCACAAGACAGATGCCCAGACTCTATTGCAATCCTGGGCTCATCGTTGTTTCATCCTGGGCTATGGTTTGCCAACTTTGTCATCAAGGGGAGCCAAATCTTTTTCTGGCTCATGTTCACATTTGACATTTTATGAACTGAGTAAAAAAAAAAAAGCAGCATTGGGGAACCAGTGGTGTAGGGATTAAAGTATAGGATGGGAACCTGGGACGTTCCAGAGCATATCTTTCAGGGTGGAAGCCATTTTTCCTTTTTTTTCAGCTTCCTGACTGCCACATATGTTAGCCTGGGAATTTAGGAGGAGGGAGGATTTGGTTGGAGCGGTAGAGTTTAGCCATAACAACATTTTTTCTTCTGGGAACCAAGGGCACTTGCCTGCACCTGGGTGGGAGTGGTTGGAGATTGTCTCCAGTTACGTTTGAACGTTGGATTGGACCATGTGATGAACTTGTGGGTGTGGGGCAAAGGTTGTGAACTTTCAACTGGGTGGGGAAAGCCTGGAAGCTTTCAGATTTGGGTTTCCCCAGATATGCCAACATGACATCTAATAAAGTGGAACTTTGAGGAATTTCAGGTCTTGGAGTTTTATTTGGGTGGTGGTGGGGTGTTTCTTGGAACCCTGACAATATCCTCATTTGTCCATGGAGAACACCATGTTGACCTTGGCCCTCACAAGATTGTTGTGGGGGATAAAATAAGTAGAAAACTAATGAGTTCCCAGAAGAAGGGTGGGCTATAAAAGTATTGCAAATTAATAACAGGTTATGATATTACTGGCTTATTAATAACAGGAGCACCACCACCAAGGGAATGGATGCAGGAAGATAGCTAGCCTCCCCATCTCCAAGTGGATTAGGAGCCTGCATCTTCAGTTCTAAAGATACATCATTGAAAGTTCAGGGGAATCAACGGGATTACCATGCAAATAATTTAAATCAGCAATTGGTTCTCCCCCTTCCTATCATCCTTGCTCTGATTAAGTTCCCAAGTACTCTTGTGTGCACGAAGCTTAGCTTAGCCTACGTCCCAGAAGGAGCGTAGATGGTTTGTACTCTGATTGGGATGACTCATTAGCTAATGGCTATTTTTGTGACCAAGACCTCTTCCAGTGAACCAGGGTTACTGCTCTTTTTCCACACATAACATGAAAAATATCCTTCCACAGAGCCGAGTGAGCAAGAGCCCATCTGCTGGAACTTGGCTCTTGTTCACTTAAGCATTACACATGCCCTTTGGTAAAGCAAACCACCTGTTGCTTGTGCACAATTTAGCCCCAAGCATTCGAAATGTTTCTCAGAGGAGGAAATCCATCCAAACCACTGATGGGGAGTGACAACCTTGGCATTCTTTTCAACTCCATTTGCTGGTGTGCCATTTATTGTTCTCTCCACAAAGGCCTGTGGTCTCTGGTGGAGTTTTTGCCCCCGCTAACAAAAACAGAGGAGGGGGTCTGAATAATGCCAAAAGCAAACAGCTTTTGCATTTCCCCGCTTCTCTCTTTCTCCTTTTCCCCAAGTCACCGTTCTAGAACCTAAGAAAATATATGGGAAATAAAAACAGACTGATGGGAGAATGAATATCCCACACTTTGCAGCATGAGGTAGTGAACCAAGCTGTTAAACTAATCTAACTTGTATTTTGTTTCTGGCCTGGGACCAAAAATTGACTTTTACTTCAATGTTTTATTTTTAGAAATGCAAGCTAATCAGTAAGTAAGTGCCAAATGTCCATTTCAGGCCAGCTCCCTTGAAGATTTTTTCAATGTGGGTTTGGCTACCTTTGTGAGGCCACAGGTGCTGCCTTTGGCGCATACTCTTTGCATGGGAAGAGAATGGAAAGGTATCCCACCTGCAAAAAAGCCTGCAGAGCTGCTTTGCATAAGATAGCTTACTTCTCAGAATGAAAGGGGAGAGGGGGGAACAAAATTAGATGTCCCCAATGATGGCAGAGGGGAAGTCCCTGTTTTGGTTGAATTTAGATGAAAAGTAATCCACACTGAATGTTAAGTTTCTTTAGAAGAGAAGGAGCTACTCCTGGGCAGCCTAATTTAGCACCCATTATACTCTTACAATACTCTATTTGATTGAATTCCTTAGGCTATTGTAATTGCAAATAAATAAATAAGCAAGATAATATAGAATATTAAGGGGTCTTGGAGGTCTTCTAGTCCAAATTCCTGCTCGAGTAGGAGACCCTATACCAGGGGTGTCAAACTCAATTTCATTGAAACCTGCATCAGGGTTATGTTTGACCTTGGGGGGCCAGGGTGGGCGTGGCTAGGTTAGACGAGGCAAGGGTGGGTGTAGCCAGCTTGGCCTCTCTTGTGTCAGGGTGCCTGTGATGGCCCGAGCATTCTGCCATCAAAAACAGGCTCCCGAGCTCTGTTTTCGGCTGCGACAGCTTCCTGCAACCCCTCTGCCAATGAAAACGGAACTCGGGACGGACACCCGTGACCATCTCGACTTCTGTTTTCGGCTGCAATTGCTTCCTGCCAGGAAAACGGCTTCCTGCCAGCTAAAATGGTATTCTGCAACCCTCTACTAGTTGAAATGGAGCTTGGGAGGGTCACCTGTGGCCTTCCCAAGCTCCATTTTCACTGGCAGAAGCACTGTGGGCAGGTCCTGTGCTGTTTCCAGGGTGGCCCTGCGGGTCAGATCTAAGCACCATGTGGGCTGGATCTGGCCCCTGGGCCTTGCGTTTCCCACCCCTGCCATATACTATTTCTGTCTAGTCACTTCTTAAAAGCCTCCACTCATTAACCAGGTAAGCCTGGTGAATTGTTCTCATTGTTAGACATTTCTCCTTAGTTCTAGATGGCTTCTCTCTTGATTAGTTTCCAGCTATTGACACAATCTTGTAAAACAAAACTTCAGCCGCTGATTTTCAGGTATCCCATTAAGCTTCATGTACACTCCAGAGACATTCCTGAAGAAGAAGAAATGGTGGGTGCTGGCAGCCTGGTGCCAGAGGTAAGCTGAGTGGATAAAGAATCTCTTAGAAGGCCAGCCAGATGGGCTGAGAAGCAGAGTCCCCTGCTGGCCATCTGGAAGGCCAGCAGGATTTTCAGATCTTGACTGCAAAAAGCAATAACACTCCCAGAATAGTGCAGAAAACTCCTTATTGCCATCTCACAGTCAGCTGGAATTTTGATGCAAAACTCTGATAATACTAAATTTGTGATTGACCATGATTTGCAGTTTTGAAAAAGTGACCATTTGACTTTTACATTTCCAAAAGTGCTCTCTCTATATTAATGAAGCGTTTATGCCAAGATAACATCCTTCTGAAAGGGGATGGAGTGGCTCAGTGGCTAAGAGGTTGAGCTTGTCAATCAGAAGGTAGGCAGTTCAGCAGTTGGAATCCCTAGCACTGCATAACGGAGTGAGCTCCTGTTACTTGTCCCAGCTTCTGCCAACCTAGCAGTTCAAACACACGTAAAAATGCAAGTAGAAAAATAGGAACCACCTTTGGTGGGAAGGTAACAGAGTTCCGTGCACCTTCGGCATTTAGTCATGCTGGCCACATGACCACGGAGATGTCTTCAGACAGCGCTGGTTCTTCAGCTTTGAAATGGAGATGAGCACTGCCCCCTAGAGTCAGAAACGACTGCTATAGATGTGCAAGGGGAACCGTTACCTTTGCCTAACATCCTTCTGAAGTCTGCTTCAGAATATGTTAAGAATATCATAAATAGAAATGTTCACCATATTACCTAGTTCTAAAATAATTTGTATTTATTATGGAATATATTCCCTGTGCCACTTTACCAAAGCTAATTCCCCTTAATATAAATATTACAAATATGCTATGTCCATGTAAACTACCTACATATACTGCATATCAATATTATAATGTTGGGGCGGAGGAAGTCCCATAAGTTCCAACCATTATAGTAATGACAAGGTTACAATGTCCAAAATATCTCTGCTACTACCATGGAATAATATGCAGTTGCCATATATTTTATTATTTATCTCATATCTTTAGATAATTCTAATAGAAGAATTGAACTGGGGAGCTGTAGGTGAGCTTAGTTGTTTGCTTGCAGACATTTCATTACCCAACTAAATAACACCATCAAAATAGATATGATTTTACCTAGTTTGGTAATGAAACATCTACAAGCAAACACCCAAGCTCGGAGACAACCAAAGATGGCACACTTAAGAAAATTCTCTTCGCAAGCTAGTAACATTCTCAAGATCAAGAAAGAGCAGGCTGGTGCCTCATGCTCTGAAGGGAAATCAAACTAAAAAGAATCATCAGTTTAGAATAGGTGTGTCAAACTCAAAGCCTGTGGGCCAGATCTGGAGCCAGTGAAGGACCGGCCCCTGGTGCCTCTGCCAGCGAAAACAAGCTCCCGGGCTCCATTTTTGGCTGGGACGGTCTCCTGCAACACTTTGCCAGCAAAAACAGAGATAGGCTTTCACTGGCAGAGGGTTGCAGGAGGCCATCCCAGCCAAAAATGGAGATCGGGAGCCTGTTTTCGCTGGCAGAGTTCTTGGGCCACCACAGGCACCACATGTCCATCCTGGCCATGCCCACTCTGCCCCCCACCCCCCGAGGTCAAACATAACCCTGATGGGACCCTCAATGAAATCGAGTTTGAGATGCCTGGTTTAGATGAAGGTAATGAATTAGAACATGTCTTTTTCTTTGGTGCACAGATTCCTATCTTGATCCACACAAGACACTCTATTTACAGATCAAATGTTGTTCCAAATTTCTACCAGTTAAAAGGTACTTTGCTTTTGTGCCGAGTTGGCACAGTGGTTAGAGTGCAGTACTGCAGGCTACTTCAGCTGACTGCTAGCTGCAGTTCAACAGTTGAAATCTCATTGGCTCAAGGTTGACTCAGCCTTCCATCCTTCCGAGGTGGGTGAAATGAAAACCCAGGTTGTTGGGGGCAATAGGATGACTCTGTAAACTTCATAGAGAGGGCTGTAAAAGCACTATGAAGCAGTATATAAGTCTATATGCTATTGCTACTGCTGGAAAGAAAAGAGAAATAGCAGACTGAAAGCTCCAAAGATTCACTGTTATGGACAGCAATATTTTACTTTCTTTTCCTACCTTCCTTTCCCTTGCAGTTCTTTGTCCAAATGGCAATTTTATTAAAATGCTTTTTGGAGCCATTTTAGTACAACAAATATTTTAATGCCAATTCTATGAAGATACTTACTGCACTATTTTGAAAAGGAAGGGATAGTGTAAATCACTTACTAATCAGCAGTAGAACAATTTTAATTAGTATGTAAATGCAATCAAGAAGAGCAATTATTCTTATATTACATCAGGCAAACAGATTGGATTTTTATATCCAACCTAATATTGTGATTAATTTGCTTGAATGTTAACATAATAATTTTAGATCAATCAGTATGTCAGAAATGGTTTACTGATGTTGTTTTTGATCATTTCAGAAGCTGATTTACAACAATTTAGAGGAGTGTTTCTCAACCTTGGAGACCTACGATGTGTGGACTTCAACTATCAGAATTCCCCAGCCAGCTACTCTGGTTGGGGAATTCTGGGAGTTGAAGTCAGCATGTTATAAAGTTGGCAAGGTTGAGAAATACTGATCTAGAGAGACCAGAGTTGGAAACCAGATGGTTTAAAAATTAATCTTGTCCAGTGACCATTTGTGTACTAAAAATGAATAAATGCTTTGATTCAGTTAAAATTTCTGGTTACACTCATGTACCAACAATATCTGCACAGATCCTGGTTTTGAAATTTCATCCCAAACAGTAGCCAAGGTAACCTATTTAATAGCTTCAAAATCACAGCTGCTCAAAAATATACACAAAAACTTCTGGGGAAAAAACCCTCCAGTTTCTTGGCCATTCATAAACTGAGAACATTTATCATCCTCTCAATTACATAGGTTTAGCTAGTATTCCCAGCTCTCTGTAAAATATATTTCCAGAGGGGAAAAATAGAATTTTTAAAAATGATCAGCAGGGGATAATCTACTCAGTCTTCAAAAAAAACTAAAGACTAAAGACTAAAAGCAAGACTAAATAATGGGAGCCACATTGTTATTCTCTGCCACCGAAAGCTTGATCAGGCATTTTTGGTCCTCAAAAGCCTGATAGGGAGTGTCAAATATAGATGCCAAGTTTGATTACAACAAAGGAAATCTCACGAAAAGGAGTCAAAGCAGACTCAAATGTGCAACACAGCATTGTCTCAAAATGGCAAAGCTGATCTGTACAGCAACTCACTGTGCATTTCATTCACTTCTTGAAAAGAGGGATAGGGCATCCTACTCGTGGTATCCTACTGATTTAACAACCGGTTCTCTGAGCACATGCTTTGCGCTGCGCATGTATGCACAATTCAGAAAATACTTACCTTCCAGATTGCTGCTTGGGAAGGAAAACAGCGGAGGCGCTGTTTTCACTCTGCTGCGCAACTCAGCTGCGAAGATAAAGGTAGGTAAAGTGCAGGGGCGGGCAGGCAAGCCCATTTGATTGTGGGAGTGAACAGGTTGATCGTCGGAGCTGCTGTGTAACAGAGTGAGCTCCCGTTACTTGTCCCAGCTTCGCACAACCTAGCAGTTCGAAAGCACATAAAAATGCAAGTAGAAAAATAGGAACTACCTTTCGTGAGAAGGTAACAGCATTCAGGACAGGGGCAGAACCAGTAACTAAAAGTGTGATGTGAAATGAGAACATCTTCTCTGGGTGTTCAAGATGAAGAGGGCCTTATTTTTTTGGGGGGGGGAACCCTCAAGGTATAATAGGTGGTTAGCAGAGCAGGTTTGCAATGCTAAGGTAAGAGAATTCAAGGCTGCCATAGATTATTCAGCCAGCAGCCTTAAGAGGTCCTTATTTTCCTCTCCTTCAGTGAAGAGACCAGGACCTAAAATCTGCTTTTGCTTATTAGTTCTGGAAGGACATTTGAGACAATATTACACGCTTCACATTTTTGGGGTTGGAACGGGAGATCCATCACCAAAGATTTCATAGCAGCAACCATAACATCTGGAGTTACTGTTCTCCTCTATTGATATTCTGAAGGTGCTTGAAGTCAAATTGAATGTACTGGGAGCCTTCACTATCCCCAGCGTGTCTCCAGCTTCTGTGGTACATCAGTGAGACAAGTATAAGAATATTTATTTGCAACACAGTAGTGGGAAGGGAAAACAAATCTCCCCATTGATCTCCAGGCCTTTGGAACATAGTGGCTTCCATCTCAAGGGATCTCCACCCTTCCCAATGTTCTCTGGAAAAGGAGAGGTTAACTATTATCCATCTGTTTTAAATACTATTGATTAAAAGGCGATGAGGAAATAATTGACTTGAAAGGGGTGTATTTGAGCTTGGCCCAAATTAATAGGGCTGTAATAACACCAGCATGTCCAAACACAAGCAACTAGTAACATGCACAGTTCTTTCTTGATGCTACTCGGCAGCTTCGGGGTCTACTCGGCAGCTTCGGGGTCTCTAAACCGGATTGCGCCACTACGGCCCCTCCGGGTCAGCGGCCCCCGGAGGCCTCCTTGGTTTACCGAGGAGCTCCGGGAGATAAAGCGCCGGAGGAGACGCCTAGAGCACCTGTGGAGATCAGACAGGTCCAAATTGAACCGGGCACTTGTAACAGCATGCACCAAGGAGTATACTCGCGCTTTAAGATCGGCAAAAAGAACACACATTGCCTCCTTGGTAGCGTCCGCCGAGTCCCGCCCAGCCGCCCTGTTTAGGATAACCCGCTCCCTCCTAAATAGGAGGGAGACGGGGGACCCCTTACAGGGTAAGGCTGAGGAGTATGTTCAGTTCTTGGCGGACAAAGTTGCCCGGTTTCGAGCGGACCTGGACTCCACTCTTGCAGAGCCAGCTGAGACACAGGGGAAAGACTTGGCAAACCATCTCTGGGTTGAGTTTCAGGAAGTTGCCTCTGGGGATGTGGACAAGGCTATGCGAGCTGTGAGTACCTCCACTTGTGTACTGGACCCGTGTCCCTCCTGGCTGGTTGCCAACAGCAGTGAGGTGACACGAGGCTGGATCCAAGCGGTTGTTGTGGCATCTCTTCGGGAGGGGCACTTCCCCACCGAGCTTAAGGCAGCGGTGGTGAGACCCCTCCTGAAGAAACCGTCTTTGGATCCAGCTGTTCTTAATAACTACCGTCCAGTCTCCAACCTTCCCTATGTGGGGAAGGTTGTTGAGAAAGTGGTGGCCCTCCAGCTTCAGCGTACCTTGGAGGAAGCAAACTATCTTGACCCCTTCCAGTCCGGCTTCAGACCAGGTTACAGCACAGAAACCGCTTTGGTCGCATTGACCGATGATCTCTGGAGAGCTAGGGATGGAGGCTTTGCGTCCATCCTGGTTCTCCTTGACCTCTCAGCGGCTTTCGATACCATCGACCATGGTATCCTTCTGCGACGACTGCGGGAGGTGGGAGTGGGCGGCACTGTCTTGCAGTGGTTCTCCTCCTACCTCTCGGACAGGTCGCAGTCGGTGTTGGTGGGTGGGCAGAGATCGTCCCCGAGGCCCCTAACATATGGGGTGCCACAGGGGTCGGTCTTGTCCCCCCTCCTATTTAACATATACATGAAACCACTGGGCGAGATCATCCGGAGGCACGGGATAAAGTATCATCAATATGCGGACGATACACAATTGTATCTGTCCGCCCCGTGCCAACTCAATGAAGCGGTGGACGTGATGAACCAGGGTCTGGAAGCTGTTAAAGACTGGATGAGAGCAAACAAACTGGTGCTCAACCCAGACAAGACCGAGTGGCTGTTGTGTTTTCCTCCCAATAATTTGACCACCGTACCATCAATCAGGCTGGGGGGACAAAACTTATACCCCTCAGATAGGGTCCGCAACTTGGGAGTCCTCCTGGATCCACAGCTGAGTTTTGATCACCATCTATTGGCTGTGACCAGGGGGGCATTTGCCCAGGTTCGCCTGGTGCGCCAGTTGCGGCCCTACCTGAATCGGGAGGCTCTCACGACAGTCACTCGAGCCCTTGTGATCTCTAAGCTGGAATACTGCAATGTGCTCTACATGGGGCTGCCCTTGAAGAGCACCCGGAGACTTCAGCTAGTACAGAACGCGGCCGCGCGAGTGATTGTGGGCGCATCTCGGTTCGCCCACATAACACCTATCCTCCGCGAGCAGCACTGGCTGCCTGTAGATCTCCGGGTGCAATTCAAGGTCTTACTTACCACCCATAAAGCGCTCCATGGTAGTGGATCTGACTATCTGAGAGACCGCCTCCTGCCAATAATCTCCCTGCGTCCCATCAGATCGCATAGAGCGGGCCTCCTCCGTATTCCATCCGCCAGTCAGTGCCGACTGGCGACCACCCGGAGGAGAGCCTTCTCAGTTGCTGCTCCGACGCTATGGAACAATCTCCCCGTGGAGATTCGTACCCTGACCACAGTCCAGGCCTTCCGTACAGCCCTCAAGATCTGGCTAGCCCGTCAGGCCTGGGGATAAACTCTTCTGCCCCTCCCGAATGCTGAGTGAATGTTGTGTTTTAGTACTTTTTAGTTATTTCACATTTTTTTTTGTATTTTGTCTTTCACTCCCCTTCCCTTACTATTGTAAGCCGCCCTGAGTCCCCTCAGGGAAAAGGGCGGCCTATAAATGCTAAATAAAATCTACAAAAAAAAAATCTACTCTGCGCATCATAGTATTTCAGAAGTTGCAGAATAACAAAGTTGGAGGGACCTTGGAAGTCTTCTAGTCCAACCCCAGTTTGAGCAGGAGATCTATGCCATTCAAAACAAATGACTGTCCCATCTCTTTGTAAAAAAAAAAATACTACAGCAATGGGGCATCCACAACTTTTGGAGTTAAGCTGTCCCCATGGTTAACTGTTCTCACTGATAGGAAATGTCTCCTTAATTCTAGGAGAATCTACAATCTCTCTTTGCTAAGCTTCCATCTCTTACTTCTTGACTTGCCCTCGGGTGCTTTAGAAAACAGATCGACAGACAACTCTTCTCTGTAACAGCCCCTCAAATATTGGGAAACTGCTATCAAGAGGGAAATATGCTACTGTTCCTCTTTGTTAGACTAGTCATTCCCAGTTCTTGAAACCATTCAACATATGTTTAGCCACCAACCCGTTAATCATCTTTGTTACTATTCCTTGAACTCTTATTCCTAGACTCTCAAAGGCTTTTTTGTATTGTGGTTAACAGAAATGGACAAGTGTGGCTTTACAAGCACAGTATAAAGCGGTAGTATCATTTGTTTGTGATCTATCCCTCTGTTGGTGCAGCCTAAAACTGCATTGATTTTTTTTGGCAGCTGCAGCACATTGCTGGCTCATACTTAAGTGGTGGTCCACTTAAACAGGTCTCTCCAACTTTGGCAAGTTTAAGACTTGTGGATTTCAGCTCCCAGAAGTCCTCAGCTTTGCTGCCTGAGGAATTCTGGGAGTTGAAGTCCACAAGTCTCAAAGTTGCCAAGGTTGGAGAGCCCTGTACTAGAACACTTAGATTCTTCTCATTTACTGCTGCTGATATATATGTTGTTCATATGCCTTTTGCTCTTTTATTGTTGTTACGATGTACATACTTTTTGGACAATAGGTTGAGGCACCTTTTATTCTTTGCATCCATAAATATATAGCATATTTCCCAGAAAGTAAGACATGGTCTTATTTTCTTTTGACCCCTGAAATAGGCACTTGGCCTTATTTTTGGGGAGGTCTTATTATTTTTGAGGTGCATGAGTCAAGTGTGGTCACCTCATGGCTGCTGCTGTGTTGAAATGTTTTTGGGGAGGGCTTATTTTCAGGGGAGGGCTTATTTTAGTGCATACACTCAGAAGCCTGGTTGGGCTTATTATCTGGGGAGGTCTTATTTTTGGGGAAACGGGGTAGTCCTTTTGAGGAATATGTGCTCCTTACATCCTAAGAATGTCCCAGATGAAGAATCTATAACATGTACTGGACTCTCCATTAACTTTAGAAACCTGAAGGGAAAGCAGCTAGAAGGGCCTAAAAACCTTTGTTGATAAAGAACAATCTTTTGCTGTATTTCATTGCCTCATTTTCAAGACAGACCTATCTACATATGCTAACATTGCCCTTCTCCAGAGTTCTAAGGCACAACTGGGACAAGTAAGTATTTTAATGCTTTTGCTTTAAAATTTATGATGGAAGTGCTTGAGTGCGGCTTTTCCCTGGCTGCTTCTAGCCATAAAAAAATGACTCTGATGTGTTCTGTTTGTCTGTTTGCTTCATCGACAATATTATTTAGCAACGTAGCCACAGGCAGTATTGATGCATTTGTGTTAATAAAAAAGAAAGAGAACCAATGGAGATATTTTTATAAGATAAAATATAGTACACAATTAAAATTCCACTTCTAAATTTTAAAAAAGCCTGTTTTCCTAATAGAAGGCTTATATTAAATCTATCCTTTCAAAGTAAACCATTCCTGGCCTTCAGGGAATTTAAAATCTACATGTTTTTGAGGCTTATGCAATAATAAAGAACTACTTTGCATATTCCCCAGCAGATGTAGATAAACCATCTATATTAGCAAGCAGCAGGTTCCCTAGTATGTAGATCTCTAAACTGGTGCCAAGATTCAACCATGGCTATTTATTCATTTATTTAAATTCAGGTGCCGTCCAACTCTGGATACTCATAATGAACAAAAAATACAGTTCAAAATAAAACAAGATGAGATCTGGTCACTCCACACAGAAACAAAAACACATCCAACAAGGGTCTCCATCCAACGTAATCAAAGGCCTTGGAGAAAACCCAAGTCCTTAGGGCTCTACAGAACGCCAGCAGGATGGGAGCCACACAGATTTTAGGGGGCTCTCATTCCAGAGGGCAGGCATTGCAACAGATGTGGCAGGCTTTCTGAGTCCCAATACATGGTACTATTGCTTACCTTCAACTGCACCGGAAGTATATTGGCAGCCAAGGTAGTTCATGAAACAAAGGTGTCACACAGGTACAGGTAGTCCTCAATTTACAACCACAATTGAGTCCAAGATTTATGTTGCTAAGTGAGACATTTGTTAAGTGAAGTTTGCCCCGTTTTATGACTTTTGTTGCCACTGTTGTTAAGTGAGTCATAATTGTTACGTTTTAAGTTAATAAGGGACATTGGCTAAGACATTGAGCTTGTCGATCAGAAAGGTCAGCAGTTTGGCGGTTCGAATCCCTAGCGCCGCAAAATGGAGTGGCCTTTCATTACTTGTCCCAGTTCTGCCAACCTAGCAGTTCAAAAGCATGTAAAGTGCGAGTAGAAAAATAGGAACCACCTTTGGTGGGAAGGTAACAATGTTCCGTGTGCCTTAGGCGTTGAGTCATGCCGGCCACATGACCATGGAGACGACTGGCTCTTCGGCTTTGAAACGGAGATGAGCACTGCCCCCTAGAGTTGGGAATGTCTAGCACATATGTGCGAGGAGAACCTTCACCTCTATAGTTCTAAAACCACTGTATTTATTTATTTATTTAATTTATGACCCATCTTTATTATTTTTATAAGCAACTCAAACTGGCAAACCTATCTAAAACTCCTTCTTCCTCCTATCTTCCCCACAATAACAATCCTGTGAGATGAGTTGGGCTAAGAAAGTGTGACTGGCCCAAGGACCTGGCTTTCATTGAACTCATAGTCTCCTGGTTTCTAGGCTGATGCCTTAATCACAGGACCAAACTGGCTCTCCAGTTTGTAGATTATTCCTGCTTCTTAAATTTGTTGGCAACCTGAACAAGGTGGAGAAAGTCCATCTTGTGCTTTCTTGCACACTTTTCCTGGAAAATGGACCTACAGAGGTATAGCTGAGTTCACACAGTTTTCAGAATCTCTAATCTGAAGACATAGATTATTGGAACATCTCTGTAGAATGGCAGAACCTGGAAGCAGAAAGGGGATTAGCCAAGGAGGAGGAGGAACCACAAGAGAACTAAATCTAGTTCCCCTTGAGTGCTGGTTACCATTATCTAACTCTAAGCAGGTACCGACTGTTAGCTGAGAAGATTCCCATCCAATTAAATCAGTTTAATTGAACCATCAGTTTGTTCCTGGTCTTTCGTGCTTGATCATCTCCTTCAGTTCCAAAATATCTGTTATATGAAAGTTGGGCAATGACCCTATTTTCATATTCTTAACGCACTTCTTCCCTTCAAGGTTAGAGCTAGAGCAAGTTGAGGTTTTTTGTATTGCCCATTGTATATGTAGCCTATTTCCGTCTTAAGGCTCTTTTGTGCAGCTTGTTAGAAGATTTAAAAAAATGCATATTATTATTATTGCCAAACCCAAGATTAGATATGGTGTGCAAACAGAAGAAAAAAATTCAAGGGAAATAAATGGATCAGATGCAAGATTATTAAGGGAGAGGGAGGAGGAAGAGAAAGAATAAGAGTTCAGTTGCTGGAGTAGAGGAGGTTGTAGAGCACCGAACTGGGAAAGTTGGTATGTAGGAACACTAATAATTGTCTCTCAACAAAGCTCTGCCTTTGTGAAGACATTTTTGGAGTGTTGTTCCTTGTTAGATAACAATGGACAGATGGGAAATATGAAACATTCTTTAAATTATGTTACATACCAGCCTTTATGTAATGCTTCAACCCAATCCATAATTTCTGGTATCCTAATTCTCTTTGGTCATAATGTAATCCTCAATGCTATCACTAACCTATTGCTTTGTTACTCTCAACGCTACTATTAACCTAATGCTTACCATTTTATTGGAATATAGACTCAGTCTAACAACCTCACAGTCGTATACTTTCCTTTTAATCTGCAAGAGCTGGTAAAGAAAGATGGGAATCGAGAAAGAGATATGATTTAGTCCATCAACCTGATCCCTTGAGACCCCCTCTAATGAGTTAAACCAGAGTCATTAACTATTTACATCTGTCCTGGTACTACAGAAGATGGCAGCCCATGGATGGGAAGCAATGGATGGATGCACATCCGTTACCTTGTTCCCATTAATGTACAAAGTTACCTCAAACAAATAGATTTCATAAAGACAACTCAGCTAATCAGATTCCACATGCATTTGACATTAGTAGTCAAGTCCCCCTGGATAATGGGCCAACAAACGGGTTTAAAAGGTTGCTCATAGCTACAATCAGCATACTTCCTGTAGGATTAAAAGTAGATTTAAAAAATCTGATTGCAGAATATGTTGAACTGCTTCCCTGGGCTTTCCTCAATGTTCCCATGCCTTTTTTCATCTGCTTTCTTTTGGAAAGATCTGGTTATAGTTCTTAGCTAATTTGATACATTTTTTGAGATACAATTTTGAGACCCTTGATATATTTGCCAACTGACTTACAAGAGCTATTGCACTCTGAAAGTATTTAGAAAGCCTGGATACAATTAATATGCTGACAAAATGGCTTGCAGAAAGAAGTTGTAGCTTTTGTTAACTCTTTAATCTAGCAGCCGACTAGAACGCCACAATTCTGCAATAGTACAGAAGGCAGTCACGTCTTTTAGAAAGTCACGATATGTTCGAAAATACTATAGCAATATAGCAATAGCAGTAGACTTATATACCGCTTCATAGGGCTTTCAGCCCTCTCTAAGCGGTTTACAGAGAGTCAGCATATTGCCCCCAACAATCTGGGTCCTCATTTTACCCACCTCGGAAGGATGGAAGGCTGAGTCAACCCTGAGCCGGTGGGATTTGAACCGCTGAACTGCTGATCTAGCAGTAGCTTGCAGTGCTGCATTTAACCACTGCGCCACCTCGGCTCTACACAGGTCCTGGCCTTAGCACACCTCCAGAAAAAAAAAAACTACTTCCAAATAAAGAAAGCATACGTTCAAATCAGATAAACTGATCTGCTTAAGCTGAGTTCAAAATCAATGTGTGCATGAGGGATACTACACAGTACATGAAGGGCAACACAAAGCCTAAACTCTGCATTGCAATCATATTCTGGCCTTAAAGTCCATTGTGGTGTCATGTAGTATGTCTCACTTTAAAAGAACCAGTGTGAAAGAGGTGCCAGTTTGTAAAAAGAATTCTTTGAAGACTTAGCCATCATCTGTGCCACTGATAAAGGATAAAAAAGAAATCTTAAGATTTTATTGGGCCTGGAAGTTAATCCAGGATAGTTTCTTCTAATCTGGCTCAAATATTTTGGAATTGTCCCAAAAGTGCTGTTTCTAAAAGGCAATTGGACTTTCTTGTTTTTGTTTTTTGAAAATGTTTCTCTTCTCACCCAAGAAGCTTCTTCAGTTCTATGTTCAGTTTATTTCATCCAGAGGTTCTAGTAGTAGTAACTTACTGTTTCTTTTGTGTGTGTGTGTGTGTTTGTTTGTTCTGTTTATTTAGTTTTTTTTTAAAGACTACTATAGATTGTTGATTTTTTTTCCTCCAAAGTTTTATTTTAAAGATACTTACTGGGCAAATTAAACATGAAAATCTTGGATTTTCTATTTTTAAGAAGAAATGAATATGCTTCTGCAACAGGAAAATCAATTTTGGCTAGCAGCTGAACTTATCACATATATATTAGTTGAAAATCAAATTCTGCCAGGGATATAGTAATTTTGATTAACAAGCCTTAAAATGTATAGTAAAACAACAAAAGGTCTAGAAGGACATCTTTTTACTATTGATTATTGAATGTTTTAATAACCATACTTGTGTTTGAATTACTGTGTCTAAAGGAACATCCAGATGTTTCAACATAGCTATTTTAAATGTTTGTCTTCATTTTACTTGAAGATTTTAATCAAGTGATGATCCTGTGTTATAGCACAATATTTTCCAATTGAATTAATTCCCTTACATGGAAATCACATATAAACTTACATATTAAATGTTTAGCAAGATATGAGACTTTTAAATCCTTCACCACAAAGACATTTTTTTCTCAGCTCCAAATCAGAGTTCTTCCCAGCTGGATTATTTTTTTAAATATTTTAATCTTTAATTGAATGCACACATATATCTGATAATGCCCCAGTAATGTTATCAGTTATTATACTAAAAATCCTATTTTTCTAAGATGCTTTTAAATACATCATTCAAGGATTTACTTTTTATATGACGGATTAAACAAGATTTTGAATATTATTTTAAAAAATAATGATGTGCACTTAATGGTTGTTTGGAAACTTTACAGCGTTTGTAGTTATATTATTGCAGATACTTTATGAAGAAAATAAACTTCTGAACAGCTTCCAAAGAACATTAGGAAAATAAAGTTAAAGAAATTTAAATAATTTATCCTTACTTCAAACATACATTTTTCTGGGATCAGAGCTAATGCTCAGGCCCGGAAAAAGATACCTTTTAAAAGAAATCTCGTTTACCTACAACAACTCTGAATCATTGTGCTACATGATCTGAAAGAACAGAAATCCTTAATGTGAACTACTAGAGACTTTACAATTAAGATGCATAAGGGAGGGAATATCTATGTATAGATTTAAGCTTCCTTGGCCTAAATCTATAAATCATTATTGGCTCATATTAGCACTCATATATTTATATTTTACCAATTTTTGAATCAACATTTTGAAATGAAAGAGAGAGGACTTCCATATCTGGGTTGTAAAAATGTGAGTCAGCACTAAATTGCAACAAAAAAGCAGAGGACATTTGAGGGGGGGAAGGTTTACATGAATTAACTTCTTTCTGCATATCTTTAACCAATCTTTTCAATTAAGAAAAATTATAAAGCAGGGTAGAATCTCAATTGAATGATATAAATTATAACATACCTGAAGAAGAACAGTTTTGGGGAAAGTAAGCTAGTGGAATAAATGCAACGAATAGGACATATATGAGAAATGTGGGAAAACAATCCTATTCTTTATCTAGCCTTCACTGTTTCCTTTACTTCAAGTCATCCATTCCTGCACTGAGAGTTGGCTAAGGAAGAAGGGAAAAACTTAGCAGTAGGCCTTAAAAATTATTTTAATCCCTCTGTAAGGTAGTAAATTGAAAAAAAAAATCTAATAACTGACTGCTCTTGATTTATTATCTCAGTGTATTCTGAGTACATGCCAATAAGTTAAAAAAGTGTCCTTAGTTGAAAGAAGGAGGGAAAGAACCATTAATGAGTAAAATGAAATATGGAATATTAATTGAATGCAATCATTGTTACTATATTAAAGTATGTTTAAAAAAATATTTGCATACATCTTTTTGATGCATTTGCCTACAAACATGAGAGGCAAAATACTGTGCAGGGCATTGTTTTTCCTATGGGGACACCTTGTGGCCTGTTTCAGTATTGGACGAATTAACAATACAGGTGAAACTCGAAAAATTAGAATATCGTGCAAAAGTTCATTTATTTCAGTAATGTAACTTAAAAGGTGAAACTAATATATCAGATAGACTCATTACATGCAAAGCAAGATAGTTCAAGCCATGACTTGTCATAATTGTGATGATTATGGCTTACAGCTCATGAAAACCCCAAATCCACAATCTCAGAAAATTAGAATATTACATGCAATCAATAAAACAAGGAGTGTACATAGAACAATATCGGACCTCTGAAAAGTATAAGCATGCATATGTACTCAGTACTTGGTTTGGGACCCTTTTGCAGCAATTACTGCCTCAATGCGGTGTGGCATGGAAGCTATCAGCCTGGGGCACTGCTGAGGTGTTATGGAAGACCAGGGTGCTTCAATAGCGGCCTTCAGCTCTTCTGCATTGTTCAGTCTCATGTCTCTCATCTTTCTCTTGGCAATGCCCCATAGATTCTCTATGGGGTTCAGGTCAGGCGAGTTTGCTGGCCAATCAAGCACAATAATCCCACGGTCATTGAACCAGGTTTTGGTCCTTTTGGTAGTGTGGGCAGGTGCCAAGGCCTGCTGGAAAATGAAGTCAGCATCCCCATAAAGCTTGTCTGTGGAAGGAATCATGAAGTGCTCCAAAATCTCCTGGTGGGCGGCTGCGTTGACCCTGGATTTAATGAAGCACAGTGGACCAGCACCAGATGATGACATGGGTCCCCCAATCAAGACTGTGGAAACTTCACTGGACTTCAAGCATCTTGCAGTGTGTGCCTCTCCATTCTTCCTCCATACTCTGGGTCCTTGGTTTCCAAATGAGATGCAAAAGTTGCTCTCATCAGAAAAGAGGACTTTGGACCATTGAGCAACAGACCAGGTCTGTTTTCTTTAGCCCAGGTAAGACGCTTCTGACATTGTTTGTTGTTCAGGAGCGGCTTAACAAGAGGAATGCGACATTTGAAGCCCAGGATCCGTCTGTGTGTGGTGGCTCTTGATGCACTGACTCCAGCCTCAGTCCACTCCTTGTGAAAGTCCCCAACATTTTTGAATGGCCTTTTCCTGACAATCCTCTCCAGGCTGCGGTCATCCTTGCTGCTTGTGTACCTTTTTCTTCCACACTTTTCCCTTCCACATAACTTTCTATTAATGTGCTTTGATACAGCACTTTGGGGACATCCAATTTCTTTTGCAATTACCTTTTGAGGCTTTCCCTCCTTATGGAGGGTGTCAATGATGGTTTTCTGCACAACTGTCAGGTCAGCAGTATTTCCCATGATTGCAATTCCTACTGAACCAGACTGAGAGACCACTGAAAGGCTCAGAAACCTTTTGCAGGTGTTATGGCTTAGAGTGGGACACTTTGAGCCTAGAATATTGCACCTTTTCACAATATTCTAATTTTCTGAGATTGTGGATTTGGGGTTTTCATGAGCTGTAAGCCATAATCATCACAATTATGACACATCATGGCTTGAACTATCTTGCTTTGCATGTAATGAGTTTCTCTCATATATTAGTTTCACCTTTTAAGTTGCATTACTGAAATAAATGAACTTTTGCACGATAATTTTTTGAGTTTCATCTGTTCATGCATGAAAGTGCACTGAACACCTTATTGCCACTTTTGTAAAAAGAAAAAAAACCCAAATACCCCCTTGCAACTACCTATATTGTTAATGCAAAGCATGTTAAATTAGCATAATTAATGTTCTCATTTATATTATTGTCTATAGAATTGTGACAGGTTTATCACAAGGAGAAATATCCTTCTATGAACTAAATAGAAAAGTTGGTTACTTAGAAAAACACATTTTTCTTAAAAATAAAGCAGCTAATTAGCAGACACTAATTGTACTAAAAAGCTTATCGAAAATTACAAAGAAAGACTCTGGAAAAGACTATTAATAATTTCTTCCTAGAATGCATTTATTTCATTACAAGCTTTGGCCTACATTTAAAGTCTATCTATAGCAGAGTTTTAAATTATATAAGTGATTTTAAATATCTGCACATTTTTTTAAAAATTGCAAGTAAAATATGAAGAAACAATACCTTTAGCTCAAACAATAAAAACTCTGATTCAGCTTATGGAATATAGGTAGCTTTCCCCAAGTTGATTCTCTTGAGATGTGAGGGATTTAAATTAGCCTAATTCTGAAACAGCATGAAAATTGGAGAAATTGAAATCCAACACATTTGGAAGGACCAACCTCAAATCTGGGCAAAATGTTCCAAACACCATTTAGCCACTGTTTGTCCTTAAACCAATAGTCCATCACTCAATGGTTCACATGTTGGACGCATTACACTTTCTAAACCATGGTTCACTGATCAATGCACAACTGACTAGGTTCACACACTTTAGCAATAAACCACAATTTATAGAGCACGGAAGTCAAAACCAAGCAAAGCTGTTATGGCTTAGCAGAATACGAGCCAATCTTTCCTATTGTAACAAATTGTTGCTACACAGAAAAAAGGAGAGGGCCATATAAATCACTACAAACGCTTGGGAAAAAAACATAAGCAAATTTGTTTTTTTTATGCTCAAAGCTTGGAAGCTTACTTATCTTGTTTTTTTTTTAAATAATAATAATAATAATTTGAACTTTTTACAAAAAGTGCTAGCTATTTAAACAAAATTTCTGCTATTTAAATAATAAAATATTGAATAGAATCTTAAAATAGAGAACAAGATACATCTGTTTCATGTACTGTCTTAACATACATTTGTGCTGTCAATGAAAAAAACATGTCCTTACAGAATTATACTAAAAAATAGCTGAACATAGTTTGAAAAAGTGGCTCTTTCATCAAAGGAAGATCAAGGCCAAAAAAGTTAAATCCATCAAAATGAATGTAAATATTTAAAACCAAGAGTCCATGCATATGTGTTGTTATCCATCTTCATATAAAATAAAGCTTATGATTCAAGTAAGACTTAAATTCCCAACATCATAGAAGGGTTTCTTTCATTCTTTTTGAGGGTTAAAATGCAACAGTGCCACTACTATGTATTTTCCATTATGGTTTGATGCAAATCTTCAGGCACACATGCATGTTATTAGTAATTCTACTACATCTTAAACAAAAGCTCAAATATTATTTAAGATCTGAATTCAACAATTTGAAATCACATAAGGAATTCAACCGTGTCTATGCCAAGTAACAGAGCCATCCTGGGAGGGAAGGGGAAAACTTCACAATTTATCTTCACGTGAGAATTCAAATACAACACATATAGAAACAGACACAGACACTAATCTTCTGTTGTAAGAATGTTTATTGCCTTTAAAACATTCTAATATGCTGACTGGTGAATTGGACTTCTCATTACCATCAAAAAGTACGCCTTTGAAGCAGAAGTGGTATTCAGCCAGTTCTGAGAGGTCCTGGAGAACCGGTAGTGGAAATTTTTAGTAGTTTGGAGAACCGTCAAATAGGCTGGTCCCATCCCCATTGCTTCCCAGCCTCTCTTCTTTTGTTGCCTTGAACAGGAGAACGGAGCTGGAAAGCAGGTTAGTGGGGTGGGGAGGGAATCAGGATTTTGCAGGAACCTTCCCCCAGGAGTAGGGAGGAAGGGGATTTTGCAGTATCCTTCCTCTGCTACGCCCACAAAGCCATGCCACACCCACAAAGCTACGCCCACAGAACCTGTAGTAAATTTTTTTGAATCCCATCACTGTTTTGAAGCAAAGCAATGCAATTCCACCTTCCAATCATGAAAAATGGCACAGCTTGAAAGAGAAACCAAATTACCTTCTCTTGAACATTGTGAAGCCTTTCAGAGTACAAGATAACTATATAAGTATAATTTGCTCAGAAGAGCCAAGGCTAAAATGGGTAGCCCAATCCTTCATCCAGTTAGCAGTCCATAGCCTTATTAATTTTGATTTCATTCAATGTCGTGTCAGATTCAGACAAAGCATGGAAAGTAATATTGTACCATCGTGCTATTTTCGGGTACAACTCTCTTACATGGAGTCCATAATCCACTGCCAGCTCCAGCAATATATTCAAAAGGATATTATTTAAAGTGTCAAAGCTAGCAGTTTCAGGCAATTTGTTTAAACATACAGTGAATGCCAGTTGCTTTTAAAGCAACTTTTAAACGTATGTATACATTTTCAGAAATTTTATATCCCCCTGAATAATGGAAATGGGTACTTGAATCAACCACGAACACAGGTTTTTAAAGCCTGTTTCGTGTTACATATAAACAAAGGTGGCATTCGTTTTTGGAAGGCTTGAGTCTAAATGAGGAAAACTGTGTGTGTTTACTGCACATTTTCTTTAGTACCCCTTAAATGTTACATTGAAGTTCAAGGCAAATTAAACTTCAACACTAAGCCTAGCAAATCTGTACTGTAATGAATCTGGATTTCTCAACAGTACAAGCCCCTTCTTGTCTGCCGGCTGATCAATCAACATTTGCAGCAAACCTGTCAGACTTACAAAGCCAAGAGCTTCACCACAGCCAGAGGCCAGTGAGAAGTCCCCTTGAGTAACAAAGCCTAAGAGAACTCTGGAGCAGTGAGATACAACATCTGGTAGAGGGTGAGGCCACAACCCCAAAACTAGGTCTTCCTGTATATCTGCCATTACATCCATGGGTTTTAAGGCACTGTTTTCTGTTACCTTCCCATCATTCCCTTTCTTTCTTCTTCCCTTTCGCTTCGGGAGCTTGTTTTTAAATTGGTCCTTGTGCTTAGGTTCCTGAGGACCACAAAAATGCTGGTCTTTGTCGAGCTGAAGCAAGTCCTCCTTTTCTGGAATGCAAATCATTGTGTGCAATTCAGGATTTCCTTTTCTGAGAAGGGACAAGCTCACCCATACTAGGGCCCTGGGATAATGCTGATTAATACACATTAGAGTATCTTCAGCCAGTTCTTTCTCATTCATCTTGGAAGCACGATGCTGTCGGTACTGCCTTTTGCCAGATGTAGGATGACACCAAAATGATATTTGCCTTAATAATTTTCTGGTCCTGTTGAAAGGATACAATTTATATATATATAAATTTAATATATATATAAAAGTAAAATACCACTCACGCATCATCATGAAATCTCCAGAACTGTAAAGCCTACAAATTTGAAATTTGGCACATATGTTCCTCTTGGTTTCTAGGTGCTCGCTAAGGAAGGATTTTTCAAAATGACCATCAGATCATTAGTATTTCTTATATTATTATTAACAAACTCTGATGCTAAGGAGTTAGACCTTCTACTCCCCCTCCCCACCTCTGTTCTAACTGCCACTTGGGTGTGGGCATGGCCAGCACATGACTCATCTGGCCTATGGGCTGCGAGTTTAAACATTATACTCCCGCTCCCCACCTGAAAAACGCTCTGATGGCTAAGGAGTTAGACTGAGTGAGAGAAGGGGATAAGATAGTAGAGGCCTCTGTGGGGCAAGCCTGAGTGAGAGAAGGGGGATAAGAGAGGAGAGGATTTTGTGGGGCAAGCCTGAAGGAGAGAAAGGGAGAAAAGAGGCTTCTATGGGGCAAGCCTGAGGGAGAGAAGGGGAGAAGAAAGGCCGATTGTAACCACTCATTAATTTTCAACCTGTAAGTATCAATTTTTCAAGCCTGAACACATAGTTTCATAGCGGAGCACGGGTATCCAGCTAGTAGATTATATTTTTCTAGTTTATAAAAAAAGTAAAACATTAAAAACTTTGGAATGGAATGCTCTCAGTTCAGACTCTAACCAACTACTCAGTCATGTTTTTCTAGAATAATTTATTCCACATTTCCACCTTCTCATTTCATTTTATTTTTCTTCTTCCTAGACATACAAATACATGTACTCTCATGTATAGCATTTATACCCAAATATATTAAATTATTTAAAACCTTGTGGGAGATTGAGTGGCACATAAACTGCACTTACACTGCAATAAAATGTAAAGTATTTTTCCTTTTCTGGAAAACCTAGGTGCTCTCTACTCCATTAACAATTCTTTCTTTAATGATGCCAGTTTGCTTACAAAATAATAAGTAAAATAAAAGGATGAGCACTCAAGATCATTCAATTCATTGTATGAGACAGTCATAAGAGCTGTGGGGATGCAGTGGTTAGAATGCAATATTGCAGGCAAACTCTGCCCACCTACCAAGAGTTTGTTCAAAGTTGACTCAGCCTTCCTTACTTCCAAGGTTGGTAAAATGCGGACCCAGATTGTTGGGGGCAATATGTTGGCATTGTAAACTGCTCAGAGAGTGCTGTGGTGTAAAGCACTATGAAGCAGTATATTGCTATTCATAAGATTGTTACAACATTTCTTCTGAACTTTCTAAGTTTTGCATATGTATGGACTATATTTACTTTGACTTCATGGAACAGATTTCTTCAAAGTTTAAAATTGATTTCATTGATTTTTTTTTTAACTTGCTGAAACCAATGTTAACTAAACCAAGACACATGAATTAATTTAATTGTCTGGTTTCATATAGGACCAGGGAGAGAGGTTTCACCTCAGGCACAGAAGATCACTAGAAGATTTTGGGCCAATTACTCTTAGTCCAATTACCTCATAAGATGGTTGTTGTGTGCAAAATGAGGAAAATACGCTATGTACCATCTTGAATTCTTGAAGAAAACATAAAATATAACTACTACTGTATTATTATGATTGGTTGTACAGTCAACCAGATGTTTAGACTGGATTTGGCATTATTACCCACCTATCAAGTCCTTCCCAAGGACCTAGGATAGGCAGATGTTCCGGTTTGATGGTGTTAAAGGTATTATTGCAGGATTATTATTTCTAATTATTATTAACAGATCAACATATAGCCTGGGTCCACACAATATGCTGGGCAAAAATATCCTTAATTTCTGGATCAATGTGTAGAGTGACTCCTTTGTGATGTTGGTCCCTTCCTCCATCAACCTCCAGCTGCACCACCCTAAGGGGCTTGGAGGTGACAAATGTGGGAAAGTCAGGGCTTTGTGTGACCTGCATATTGTTTTCCTCTGTACTATACTAGCATACATGCATACATGGTAAAATGTACTATACTCTGTACTATACTAACATACATGGTAAATGACAAAATAATATTATATGCTTTTTGCACAAATGAAGTTCACATTTCTAATTATGTGTTTGAATTAGTAAAGTGAATGGGTGAAAGTTTGGCATGCTCAACCTTTAAAACATCTAAGGAGTAGCAAAGAGTATGTAGTTTTTTCTGCTGACATCCCACCCTAAAGTAATTCTTTATGTGAGTAAGGAATGGCAGGGAGATGCAGAAACTCAACAATTGTACTGTATTGACAACATTTAAAACCAATTCCTGTAATTCAAACAACTGAAGAAAAATTAATAAGCAGAAAGCTCTATCTTGGCTAAAGTGAAAATTCTATATCCTGAAGATGATGATTTGCTCTATGTCTAGTTTTTCTTTCAAGACAAATGCATTGCAGGGATTTACATTGCTTGTAAGTTAATTATCCAAGAGTGATTGACAAGACATACATTTATTTTACATACCTGAGAATACAGAAGGCCTGACTTGAAATGACCTCATCTGTTTTGCATGGATCTATTGCCTTTTCCTCATTTTCTATCTGCATAATTTGGCAGCATGTATCTATTTGCTGGTCTGCTTTGCTTGTTGGAGCATCGACCACACTTGTTGTAGAGCTGGGACCACCAAGGACATGTTCTTCAGAGACACAGTCTTCCCTCTCCAAAGCTGATAACTGTGTGGATTCCATATTGACTTTGTATCTAGTCTCCCAATTCTGTGTGAGTTTATCCCATGGACAGAGGAATGGAGCCAAGGTCCCGTGTTTAATATAATTGGCTCTTTTTGCAGGAGGTCGCCTATGATAAAAAAAATTGTCAGAGTATGTTCAAAGACTGGAATACACATAGCAACAGGTCAGCCAATGGAGACTGGTGGAATAGACATGGCAATAGATCAGCCAATGGGGACTGTTGGAATACTGAAAAGTAGTATTTGTTTGTATAGGGCCATAAGAGATAGTTTTGGAGTCTGGGTTGGCTTAGACTTGCTGAACTGTATATAAGAGTTGGTTTGGCCTCTGTACAATATAGGTCTCTGTATCTCTCTACTCTGTAATGACTTGCTTCTATGAATATTGCTTCTGTGTTCCTGATATTGTATGCTGAATTCTACTCTTTGGTATTGTATATAAAGAAGCTTCTTATATATAATCGAATCCTGCTGAAGTTAATTTACTTGTATGCTAGAAAAGCCCATAATATAATATGAAATTATCTGTTCCTACAAAAATGTTATTTTTAAAATTGTTTCCTCTTCAGTTACATACTGAGCTGCAAGGTTCAAGTTTGCATGTATAACGGATCATAAAAAATAATTTTTCATTTCCATGCAGCTACCTGATAAAATCAGAAGCTTTATTAACACTGGACGTTTTTCAACATATCTTAGTTCTGTGATGAATGATGAGACTTCATTATCCCATCACTGGCTTTCATGTTAAGATACTTCCAAGTATGCCAGAATAAATTCACTCCTTACTACTATGGTTCATTCAAATCATCTCTGATCCCAACAGCTGCTGAATCTAGATGTCTTGGCACACTAATTCTATGGCTCTATTATAAAAAATACAGTGGCTACTTTGCACCCTCAAATAAATTCTGCAAATATAAAAGGAATTATGTCTGCATCATATGGTACCCAACAGACTACTTCTAAAAATCCCCAAATAGCTTCAAGGGTGGGCTTCCATGCACTCACAGACTAGGAAAAATTGAATTGCAGCTACTTATTGCAAATGAGTGCATTTGAGAGACTTATTTCCAAATAAATGTAATCATGATACCATTCTATAATATGCCTGTCTACATTTATTTTATCTTTATCCCCTTTGGGGATCTTTATTTGGAAAGGAAAAAAGTATAAACATCACCATCATTCCTCCAGTGCACACGAAGTAATAAAATGCTACTGCATATCGCAGGACCGGATTTGTTGATTGCAACACCTCAGTGAGATGTTTACCTTTTAAACTTTTCAAGGAGACTCTCCTCTAGTTCTTTTGCAAACTGGCTACCAGCAGGACAGTCTGGATAATCATGAGGAACATGGGGCGTCCCCTTATACAGGGAGTGCTTCAAAGCTTCTTGTAATCCACCAACTCTTGCACCTTGATATATCTACAAGGCAAGACAATGACATGATCTTGGATGCTCGTCAGATAAAAGTTATTCTCATTCAGTTTACTGTGTTTTTTGGAGTATAAGATGCACCAAGGTTTTGAAGAGGCAAATTTTTTAAAAAAAGTTTTTGCACTCTGCAAACCTCCCCAAAACAGCCTGTTTTTCTTCCAAAAAAAGGCTTGAATAGCCTTTAGGGGGCTTGCAGAGTGCTCGGGGGGGGGGGGAGCAAAAAACAGCCCATTTTACAGGAAAACGGGCCCGTTTTTTGTCAAAATAATTGCATTCATAACTTTTAGGAAGCTTATAGAGTACTCCTGGGAGCTGGGGAGGTCAAAATTGAGCAAAAAAACAACCCGTTTTTCACTCATTTCTGCCTTCCCCAGCCCCCAGGAGCTCTCTGAAAGCCTTCTACAGGCTCTGCACGGCCATTTTGAGATTTGAGATTTGAGAAGTTTATTTATATGCCGCCCTTTTCCCTGGGGGGACTCAGGGCGGCTTACAACTAAAAAAAAAAGGGGGGGGAAACAAACATTTAACACGTAGGACAATACGTCATTAAAAAACACAGCAATCATACCATTCGGGTGGGTTACAGTCTTTAGCCCCAGGCCTGACGGGATAGCCAGATTTTGAGGGCTGTGCGGAAGGTCTGGAGGGTGGTGAGGGTACGAATCTCCACGGTGAGATCGTTCCATAGGGTCGGAGCTGCCACCGAGAAGGCGGCATTTTGGTGAAGGGGCGGGGTTTTGGGAGGCAAAAATGCTGTATTCAGTATATAAGACGCACCCAGATTTTCAGCCTTTGAGGGAAAAAGGTGCATCTTCTACTCCAAAAAATACAGTATATAGCATCAACAAAATACTTTCCCTTTTGGTTTTCTTACCTATGTTCCATGGGCGAAGGTTAAAAAATGTGGTGAAAAACTATTTTTCACATGTTCAGTTTACTTACATTCTTGAGTACAATTGTTTACATTTAAAATGCTGTATTTAAATTAAAAACAGTTATTCTAGATTTATATCTGTTGCTACGTTGGAGTTGTATTTTTGCACTTTTAGGTTTTCTCCACGAACTTAACACTATAATATCTATATGCAAGCATGGGTGAGATAAAGAAATACAAGAGCTCTTTTGTATCTTATGGGAAAAATCACATTTATTACTAACGAATTTGCAAATATGGATATCCAGAGGAATAGCTTGCCATTAAATATTTGCATTGTGTATATGCCATATATTATAAAAATAACTTTTGAATTCCCTCATAATTTAAAGAGAAAATAGAATTTGAATGTAAAGAATTTTTACAAGACATCTGTAATTTAAAGTTACCCTATATTTTTCTTTGGAAAAAGGAGCACAACATGATTCAAGAAAATAAATACATGCATGAATGCATGTATGCATATTAGACTGTACTTCCTTTTGTTTTCACAACAAAATTGGATATAACTTACAGTTATATATAAAAGTATATATGAACTTTCAGTGGAAAATGTAAGGCAAACTCTTCTTGGGGCACCAAGCATGAGGTTATATAATACATAATTTAGGTTAATTTCTCCTTATTTCACTTTGAGACATTACTTACAAAAGGCAGCCAGAAGGCCATGCCCCAACCTTTGGGGAGATAAATATCCCAGCCACTTCCCCATCCCAATCGATCATCCCCAAGCATTTTTCCAGGCTGTTGAACCAGAAGTATAGGAATCTTGGATTCTCCCAGGCCCAAATCAAGATGCGATCCTGGTACCAAAAGTTTACTTCTCAGATGATTCAAATCCTGAGACAAAAAGGAGAACAAAGTGCTGTGAAGTCTGGATTCAAAGGCATTTCAAGAATAAGTCAGATCTTGTTATGGTGAGCTGTGTATCAGGAGCCACTACCAGGCCACAGGAACCAGGCCTCTGAAGTGGCAGATAAGCACACAAATCTTCATTTGCCTCTGGCCTCCATGCAATTTCTTAAGAGATACTTAATATCATAGATATCCCTCTGAGATGCTCAAGTTAAAGCAAAGCCAATTTCAGAAGTTGGGGCACAAAAATAAAGCAGAACTGTATTTTCTGGGAACCAATATTGATCAGCAGCTACATTGTATGAAAATAAAATCAGCAGGTTTTTATTGTAACATTTGCATGTGGCTAAATGTTTTTTTAGGCACTTACAAATGTTTTTTAGGCTGGTTTGGCTGGAGCAGCCTTCCCCAACCTTCTTGTGATATGTTGAGAACTGCAACTCCCAGAATTATACAGTGTAGTTAATACAGATAGTCCTCAACTTACAACCTTTCATTTAGTGACCGTTCAAAGTTACAATGACAAAGAAAAAAGTGACTTATGAACATTTGGCACGCTTAAGCCATTGCAGCATCTCATGATCACATCATCAAAATTCAAACACTTGGCAACTGATTCCTATTTATGACGGTTGCAGTGTCCCTGGGTCATGTGATCACCATTTGTGACCATCTGACAAGCAAAATCAATGGGGAAGCCAAATTCACTTAACAAGCGTGATACTAACTTAATAACTGCAGTGATTCATTTGACAACAGTGTCAAGAAACGCCCTATAATGGGGAAAATCATTCAACAAATGTCTCACTTAAGAACAGAAATGTTGGGGTCAATTGTGGTCAAAGGCTGAAGACTATCTGTAAGAGGGCTGCAAAATATAAATGAGAGAGAAAGGGAACAAAATACTGCAAATATATGTTGGAATGTAGTTGCCATCCATGGCAGTCCTCCAGCGAACATAACTGTCCTTTGTGGTATGTAATTTTCATGTTAACATAAACATAGATGGGGAGAACATGAGATGTTGTAGCTCAGCAGGTAGGGATCTGGTTATCTGTACTGCCTAGATGTCATATATATATATATATATATATATATATATATATATATATATATATATATATATATATATATATATATATATATATATATATATATATATATATACATACACACACATACATACATACATACATACATACATACATACATATATTATTTGAGTCCGCAGAGGCAAGACAGAAGGAATGCAATTTTTGTTTGTTTGAATGAGCAGAAATAGTTCATGTTATGGAGGTTAACCAACTGATCAGAGGAGCAGCATCACTCTTGAAAGGACATCATCCTATAGGTTAGTCAACATCCTCCGCTACATGTAAAATACATCAAAATCTTTTGATTTATAAGCATATTACTAGACATTGCAAGTCTCAATCAGTATTTAATGTTGTGGAAGATACAAAAGACCCACAGAAAGTGGGACAACATGCAAATTGAACCAAGCCATGTCACGCATGAATGGCATTAAAAGAACTTTGGTGTGTTTCCCACCTAAAAATAGACTCACACAGGATTTTAGGAGCTAAAAAAATTTCAAGTTCATTCACCCAAGGAAATCTGGTGAGATTCTTAGTGTAATTTTTTTCAATCTAAGTTCAATGATCTATTACAGCAACACCCCTGGACATAAATGCAAACAGCCTAGGAAAAAAATTCAGCTTATAATTTTTTTGCATAAACATATGAGATTTAGGAATGGGGTTTGTTAATATAGCAAAAACTACCTGTTCTGACATTTTATGGTCTGTGACACTCTTACGAACATTGGAGTCCCAAAGAAAGCTCTGAGCACATTCTTCAGATACACCTTCTAACATCAGTTGCTTAACTTTATCTTCTAAAAGAAAAAAAGAAAAAAGAAGATCTTGTCATGGTAGAAAGGCTACCATTATATTGTACAAGTAGAAAAGTATTTAAATTAGTAGCTGGGAGAAATAATTCTAATATATGTATTTCTACTACAGTCCTCATTAATATATTCCTCATTAATTCCACAAAATCTTTACAGGATTCTGTAGAACTAACATCTTAATTACCGTGCACTCTAAAGTTAGAATAAATTCTACATAACACTTTCAATTGCAGCTATAAAATGGGAAATTGTGACTTCAGTTTTAGCCCTATCCAGTAAAGTACTGCCTCTTTGCCCTTTAACATTTAAGATATGAAGGCTATATGCATTTTTCCTAATTGCATAGTCAAATTGATACTCTGTCATTAAGAGGATTTTTAACACTTCAACTACGATTTACAGATGCTCAGAAGTTGTGTACAAAATCCAATGTTGCCTACATTCTTTAGAGTAGAACAATGGTTCTTTTTTTTTTGTAAAAGTTTTTATTTTTAGACAGACAAAGTCAAACAAAATATAAAACATTAAACCCTCTTCAATTACATACAGCATATTGTTTGGTTACAAGGCTTTTGTGCATCCTTTCCATAGTCTCCACTTTCAGTTGTATATAAAATCACAGATTATCCATCTAATATCTATGTATACATTATTATCATTATACATCATTTGTTTAGCTATAACTATTATTCCTTCATTTTGAACAAAATGGTCTAGGTATTGGATTCATTTATGTTATAACTTTTCATTACATCATCCTGAATCTAGTCAATAATAATGTACCTTTGTAATACATTCTATATCATTCTATTGTTCTTATATTATGAAAATTCTCCAACAACTTTCATTTCCATGTTTTTTTTTTAATCTAACCACTGATAAAATAGAACAATGGTTCTAAAGCTGTTTGGCCAATTTAGCAATAGCATTTAGGCTTATATAAAAATTCCCCATGGTGTTTTATAGCACTGCTTGGGTGATTTACAAGGCAGAAGTATTGCCCCAACATATTGCCCCCAACAATCCAGGTCATTTTACCAACATCAGAAGGATGGAAGGCTGAGTCAACCTTGAGTCCCATTAGGGCTGAACTTCAGGTTGTGGACAGAGTTTGCCTGCCATACTCCACTTTACCCACTGCACCACCATGGCTTTCAATTACCCCTTTTTCCAGTCTAGAATAAATAGATTGTCTCACTAACCCATAAACAGACTCCAAACTGGATCTTCTACTCACAATCAATCAATTACAAATGGCTCCATTATCCAATGATATGCCCAAATTATCTTCTTAGGGGAAATTCATCTCGGGTTAAGAACCATTGCATTAGAGAAATATGTGCATTTAAGACTTTCTTTTTCTCACCTTAATTCTTCTATTATAAACCACAGATTTAATGGTTGCCTGCTAGTATATTCTAGTTATACATTCTTCAAAAACAGAATATAGATTAAATTTTTAAATGCATCCAGGCTGAGTCACACCAGTCTTGCAAAAAACCTGATGCATCCATAATTGCCTCATACTAAGATAAGATACAGACTTTCTGACATTAAATATGCAACAGTCCCCAGTGCATTTAGAGACTAGGTAATTAGACCAGGTGCAAGGAAGCCTCCAGAGGGCGAAAAATGGCCTTAAAAGGCCAAAATCAGCTGGCCAGCACACGCCTGCACGCTGGAACTGACAGGGCAACGTCTCACATGCCCTAACAAATGGCTCCGTGCCACCTGCAGCATAGGTTCGCAATCACAGTTCTAGATCAATCAGGGTCAGACTTCAGACAAATGGATAAAACCCACTTTATTGGGCAACACTGAAAGTTAGAAAGTAAGGTTTCATAAGGCAAGCTGCATCTGGCCAGTGCTGCTGGAAGTAATAGAGAGGTTTGCTGTAGAAAAATCAAGTATTCAGCCTTGTTTTTTCAGGGTTGAAGGATACCAGATGAGGGAGCTAAGAAAGCTTCTGGGCAAAAAGATGGAGAGTGAGTGAAATGCCAGATGACTGGAGGAGAGCAAATGTTGTCCCTATCTTAAAAAATAGAAAACATCTGAAAAGCCACAGACCAATCAATCTGACAATATATCTCAGCAAATTCTAAGCCAATAAAGGAATCAATCAGCACATAGTTTTTAATAAAAATATGCCTGAATCATCAAAAACAAGTCTTGTTGCACCTGTTTCATTTTTGGTTTAGGTGGGTTTTTCAGTAGACTGTGAGGATGCTGTAACACCTTAATTTCAGCAAATCATTTCACAAAATCCTGCACAAAATTAGCATGAGCAAACTAGTTCGATATGGGCTTGGATGCATGACATTTAAAGAGATACACAGAAGAGTAAAAAATCAGGCTCAAGAAGAGCTCAGTGCAATGTGTCTCTGAGTCAGGTTCCTGTATTTTTATTAATGATTTTAGAGAGGGAGATGGCCAAAATGCCTACCAGAATTAGAGGTGCCACAAAATAAAGTGGGGCAGCTAATACCAAAAGGAACAAATAAAATTTAAAACAATCTTGCTGCTTGGAGAAACAGACTGAAATACAGGTATCTTACAACCTTACACTAAATAACCGGTCACTAATTACGAGGTTACGACCTACCTGAAAAGGGGGACTTGCAACTTGGATCCGAATTTCCGATGGCTGGAGTTATACCCATGGTCATTTGACAAATATGTCAACACAGCCACATGTAAAGTTGTTTAGTGTTCCATGGTCATGCAACCATGTTTTACAACAGTTTTGCCAAAAATTGTCACTTTCAATTTTTGGCAAAACCATACCATAGCAAACCATGCGTTTGTTTAATGACCATCACAAGAACACTCATAAAATGATTGTTACAACCCCATTTCGGTTGTAACTTGAGGACTACTGTAATGGATGATGGAGCCAAACACCAAGTCTTTACTTAGGAAAGAGAAATCAAATGCACAAGTCTAGGACTCAGAATGCTTGGCTTGAGAAAGTCACTTGTGAAAAAGAATTTGGAATAGTGGTTAAGATGATTGAATAACAAAATAAGTTGCAAAAAGAGCAAATTCTAATGTAGGCCGCAGTAATAGAAGTACAATTTCCAATTCTTGAAAGTGAGATTCATAATTTATTCGGCATTGATTAGAACCCACCTCAAGTACTGTGTCCAGTTCTGGGCACCACACTTTAAAAAAGATTCAGACAAACTGGAATAGATTGAAAGAATGGTAATTCAGATGATTTGGAGACTAGAAATGAAGTGCTCTAAATAAAAGATTGAAGGAACCAGGAATAAGAAAACTGAAGAGGGCTTTGCTAAAAAAATTTAATACCCCAAAAGCTATCATGAAGATGCTAAGGCCTGTTGTATTATCATTTTACAGGAAATAAAATGGAATAATAGTTTAAGATCAACCAAGTTGGTTAACACAGGGCCTGCTGCAGCCTCAAATCACACAGCTAATATGTGGCAGCAAAAGGCAAGATTTCCCTGGTGCTTTTGTCTTGAATAATAATTGGGCAATTAAGCCACTCCAATTTACACTATATGCTAAAACTTCCTTCCACCCAGACCAGTGGTGGGTTCTGGATCCCATTGCAACCGGTACGGTTGCAACGGAGCTCGGCATCCTCCACATGAAGGCACGGTGTGCATTTTATCTTCCAGCGACACCTCCGCTATCGTCTGCAATGCTTCAGCTGCTCAGCAGAGCGTTGCGCAGGTGTTGTACGTGCCATGCATGTGAGCGGAAGTGCCGAAGGGTTTAAATACAGGTAAGGAGTGCGGGCAGGCGGGTGGATCCTCCGGAGCACCATACAGGAATGGTACTTGGTGGTCCGGGCAGGCTCCGGTATGCCTGTACCGCGGTGTACCGCCTGCAACCCACCACTGACACAGACTCAAAATGCACCATTAGAATTTGACCGTGCTAATAGTCTGATTTGGGAGAATTTTTTAAAAGAGTAGAAATGGTAGTTGTTTGCCTTCCAGGGGGGTTCCACTCCTTCTCAACCCCCTAAAAACAGGTGAAAATGTTCTGCCCTTCTAGTTGGATGGGGGAACAAAGTGCAGGTTCCAAGTCTAAAAAGTTCACCCCGGCCTGGGCCTCCTGATCGACCTTGTAGATAGAGAAGGCCTCGCGCACGTAGCGGCGCGCACGTAGCGGCGCGCACGTAGCGGCCTCGCGCACGTAGCGGCCTCGCGCACGTAGTGGCCTCACGCACATAGCGGCCTCGCGCACGTAGCGGCCTCGCGCACGTAAAAATGGCCGCCGGACCTCAAAAGTTGTTGGCGCGGCAGAAAAAGGTCGAAATCATGCTTAGAGGCTCTGCCGGATCTCGGGCAAACGAGCCTGCAACACTGGGGCCCCCGCGGCACACAGGCCCCACCCCCAAGTTGCCCGATCGCACTGATGGCCTCAGGCAGCCGCCCGAATCAAGCAGTTGCTCCACAGGTGGCTCGCGCGCATGCACCTTGTGGCGCCGACGCCACTCTCTCTCGCCGATCGGTTTGTAACAGGAAAACTGCCTCATTCACTGTATCAGGAGCACGGCACCCCTGCAGCCCCGGGTATAGGACTAGGGCTCCGAACCCACAGGGGGGAGGATGGACGCCCCACAGGGCCCTTCCCGACCGCCAGAGGCAGAAGGACTGTCCCTTAGAGTCACAGCTACAATTTAGAATTTAGGAACTTTTAAAGTGCCCAATTTACTAGCCAAATACTAGACCAGATTGAATAATTAAACTTTCCTACCTAGATAGCAAATTCTCAAACAGTGCTTGGACCAAGAGACTGAGAGGAAACTGGGCAAGAATGGAAGGCAGGAGTATTTAAGAAGTTTGCTCTCAGTTTTTGGACCAATCAGGCTCTGAGAATACCCACACGTGACCACTCCCTCTCTTCCACTGGAAAATGTTAGGGGGGAAAAACTTCTGAACTATTAAGAGCAGTTTCACATTGTAAACCAATATGTCTCAATATTTCTTGCAATTTTAAGACATGTGGAACTCAACTCTCAGAATTCCCCAGCCAGCATGCTGATATAAAGCATTGCTGGAAAGGTAGATTGCATGACTTTTAACACAACCTAGACTGCCATCAAGTTAGGATCCTCAGCTATTCCTGCACTGAGCAGAGGGCTGGACATGACAACCTTAATGGTTCCTTCAATCTTTATGATTGCATTGCAATTTTCACTGTATAATTGGGTTGGATTATCGATTACCTATATCAAGTAATGTAGAGATACCTTTAGGAAGACAGATGGCAAAATGTAAACAGATAGTTAAAATTGCGCTGCTAAATAGCCATGAGGTACGAGCAAATAAAAGTGATAAAAGTGAACTCATAATCTTAAGAATCCAATTCCAAGCTGCAACTTGCAATTATCAGCCTATGATTATTACTCCAATTATAGAAAGAAAAAGTTTCTACAGCGAAGCAAGCACTATCTGCCAGGAACTCTTAAGACTTCTCTTAAAATATCTATTTCTGGAATAATTTAAACAGATAGAAACAAAGAGTTATTATCTTGAGTGATGGCACCTGTTGGCCTCGCCAGGATTCGAACCTGGATCATCTGTATCATTTAACAGAGGCTTCCACTGAGCACAAGACCAGTTTGGTGCCACACCCCTTCCTCACCATTCTATTCTCTACATAATGCTTATTGGCCTGGACACATCTAGTTGAATCCCAAGTCTTAAGATGTCCCATGGTAATTTTTAAAAACACATAAACGTAATCTGATATAAGTTTGGTTTTGTTAAATTATGGACATGGCACGTTACCTTGGTATTTTGCTGGATTCGGCATGGCTTTCAATCTCTTTTTTGGTAAATTCACTCGAGGATCCCCAACAGTCAAACCCAGTACAGTACCTGATGGAATGTCTGAGGAAGCTAAACCTTAAAGTATACAAAACAGATGAAACTTCAAAGATAAACTTTTGTCAAGTTTACATTACATAGATCAGTGTTTCTCAACCTTGGCCACTTGAAGATGTCCGGACTTCAACTCCCAGAATTCCCCAGCCAGCGAATGCATTCGCTGGCTGGGGAATTCTGGGAGTTGAAGTCCGGACATCTTCAAGTGGCCAAGGTTGAGAAACACTGACATAGATTGTACCTAGCAAAATATGAAGAACAGATAAGTAACTTTCTCCTTGCTGTGAGATTGAAGACTCGTTCCAAAATTAAACCCAGAACAGTAATCCCAATTGGCTTAGTCTGCAGTTCAATTATTTCAAAAGAGAGGCTCAATCCCAGCAATAGAGTGGCTTAAAGTATGGAAAGCTTTTGATTCCAGAAATCAGTTCATAATCTAGGAATCCCTCTGAATTCACAATTCCTGCCTTGAATCGCAGATGTAGCTAGGATGGCCTTTGCACGACTTTATTTTAGACCTCAGGTTTTTCTCATGAGATCTTGCTCCTTGTCACATGTTTTAGCCATCTCATATAGATTGCTATAATGCACTCCACATGGAGCTGTCTTAATATTAAAAAGGTAAAGGTGCCCCTTGCACATATATGCTAGCCGTTCCTGACTCTAGGATACGGTGCTCATCTCTGTTTCTGAAGAGACAGTGCTGTCTGAAGACGTCTCCGTGGTCATGTGGCCAGCATGACAAAACGCTGAAGGTGCATGGAGCGCTATTACCTTCCCATCAAAGGTGGTTCCTATTTTTCTCCTGGCATTTTACATGCTTTCGAACTGCTAGGCAGAAGCTGGGACAAGTAACAGGAGCTCATTCCATTACGTGGCGCTAGAGATTCAAACTGCCAACCTTTCTGATTGACAAATTCAGCGTCTTAAATCCACTAATGGCTTCACCTACAGAAAAAAAATCATAAGGAATACTATTAACCTTACCTTGCATTGTTTCAAAGTTGGACTCTTGACGATGATGGAGAGATACCCAATCAGGATTTTTGCAATTTTCTACCCACCAACTGTTGATTTCAGGATCTGTAGGATCCAGGTCCTAGTGATCAGAAGAATAGTGATCAGAGGAATAATACAGAAAATATAATCAGCTAACAAAGTTAATTCCTCTCTCTGATACAAAGAGCTAGGAAGCATATGAGTATATGAGCAAAAGTACTGGTTTAGCTATATCGCATTACAAAATCCATGGGCCTTTATCATGCACATGATAAAGGAAAGCAATAAATACTCACTTCCCAAGTTATAAAAAATATTTGATAATAAAAAAAGTCCTTTGAATCTGAAATGCAGATTGTAAATAAAAACTCTAGAGCACTGTTTCTTAATCCTGGCAGTTTGAAAGTGTGCAGAGTTAAACTCCCAGAATTCCCCAGCCAGCAATTTTTAGAAGTTAAATTCATTTTCAAGCTGCGAAAGTTGAAAAACAATGGTCTAGAGTTCATTGTGTTATACAATGCATTACTCTCTATTCCTTCAAAAGCCAGAAGCATGACAGATAATCTGAAATAACATAGAGCTCTTGAGACAATTTGGCTTGTGCTTCTGTACTACAATAATTATAATTAGGGATATAAAATGCTGAACTTTACATTTGATTATCATAACTGAATAGTATCTTGAACATAAAAAAAACCTACTGGAATTACTGATTTACTTACTGTATGGACAAATGCAACTTTGAGTGCCTCTGTAAGGATGCAATGTGAGAGGGGGCCTATCAAACGATATCGGAGAATCTCCATTGTCAAGTCACTGAAAGAGGTAAGAAATCGATATAACTGTTAAGGCAGTTTAAATAGCTTACCTTTGCAAACAGTCATGAAAAGTTAGCCATGATCTACATCTACCTTATGGTAATTCCAGTAGTTTGTGATGACCAGCAATATGGTTGGTTTGGATCTCTGGTTCCATCACCAATAATCTTTTTCACTGGAACAACTGTTTCTCCTGCTTTATCTTTCCTTTTCCGTTTGTGGCCAACATGTTCAGGAATGTTTGTTTTATCTTCCTCTTGTGTAAAAGTAGCCACAGGTTCAGGCTTACAGGTTTCCACAGGCTCAGAACACTGGAAGACTGATTTTAATTCAGCAAGAATGCCCTATGGAAAAGCAAGGAAAAAAAGGATGTCTAAATATGGGAATCGTCTTTAATGTACCTCTGCCAAGGAAACAGTACTATCCTAAGAACTGGAAGGAATGGAATGGTTGAAAATGAAAGACCTACAGTACTTAAGGCAGTGTTTCTCAACCTTGTCAACTTGAAGATGTCTGGACTTCAACTCCCAGAATTCCCCAGCCAGTTGAGAAACACTGACCTAAGTTTGAGTTTGAGTTTATTGAACACTTATAGGCCGCCCTTTTCCCTGAGGGGACTCAGGGCGGCTTACAATAATGAGGGAAGGGAGTGCAAGACAAGACATAAAAGAAAACGTGAGTAGAAAAAAAAAAAATTAACCATAAAAGCACAACATTCACTCAGCATTCGGGCGGGGAGAGAGTAAAGTCCTATCCCCAGGCCTGACGGGATAGCCAGATCTTGAGGGCCGTGTGGAAGGCCTGGACGGTGGTGAGGGTACGGATCTCCACGGGGAGATTGTTCCATAGCGTCGGAGCTGCAACTGAAAAGGCTCTCCTCCGCGTAGTCGCCAGTCGGCACTGACTGGCGGATGGAATTCGGAGGAGGCCTACCCTGTGCGATCTGATGGGACGCAGGGAGGTAATTGGCAGAAAGCGGTCTCTCAAATAGCCAGATCCACTACCATGGAGCGCTTTATAGGTGGTAAGTAGGACCTTGAAGTGCACCCGACGATCAACAGGTAGCCAGCGCAGCTCACGGAGGATCGGTGTTATGTGGGCGAACCGCGGTGCGCCCACGATCACTCGCGCGGCCGCATTCTGGACTAGCTGAAGTCGCCGGATGCTCTTCAAGGGCAGCCCCATGTAGAGCACATTGCAGTATTCCAGCCTAGAGGTCACAAGGGCTCGAGTGACTGTTGTGAGGGCCTCCCGGTTCAGGTAGGGCCGCAACTGGCGCACCAGGCGAACCTGGGCAAATGCCCCCCTGGTCACAGCTGACAAATGATGGTCGAAACTCAGCTGTGGGTCCAGGAGGACTCCCAAGTTGCGGACCCTGTCTGAGGGGTATAAATTTTGCCCCCCCAGCCTGATTGATGGAACATTAGCCAAATTATTGGGAGGAAAACACAACAGCCACTCGGTCTTTTCCGGGTTGAGTACCAGTTTGTTAGCTCTCATCCAGTCTTTAACAGCCTCGAGGCCCCGGTTCATCACGTCCACCGCTTCATTGAGTTGGCACGGGGCGGACAGATACAACTGTGTATCGTCCGCGTATTGGTGGTATTTAATCCCGTGCCTCCGAATGATCTCGCCCAGCGGTTTCATGTATATGTTGAATAGCAGGGGGGATAAGACCGAGCCCTGCGGCACCCCAAAAGTTAGGGGCCTCGGGGATGATCTCTCCCCCCCACCAACACCGACTGCGACCTGTCCGAGAGGTAGGAGGAGAACCACTGCAGAACAGTGCCGCCCACCCCCACCTCCCGCAGTCGTCGCAGAAGGATACCATGGTCGATGGTATCGAAAGCCGCTGAGAGGTCAAGGAGAACCAGGATGGACGCATGGCCTCCATCTCTGGCTCTCCAGAGATCATCAGTCAATGCGACCAAAGCGGTTTCTGTGCTGTAACCGGGCCTGAAGCCAGACTGGAAGGGGTCAAGATAGTTAGCTTCCTCCAAGGTACGCTGAAGCTGGAAGGCCACCACCTTCTCAACAACCTTCCCCACAAAGGGGAGGTTGGAGACTGGACGGTAGTTATTAAGAACTGCTGGATCCAAAGACGGTTTCTTCAGGAGGGGCCTCACCACCGCCGCCTTAAGCGCGGTGGGGAAGTGCCCCTCCCGAAGAGAGGCGGTAACAACCGCCTGGATCCAGCCTCGTGTCACCTCACTGCTGTTGGCAACCAGCCAGGAGGGACACAGGTCCAGTATACAGGTGGAGGCGCTCACAGCTCGCATAGCCTTGTCCACATCCCCGGAGGCAACATCCTGAAACTCAACCCAGAGATGGTCTGCCAAATCATTCCCTTGTGTCTCGGCTGGATCTGCAAGAGTGGAGTCCAGGTCCGATCGAAACCGAGCAACTTTGTCCGCCAAGAACTGAACATACTCCTCAGCCTTACCCTGTAGGGGGTTCCCCGTCTCCCTCCTATTTAGGAGGGAGCGGGTTATCCTAAACAGGGCAGCTGGGCCGGACTCGGCGGACACTACCAAGGAGGCAATGTGTGATCTTTTGGCTGTTCTTAATGCCCGAATGTACTCCTTGGTGCATGCTGTCAACAGTGCTCGGTTTGACTCGGACCTATCAGACCTCCACAGGTGCTCTAGGCGTCTCCTCCGGCGCTTTATCTCTCGGAGCTCCTCGGTGAACCAAGGAGGCCTCCATGAGCCGCTGACCCGGAGGGGCCGTAGTGGCGCAATCCGGTCCAGAGACCCTGATGCTGCCGAGTGCCAGGCCGCAGCAAGAGTCTCCGCCGAACTGTGGGCGAGAGCATCTGGAATAACCCCAAGCTCCGTCTGGAACCTAACAGGGTCCATAAGTCGCCTGGGGCGGAACCACCTGGTCGGTTCCTCCTCTCTACGGTGGGGGTTTGGCCTCCGGAAGTCTAGCCTCAGTAGGTAGTGGTCTGACCACGACAGGGGAATGGTCTCATTTCCCCTCAGACCAAGATCATAACTCCACTGCTCCGAGAGGAATACGAGGTCGAGTATGTGCCCCGCTGAGTGAGTAGGGCCTCGGATTACCTGGGTCAAGCCCATGGCTGTCATGGAAGCCATGAACTCCTGCACTCCATCAGAGTGTTCACCGAGCGAAGGCAAATTGAAGTCCCCCAGAACCATTAGCCTAGGAAACTCAATTGCTAGCTCGGCTACTGACTCGAGGAGCGAGGGGAGGGCTGCTGCAACGCAGTTGGGAGGCAGGTACGTTAGCAGCAGGCCCACTTGACCCTTGAGGTCCAACTTCACTAGTAGGGACTCACACCCGGCAAGCTCCGGAGCAGGGATCCTACGAGGTGCTAAAGACTCCCGGACTACAATAGCCACACCGCCACCCCTTCCCTGGTCTCTCGGCTGATGAAGCACCTGAAATCCGTCTGGGGACATCTCTACGAGGGGGACTCCTCCCTCCGTGCCCAGCCATGTCTCAGTAATACATGCCAGGTCTGCCCCCTCGTCTACAATCAAGTCCCGGACGAGGGGAGCCTTATGAACAACAGACCTGGCATTTAGCGACAGCAGCCTGAGACCAGGGTCCTGATTGCTCGCGCCATCTGACCTTGGAGTGGGACTCATAGGGCCAGAAGGAGGGATCTCTGCGATATAGCGAACCCTCCTTCCCCGGTAATGGCCAGCCCTAAAGTCCCCGCCGTATCTGCCTCTCCCTGTTATGACCGCAATGCTCCGACTCTCTCCCGTGGGTGTAATTCCCCCAACCACCCCAATGACCCCCGTATGCCCCGCCAGGTCCTCCGAATCAGACATACTCAGACACTCACACAAACAGTCCCCACAATATAGTTAAAAAAAGGACTTCATTCTCAGAATTCTTAGTTAGCCTACCAAGCCTGCTCCAAACTAATCCATGTTTCCAAAAGGCAATTAGTTGATACTTGACAATAAAACACTTTTTTTCAAAACCTGCAGCAACATTACACCAGAAGAGAAAATGGCATTGCATTTGTTTTTTCCCCTTGATTATTTCAGAAGAGATTATAGTTCACAAGGGTAATATTTACTCTGCCACCCTCAGTTTTTTGTCAGGTGGTGCCATGTTTTTTCTGGCCTTCCTCTTCATATTTATTCCCAAAACAAGAACAGATGTTTTGGTATGCAATTATCTATTATCCATCATTATGCATAGATAACTTGATTCTATCACATGCCTCAGGCTCAAAGAACACAACTTTTTCAGTCCTCATTACTTCCTTAACAAGGATCTATTCATTTCAGAATTAATCTGTGCTTTTAAGACATGGAATCAAAGGGAGGGAGGGGATTAAATGTTATACAATATCTCTTCATTCCTCTGAGAGAACTCTTTTGATTGACCACTCAAAAATGTCTCATGACTAGTATTCAGCCTCGTTCAGCTATTTGTAATGTCATATATCCAAATGACCATCGAAAGGTCTTTTGATAGATTTCCTTTAGGAACATCCAAGGTGACCAAAGATGGGCGGTCAAATGCATCAGCCTATAGGTGAAACGCAAAATTGCCTACACTTTGGGGCAGCTTTTAGCAACCAGAACAGATGCTACTACTTGGCTGGATCGCTAATTCCCTGACCTGGTAAGGCAACTTCCAGTGAAACTATCCAAATGGCAGAGCAAAGAATAAAAGTATTCCCTTTGCAATATATGCACATAACATTCTTGTCACTGGTTGCTAACATGAGCCTCTGAAGAAAAATAATAATAATCAGTCTTCCACTCAGAGGGAAGGCTAATACCAAATTAATTACCGTATTTTTCAGAATATAAGACGCAGCTTTTTCCCTCTCAAAAGAGGGTGAAAATCTGGGTGCGTCTTTTACACTGAATACAGAATTTTTGGCCTCCCGAAAACCTCGTCCCCTTCACCAAAATGGCTGTGCATAGCCTTTAGGAAGCTTTCATAGTGCTCCTGGGGGCTGGGGAGGGAGGAAATAAGCGAAAAAGCTGTTTTTTGCCCCCCTCCCACCCCCAGGAGCATTTTGCAAGCCTCTCAAACGCTCTGCACAAAAGAATGAGGGATGAAGAGGATTTGGGAGGCCTGCTGAGTGCAAAAACCTTTTTTAAAAATTTACCTCTTCAAAATTTTGGTGCGTCTTATACTCCAGTGCGTCTTATAGTCCGAAAAATGTGGTAAATGAACTAGCCCAAAGCATTACATATTTGTAATATTTCACGCAAGAATAACATGGTGAGCTTTGTACCTGCTTAAAAGCTGGGTGTGTCCATATCCACAGTTGCCTGTTTTCAGAAGTCTCACCAGACCCATGTCTGGGTTTCCAAAGGAAAGTAACTGGACCAAGTGTATCCTGTGGATACCGGTCCTTTTGGTATAATACAAGGGAACCTTGACGCTTTCCAGATAGGCAAGAAATAGCTGCAAATGTCGGCCCTGGAAAAGGAGACATCAAGTAAGCACACTTCAAAACAATGTTTTAAGTACTGCGAATGGTGCCTGTCTAGATTCAAATGATCATCCCAAAGTATCCCTTGTATGTTCAAATGCAGGGTAAAGGAGGGCCAGGGGAGAAAAGGATTACAACATGTGGGGGGGGATTGTCCCCCCCTCTTTTTTAATAGACTCCACTTCTGTTCAAATTATTTTTGAAGAGAGGAAGGAGTCATGGAGAATGGGAGAGGTTTTCCCCTCTCTTTTTCTAAAGTTATATTACTAAATAGTTATTTTCTTAGTCAGTTTCTATTAATGATTCAGAATAAGGATAAATACCAGAATGCAAAGAGTTATAGAAAATAAGCTGAGCTCTTCCTTAGAAACAATATTCATACAAACTAGGCTGCAAAATTCTTGAAGATATCCTTTAGGATAGGTTTTTAATAGTTTGAAGGAATTATTACCTGTGTTTACATTGCACATTCGAGCAAGAGCTGCTAAAAGTGTCTCCTCTTTTCCAATCAATTCCAGACAACAGTAGTAGGATAAATCCTGATACAAAAGAAAAACCACTCAATTTCAAGTGAGGCATCCCAATAAAATTCCTCCAGTCTCCTACTGCAAGCACTCGAGTCTACTGCCTTTATTAATTTATTATTGATTAGTCTGAAGAAATACAGCTTAATGTCCTTATCAGATTCAGATGAGATGGTTAAGTCTGAAGAATTGCTGCAAATAAACATCAAACTATTTTACAAGTTCTATAAAGGCCAAATGTTAATTGAGTTGCTTTGGCTCCATAAGAATAAAACATTCCGGTTTTTTTAAATACAGTAGTTCTCAACTTATGACTGTAATTGAGCCCAGAATTACAGCCCTAAGTCATGCCAATAATTAAGGGGGACACCACATGATCAACCTGACTTTACATTTTTTTTACAGTTTTTGCTAAGCAAATCACCATGGTCATTAAGCAAACCCATTGTCCGGAATGGACTTTTTTTTTTTTTGCCTGAACCCAGAAGTAAATGCTGGTTTCCAGGAAAAGAACATCATAAATTGTGGTCATGTGACTGCAGAATCTGAAAACTGTCATAAATGCAGGCCGGTTGCAGAGTGCCCAAAATATGATTGCAGGTTGGGAGAGGAGGCTGTCGTAACTCTGGATCCAGATTGCAAGTACCTCTTTTTTTAAATCCATTTTATTTTTAAATGTTCACTAAGTGACCAGTCGTAAATTGAGGAGTATCTATATTGAATATTCCATATTCAGTATGAATCATCATCTTTTAATGATCCCCAAATCCCTTGTAGGTGGAGTGTGGGCAACTGAATGGAGCCGAGCGATTACTAGCTGGATGCCTTTCCTGCCGCCAATGTGGAGTTATATTCAGCAGATATATTCTCATTGGATGGTCGGATTCCGAAAGATCTCCTGTAAGGGGAATTAGTGCAGGGAAAGCGACCCAGAGGAAGACCACAGCTGCAATACAAGGATATCTGCAAGAGGGATCTAAAGGCCTTGGGAATGGACATTAACAGCTGGGAAAACTTGACCTCTGATCGTTCAGCTTGGAGGCTAAAGATCAGTGGTGGGATTCAGCCAGTTCGCACCTTTTTGGGAGAACCGGTTGTTAACTTTCTAAGCAGTTCGGAGAACTGGTTGTTGGAAGAAATCTTTTGTTTTTTCCCCACTTTACAGGGCTAATCCTGTAAGGAAGGCAGGAAGGAAACATTCTGGTGTTGTTTCTAACCTAATCTTTATTGCCCTGCTTACAGAAACTGCCTCTCCGGTTAACCCTTATGACATTGCTAAGGCGAAGCGCCCATTGACCTGAGTGACGTTGAGTTGGCCATGCCCACACGATCACATGACCACTGAGCCCTGCCTACCCAGCTGGTTATTAGGGCAGAGAACCGGTTGTTAAATTATTTGAATCCCACCACTGCTAAAGATGCACCATGGCCTTCTCCAATTCGAAGAGACACTTGTTCAGCAGGCTGAGGCAAAGAGGCAGTCCCGGAACCAGCGAAATCTGGGGCTGGGCAGAATGTATCTGCCCTCAGTGTGGAAGGGACTGCCACTCCCAAATTGTCCTTTTTAGCCACACCAGAGGCTGTTTTAGGACCTCTTTCCAGAGCACGATACCATAGTCTTTTGAGATTGAAGGATGCCAACAAATATTCTCATCGTGCCCAGAAGGAGAAATACGTATCTGCCTCTACCAAGGATTGAACTCACAGCCTCCTGATTGTGAGGCGAGAGCTCTACCTCTAGGCCACCGCACCACTCTCTATCTCCAATATGAATGAAGATCTGAAGGAAACCAGCGGTACATAGAATTTCTCATACAGACCAGCTACTTCTGTTTTTTTATTGCCCAACAGGTATAGCTGACTATGGCAAAGAAAGAACCCATGGAATGCCATTTTCTACAAGAGCAAAAGGATTAGCTAACTAAGAATGGATGCATTCATAGTACCTGAAGGAGGCAATGTTGCGTCATGGCTCGGTAACAGGCTCTATAACTCTTCATTGTGGGCTTGTCTCCTAAGCAGTATCCCCATTTCTTCACCATGTGAAACCGCTTGGCATGCCAGATGTGTGTTTCCAGCCAAATGTTCTTCTGCTGCCTGCGGTTGAACTCCAGCACCAGGTTTATATGACGGCGCCTGGCTTTACGGCACTTGCTCTTTGGAAGTGCTTTTTTCTGATGTTCCGGTTTCTCTGCCTAGTTTGTTGAAGCAAGGGATAATACTATCATTCACTGCACTGTTTATTAAATTCAGATAACCTGTGAATTGTGATTTGGGAAGGAACGGGAAGAAGACATAGTGACCCAAAGATCCAAAAGGATTATCCTGGGGGAAAAAAATCTCAAGAATTGTCAGCAAAAAATAAAGGGAGGGAAATTGGGGGGGAGGGGGGATATCTGAATATCTGAATATTTTATCCTCACAGAGTATAAAACTCTGCCATAACATTTACTGGGGGAAGGAATCGTGTAATTTTTTTTTTAAAGAAATCCCACATTTTCCAGAATTCTAAACATGGCCATGTTGGCTTGAGAATGCTAGAGAGTGAAGTCCCGTATATGTGGAGGACAGCTAAAGGTAAAAATAAAGGTTCCCCTTGTATATATGTGCTAGTTGTTCCCAATTCTAGGGGCGGTGCTCATCTCAGTTTCAAAGCCGAAGAGTCAGTGCTGTCCAAAGTCATCTCCGTGGTCATGTGGCCAGCGTGACTAGACACCAAGGGTTACCTTCCCACCAAAGGTGGTCCCTATTTTTCCACTTGCATTTTTATATGCTTTCAAACTGCTAGGTTGGCAGAGGCTGGGACAAGTAATGGGAGCTCACCCCGTTACGCAGCCCTAGGGATTCGAACCGCCAACCTTTCTGATCGACAAGCTCATCTTAGCCACTGAGTCACCGCATCCCTCGGAGGACATCTAGATCGATACTTATAACACTTGGCAGCTTTAAGCTGTGAGGACTTCAACTTCCACTAGCCATATTGCTAGTGTGCACAGGTTACCTAGCAGGCAAAGTATTAAGAAAGCTAAAGCGGGTAAGTAAGGAAAAGAAACTCACTTCTATTGTGGCAAGTTGACGGAGACGTCGTGGCAAACGTTTAACATTATGACTCATAGCTCGCCTCCTCATGTGTCTAGGCAAGGACTGAAACACTAAAGTATTGGATGACTTCTGTTTAACAGCCTTCAACATAGCCTTAATTTCAGCAGCTCGGGCTTGCACAAAAGGAGACACTGGAAAAAGAAATTTTGCTTAAAAATTCAGTTTGAAGAAGAGACAGTATTCTGAAGCAGATTTTCCCAAAGAAAAAGATCCTGTGACCTGCCAATTTCTTCATTTTTACTTCTGTTTTTTGGTTATTTACAATTTAACAATGCTGGTTTAAGCAGCTGCAAATTCAATGCCAATGTTTGCTTATGCTTTGGGGGTGTGTGTGCTATTTGCATAATTTAAGAATCAGCTTACTGAAGAATATAGAATCTAGCAAACTACGTTGTTTGGTCAAAACTAGGAACAAAACTTCCAATATTTTTTTTTTGTGGCCCTCCTAAGGATGAGCTCAAGGATTGCTATGGATAATTTTACAGTTGAACACAAAGGAAAGTCTAGAGATAAAGTACAGCAGGGGAGTGGAGACAAACTGCATAGCAAAGTCTAAGATCAGTTCAGGCCAGATTAAAAGTGACTCTTGCCTACTTTATAGCACCTAAATGTAGCATTTCACAGATGGCTGGCTACTCTTGGATACTCACCCGTTATGCATTTTGGCATTTCATGGGAAACTTTTTGATAGAAGCCTTGTTGTGAAGTTTCAAAATGCAACTCTGTTGATAAATCGGGGAAAGTTTTATATTATAAAATGATTAAAACGTCAGGAGTGTACATAAAAAATTAGCAGCAAATGTCTATTTGATAAATTAAGTATATAAAAATATATTCTATCATTTTCTAAAAAGGTTTGAGATTATTTATACTTCAGTGTGTTGCCACACTACAGAAAATACCTGCATGGTAGTAGTTTCCTTTACATGTAAGTTATGTTAATCAGCAATGATCAAACAGATTCTGTAAATAGTATTAATACCAAGAATAACTATTAGGCCCAGCTGTGGTGTAGTAACTATTAGAAACAGTTTGGAGTAGTGGCTAATGTACCAGTCTAGAAATGGGAAGACTGGGAGTTCTAGTTCTACCTTAGACCCAAACCATCTGGGTGACCTTGGACCAGTCACTTTCTCTAACCTTCAAGCAATGACAAACCACTTCCAAATTTTGACTGATCTAAAAAGCTAACAGGATTGGATTGGATAAGTACTTAGATAAGAAACTCTCTAAAGTATTCTAAGGCTGTAAGTTAGACTGGAAACAAACAAACAACAATATCCTGGAAAGAGACAATAGCAAATCTGTTAGAATATTCATGACTGGGAGAGACATGATAATGAGGTCAGCCAAAGAAAAGGCATAGCAACAAGATCAGCCAATGGGAGCTGAAACAGCTAGGGGCCAGGGTGTGGTTTAGCCTGCAACCTTCTAAGTCTGTGCAAAGATACCAGGAGACCATGAGTTCCAGTCCACTCTTACACTCAAAGCTGGCTGAGTGACTTTGGGTCAGTTACTCTCTTTCAGTTCAACCCAACTCATAGGAGTCTTGTTGTGGGAAAACAGGAAGTAAGAGTATTATGTCTGTCACCTTGAGTTGTACAAAATAAAGGTGGAATATAAATCAAATCAAACAAATCAATAAACTCCCAGGAACTCTATATAAACTTGGGAAAATCAGTGGTTGGTCTTACAGTTTTAAAAATAACTTGAAAATGGAAAGAATTCTAAGCGGCAATACCTCGGTCTTTATGATCTACTTGCAATTCCAAGACTATAAGCTGGACAGTGAAGTTGAATGACAAGCAATAAATAATAATATTATTATTCTGTAATGACCATTAGCAGACCTCTTGATAAATTTCTTAGATTTATTTTAAGAAGTCCCAACACTGTTCAAAGATTTAGCTACTAAACGTAACAAATACCTTGTTTCTTCCGCTGAGGAGTTCTTTCACCTCCATTCCAAAAATATGCTTCATTGTGACTTGGCCCAGCATCAAAAGGATAGGTCACACTAGCAGGCTGATTTTTCATTTTCTTGCCTCTTCTTTTTTGTTTTGCATTTGACATTTCTGCAGTGGAAAATGCCGCATAATGAAATAGCCTTTATCTCCAGTGGTTTGAAAAACACAACAGAAGTCATAACACACCTGCAGTGCTTTAAAACTGCTCATTATTTATATTTTTCAACATTCTTTACTAAAAGAGTAACTTAAAAAAATTATTACAGAATTAACATTAACAACCTATCCTGAAAACTGAATGGCACCACAACAGCAATGTGCAAACATAATATAATTCATTATGCATATGTAACTATACATATGTAAAGTGCATACATTGCTTTCTTTTCACATCTTTGGAAGCATTTAGAAACATTTATACAAAAATGAAATTTAAATTTAAAAAATGAGTTGTGGCCAATGATAAACTCTTGCAGTTACCTGCACTAAAAAATCTTTTGCATTTACATGCACTACCCTCAAGCTGCAGTGAAATATGTCAGCATCTGTCATGGTGATGCTGCGCAAAATCTGCTGCTGGACTTTTGCTGCTTTGGTACAAGCATAGTTTAGTAATGCTAACGAAGAAGAAACAACAGGAAGGATTTTGCCAATCGTCAGAACTGGTGCTTCAAAACGGGGCGCAGAGCATTAACATTTAAATTTCTGCAGCCTCGCTGTGTACCCAACAGAACTCCAGCGGGATTCTAAATGAAGGTATTTTCTACCACCCAAAAAGCCATCAACCCGGAAGAAAATGGAATCGCCCCAATGAACATTATTGCACAGGACAATCTCTCAACTGAAACCGCGCATCAATTCAGGAACGTAGGCAAGCCCTAAAAACCTCTGCTAATCCCACTCCTCACTCGCCCAAGAGGCAGCTTCCCACAGTTCAGGGGTAAAGAGCAATGCGCCCTCCCAGACACACAGTGTTTTTCGGCGGCGGACCTTCAGCCTGCCATAAGCAACCAAGCCTCCATTCCTCGTGGCCCAGCGCACAAGTTCTTCAATTGTGCCCCCGAGCCAACCTTCCCTCTCCTTCAACCGCCCTACCGACGTTGCCAATCCGGGGGCCAAAGAGACTCTCACCCTCCGCGTTCCCCTCGCACGCGGTTTCCAGCAGGACAGAAAAAGGCGGGGCCGCTTCTCCCTCTGGGATCCTTTTCTCTCTTTCCACCAATCGCGTGGTAGCCGCTTCCGCCTGAAAGCAGCAGCCTTCGAGACCAGCTCCTGCAACGTTTCTTACCTTGAAGACCACATCCCCCAGAATCCTTCGCGGCACCTACGGTGGGCGAAGAGGGCTTGAAAAAATGGTTCATGGGAAAAAGCGCGCCCGCTTTTTGCATCTGTCGGACGAGGGGGCGGCGTCGCCGAGAGAGGCGGGGCAGGGTTGAGTTGGGTGCGGGTAAAAGTTCAGGAGCAGCGAAGCGTCGGCTTTGTTGGCTTGCCAGTTGCCGAAGGAGTGCTTGTTCCGCTGTTTTTGCCGCTATGGCTACGTTAGTGAAGAGAATCATCAGTACTACAAGGGCTCCCGCTGCTATGGGTCCTTACAGGTAAGAGTGGGGGAGTGAAAAGTGCTTTTTGACATAACTTAGCCTATGGAACTCACTGCCACTAGATGTGAGCTTTGCCCAAATTGGTTCTTCCCGGGTCCAGAGGGGAGAGCACGGGTTACAGCAGCTTCTGCACAGGGAGAAATGTCAAATGGGCTAAAGTTTCTTCCCCAATGTGGGAAGACAGTGAACATGTTGTAGTCTACAATAACTTGATTTGGCAATTCCAGCTGTTGCTCAAAAACATTGCAACATCTAAAATATGTCCATATTTAATATAGTAAAAAATAGGAATAAAAATGGGTTTGCTGTTGCATAGGTATAAAACATATAAGTAATGGATAAGGTGACTGTTAAGCATATATCAAACAATGTTTAAAAAGCCTCTTGAAGACTTTCCAGGAGTCTTGTTTTCTGTTTTCTCTGAGGGGCAATACCAAATTGTTTGGAGCAAAATCCCCTGGACTCAATAAATTTTACATTTGAATAAATTCCTTTGGAAGGACAGCTACTGAAGCCAAAGCTCAATTACTTTGGAAGATTCATATGAAAAGACCCCGATGTTGGGAAAGATTGAAGGCAAAAGGAGAAGTGGACAGCAGAGGATGGGATGGTTAAATAGTATCATTGACGCAATGAACATGAATTTGGGCAGGGCAAGGGAGCGGGGAAGGACTGGATGGGGAGAAGGCTGGCATGCTATGGTCCAAGTAGTTGCGAAGAATTGGACCCAACTGAATGAACAAGACCAGCCTTGCCCTTATTTCAAGCACATCATCCCTAAGACTGCAAACTTTTATCTGAGAGAAGCTGAACTGAAGTAGTAAATTTTAATTTTTGAGCACAATTATAGGAATGCTCTATCAATGTTGCTAGGAATGCCACAAAATGTAAATTTCATTAAATTTTAAATTGTGATATATATATATATATATTTCCTATAACCTCAATGTAGCATTGTAGATTCTTTAAGGAAGAGGCTTCCAATCCTTTGGGTATCAGACTGGTTCCGTGGAGAAAGGTTATTCCATGGACTGAAGGGGTATTGGTTTTATGTGTTGGCTGCATCCCGTAGATGGGGCTTCGCTTGTTTGTGTGGTCCGGTTGCTGGCATGCCGTGGACCGGTGGAGGTCCACGGACTGGGGGTTGGGGACTCCTGCTTTAAGGTGTATCTACTGACCAGATACAAGGGTTTATTTACTTAGGGTTTTGGAAGCTTTGCTACATTTTTGTTATTCTTGTTAAATGGTTGAATCAACAAAATAAACTATTATCTATCTGGGTCACAATATGAGAAAAAAAATGTATAACCTCCGACTCATTTTTTAAAAAATTTACATTTTCATTACTTCTTACTTCGCATTTTTACGAAATAATTCTTGAGCTGTGTAGAAAGCGAACACCCACCTACCCTCCTAGAGAATGAAATATTTTGGGGAATATTAAAAAGGCAGGATAGAATATTTCCCCTAAAGGAGAAATGGGGGGAAAAAATCTTAAGGGAGGCAGAAACCAGCACCAGTGTCCCTGCCCCAAGCAGTAACTGAGGAATCCAGCTTTTAGAAATTCAGATTTGGTAATCCATTCAGCAAGACTGAGTCAGGCAGAAACTCCAGATAAGCAATTAAGGTTGACAAGATTAACAAACACCCAGGATTTGCATTTCCCCTTCTGCTTATAGAGCCAGCCATGACCCCTATAGGAATCTGACAACAGCCATTACAATATTAAAGGTCATTTTCTTGCACAGGAACAGGAAGCTCAAATACAAAGCCCAAAGAAGATATAAAAACCCACCCACTCTCAATTCCATTTGGTCAGCTGTCCCAGAACTGCATGCTGTAGTTCTGCTCATCAATAAACTTTCTTTCCAATCAGCCTCCATTTTTTTCCCCAACACCTTTCCCCCAGCTTGGAAATGAACTGGGTGGATTTTTCCTTCCTACAATTGCTCAACTGACATAGTTAATGAATACTGTAAAGTTAAAGATTGGTACTCCTGTTTTCTTGAATTCAAATTCCTCAGGGTCTTATTTTTTGAAGTGGGCAAATTAAAAGTTGCAAAACAATACTGTACCTATTTTCATGTTTATTAAAATAATTCTAATACTATATTACTATTTTACTGTTTTTTTAGTCCCTCGAATCAATGTATTGTAGAAGCTCACTATGCTTAGTTCAAAGGAAATCTGTAATTCACTTCATATAAAAATAACAGATTAGTAAATAAACTAAGGATTTGCATAGCAGCACTGAATGAGCTTAAATGCTTGGAGGTGACTGCCAGTCGGAGAATAGGACTTACAAACTATTCAGATTGGTAGGAAGCAGCTTTGCTCACCTGAGAGGACACATGATTTTAATTTAGAGTATTCACTTGGGATTCACTTTACTTTTTTCTGCATTGGTTGACTACTACCATATATAAAGAGACTTGGACAAAACTACTAATTATAGTAAATAATCATTATAATAAACATGAATCAGCTATGTAATAATTGTAAATGCTAGTCTGGAATATAATAATAGTTATACCTTTTTGTCACTTCCATTGTTTTCGGTTCAAGCTACAATATTTTAAATATTTGTTCAAGTAACTAATAAAAACACATGTTCATAGCATTTCCCACCTTCTGCAGTATTTGCTTTGGGGTTGCCTGGTTTCTTTATTTCTAACTTTTCCAGTAACTATGTGTGAATTTTAATCATTACTGACAAAATTTCTTAAAATTGTAGAATGGAAAATTGCACAAGCAGATAAATTGGGCTAGTAATTGGTTCACTACGTAAGAGTACTGGCCTGCTGTTGTTGCATCTTTAGTCATCTCTACAAATGCTGCCCAGACTTCAAAAAACTAATTAGTGTAAAATATAATGTGTAAAAAAGGACTAATCTTTTCTCAAGGCACAGCCTTCAGGAGAAGGCTTTTATGGGATCTAGTGGTTTTTTTAAAAAAAAATTGTTAGAAGTTGCTTATATGGCAGAAACTTTTGCCAACAATTTGTGGATGTTGGAAGACAGCAATATTAGTCTATCGTAACCAAAAATCGGGAGTCTGGTAGCGTCCTTTCCAAGTAACAGATTTTATTAAAAGGCATTAATTACTATGAAATTCATCACTGCTCACTTCATCAGATATATGGTATGGTATAAAGTTGGGCTCTTACTCCAGCCCTAGTATGTTCTTGGCCAGATGGGAAATAGTGTGAGATGATTGGACTTTCAATTAAGCTGTCTCGATTTAGTAAGATATGACCTATAGAGCAAGCAGACCCATCCTTTTGGCTTGTCTGGGACACACTGAGTGAAGAGGAATTGTCTTAGGCCACATACAAAATATATAATAATGTATATAAATAACAAATTTCATTCATATAGATTTTACTACAAATTGTAATAATCATGCGAGGCCACATTACTAGTTGTCCAGGTCCATGGGTTGGACACACTTGTTATAGAGAAAAAACACAAAGATGATATATTTTTCACTGAGGGTTCAGTAGCTAGAGCAGTGTTTCTCCACAGGACTTCAAGTCTCCAAGGTTGAGAAACACTGAGCTAGAGACTATTCATAACTAAGAAAAAATGAAGAATCAGAAGTTGTATTGATAGACATATCAGGAAATAGAAGTGATTGAAATAGATATATTCCATACTGAATAGGAATAGGATAAGACAAATGGTAATGGGAAAGCAACAGCTTAATATATCATTTATAAAAACAAAAATATGTTTTGAAAGTTATTAGAAGCTAAGCTCAATGGCATGCATTCATTAGTGAGACTTTATTTTTCCTATACAAAATTGACTTTGTGGATTTTTCAAAAATTACTTTAAACTTTCAGTAGGCGGCCATGTAAACACAAATGTTGATCTCAGTCTATATTTATCTCATTTAAATTGACTTGAAAGCTTCCCTATATGAGCATTGCAAAATGCTGCTCCAGATTAATTGGTACTACTCCAAACTAAAGGTATTTGCTGAACTGGCATGTGAGTTAAGGTGTGTAATTGAATAGTCAGAAATCAAGTCAGAAAAACTATAAGAAGACTTGGGAATTTACTTCCCAAATAGCCATTTGGTTAATGTCTATTATTTCATAACATTTAAACCCATCCCAATCCTGTTAACATCAACTTTGCAGATTATTGATTAGTTGGCATCATTTATTTCTTTTCAGCAGCATTAACATCAATACCAAAAACTTAAACAGAACTTAGATTAGGTTTTATTCAATCAAGCCCCCTTACCCCAATAACTAACAAAAATAATAATAATGGTTCCATTGTGTTTTTAAAGAAAAGATATTCAGAGAATTGTCTACAACATAATTCACTGAACTTTCCATTGTTAAGCAAGGTGATTGATAAGTGAGTTGTGCCCAATTATATGATGTTTTTTTTACCATGGTTGTTGAGTGAATCGGGGCAGGTGTTAAGTGAATAACATAGAACATAGTTGTTAAGCCAATCCATTTTTCCCTATTGGCTTCACTTGTCAGAAGCCACCTGGAAAGGTTGCCAATGGTGATCATAAGATCCTGGGATGTTGCAACCATAAATAAGTGCCAAGTGCCTAATTTTGATCATGTGACTGTGGAGATACTGCAGAGGTCTTAAAGGCAATCAGTAAATCACTTGATTCAGTGCCATTCCGAGGTGGTATTCAGCAGGTTCTGACCAGTAGAAGAACCAGTAGCGGAATTTTTGAGTAGTTCAGAGAACCAGCAAATACTACCTCTGACTGGCCCCGCCCCCATCTATTCTCTGCCTCCCAAGTCCCAGCTGATCGGGAGGAAATGGGGATTTTGCAGTAACCTTGCCCTGGAGTGGGGAGGGAATGGAGATTTTACAGTATCCTTCCCCTGCCATGCCACCAAACCACGGCCGCCAAGCCATGCCCATCAAGCCACGCCCACAGAACCGGTAGTAAAAAAATTGAATCCCACCACTGGTGCCATTGTAACTTTGGACGGTTACTAAATAAATAGTTGTAAGTCGGGGACTAACTTGCCATGTTAGCCATGCAATATGACTAATGCTATATTTAAAAGCATATTTATAGAGTAACCTATAATTGTTCCAGTTTGGGAGGAGGTTATTAACGTATTAACAACTTTTAAGTAATAACTTTGATGCCTCATTTAATATTCTTTGATTCATATTCTTTTGAACTAAATTCTTGCTGTAATTGACATTGAAATTGACATTGAACAAACAAAGAAATCTTTATAAGCCAAAATATTTATTTTTCAGCATTGAACAAATGTACATGTTCAAAATAAAAATCCAAATTGCTTTCTCTGGATTTCCTCTATGGAGGGAAACTCCATGCAATTTGCTACCTGTGTCCAGAGAGAGAAAGAAAGTGGTGAAAATAAACTAGACTTCTAAAGGTTGCCTAGCAAGGTTTTTTGTTACTAGTAATAATATAATATATGAATGTCATATACTATATGAATATATAAATATTTATATATTCAAACAGCAAATCAATCAATATGTCTTGTTCTCTTTTCTGATTTCTCTTTCTCCTTCTTTTTACTATCTTAGCCAAGCAGTGTTGGTAGATCGGACTATGTATATCGCAGGGCAGCTTGGTATGGATCCCTCCAGTGGGGAACTTGTTCCAGGAGGTGCAAAGGAACAAACTCACCAGGTGAAATGTGACCTCACTTATTCTACTAGCAAGTCTAATATTACTATTATGGCTGGTCATATAGTCAGCCAGATGTTTAGACTGGATTTAGGATGTGGGATAAGATAAGCAGATCTGGCTCTCCCAGCAGGCCTGGGGATAGGCTCCTAATTACCCGCCCGAGTGTTTGTTTGATTGCTGAATGAAAGTTGGGTTTTATTATTTTTCTGTTGTTCACATATTGTTTTGTTTTGACCTTGCACTTCCCCTCCCCTGTGGTTGTAAGCCGCCCTGAGTCCCCTCAGGGAAAAGGGCGGCATATAAATCCCAATAAATACCTAAAAAAAATACCTAAATGTTGTTGCTTGATGATGATTAATGTAACATTTGTTGTATGAAAAGAACAGATTCACAAAGTTCATAATAGAAGGTCTGGTATTATATTTCATTATGGAAATAGATGACATTATTTGGGTTCAATAGAGCTGAAATAAAACACATCCCTACTTGCAATTTCAGAGAATAGGCATCCTCTCAGCAAAAAAAAAAAAAAGAGTGACTGAACTAAGTCCCGCCATTCACCAGTGCCAAATATTTAATTCCTTCTGCCTTCTGACTTCCAGTGACAAAATCATCAACTTTTATCCGCCAACAAATGTTTGAATTAAAACCGAGTGACCTTTCTGATATTGTGGTTGTGAAAGGGCAATTATGCTGGCTCAGTTCAGCTTGAAAGGCATAGGACAGAAGCATCACATCCTGTGTCGTGTTTTTTTTATGAACAAACCTTTCAGGGTATTAATATAATTTCCCTAAAGCTTTTAATAAGGTAAATACATTAAGCAAACACTACATGATGGGTGCCATAATAGACTGTTAAATGAAAAGGTATACATATAAAATGCATACAGGAGCATGCCAAGCAAATAAACAACTGAACTGGCCATGTAAAATAAAGATCCAGTTAATTCTATATCTTCCAGGAACCACTGCAAACTCTAGCACAGGGTAGAATACCTGCCCTTTTCCACACCATTTCTGTATAAAATTGTGTTTCCTTCAGGATTGCCCTATGGATGGCAGTCTAGCATAAGGAAAAGAATTCAGCTGCTACTGTGTGTAATTGCCATTTGTTGCACACTTACTTTTCTATCTTGAGAAAGTTAATTTCAGTGAAGTAATTGAATCTCTGAGGGGTCCTTGGTGCTCTCTGAGCTTGATGGTTCTCTTGCAGATATTTCATTACCCAAACTACCGTGTTTCCCTGAAAATAAGATTATTTTCTTTTGACCCCCAAAATAAGCACTTGGACTTATTTTCGGGGAAGTCTTATTATTTTTGAGGTGCAGGAGGCAGAAAGCGTGGTCACCTCATGGCTGCTGTTTGTGGCAGTATTTTCAGGGAGGGCTTATTTTAGTGCATGCGCTTAAAAGCCTGATTGGGCTTATTATCCGGGGAGGTCTTATTTTCAGGGAAACAGGGTAGGTAATGAATCAGATGCTAGTCATATGATGTTATCTAGTTTGGATAATGAAACATCTGCAAGAGAACAGCCATGCTCAGAAAGCACAAAGGACCCCTCAGTTCAACCCTGAGCTACAAATATTCTCCATTATTAGTAACGGAATCTCTCTGCACTGGGACTTCCATCGTTTCATGTTTTCCTAGATAGTATGTTTTCATTATCATAGGCTGTTCTTGCATATATTTCATGATGTTTTACTTTTGTGTTTGCATATGATTACCATTGTGTCCTGTTCTGAGCTCAAGGGATGATGTTGTCATGTTCAAATAAATTCAACATTGTTCTCATTAGGCCCTCCAAAACATTTGGGAAATTCTGCAAGCTGCTGGCTGTGACACCTCTAATGGTATGTTTACATTCAAATAAATTAGTGAGCGTATCTATAAATGTATGGACAGAAAAAGATGTTTTCTGCCTAATGAGAAAGAACAGTTATTAATAGATTGTTCAGGATAACTAGAACCCAGGCTGTTACTCTGTATAATTTTGATATTTATTGTGTTAAAGATTTTATTATGCTGGGTTTTTTTAAGATTTTTTTTAAAAATATCTCTAGACTTTTTGAAGAAAAGTTGTATATAAGTAATTTAAATAATACATATTTTGTGTCATTTCTTGGAATAGTGGATTAGTGCTGCAACTTTTCTGTCTGGTAAAACTACGGGTATTTTGATAATCCTTCCCCTCCAAGATAGTGAAGTTTAGGAGATTATTAGTACACTTTTTCTTTCTTAAGGGTTTTCTCTGTTTTTTAGATTGTCAGATTAAATGACAATCAGAATTAATGTTCATAATACTATTTTTTCTGGGTCAAGAATCACATTTGGCCTTTATGACAAGATAACATAACATTTCACTCCATTAACATTGAAAGGTACTGTATTTTTCAGAGTATAAGACACACCTTTTTCCCTCAAAAAAAGGGTGAAAATCTGGGTGCATCTTATACACTGAATACAGCATTTTTGGCCTCCCAAAACTCTGACCCCTTTGCAAAAATGGCCGTGCAGAGCCTGTAGGAGGCTTCCAGGATGTTCCTTGGGGCTGGGAAGGGTAGAAATGAGTGAAAAATGAGCTGTTTTTTCTCGTTTTTGACCCCCCCCCCCAGGAGCACTCTATAAGCCTCCTAAAGGTTATGCATGCCCTCTTTTTTTGACAAAAAAACGGGCCCATTTTTGCAAAAAATAGGCCGTTTTTGAAAGGTCTGCAGAATCTTATACTCCGGTGCATCTTATACCCCGAAAAATACGGTGATTAAAATTTGTTTCTGTGAACATTTTTGAGTCCACTATCATTGTTCACTATCATTGTTCCCTGCATGATGATATTTTTATCCCACTTTTTTATGTAACTCAAACTAGCAATCTTACTAGTTGGATTGGGTTGAGAGAGAGGGAGTAACCCAAAGTCACCTACCCTGCTTTCATGTCTAAGGGAGCCCTAGAACATTCTCCTGGTTTCTAGGTCAGCAACTGCAACCTAACTCAGCCACTGCAACCTAACTCAGCACACTCAGTTTGATTAAGTCAATTAATAACTTCTGGAGATCTCTCGGGACCATTTGGAATGGGGTAGCCTACTCATAAAAAAAAAAAGAATCACAATTCCAAATCACTTGCCAGATAAGACCCTTGCAACACATTTCTATGAAGGTTTGCTCAGAAGAAATGCCAACCTACTCTGAAGTGTGTATGTGATGCACAAAGGTTCAGACTTAATTTTATTGACTGCTGAAATGTTTATAGCTAGGTAATGTAAAGCATAATTGAAGACAAGTTTTCTTCGTTTTTAGTGGTAAAGACTACTGTACTGATGACCGACATGAAGGATTTTAATGATATTAATGAAGTCTACAAGCAATGTAAGTATGTCTTTTGAAATACATTAAATACATATTTAATGTATTTACCTTATTCTGTGTTTGAATGAGATATATTCAAATATGTACTTAGGCTTCTTCTAGAACTACGATATAGAAGTTTATGAATTATATTATCTCAAAGTACAAAGCAGTACTAGAGACTGTAAAGGAACATTTGAAGTCTATAATCTGCTAAAAAGCATGCAAATTCTTTCACTTGGCTATCCTTTAGCTAGAAAGTGTTTTATATGGGACTAAAACTATTGCTTGTTTCTATAAATCCTCATGATTTACAAGGTCTCACTTGGTATGTTTATACCTTGCAAACACATTTGTTTTGGATGCTCTCTTTTGAAAAAAAAAAGGGAATTTAAATTCTTAGATTGCTGATTTATCCACTTGCATTCTATATGAATTTATATAGAATCAGGAGGCTTTTTCCTTACCTAACTTTATAACTCTCTGTTTAACATAGTTCAACTAAATACAATTCTCTACTTCTGCAATTAGTTATTAATTGGAGCTATTTATCTACTCCATATAGTTTTCAAGTACAACTTTCCAGCCCGAGCTGCGTATCAGGTTGTGGCTCTTCCAAAGGTAAAAAGTATTAGTTCTTATTTCTATAAACACTGGGAATGAATGTAATGTTTTTTAGATTAGAAAAAATGCAAACCTTTGTTGCATTTTGTTATGTTCTTAAATGTTCAGAAACTAGCTACGTCTTTTGTTAGTGTAGTCTTGTCTGTGTTTCTTCATAGATTGTGCGCTGTTTTTTGTGCCTCCTCTCATTTGAATTAAGAGGATTTGAATCATCCTCTAATTTGCACAAGAGATAATATTTTCTGTAATTGCAACATCAGCAGGGGATAACTCCTGGATTTTCACCAGCAGAGAGAGAATTAAATTCATATAAACTTGGCTGGAAGGATAAGAGAGAGAAGCCAAATTGGGGCGCTCAGATTGATCACTCTACCCTCTGCTTTTTAGATGAGCTGTGTTGGGAACTGAGGTGCAGTGCCATCAATATGCTTATGATATTTAGCTTTGTCTGGCTATCTCAGATTTGGCTGGAAATGCTAAATTTATGTCCCAGGACAGGGAGATTGGATGGGTCAAAACAAGTTAAAGTTGAACCCAAGAAAGATGAAGTTGCTGCTGTTCCTTTGTTAGCTCCAGGGTTTTCTAAGGTGATGGCACTGCTTCTTTGCAACCAGGCCTTCAACCCAGGTTCATAGTTCTGCTGGATGTATAGCTGGTATGCCAGCTGTGTGACTGGAATGGAAGAACCTGGGTTCAGTGACTCATGCCCTTACTTACCATTATCTGATTGAACTTCTGTAATAAACGTAAGGCTACTTTTGAAGTCCATACAAAAGCTGCATTTGGTTCAACTTATTATTTGGATCAACTTATTATTAGTACTTATTAAGTGCTCCTTGTTATTTTGAAATTATTACCCATGTTTTGCAGGCCCTCAATAGTTGCCAATAGAATTTGAAGTACAGTTTGAAATGCTAGTTTTCACTATGAAGTCCAATATGGCTTGGTACCAAGCTATGTTCAGAACTCTTGTCCCACATTGTGTCAGTCTGAGATGTCTTCTAGGAGAAACCAGTAGTGATGTCCCATTTTTATGAACTAAGGAGACCTGAGGTCAGAAAATGTTACATTTTGGTTAATGCACAGCATCTCCCAGAAGGGAGATGAGTCTTTGATAATAGCCTTTCAGAATCTGATACAACCAAGCTTTTTTGGATGGCTTCCGGAGCGTAATTGTCACCAGTTATGTTTTGCTGATTTGCTTTGCATATTACTGTGATTTTGTGAGAGGAGATATTGATTAATTTAGGGTTTATTCTGAAAGTGTTCTATCCTTGTAAACTCAAATGTATTTTAATTAAATTTTTAACCAGGGTTCTTCAAAGTAGTCAATAATGACCCCCCAGACACACACATACACATTGATGGGACTATCCTAGGGGTTAATGTTTGTAGGAGATAACCAGGCTGAGCCCAAGGGAGGGGTCAAACAATCATCAGTCTTTAGTCCCTTCCCGGCCACAAGAGATCTAAGTCCAGCCCACTTTGAATATTATCCCAATCTTATCTACTGCCAATTTGCTTTGACATTAGTAGTTCAGATTCTTGTAGAGAGCTTAAGCTTGAAATAAACATTTATATTAATTTGAACTGCCTGGATTTCCTGATTTCTCCGGTACTTGACAATGTTCTTATTATTATTCATAGCAAAGTAGCATTTATTATTTTCATATTTTAAATTTCTGGGGGAAGGTGCCAATGCATAATCTAAAACACTGAACCTTGGCAACCTGAAGAAATGTGGACATAACTCCCAGAATGCCCTATCAGCAAGGCTGGTTGGGGATTTCTGGGAGCTGAAGTCCACACCTCTTCAAATCACTAAGGTTGAGAAACATTGATTTAAAACATCATGAGCTGAAGAATTTGAGGAGCCCTACATTAAACAAATCAACTCTGCCCTGATTTTATATGTTATATTTCTTCCTTCCAGGATGCCTGTGTGGAGATTGAAGCTATTGCCATTTTGGGACCCCTTCAAGATGCCTCACCAGCTAAAATCTAGCAGCTCTGATTTCTTTTGCCATGATCATTCTCACTTCTGCTATCAATTCAATTCTGCTACCGATTCTCTTATAGAATGTTATTCCTGAATTGTGAATCTGGCTCATTTATTTGGGTGGGCAGATTGACTCATAGGCACCACTGCATCATTATGACTGTCTGTTTATTCACGTATAGCAGTTTCCTCATTCTCAGTGACTTTAAGCTGTGTGCTGGCTGGAGAATTTTGAGAGTTGAAGTTCATACATCTTAAAGTCACTGAGGTTGAGAAACATTGGAGTATAGTATGAGTAAAGGACATTACAAGATTAAATACTGCAAGCTGCTTGAAAGCATATTTTGAGGAGGAAAAAGCAATAGAACACTTTAGATAGACTTATCATAGGTAAGAGAGTAGATTTTCTAAAATTTGGGAATCAAGGTTAGCCTCTAGCTGTATACTACATTAAGCAGAATTGTATACTTTAAAACATTAGGATAAAAATCTATGAAGAATAAATCAAATTGCTATAACACTGATCAGTGTTGATAAATCTGTTTTGGCTTCGTCTTCTTCTTCTTTTGGGAAAATTAGCTATTAAACTTACCAGTTCACATTTTGCCTGATTCACAAGATAATATTCAAAGCTGTTACAAATTTTGTAATGAAAAACATGACAAGACATTTTGTGTAGTATTTATATTTTTTCTTACAACTAATTGGCTTTTGAAGGGAAATGCTTAATAATAATTACATAACACCATCACATTTTTTTTATTTGTAAAAGTGTGTTTGGGCTTTCTGAGTACCGTAGACCTTCTAATACTCAGATTTAGGCATGTGCTCTATTAAGAAGATTCAGTTTGGATCTTAATTCAGTACAGTGGAAAACAGCTTGCCTGTCCAAATTAGAATGTCAATTCAGAAATATTCAAATGTTTTTTCCTCCACAACAATTTCCTCCACAACAAATTGGTATAATTCTGTGTGTGATTGATTGATCTTCCTAGATATTGTCTCAAATCTTTTTACACCAAATTCCAGACAAACAGGCATTTTAAACAGAGCAGTAGTATTATGCTAGGCACCCTATTTCTCTTAAATGATCAAATTTTGCAATAAGGTATTTAGATACTCCCTAGGAGAACAAGTTTGCCAGCTTTCATATGACTAAAACCAGGGACTGATATTATGCAACTTTTTCCATGATTTTATTGTATCTACCTCATAATTATTGATATGCAAGCAATAGCATGTTGGTTTACAAAATGGTCTCCAAATTCCAGCTTGCATAGAATAGCATGAGGGAGAACTGGGCTTTGGTTGCACTTGGAACATGCAGGCCAAAATGTCAGAAAAACTAATACTGTCTTTACATGTAATTTGACCATAAGGCAGGATTAGAATTCACTGTCTCCGAGTTTCCAGCCTGGTGTCTTTAATCATTATACCACACTGGCTGTCATATAAACAAATATAGATAGTATTCAGTTGGGACCAACAACTAATTAAATGAAACATCATGGGACAATGCTGAACGTATGTCCGTTCTGCTGTAGCTGTTAAGCAAATAATTTGCTATCATTAAATGGAATAGCACATGACTGTGATTTGCAAATTATTGCCAGCTTCTCAACTGGTTGTCAGAAGCTGCTTGTTAAACTCAAATGGTGATCATGTGACTGCAGGCTGCTGCAATTGTCTTATATGCTAATTGCCAAGCGGCTGAATGATGGTCACATGATTGGGGATGCTACAATGGTTATAAGTTTGGGGACTAGTTGTAAAGCTATATTTTGGATGTTAATGTACGTTTCAATAGTTGTTAAACAGGGCAGTCATTAACTGAGGTCTACCGTAGATCTGGCATAAAGGGATGCAGTTTGTGAGCAAATCTGGGGAATTCTTGTTCCTAAATATTGGAAATTCTGTACAAAGCATACAGATGAAGATGAACAGTATAAGAAACAGAAGGGGTATCGTTACCAAAGATTACTACTAATGTCCCAAAGGTTGTAGACAATATCTTCCTAAATACAGGTAATCCTTGACTTACAACCACAATTAAGCCCAAAGTTTCTGTTGTTAAGTGAGATGTTTGTTAAATTAGTTTGGTCCCATTTTACGACTTTTCTTGCCACAGTTGTTAAGTGAATCACTGCAAGTGTTAAAATATTAACACAGTTATTAAAGTGAATCTGGCTTCCACATTGACTTTGCTTGTCTGAAGGTTGCAAAAAGTGATCACATGACCCTGGGACACTGCAACTATCATAAATGAGTCAGTTGCCAAGCATAAGTTGACTGACCTGAATTTCCCTCCCCTCACTTGTGAATGGATCAAAGACTTCCTGATGGATCATCCACAAACAGTAAGGGTTGGGTCCTTTACATCTTCCACGCTGAAGCTCAGCACAGGCTCCCCTCAGGGCTGTGTGCTCAGCCCATACCTGTACTCGCTATATACATATGACTGCATATCCTCTGATCCATGCAACATCATAATAAAGTTTACAAACGACACAACAGTGCTGGGTCTCATAATTGGAGGGGACGAATCAGCATACAGGGAAGAAGTCCAGAAGGTATCTGCATGGTGCTCAAGAAACAACTTACATCTAAATACTAGTAAGACAAAGGAGATGGTGCTAGATTTCCAGAAGCACAGAGGGACCGGCCTCACTGTATATCGGGGGGAGGGGGGGGTTTGTGGAGAGGGTTTCCTCTTTTAAATTCTTGGGAGTGTTTATTAGTCAAGATCTCACCTGGAAAAACAACATGTCTCTGGTGATTGGAAAGGCCCAACAGAGTCTTCATTTCCTTAGAGTCCTGTGAAAAAATCAGTGGCTGATGACCTCTTTCTATTGGTCCACCATAGAAAGTGTCCTCACACATTGTATTACAGTATGGTATGCTGGTTTAACAGCTGCGGACAGGAAGGCACTACAGAGAGTGATTAATTTGGCACAAGAAACCATTAGTTGCCCTCTGACACCACTGGATGACATCGCCAGATCTCGCTGCTTTAGCAGAGTAAGGAAGATACTCAGAGATGATTCATACCCTGGTCAGTGTCTCTTTGCACTTCGACCATCAGGCAGAAGACATCAAAGTATAGCCAGCTAAACAAACAGGTTTAAAGATAGTTTCTATCCTTGGGCTGTGAGACTTTTAAATACAACCACAATCACTGCATGCACACACTAGTTTTTCTTTCTTTCTTTCTTTTTTTGTTTCTGTTATAATTTTGCACCGGTGAAGTTAAAACCAATTTTGTTGTATTTACAATGACAATAAAGATTATACATATACATACATATCTGAATTTTGATCACATCACTATGGAGATGTTGCAAGACTCCTAAGTCTGAAAAACGGTCATAAGTCACTTTCAGTGCCATTGTAACTTTGAATGGTCTCTAAATGAACTGTTGTAAATTGAGAACTACCTGTAAAATTCTTCAAATAATCTGAGATTTGCTGGAAAAGTAACTAAACTAGAAGGGTGGGGTGGGGATTGATTTCTCTTGCTGACAGTTTAATTTTTCACAACGAAGGCAATATAAGGTCGTCAACTCTCCTGACCTAATCCTGATCAAGAAAGAATTGGTCAACTGACTGAAGCTTTTAGGCATTTTGAAAGAAAGCAACCACGTCAAAGAGTTAACTAGAGCAGTGTTTTTCAACCACTGTGCTGTGGCACACTAGTGTGCCGTGACATAGTGTAAGGTGTGCCGTGGGAAAAACACTTTATATAAGTCAATATAGGCACAGAGTTAAATTTTTTTAACATTTTCTAATGGTGGTGTGCCTTGTGATTTTTTTCATGAAAAAAGTGTGCCTTTGCACAAAAAAGGTTGAAAAACACTGAACTAGAGGAAATGTGAGGTCCCATATCTTGGATTTAGATGAAAGATGAGAAGATATCACCTTGAAATTCTGCACCATAATTTGGAGAATAAAAGATAAAGGTTCCACTCGCACATATGTGCTAGTCGTTCCCAGCTCTAGGGGGGCGGTGCTCATTTCCGTTTCAAAGCCGAAAGGCCAGCTCTGTCCGAAGACATCTCCGTGGTCATGTGGCTGGCATGACTAAATGCCGAAGGGGCACGGAACGCTGTTACCTTCCCACCAAAGGTGGTCCCTATTTTTCTACTTACATTTTTACGTGCTTTCGAACTGCTAGGTTGGCAGAAGCTGGGACAAGTAGGGATTTGAACTGCCAACCTTTCTGATCGATAAGCTGAGCGTCTTAGTCCCTGAGCCACTGTGTCCCTGGATAAAAGCATTCTATCCAGAGCCTTTCTCTTTTCACACAGCATGATAATGACAACTGGTTGAAATTAAAACTGAATATTAGGAAGCATTTCCTAACACAATTGTTAGTGGCAATTCCAACTGGAAGTTTTCAAATAGGAAGGAGGGGGAAAATGGACATCAATAGTTCACTGTATTCCTGCACTGAGCAGGAATGGGACTGGATATCCTATAACCGGGATGGCGAACCTACGGCACGTATGCCACACAGAGCCATTTGTCAGGGCACGCAAGGCCAGCTGAGTTCAGAATTTTTTAAAGCCATTTTTCACCCACCCCAGGCTCCAGAGGCTTTAAAAAACCGGCCCTATGGGCAAACCGGAAGTTCGGGAACGGATTTCCGGTTTGCTTGTAGGGTCGGTTTAAGCCCTCTGGAGGTTTCAGGGACCTTCAGGAGGCTTTCCTGAATGCTCCGGAGGACTAAAAACGGCCTTACGAGCAAATTGTTTGCTCGTAGGGTCGTTTTTTGCCCTCCGGAGGCTTCAGGGAAGCCTCCTGAAGGTCCCTGAAGCCTCCGGAGGGCCTCCGGGGGGAGGGTGTTTTCGCCCTCCCCAGGCTCCTATAAAGCATGCAAACAATTGGGGGGGGCACCTTTCATTACAGAGCCGAGGTGGCGCAGTGGTTAAATGCAGCACTGCAGGCTACTGCTAGATCAGCAGTTCAGCGGTTCAAATCTCACCGGCTCAGGGTTGACTCAGCCTTCCATCCTTCTGAGGTGGGTAAAATGAGGACCCGGATTGTTGGGGGCAATATGCTGACTCTCTGTAAACCGCTTAGAGAGGGCTGAAAGCCCTATGAAGCGGTATATAAGTCTACTGCTATTGCTATTCATGTGGCATGCGCACTGGGGGGTCATGCATTGCATTATGGGTGCAGCACACCCGTGCACGACCCCTCTGCGCTCTCCCCATTTATGGCATATGAGCCACAAAAAGTTCACCATTGCTGACCTATAAGATGCCTTCCCTTTCATAAATTGCATGATTCTAAAATCTATCAGTTACAAAAACTTTCTGCTTTCCTGTGTTCTACCAAATGTGTAAGTTAATACATTTTCTTCAATACCCATAGATATTTACCCATATTTGGACAAAATTACCATATTCCACAAATATATTATTTATTTCAAAGTTTAAGGTTACATTTTAGAGACAATTGAGAAGGCTAATGAGACCAGCCATATCACACAAATAGCAGCAAAGAATAAATGTGTTTTTGAAAATGAGTGAAGCACAGCTCTGCTCACTTTATTGGTTGCATAGTTTAAAGAATACTGTAATCAATCATTTATTTCATTTTCAGCCTGACATTTGCAATATAATTGTTTTTATAGTAGGCTATCTCCTCTAATTTTTAAATATCAACATTCATACTACTGCCCATCTAAGTATTTTGAGGACCACAATAACTATTTTCATTAGTTTCAGGAAATGAAATTTGTATTTTCTTTCCTATACCATATCGAAGGAATAGGATCCATGCTATAAATCAGCCTAACCCCATCTGGTCCCCTTCGAGATAAGAATTACAATTCTTACATGTTTACAAGAAACTTCATCTAAGAAATTTAATGCAATTAATCTGAAAAAACTCCACTGGATTTTGGTTATTTTCACCCTAGTTTAGACCATATACATTCTTAGATCTAAGATTATCTATAATCACATTTACAATTTATATTATTTGTGCTATATTATCCTTCATATTTATTTTCTACCTAAAGCAAGTAAAAGTGTTCTGCAATTTGTAGTTCCATTTGAAACAATAGCAGGAGGCATTTTCTGGCAGGTGTGATGGTTTAACAATGGAGTTCCTCAGTGGTGCCTTGGCAACTTGATTTTTCCATTAAAATTTCTTAAAATGGTTTTCACTTAGCATTCAGTAGTTGTGATAGGTTTATACAAGCTTTTATAAAAACTAGATTTTTGTTTGTCAAACAGGAATATAAATTTTAACTGAGCGATCAAGGATAAGGTCCAGCCAAAAGCCATAAATTTTAGCCATGAAGTGCAGCCAGAAGCCCTGGGTCATTCTTCATTGGCTTGTTCTGTAATATAAAGACAAAATTTAAAAAGTGATAAAAATCTTCAAGTAAATAATTTTTGAAGTAAAGGTATACCACATACCATGAAAATTTGTAAGTGCTTTTCATGTAAATAATAATAATAATAATAGAATAAGCTTTTTAAAAAGATTAATTTCAGATTGGAAATAGAGATCTTGAATAGAATCCTAAAACAATTTAGACCCTAAAGCTGAACAGAAAGAAGAGATTCTGGAGGCGGGGCTTGATGTCGCAACGACACGACATGCAATCTTGGGACTCCAGGATTGCTGTCGATATCTCTGTTCCTGGACAATCCTTTTGGACCTAAACTGTTCTGAAGGAACAGTGATAGAGAAGAGCATGTCCTACTGATCTCAAGGACATCGCAAAATCCCTAATTGATCCAGGAGAAAGCTCTTTTTGCCAGCTACAAGAGAAGCAGCCAAAATGGCTGCAGAAGGTTGGGACAAGGTTGGAAGCAGTGCAGGAGAGACAGTGTGTTGAAATGGTGAGAATTGTTTTTATTATTAGAGAAGGGAAAACCCAAAAGACTTGGATTTTAAAATAAAATTGAAAACAGAAGGAAATAAGCGACGAATTAACCCTGGTTTAAAACTATCGTGTTATCTTTTCTACCTTAACTTTGTTTTTTATGGATGGACTTTTTATAAATGCCTCTTACTTTTAAACTGGACTGGCCTCTTTTTTTTCCTTCTTCCTCTATACTTTTTCCATTTTTTGTATTCGTGGATTAAAAGTTTCTTCTCTCGTAAGGCTTGGACGGAGCGTAATTTTTAAACATTTTTTTCCTCTTCCGGAGCTTGGAGTTTACAGAGAGAGGCAAAAACAAATGGAAAAGAAATAACACTGCCATCTAGTGGCTAGAGGCTTGGCAATATCTGATATTACAAAGCTATAAGCTTTGTTTACTGAAAGGGTGAGTGGAAAACATTTTGTTTATACAGGTGTTCCTTTGAAGGAAAGAGAAAGCTCTGATTTGAAAAACTCCACTGAATTTGTTTGAAACCTAAAAAGTCTTGGATGTTTTGGCAGTGTTTATAACCTGGAAAATTGCACAATGTGAAGAAGAAAAGGCACTAACTTTGCAAAGAATTTTCTTAGAAATTCAAAAAGTTTTAATAATTACAGAGACAATTGAAAAGAGACTTGAAATTCCTGGGAGGAGCCTACTGGTGAAGGCAGCAAAAAATCAGCTGCCTCCGAATTCCTGGCTACGTACCTGTTTAGAGGATCTTCCATCTGACGTCTTATCAGGTTTTCTTATCCTTCAGGCAAGAGGGAAAGAAGAATCTGTTTTGCTGGCAAATGCTCTTCGATTTTTGCAGCTTTTGTGCTTGCAAGGAAAGGGGGGCTAGCCCATGGCAGAACGGCTGTCCGTGCTGGGAATTTCAAACTGCCTTGTGCAGGACAAAGTAGGTCTCTCCCACTCTGCTCTAAGTTTTGTTTGATTTAATCTTATCACGAGCAGAATCCGTTTACTGCGAGGACAATAATTGCTTATCAACATTTTAGCTTCTTCTCTTTTTCTCCTCCGAAAAATTATTTACTCAGAGGCTTTTAAAATGGCGCCGAGCAGGCTGGTTTCTCCGGTAATAACGAACACTTTTTGCTAATTCTCACAAGACTTCAAAAGAATTGAAAAGAATTCTTGAAAAGAATTCAAAACAAAAGAGATAGCTTATCACATGTTTTGGTTTCACAATAGAAGAATTTTACTCCTTCATTAACTTTGCTTATTTGGAAGTTAAATGGTGATGAATCTGTTGAACGGTCTTGTTACAATGTTTACTCACTGAAATTTTTGCCAAGCCTTAAACTTCAAAATAAAAGCCTCTTTACTTAAAGCTGCATATTTGGCAATAGAGTTTTATTAACTGCAGGCAGACAAATTTTGAAATGGCCTCAAAACCAAATATTAACTTGAAGTCGTCACCCTCTACTTCCAGGGGCACATCCTCAGTGCCTGGCACAAAGCTGCAGCCTCCGCCTCCTACGCCCCCTGCTGGGGATGTGTTAACGAAAGAATTTTTTCTGAGTAATCTAAGCGAGGCTCTTAATGCACAGACAATTAAAATGGAAGATAAATTTAGAGATAATAGAGAGGAGAGAAAAGAGGAAATAAAAGAAATGAAAGAAGAAATTAAAAGTGAAATTAAAAGTGAAATAAAAGGACTTAAACAGGAGTTGTATGAGAAATTTGAGGCTAAGGTTGATAAAATTAGAGACGACATGCTGAGTCTTGTAACTGTATTAACAGAACATATTTCTGGAGTGGAAGATACTCTAGAGGTTCTTAATGATGCCAATGCTAACTTGACATTGAAAACAGAGGTGGTGGAACAAAAAGTGGAAAATGCTGAAAAAGAAATTATTATGATACAGTACCGACAAATGGAGTTCGCATTAAGAGTAAGGGGGCTGCGTGAGGAGAAACAGGAGAACCTGAAACAGATCCTATCGGAAGCTTTTGACCGCCTGATGGGAAGACCAGGGACCAACCAAGGCTGGCAAATTGACAAAGCTTACCGCGTTAACTCCTGGCTGGCAAAGCAGAAGCAGCTTCCTCGAGACATCGTTATATATTTTACTACAAGAGAGTTCAGAAATATGGTACTGCAAGCGTCTTATAACACTAAGCTTCAAATTGGCGGTAAAGACCTGGCTGTTTTGAAAGAGATACCACCTCAAATGTTAAGAGCCAGAAGAGATTACGCTTTTTTGGTCGAAGAACTCAGAAATCGTCAGATACAGTATAGATGGGATGCACCATTCGGCATCATATTTACATTTGATAAGCAAAGGTACCGCCTCAACTCTGTATGGAAAGCCCGAGATTTTTATTATAATATATTGAAGGCCGGACACCCTGCACCATCTGGACCTAGAGAAAGACCACAAGAAGGACAGGATAGACAGCAAACTATACAACCACCAGACAAGATGGAGCATCTCTCTTCTCTAGAAGTGCAAGGTGCTATGGAACCAAGACCTAGCCGCATGACTACTAGACGTATGGAGAAACAAGCTAAGAAGCAACAGCGTCAACAATCACCGGCCATCGATCAAGGAACTACAACAACAAATCTGGAAGCAGTGGGAGGAGCTAGACCTAAGGTCAAACAGGCCATGCAGGAAGCTCTAAAAATGCTTCAACCAACCAAAGATGACAACTAAGATCTTAACATGGAATGTCAACGGACTGAACTCTCCACAGAAGAGGAAGAAAATATTTCATTATCTTAAACAGTTTAAGAACGATGTAATTTGTTTGCAAGAAACTCATATTAAGTCAACTGATCAAAAATATCTGATCAACTCAAAACTTGGTCAACATTTTGCAGCTTCTGCTATGGAAAAGAAGAATGGTATAGTTGTATACTTAAGAAAAGATATGAAAGCTGAATTAATAGAAGCAGATCCCTTCGGAAGATATATTGCTTTAGACTTAATCTTAGAAGGGAAAAAGACATTACTTTTGGGAATTTATGCTCCCAATCAACAGCAAGATAGATTCTATAGAAATCTTCATGCTAAATTAGTACAGTGGGACTATAGTTCCTGTATACTATTGGGTGACTGGAATGGAGTGATAGACACTAAGAGAGATAAGAAGATTTCCCGCTTAAATACCAAGATGCGAGCAAAGTTACCCAAATCTTTCTTTGACATTATGGATGATTTTGAATTGAGAGATATCTGGCGAGAAAGAAATGCAGAGGAATATGACTTCACTTTCTTCTCGGACAGGCATCAATCCCTTTCAAGGATTGATTTTATTCTAATCACTAATGATTTGCTTTCTAGGGTCAAGAAAACAAAGATTGCAGCTAGAGTCCTTTCGGACCATAACCCAGTTTGGATGGAGTTGGGAAGGGTAGTGCAGGCAAGAAGGTTTTGGAGACTGAATGAAAATTTATTTAGATATGAAAACTATATTAATGATTGTAAAAAATTACTATCTGAATATTTTGTTTTGAATATGAATAAAGGTACATCTATGGAATTTGTATGGGATGCAAGCAAAGCGTATATGAGAGGAGTTTTGATGAATATAAATAAAACACATAGAAATAAGCAAGGGTTAAAACGAACAGAACTGGAAGAGGAAATTAAGAGAAAAGAGCTGGAGTTAACAAGGAAACCAGACGATACAAAGGTTAAGGAAGCTATTAACATATTAAAATCTCAATTTGACATGTTGATCTCTGACCAGGTAGCTACTAATTTATTATATGCAAAACACAATACTTTTTGTAATGCAAACAAACCTGGCAGATGGTTAGCTTATCAGATTAGGAAAAAAAGGAAAACTCGAAATATATCTAAACTGATTTACAGAGGGAAGGAGGTGTTCCAACAGGAAGAGATTCAAAAGGCTTTCTGGGAATTTTTTACAGAACTGTATAAAGGGGATAAAATTAATGGTTTAGACATAGACAAATATTTAGACAAGGAGAAAATACCTTCAGTTAGAGAAGAACACAGGCAAAAATTGAATCAACCAATAACCTCGGGGGAAATCCTGCAGGTAATTAAGCAATTAAAGCCAGGGAAAGCACCAGGTACAGATGGCTTGACAGCGGTTTACTACAAAAACTTACAGTTAGAAATGGTAGAACCTCTTAGAGAATTATTTAATATGATTCAAACGGAAGGTAAAGTCCCTCCATCTTGGAAGACAGCGTTTATATCTTTGATACCCAAAGAAGATCAAGATACTACTCAACCCAAAAATTATAGACCCATTTCATTACTGAATGTAGATTATAAAATTTTTACTAAAATATTAGCAAATAGGTTAATGTTGGTCATTCAACAATTGATACATACGGACCAAACAGGTTTTATACAAGGGAGACAGATGAAAAGTAATGTTAGATTAATTATTAATGCATTAGAATATTTGGGAAAGAACAACCAGATCCCTGCTGCGTTTATATTTTTGGATGCTGAGAAGGCCTTTGATCGAGTTAATTGGCAATTTCTGTTGAAGATACTGCAAAAAATGCAGATAGGAGATAATTTTTTACAGTCAATTAAAGCAATATACCAACAGCAAACAGCACAAATCATAGTCAATGGAAGTCTAACAGACTCTTTTCAAATTGGAAAAGGTACAAGACAGGGCTGTCCTTTGTCCCCATTATTGTTTATTATAACTTTGGAAGTATTGTTGAGTAAAATACGGGGCTTGGATGGTTTAAAAGGGATCAAGATTAGGCAGCAAGAATATAGAGTCCGCGCTTTTGCGGATGATTTGGTCATAATATTGGAACAACCGCAGGAATCCAGTATGGTTTTAATGAATATGATTAATCAATATGGTCAAGTGTCGGGCTTTAAAATAAACTTAGGAAAAACCAAAATATTAGCTATAAATATGAATATTAAACAAAAGGAAGAATTAGGAGTGATGCTAGGATGTGAGGTAGTTAAAAAAGTCAAATATCTTGGAGTTAACATTTTAACTTCAAATGGGAAATTATATAAGCATAATTATGAACCACTTTGGCATAGCATACAGACAGAGATGAAAAAATGGGAGAAATTGCACTTATCTTTGCTGGGTAGGATAGCGGCAGTGAAAATGAACATTTTACCAAAATTTTTATTTCTCTTCCAAATGTTACCTATACTTAAAAAAGATGCGAACCTTTTAGAATGGCAGAAGGGTATCAACAAATTTGTGTGGGCAGGAAAGAAGCCGAGGGTAAAGATGAAAATAATGCAAGATGTACGTGAGAGAGGAGGATTGAAACTACCTAATTTAAAACTATATTATGATGCAGTGGCATTATCTGCAATTAGTGATTGGATTCATTTAACCAATGATAGAATATTGAACATTGAGGGACACGATCTGGTATTTGGTTGGCATGCTTACTTGTTATTCAACAAAAAATTGGATAAGACCTTTAAAAGTCATATTTTAAGAAATGCTTTATTGCGGGTCTGGAAGAAATATCAATATAAATTAAATGACAAGATACCCATGTGGGCAATTCCTAGACACGCAATTGAAAATATGAATACAGCACAAAGACAGGACAGAATTACTTACAGACAGCTTCTTACCTCGGAAAGGGGGGTATTACAATTAAAATGTTTAGAGGTATTAAAAGAGGAGAAGGTAGTTCAAACATGGTTCCAGTATGGGCAATTACAGGCTAGGTGGAAAATAGATCAAAAAATTGGTTTATTCAAGTTGAGGATAATCTGTTTAAACAAATAAGAGATCAAAGCTTAATGCATATAAAGAGGATATATAATGTATTAATACAGATGGATTCGGAAACAGAATTAGTTAAAGATTGTATGATAAAATGGGCTCAAAATATTGAGGAACCAATAATGTTGGATACATGGGAAAGAATCTGGGTAAGAAATGTGAAATTTACACAAGCTCAAAATCTGAGAGAAAATTTTTACAAGATGTTCTATAGATGGCATTTAGATCCTAAAAAGTTGGCTTCTATGTATCCGAATGTACAGCCTAAATGTTGGAGGTGTGGTTCTCTCGATGCTACATATTATCATATATGGTGGACCTGCCAAAAGGTTAAGGCATTTTGGATAAAAATATGGTGGGTCATGCAAAATGTTTTTAAAAGAAGGATAAAGTTTAGTCCTCAGTTATTTTTACTAGGTATATGTACTGATTTTACAGTGGTAGAGACCAACTTGACTCTGCACCTGATAACTGCAGCAAGACTGTTGGTGGCGCAATATTGGAAGAAGGAAGACTTGCCTACAATCCAAGAATGGACATTGAAAGTAACAAACTTAGCTGAAATGGCTAAAATATCGGCATATCTCAAAGATCATTCAAATGAGAGATATAAACGAGACTGGAAAAAATGGATTGACTATATACAAAATAAATACGGGACTAAGAAATTCCAGTTAGCCTATGCTTAAGATCAGAAATGATTTAAACTGTTAAAAGTCAGTTCAGTAAGAAGAAGCTAAGGTCAATCTAGAATGTCATTAATTTCTTTATTTCTTTTTTCTCAATAGATTTTAGACTGTGTTAGTTAAAAATCCATACCGTGTACGGGTTCTGGGAAGTCGGGGGGGGGGGGAAGGAGGAGGGGGGGTGGGGGGGTGGAGGGAGGGAGGGATACACACAACAAAAAAAAATTGTACTTTAATGTCTTAATGATTGACAAATGATGACATATTTGTGTTTTTTTTTTTTTTTTTTAAAGAAAAATAAAAAAGTTGAATATGAAAAGAGACTTGAAATTATAGATCAAAATATAGAAAGTACAGGGACAGTGATGAAGTTTGAGGACAGAGCTCGAAAAATCACAGAGACATATGAAAGTGGTAAGAAAATTGTTGACACTGACAGCAAACTGAGAGTGGAGGAAAATGGCAAGTGTGAAATATGGAAAGGATAGATCGATGAACCAGAACTTTATTTCAGATGTCAGAACATAGATGTAGAAAGGAGAGAGAATTTGGCAAAAATAATGAGAGTAATCTCGGCAGAAGCACTAACGATAATAAAAGTTAAGCTGATAAAAGGAGCAGATAGAGGGTTTCGCATCCTTATAAGACATGCAATGAACGACAAGTTCTTAAGAGAAGTCCACATAAAACTTATCAAGAAAACATTTAGAATACAGACTTTACAAATGGCAAGAGATATTGGACTACACTATTTCGGGAAGGATACAGGATGATGAAATGAAATGTCACAATAAATTTTAGTTAAATGTAGTTAAATTTTGAGTGCTATGTACAACAATAATAAATATAGTCAAATAAATGATTAATAATGATAAAGCATTTATATATACTAGATTGATAATATGAAATTTTCTACACACTGTGAGGATTATGGAGATGATGTTGAAAAGCCTTTTTATAAAAGATAAGCAATTCTATATAGAATAGAATATAAAGATGTAATATCACTGGATGATTTCAGAATGATGTAATAAAATGTCATAATATAAATTTACTTCAAATTTAATATGCCTTATGTTGAAAGGATGTAATAATAGCTAGGATTAATGGATGTTTAATAATTACAACAATTTGTATACATGTATACATTAGATTGATGATACTAATAATGGTAAAAACATGGAATTGAAAATTATTAGAGAATGTTATCAATGCTAAAATAATAGAATTAGAATAGGATAAAAAATAACTATTATTGGATATATTGAAGATGATATAATGAATCATTATAATATTAATGATTATATATTTAGAATTCCCTGCCTAAAATGGAGAGACAACAGTGATAATCAAATAAAGGAAGCATAATAACAATGTATACAAAGATATCTTGATTGACAATATGTAAAGTTTGATAAAATTCAAGTGATGACTATGGAAAGGACACATAAAGACCACCTAACAAATCGACACACTTTATGTAGTTGAAGAGGCTTTTATGTTATATGTGTTGTGTGTTTGTGTTTGAAAATAAAACTTTTATTAAAAAAGAAAGAAAGAAAAGAGATTCTAAAACTGAATAGATAATCTAGAAATCCAACTAGATCAAGGATGGATAATTTGCAGCACTCCAAACATTCCTAAAAGAGAACCAATTTGATGTAAAGGTTAATGTAACAGGCTAAAAATCAAGAGACTGAATTATAGTTCCACTTTAGGCACAAAATTGACTGGGTGACCAATCATTCTCTCTCTTCCCTAGGAAGCACACAATGGCAAATCACTTCTGAAATCTTGCCAAGAAAATGGCAGGGACGTGTTCAGGCAGTTGTTAGGAGTTAGCACAGATTTGGAGGTACCCCCCAAAAAATTATTTTATGAACTCCAGCCTCCAGTCTACTCAGCATAACCAAAGACCAATTTCTACTTTGGAGGACTATATGCTCTCACCAGGTAAAGGATATCACTCCTTCAGGGAGGAAGCGATAGAAGACAGTCTAGTGGAAACAATCCAGGTTGTAGTTCATTAAAAAGAAATTTGAAATAAAATTGTGTGTGCATGTGTGTGTGTATCTCAGCACTGTGGTAGGATGTAGCCAACCCTTATGGGTCCTAGTTAGTACTTTGATGGGAGACAGTTACCTTTTTTCCTTCCTGAAATAATTTTAAAAGGAAGGAAACCTTTGCTGTCAGAAGCAATAAAAAGATATTAAAGAACAAGAACTGCTTGTTCTTTTTTGTTTGTCTACTTGCTTTGACTTCCAGGTAGTCAGATGAGTGAGAATGGGAAATCTCAAAGCTATAGCAACAATCTGATTCTTTCTAAAACAAGTTTGGCAAATAGTAACTATGGAATTAAGAGTGTTTAATTAAGCATCTCATTTTCCAAGTACTTCCCGCTATTATTATCAGCTAGTTGGTTTACATCAGAAGACTATGCTTTCACTTTTAAAACAGCATCCTGAACTGAACAATAGTGTAAGGGTGTAGGAACCAAATGCTAAATCTGTCCAATTTGCAGCTTGCTTTGATGCAGTCTTTCCCCAATACCTGTTACAGTATTTCTTTCGTATGGTGCAGAAAATTATGCTAAAAAAATTCAACAATGATCTTTGGAGGGGAGTGACTAGGAGGATTATAGGGGGGGAAAGGAATGACACGAGTAAAGGAAGGTGGAAATCTGAAGGGGCTAACAAGTACAAGTCAAACATGAACCAGCAGTCTTCTGCACTGCTTTAAAAAAAAAGCAATTCCTGTGTTAACAGGAGCATTAAAGCTTACATCATTGGGATTTAATTGTAGCATTTACGTTACCTTATTCAGACATCATTTAGAATTTTTGTCTAGTTCTGGATACCCCAGTTCAAAAAAAATGAATTCAGAGAAAGGCTACGAAAATGGTGAGTCTTGAAACCAAGCATTTTGAGGAACAGTTAAAGCAGGGGTGTCAAACTCATGTCATCACGGTGTCATCACATGACATATCACAACTTTTCCCCCTTCGCTAAAATGGGCTTAGGCATGGCCAGTGCATGATGCATCCGGCCCGCAGGCTGCGAGTTTGACAACCCTGAGTTAAAGGGTCTGGGAATGTTTAGGTTACAGAAAAAATAGATTAGGAAAAATATGACAGCAGTCTTCAAATAAAAACTTGTCACACAGAAGAGGTAATGGACTTATACAGGCAGCTATTGAGTTATGACTATTACTGAGCGTTGAGTGAATTATGATTATTGCGTTGTGCTGGTCATTAAGCAGATTGTGACCGTGACTGATTTTATGACTTCTTTTGTGACAGTCATTAAACAAATGCTGCAGTCAGAAAGTGAACTTATTTTTTGCAATGGGTGTCTTTGCCAGAAACCTAAAGTAAATGCCAGTTTCTGGTAAAAAATAAATTGTGAATTGTGATCAGAGGACTGCAGGACGCTGCAAAATCTATACATGTGGACTAATTACTGAGTGCCCAGAATAGTCATGTGATTGGAGTTAGTGGGATGAATGGCAGCTGTTAGAACTTTGAATCTAGGTTGTAACTAGTCTGCGAGCTACTTACTTGAATGGTCACTAAGCAAGCAGTCACAAGTTGAGGCCTACCTGTTCTCCCTTGCCTCAGAGGGCAGGACCAGAACTAATAAGTTAAAACTACAAGGAAAGAGATTCAAACCAGATATGAAAAGGCTATTTCTGAATGTACATAGGCTATCACCAGAATGGCAAACCTATGGCACACGAGGCGCTGCCCTGTCAGCTGGCCAGCACGCATGCGCACGCTGGCCAGCTGAGTTCAGCCTTTTTTAAAGTCATTTTTCACCCTTCCCAGGCTTCAGAGGCTTTATAGGAGCCTGGAGAGGGTGAAAAGATCCTCCCCCCACCCCAAGGCCCTTCATGAGCTTCCTTGAAGCCTCCGGAGCGCAAAACAGAGCCAAGGTGGCACAGTGGTTAAATGCAGCACTGCAGGCTACTTCAGCTGACTGTAGTTCTACAGTTCGGCTGTTCAAATCTCACTGGCTCAGGGTTGACTCAGCCTTCCATCCTTCCGAGGTGGGTAAAATGAGGACCCGGATTGTTGTTGGGGGCAATATGCTGACTCTGTAAACCGCTTAGAGGGCTGAAAGCCCTATGAAGCAGTATATAAGTCTAACTGCTATTGCTATTGCTATTGCTAAAAAACTGAACCTATGGGCAAACCAGAAGTTCGGGAACGGACTTCCAGTTTGCTCGGAGGATCTTTTTAAGTGCTCCTGAGGCTTCAGGGAAGCCTCCTGAAGGTCCCTGAAGCTTCCGGAGTGCTCAAAATGATCCTCCAAGCAAACTGGAAATCACTTCCAGTTTGCTTATAGGCAATGTACCCTCTAAGCTGCGCTCCTGTGCGGCCGCGCAGGTAAAAGAAAACACCGCGCACAAGTTTCAAACTGCAGCGCAGTGTTTTTTAATGTCTTTAAATGTGACTGAAACTATCCCCCCTTTCTCCCTTCTCTCTCTGCACTGAACTCTCTCCTCCATCTGGTGATTGGTGAAATCAAGGAGGACTCTGCCCGGAGACCAATGACGTTGCAGAAGGAAGAATTCCCATTGGTCCTCTGGGGCTTCGCCACTTCCTGGGAAAATGGGATTCGCTGGTTGTAGCCTGCGTTTCTCTGCACATCCGGGGTTTCTCAGGCATTGCGTTGTCTGAAGCCCCATTCTGGGCTCGGCAGTTTTTCTGTGATCCCTTCGCTTTGGGGAGAGAGAGCAGCAGCGTGGAGTTGGACTGCCTGAGCCAAAGGGGTCCACGGGATCTTGAGACTTGATTTTTGAGCAGTACCAATCCATTCCACTCTTTCCTTTCCCTTTCTGTCCTTCTTCTATCTTTCTTTCCTTTTCCTTTCCTTCTTTTCTATTTCCTTTCCTTTTTCCTTTCCTTTCCTTTCTCTTTTTCTTTCCTTCTTTTCCATTTCCCTTCCTTTTTCCTTTCCTTTCACTTTTCCTTTCCTTTCTTCTTTCCTTTCCTTTTTCCTTTCCTTCTTTTCCATTTCCTTTTCTTTTTCCTTTCCTTTCTCTTTTCCTTTCCTTTCTTCTTTCCCATTTCCTTTTCTTCTTTTCCATTTCCTTTCTTTTTTCCTTTCCTTTTCTTCTTTCCCATTTCCTTTCCTTCCCCCTCCCTTCCCTTCCTTCCTGGGGATCTGAGGGAGAGAGAGGGGACCCTTTTCCTCCTTGCTCCCCTCCCCAACATCTGCTCTGATGGCAATTATGGCTAAAAAAATTTCAGGTGCTCAGGCATGAAAATGTGCCGCTCAAACACTATACTTTTCCACACACACTGAAAAAAAATTAGAGGAAACATTGCTCATAGGGTCTTTTTTTTGCCCTTCAGAGGCTTTAGGGAAGCCTCCTGAAGGTCCCTGAAGCCTCTGGAGGGCCTCCAGGGGGGCGGGGGAGGCTTTTTTTGCCCTCCCCAGGCTCCTATAAAGCCTCTGGAGCCTGGGGAGGGCGAAAAAAGGATGCAAAAAAATGGGGGGTAGCACCCCCCTGCGCTCCCCCCACTTATGGCACGCAAGCCAAAAAACGTTCGCCATTGCTGGGCTATCACATAAAGTGATCATCTTTTTGCTGGAGGTCTTTAAACAGGGCAAAAAGATATATTTGTAGTGCTCTGAACAAGAGGTGAGACCATATGACTTTTAAGGTCATCTCCATCTATGATTCATCCTATATTTCTAGTTCTCTTTTGAATATGCTTATTTATCATATCTTCTGAAACACTTTCTCAAAGAAATTCCCAGCAAATGTACATATCAATTCACAGGCTGCTACCTGACTATCTGCTGTAGAACACACGAGAATATCAATACAATATACTGCGTTCGTAATATATTACATTGTATTACATTTTTTGTGTTCTCCATCAACATACCTATCTCCGTGACCAGTGTAGCTTCTCTGGTTTCTTCTTTTGTTTCCGAGGCCCCAGGTATTATCTCATGGTGCGTCTCAGTTTCCACCTTTTCTCCTGCTTCACCTGGTACAGTAACTATAGAGATCAAGGCAAGGAACACTGAAAAGAGCACTAAATGTCTCAACAAACTACAGATGTTACTCTGTCAGCTATAGATTTTCTTTAACTAGGAAAAAGCACAAGGGATACCTAGTATTGCTGCTGAGATATAGGTACTTGTTTTTTAGAAATTCACTCATGAAAAGCTCTTTTTTTATCATTGCAATTATTTGTATCCTTCATTTAGCTTTTTTTGTGGCTGGAAAAAATTGCTAAAACTACTTAGAAATTAAATTACTAAAGCTATATTAAACCATTTTGATTTATTGGCATTCTAAGTCAAAATATGTAAATACATATAGATGGAATTCCCATTCCTTAAAAAAGTATCTACTTTGTTAAAGTAATTCAATAAAATACTACAGATGCTGTTTCCAGCAGAACACATTTTTCATAGATCCAGTCTTACTGATACAGTATAAGAATCTATATTTGTAGGCCACAATTATCTTTAAAAAAAAGTTTGTTGGGTCTTATTTAAAAATGCAGGATCACTATTACTTCTTCCTTTCCATGATCATCTCAATTTCTATGCATTCTTAGAGTGAACAAGATGTACCATAAATCAATGCAATATGGCACTTTGGAGGAAAATAGATTCCAGTAGTCTAAACCAAACAACACATGTATTTTGGGTCAACAATTCATACAAGCATGTGAATAATTGTATCTGACCTGTAATACAATATTATCCTTAGCAATGAGCAAATCCATTTCCATATTAGAGATGGTTACTCCTATTTGCATATATTCGCTAAATATACTGCTAGATAGAGCTTTCCCACCTAAAATTACTATCTAATTATCACTTTATCTGGTAAGTTATTGGAGGGAGGAACAAACAAGGAAAAATTAATACTTGATAGCATGTGGTCATTTAATCTTGAACAGCTATTATACCTTTATATTACTTTTCCAAGATAAATTATTGTTATTACTTTCAAATACTCAAATACTTGCTCAAATCCACTGAGCAAAATTTTCTCTTCCCAAGCAGAGGACCAAGAAAGTTAAGGGCAATATGCTGACTCCGTAAACCGCTTAGAGAGTGGGTTGTAAAGCACTGTGAAGCAAATATATAAGTGTAAGCACTATTGCTATTCACACATAAAAATAATTGTTTGAACCTATCCCTTGAAATTGTTACAAAGGAATATTTATTACCATCTGTTAGCTGTTCCTCTTCATCCATAAGCAGTTCCGTCACAATTTCTGTTACAAAACATCGAATTTCCTCTGTTGAAGGCTCAGGTGTGCCCCCTTCTGAGGTTTCGCTAGGTTCAGGCTTCTTATCATGGAGAGATTCTGAAGGTGAAGAACCAGCAGCTTCTGCGGCAACTTGAGGATTGCTAGCCAACTCTGTTGACTCCACAGCCTGAGGCCCACCAGCTTCAAGGAAGTCTAAAGATAAGCATTGACTTCTGTCAATCTTTTCTTCTGGTGCCATTAGCTGAGGCTCTGTACCCTCAGGATCTACTCTGTGACAAGTAGAAAGGTCACATTTTGTTATTTCCTGAATCAAAGCATCAGACTCCTCTTTACAGAGATCCTCATCTGTTTTTTTCCAAGAAGATCCAAGCTTCACCTCCTCTAGGGGTTCAAGTTTAGTCTGGTCAGATCCTGTGTCATTTTTATCTGTGATAGGCAAGCTGTCATCTGATTTCCCAGTATTGATCAAATGTGTGTTTTAAAGAAGAAAAAGAGAGAAACAGAAATAAATATTCATGTCCATTTTTAATAATGAAGTTATCTTTCTATGATTTTTTTTGCATTTTGTTTCCTTCTGAATTTGCCATTTACTCACCTCTCATCCTACCCATATGATATATTATGAAACTTATGAAATGGTTATTCTTTAAGGTACCACATGTTGCCATAATCACTGAGAAATAATACAGACAGAACTGTATGTATTTTAAATACATGTATATCACTGTGGTTACAAATAGGTAAATGAGCTAAGGCTAGGTTTTTCTGAGGACATCAGGCTGATCATCTTCCTATGTTCAGAAAAATGCCAAAAATATTCCATAAGGAATATTCGGCCATCTGTGCTTTCATGTTTGTTTTATCTTTGATTTCCCTGTTATCTAGTGTTTATCCCCACTTATAGTTTTTCTTTATATCATGTTAACTACCAAAAGCCATTTCACTGTGGTGGGATATAATGGAGGAATCTTACATTTCCCACAAAATACAAAATCAGGGAAAAAATCCTTGAAGAGGAGAGGCAAAAAAGCAACCTAAAGAGAATTTTCATACATATAAGTTATCACCTGCTGCGGATAGAAATCCAAATAATAAAAGAAACAGAATCAACTATCTTAAGAGAAGAGATACTTAAATTATCTGAAAGCTGATCAAAATCACTTAATAGCCCAATATTTTATTGCAGGTCCCATGTGAACAGGTTTATTTTCTGTAATATGTGAAATATATATATATATATATATATATATATATATATATATATATATATATATATATATATATATATATATATATGTAGGTCTCTAGTTGTTCGGGTTTTCTCCCACGTAGAATTGGAGATGTCTTGGCGACGTTTCGACGAAGTCTCATTCGTCATCTTCAGGCAGCTTCAGACTACTTCAGGTTTGGTGTTTCCAGGAGTAGTGACTAGTATAGATCTATTTCAAGCTATTTAGCTCTCATCAGCTAGCCATACCCAAGTTTGGGAATCGAACCTGTGCTCCATTGCCTCCCAGGCAGGGAGTTAACCATTTGAGCTACAGAGAACGACTCCTTTATCAGCCAGCCAGGGTGGGAGGTATATACTTAAAGTCACAACCCCTGGTATGCCCAAGTATGGGAGGAAGGTCACACTTCCACTCTCTGTCATTAGGCTCGTCACAAGAGACCATCCAGACAGAAACTCAATATTTTTTACTGTTGCCTTTATTGGGTTTCTGTCTGGATGGTCTCTTGTGACGAGCCTAATGACAGAGAGTGGAAGTGTGACCTTCCTCCCATACTTGGGCATACCAGGGGTTGTGACTTTAAGTATATACCTCCCACCCTGGCTGGCTGATAAAGGAGTCGTTCTCTGTAGCTCAAATGGTTAACTCCCTGCCTGGGAGGCAATGGAGCACAGGTTCGATTCCCAAACTTGGGTATGGCTAGCTGATGAGAGCTAAATAGCTTGAAATAGATCTATACTAGTCTCCCTTTATTTATTTATCAGCATAAATATAACACACACACACACACACACACACACACACACACACACACACACACACACACATATATATATATATATATATATATATATATATATATATATATATATATTTCTTTATATCATGTTAACTATCAAAAGCCATTTCACTGTGGTGGGATATAATGGAGGAATCTTACATTTCCCACAAAATACAAAATCAGGGAAAAAATCACAACCTTTAAAGTCACAACCCCTGGTATGCCCAAATATGGGAGGAAGTTCACTGCTTCCATTCTCTGTCCATCGGCTCGTCATAAGAGACCATCCAGACAGAAACCCAATATTTTTACTGTTGCCTTTGTTACATTTGTGTTGTATTTGTGCTGATAAATAAATAAAGGGAGACTAGTATAGATCTATTTCAAACTATTTAGCTCTCATCAGCTAGCCATACCCTTACTGGGATTGGAACCTGTGCTGTATTGCATCTTAGGCAGATGTGTTAACCATTAAGCCTTTTATTTATCAGCACAAATACAACACAAATGTAACAAAGGCAACAGTAAAAATATTGGGTTTCTGTCTGGATGGTCTCTTATGACAAGCTGATGGACAGAGAATGGAAGTAGTGAACTTCCTCCCATATTTGGGCATACCAGGGGTGTGTGGTGTGGTGTGGTGTGGTGTGGTGTGGTGTGTGTGTGTGTGTGTGTATGTATACACACACACACACACACACACACACACACACACACACACACATATATATATATATATATATATATATATATATATATATATATATATATATATATTCAAATACTACTTTATTATTATTTCAATTTATCATTTCAATGATTACTGGCTTGTAAACTGCCCAGTCGCCTGTAGCATAGCCACCATTCTGAGATCAGCATTAAAAAACTGCACTGGTTAGCAGACTTTGCTTCACATTTCAATGCTGCTGTTTTCTTGACTATACAATTATAAAAATATGATTAGACCTAACAGCATATATTGTAACACTGGTCCTTCATGTAATATATTATCAAAGCATGTTAGATGGATTAAGAGATAATTTCGAAGAGTTAGAATATGGTATCATTTAAAAACTTTACTAAAATTGTCACATATTACCAGTTGTATAGTTCCTCAAAAACAGAAATGACAAAACTGATTCAAGACTTTAAAATACAAAAGTGGGGAATGTTTGTTTCAAAGTACCACCTTAAAATTAGTTAGAAATACTTAAAATTTGTCACATCAAACTGCACACAAAAATGCAGCTTTTGTCAACATTTCCTACACAAGTCGATTTTGAAGAAAGCATATCTTTACATAATTATCTTTAAAACTATTACATAATCCTCATTAGTTTCAGCACAATTCATCTCAACATTTTAGCAATTCCAATTCAACCATTGTCTTTCTTGATTTGGCAGAAAATGCTGAAAACAAACACTCAAGGACAAACCAACTTTGCAAGAGAGCAATATGTCATTATTGATTAGTGAGAAATAAGGATAACAGCCCTATGCTAAGTGGTTTAAATAGACTCAATTCAACAAAAAGAGCATTCATTCCTCAGCGTCTACTTGCACGTTTCTACAATGGCATTTTATGACTAGGTCCACCCATAACGAATGATTAAATGGTTTCCTCTTCAGATTTCTTCTATGTGCCACAGAGAAGGGAGCAGAGCAAGGCTTAATTTTGCAATATGGGGGCCTGGAAATTACCTGCCCTCCGATGATGGAATGGGATACACAAAGGGGAAGTCAACTAGGGCAGCCAAGTACAGGCTACCCTGAAGCAATAAAGGCGACGTAAGCAGCTCTTCAGTTGCAGACGTTGGGGGGAGGGTGGGGGGAGGCTGCATTTCCTAAAATCGTACTTTCTCCGCGTTGATTTAACTCTCTCTTCGGCCAGAATAAGCTCTTCTCAGATTATCTCTTTTCCAACCTTGAATGTCTAACACACACACACACACCCCTTCCCTCAAACTTCTTGAAGCGGCGCCGCTTGCGAGGGCGACTCCTCCACTCGGGCGCACGTTAAAAAGAAACCGCCGAGCAACTCACCGCACTGGGGCAGCCCGTTGGCCTCCGGGGATTTGGGAGTTTGTCGGCCGAACTCCTTGACTTTGGTCTGAGCGCTGCTCGAGCACCCCATGGCGTGGTTATAGCACCGGCGGCTCCCAAGGGCGCCAGGTATCCAGGTGAGTCGTTCTCGGCTGTGGCTACAGGTGAGACCCAGGCGAGTCCGTTCTCCGCTTCCTGCCAGGGAAGGAAAACGCACAGGTGGTTCTTCCTCTGACCCGTAAAAAAGAAGAAGAAGAAGAAAAGCCCAGCCAAAGCGCACCCCTCCCTCCCTCCCTTCCCCTCCCGCGTTGCGCAGGGAGAGCAACTCACCCCGTGTCCGCTCGCGCGGGAGAGTGTTTATCGCTCCGGCTCGGTTGCCATAAGAACGGCTCAGTGAGGGGTAGTTTCCAACAAGCCTCCTCTCAGATTTTTGGCATACCCGGCCTTGGTGCGGGGCGCAGGCGCGTCTGCGGCGGGCCAGAGACCGGACGGCAGGAGGGCGAGGGGGTTAATGGGAGCGACACGCGGCGGTTCTGCTAAATGGGCTGAAGGCAGCCTACCCTGCCTGGGACGTTTCGCCAAGCGGCCCCTCCTCTAACCCCCATCCAAGTTGTGTGGGTTCCAATCGAGGCATACACAATCCCCAAATCCTTTCTGACCCGACGGGGGTAATTTTCAACAGCTCTTCGCTGCCTTTTCATAACGCCTCAGATAATCTGAATTAACTGTCCCTTCAGTCCGTGTGCTCTTATGCCTCCATAGCTATAACCCAACTTTCCGCCACATAGGTGGGCCTGTATTTCCTCAGCCTGGAAGGGCGCATCCCGAAGTGCCAAACGTCCTCCTTTTTATTTCGTTTGTCACACGTGTACAAGATAACAGGTATAAGTATAAACATGGATATGAAGGAAGGGAATGAATACAAATAAATTTATTATGCATTTTATTATGCATTTATAGGCCGCCCTTTTCCCTGAGGGGACTCAGGGCGGCTTACAATAAAAGGGGAAGGGGAGTGTAGGACAAATAAATAAATGGGGACAGTAGGGCGCTTATGCACGCCCCTGGCTGCCATGGTGGTGAATGCAGTTCAAAAAACGCCCCAAATTATTTGGGGCTGACCTGCATGTGGGTAGTGCAATCCTTAACTAGCAACAAAGGATACTTAGGGAGCCTATAAAAGTTATATTTGGCAAGGCCAATGCTACCTTTTACTGTTACTTTTCCTCTCTTTCCTTATTTTTTTTCCCTATCATATTTTGATGACAAGTGCCTGTGGTGGGATGCCATTTGCCCCTGAGTCAGACAATAGGCCTATTGATTTAAAGAGTTACACATTTACTTGGTTGTTTGGTGACTTGGTCTGCATTGCTCAGGCATAGTAACCATTATGATTTAGGTTTTGAAAACTAGTTTATTTCCTGGTGAAAGAAAAGCAAATCAAATACTTCAGGTTCTTTAATTATCTTAAATAGCTTGTTGCATCAGGTGGTCCATGTGGGTGATGCAGCTAGTCATTGTTTAACCTGAACAGTAGCTACTTATCAGGCAAACAGATGGGAAGTGTGGAACACACGAGCTGGAAGCAAGTTTGTACAAAACAGTTAATCCAAGGCAAACAGTTTTTGTTTTTGATTACAAAACATTCACATGCAATGCAAACATTACGAATACTGTACAAAGTACACGGCTCTTTCAGATGTATGTAGTCATAAACATAAAAAGTAACAGAAGTTATCTAAATATCTACTGAATATCTGTTGGATTCTACAAGTTGACTGACATAATTCATTATATTTCTACTATAGGGAGCTAAAAAGTTATTTTTGAGACTGCGAGTGTGTTCCTGAAGGCCACAGTTGACTTCCTATGTTGCGAGTTGAATTTGAAGCCTATTTCAAGTAGTTGCTCATAATAGTTTTTTCATGGGTAGCAGACCAACCAATTTTATAGTGTTCACTCTGCACCTTTAATTCAATGGAACACATTTTGCTGATCCTTTGGATAAATCTGACATCAGTTGTTAATTGTGCTTGATTCATTATGTAGGTCATACTGTGGAACAAACTGGCATTGGAATTCCAACAAGTCCTTTCCTTTAATTAGAGTTTACAAATTGGCTCAAAATATATTAATTTTTTAACTGCTTAACTTTTCAAAACAATTTAATTATTTGAAAATATACATTGTTTTGGTTTAATAATGCTTTTAACTTGTGGTGACTTCTATATTCTGGTGACTTCTATATTCTAGAAGTTCACCAGAAGCTATTAGAAGAGGTTTAATATGCTCTAAATAAATGAACGTGTATTTGTTAGGTTGCATTATCCATCTATTGACGGTATTTTATTTATTTGATTTGTATTTCACATTATTATTTTTTGCAATGTACATAATGTTGACTCCTTTTATTTTCCTAACAACAATCCTATTAAGATGGGTTGGGCTGAGAGTGACTGATCCAAAGTCACTAACTGGTTTCCATGCCAAAGGAAGAACAGTTAGTTTCAAGTCCAACACTTTAACTGCTATATCAAATTTTATATGTATGTTTTGAGATAGCCACTAGCAGTTGATTAATATTTTTTGTAGGTTTTGTCTATACTTATGAAGTCTTTGTTTTATCAGTTTTTTAAAATCTGTTTCCTGACTGGTGATAGAATGACAAAAATGTCAGTGTTGATTCAGCAGATTGCAACCTTCCAAAATTCTCATTGTGTTCTGTTCGGAACAATGAAGTCTATTTGGTTTCTAGACCCTAAGTGAATAGAGCAGTACATGCATCAGAGGTAATTGAATGAGCATGTTTACACTTCTTTTATAAATGATAATTTATCATGAACCTCAGTCTGCCACTTTTAATCCTATAGGAAGAAAACTAATTAGTGTGGTTGCCAAAATGGAATTTTAATAAAGCCCTTTGGCTTGTTTGATGATAGAAATGCATGAAAGAAATGTCCAACGTCTGCTACTTTTACAGAGTGTTTGAGAGGTTCTGACTATGGTATTAGGATAACAATGTTCACAGTGATAAAATACCAAGCTGAGTTGAAAAGGAGCAGAAGTAAGGTAAATGTACAGGCAGCCCAATTGAGACCAAACTTTCTGTTCTAAACAAGGCAGTTGTTAAGTGAATCATGCAGTTGTTAAATGGATTCTGCTTCCATTGTTGATTTTGCTTGTTGGAAGCTGGCTGGGAAATGGGGTTCATATGACCCCAGGACACTGCAACTATCATAAATACGTGACAATTGCCAAACACCCAAATTCTGATCATATGAATGTGGGGATGCTGCAACAACCATAAGTGTGAGTACTGGTCATAGGCCACATTTTTCAGTGTCATAGTAACCTTAAATTGATATTAAATAAATGATTAAATGCCAAGGACTACCTGTAAATCAAATGAATAAATAATACAACTAACTTAAACAGCCCTTTTGGTTCCACCATCAACATACTTGTCCATTTGCAAACTAACAGACTTCAGAGTGTCATAGATTTGAGAAAAATAATCTGATAGCCTCATCTTCTCAGTGCAGATGCAACTGTCTTAATAGAATGAAGATATGTTGTTGCCTGAATTTTTTTTAAAAAGATGCTTCCCCTTTTATATATAAAAGTTGAGTGGACTGATCATCAAACCTTATTGTCACTTTGATGATAAGAGAATATCCGCCACACTATTAGATGTGGTAGCCTGTTGTAGAAGGACCAGGACAGGATATGCATCAATACATTTAGTGGAAGGTATTTAGACTGAGTCCAAACTACCATCCTTGTGCAGGAATCCAAATGAATCCTTTGCTCCTAGTTAGCATTTTGCCATTTTCACTTAGCCGTTTTCTTTATTTTGAACAGATCCATTATATTAGCTTTAGTTAAAATTACAAGGCAAACTTTGGACATGTATATTTATTCTATTCCTCTTGATCAAACTGTATTATTCATTATTCAGTTACTACAATCAAATAAGGGGAGTTTATCAATCAGGTCTCTGACATACTGGTAAGACATTTATCTTCCTATATTAAGAAATCAGTGCCCACTAGAGGGCAGCAGTTAGCCAACACCTGGCTGATCTCAAAAAGCTATGTCTAGAAATCCTCTGCATATAAATATTTATAGCTATGATCCACTGATTATTTCCTAAATCAAAGTGAACAGCAAAAAAATCTGGTGGGAAAGACACATTGTTAATCCAGGATGGATTACAAAATAGGATGGTGGTTAGCATTTATGTTCAAAGGTGCTTCTTTGATAAGTTGGACAATACAAATTTTACATTCTAAAATGTCGAAGTTATCTATTATTCATCCCTGTTTTATAAAAATAATATGTTATAGGACCAAAGTTTGATGGATCTCTTTAACTCAGCTCTCACTATTTCATAGAGAACTGTTTTATTCTTCAATTTAGTACAATAATCTCTTCAAAGTGGCTCATCTACCTTCCCCATTATGTTTCCGTTCTTTGATTTTCATGAAACTTGCCAAATACTTTTTCTAGTCCATCCCTATTATCCTTCCCTCCACCCACCCACCCCAAAATATAATTTTGTTTCTACACTATCACAAACATGCAGTTTTTGGAACAACAACATGACACAGATTTGCCATTGTCTTTTTCTATGATATCTTTTCATTGTTCAATCCAGTCTGGAAAACTGCTGTTTACCCATTGTTTCTTTACCAAGCTGGTCCCACTTAGCCTCCATGGCCAAAAGCTCCAACATGGTAACACTTGTTGAGACAAAAACTTGTGTAGTTCTATTCAAGGTAAGAGCCTGGTGGAATGGTAATTTTAAGATTAATTTGAAGAAGGCATCAGAAATGTATGGATCTAGAATGGACTTTCCCTAGTTGCTGAGATCAAAGCAGATAGGGAACACAGCAGATACCGGTAATTAAATTAGAGACTTTGCTACCCAAATTCCTTTCCCCTAAAAACTGTGCCTTATCAATGAAAGTTAGAGAAACTGGAATTATCTTTTCCTAGCAATCACAATGCCCATCTTGTATGTTTACCTTTCAGTTTATATGGTGGTATCCACATTTTGGATGTGTTTTTAACTGTTTACCAATGAAATTATACAGTACTTGTTAATGTCACAATTTTCCCATTGCAATGCTTTAAAACTCACTCTTTAAAACAAATCCATGCACGTGTCCCTCAATCCAAATGCTCTCTATTTTGCAAATTAAAGATTTTAAAGAGATCTACATTTTTCATGTTAATTGAGATAATAATCCAAGTAAGAGTATGGTGCTAATTTTTATTTGAAAATATTCAGGATTCCAAATACAGCATTATCAATTTGGACTTTCCTTCCTCCAAAGACAAAACTCTCTACATGCAATTGTTACCCATAAAACTCAGGCATCCAAGTTCATGTGGAGTTAAAAAGTACCTAGTCTCAGAATTAGAAATACACCCAGTATCTTTGTAAAGTAGCTTTTCCATCACCAGCACCTACCATACAAACCACAAGTGCTTGAGGCAAAGCAAAAGGCATTAAGGAAGTGAAGTCTTTGTATATGGTATAGAAACAAATGAAACACATTAGATTTAGAATAGAATAGAGCTGGAAGGTACTTTGGAGATCTTCTAGTCCAAGCCCCTTGTTCAAGCAGGAGAAATGTAGGTAATGTGTCAAAGAAACAAATCAAGCTATAAAAGACATTGATGTACAATAAAGACCTTCCTTTGTAAGACTTGAGAAAAGACAGCCACACTTAAAATGTTTCATCTCCTTTCCCATCTATTTCTTTAAGCTTGCAATTGTAATGAAGGACTTCAGAATACAGTACGGCCCTATTGCTTAACAGTTCCTGAAAGGGCTAGTTTTTGTACATTAAAGGACATTGCTTTGCACAAAGGAAAAGCATGGTTTCCTAAAGTTGAAAAGGACGCAAAGATGCTATGCTAAAATGCTAATGAAGCCTAAAATTTTATGCAGCAGTTCTCTACAGCCAAACTGACATCCTCCGATTATTCATTCTTCTTAATGTCCATTCTTAAAGTTGCCAAGGTTGAGAAACACTGCTTTACCCTTTGCACTGCGAACCAGGATAAAGCTCCCGCCTCGCATAAACCTATGAAAACTCGCTATTTTTATGAAGCGCGGCAGTCTCGCCATTGTTGCGCGCGCATCCTCAATGTAAGCCAGAAAGCCGCGAGGGTTTTCGGACGGGAAGGGGCGAGTTGTCTGCTCTCGCGAGAGTCGCCGACCCGCGTGGGTCCTCCGCGTTGCCGCGAGAGACTTCCTTCCTTTCCTCGTTGCCCGGCCATCTTGGAGGGGCTCCTCTGGTGAGCGGGATTTGGGCCTTTGGAGGAGGGGGCCGCCTTGAAGATGGGGTGCGTTTGGCGGGTGGGAAACGGCTGTGCTCGGCCGCAATATTGACTGTTTTCCTTTTACGCAGGCAACGGCAGGGCCGACGTGAGCCGGCAAGATGGTGGCCGCCAAGAAGACGGTGAGTGAGCGTGCCAGCCAGCCGGCTGACCTGGCGATAAAAGGGGATCCCGAGGCCAGAGACAAGCGCTTGTGGAGGGGGATAGCAGCGCTCCAACGATTGGAGAGGCCTCTGACCCGAGACGGCAAATTTCTGATCAAACGGGGTGGAGGGGTGCTCATCGGATGAGGCACGGATAACACCTAGGCAATAGCGATTGGGCCTTCTTCAGCCTCCTAGAAGGCACGGTCCATTCCGGAGCTTTCTGCCCTAGTTATTGCTCCCATGCCGGGTGTCTTATGGAGTGGCAAAGACAGATGCTATGAGATGTAGAATCATGTAAGAGTCACTTTGTAGATCTTTGGGTGATGGCCGTAGGTTTTGCTGCGTGCTGGTACCGTCTGTGCTGAGTATGCGCACATACTGACAGGATTTATATGGAAGATCGCAGCTTTGTGGCAGTTGTAAGAAATGTTTGTTGCCGGGTTTTTTGCCACAGCTGTTTAAATAAATTTGGATTGCTTAAGTCTTTGCATAATGTAAAGATAAAATATACATTAAAATGTCCTAAAATATGTATAATCAATAGTCAACTAAAATAAGGGTGTAGTAGCAAATAGAATTATACACATAATTAGCTTTTGCTCCCAAACCACTTAGTTTTTAAGGCTGGAAGATACAATTGTATTCTAATAACTTTTGACTGAGCTTTTGAGAAAGAAAATTCAACAAATATTAGTTGTGTTTTAAATGGGGTTCTTTTTAGATATTTTGGTTGCATTCTAGTTCTATTAACTATTAATATTGAATAAAATGTTACATTTTGTGGTGATGTCAACATACAGAGCCAGGATCTAGGAGAAAGTAGACAAGGTATTTTGATACATTATGTATAATAGAAGAGCTAAGAGAGTCTTTGCACAATTTGGTGTTGTGTGCCAGTTGCATCCTTTTCAGGAATATGAGCCCTGTGGCCTGTCACTCATGTTCTGATCCTCTCTAGGTTGAATTATTGCAACATGCTCTTCGTGGGGATACTCTTGAAGAGTGTTCAGATGCTACAACTGGTACAGAATGCGGCACTGGACACTTCTGGAGGCCTCTTTAATAGCACTTGGGATACTGCTGTTTCATATATTACACTGGTTGTCAGTTGCATATAGTACAGTGGTCTAATTCAGGATGTTGATCATTATACTTAAAGCCCTTTATGAGCATGGCTCCAGGGTCTCTGAAGAGCCATGTCATCCCGATGGGAATAGCCCACCCTGCTTGGTTCAGTAGAAGGAGCCCACTTTTGATGTCCTCTGCCTAAGAATTTCAATTGGCAGGGTCCAGGAGAAGCGCCTTTTCTGCTATGACTCCTGGCTTCTGGAATGTTCTGCTGGAGATGAAGCCTAGGTCAGACAGCAGAGCCCAGGTTTTCAGGCTCTTCCCAGAGCCTGAAAACTTGGGCTCTGCTGTCTGACCTAGGGCCCCAATGGAGCGTGCTATGTTGAGGGTGGCTGATGGCATAGAGAAGATCCCAAACTGCAGGTTGCCCATCATCTTGGGTTTTAGCTTTCCCATTTAACTATCCTAATTTTAATTGCCTTTTGTAATCTTTTTTACTTTTTATTATATTGTAAGCTGCTCAATGTTGCAGTGAGATGGGCAGCATAAAAATTTAAGGAATGCAGAAAAAACTCTCTACATTCACTCTTTTTTTTAAAACAGAAAAAGTCTTTAGAGTCCATAAACTCTAGACTTCAGCTGGTTATGAAAAGTGGTAAATATGTACTTGGATATAAACAAACTCTGAAAATGATTCGACAGGGCAAAGCCAAGTTGGTTATCCTAGCCAATAACTGTCCTGCTTTGAGGTAAGTGTGCATTTTTTGATTAGTAGTTTTATTAAAGGATCACATAAAAGAGTTGTTTTCTTATAGTATTAATGAAAATGTTTTACCATCAAATGCAAAAAATCTAATCTACTTACAGATATTTTTTACTTTTTTATATAGGTTTTCAAATATATTAATCAACTAGATACTGGATATCAATTTTTTGCTGAAATTAGATTTCAACAATGAAGGGAGGTTAGATGAGACATTCCAACACTAGTTTTGTGATCTTGTATGTTATTAATTTGATTTTTTTTTAAAAGCAGGAAGACTACTATATGTGATAGGGTAATGTGAAGATAAAAGTTCTGAATATATATAATGGAAGAAAACTATGATCCCTTTGTAGGTTGATATGCTCCTGGGAAATGTATTATACTTGTGTATTAGAATTTATAAAGTATGTTCTGCTTGCATATAGCAATTATGGATATATAATGTAGAAGCATTTATGAGGTTCTGTTTTGCAAAAATATTACAAATATTGCCAGCACCAGTGGTCTCTGGTTAATAACTGGGAGAAACTCAGTTTACTCCTCAAATCTAAGTTTCTACCTGTATTGCATGTTAAAATAGAATCTAGTCTTCATAATGCATTAGTCCCATAAAAATTAATGCAGTGTAAATTGAGATTGAATTAAGTAGTTGTATTGCGTGTTTATTTTTTTCACTGTACAGATTTCCTTTTGATAAACTGGTGGCTGTATGTTTTAATAAATAAATGAAATGAATAAAAATTAATTGTTAATATCCTAACAGGAGATTCCATAGAAGTAAAATGTGACTTAATGTGGAACAAAGCCAAATAAGTACACTATGTTTATTTCTGTACCTTTAGAAAATCAGAAATTGAGTACTATGCTATGTTGGCCAAAACTGGTGTGCATCACTACAGTGGCAACAATATTGAACTGGGAACAGCTTGTGGGAAGTACTACAGAGTATGTACACTTGCTATTATTGACCCAGGTATGTATGTAGTATTTAATATCTCAGTGTCTGGATGAAACTGTTAAAATTGGATTTGCCTTTATCTTTGTCTATTTACTAGGATTCTCTTATCAATTTTATTGAATTGAAAACTCTGCACTAATACAAAATCAGTAGTGTTTGTAAAGCAAAAATCGTATAATCTTATTTCATATGTGGTTTAAGAACTATAAAATAAGATGTTGTGATAGTGGGTTATTTTGTAAAATGTCAGTACACCTGTCAGGTAAATGACAGTTGGTTGAATCAGTAAATACAGGTAGTGTTCAACTTCATTTAGTGACCATTCAAAGTTACCGCCACACTGAAAAAAGTGACTTATACCACTTTTCACATTTAAAATCATTGCAATATCCCCATGGTCATGTGATCAAAATTCAGATGCTAGGCAATTGACTCATATTTATGTCAGTTACTAGATTCACTTTACAACCATGTTGTTAACAGCAGTAGTCATTAATTTAACTGTGGCAAGAAAGAGTAAAGTGGGGCAAAACTCACTTAACTATCTTGCTTAGCAACAAATTTTGGGCTCAATTATGGGCATATGTGGAGGGCTGCCTATACAAAACCTTAATAGGCAATCTTAAAGATAATATGGCCTCAGAGTAGTAGTTATACCTGGCATCTCTTCAATTGTTTTCTAAAAAATGAGAACTGGAGAAAGTCAAACTACACTAGAGAGAAAGGTCCATAACTAAGGCATTTTCATTGGGAAAGGTCACCTTCTGGCTGTTGCCCCTTGAACACTTGCTATAATTGCAATGCCATTAGATTCTTCCCTGTTAATCTTAACTCGTGACTTTGATGAGAACATGATAGTTTGTAACCTAAACTTTAATAAACTAATAACATCTTAAAATGTAATAAACATAAAAAAAATATTCTCACTAGAATAAACTTTCTCCTGATCAGAAGAAAATATGTTTGTCAGGAGGACATTGAAATTGATACCTGACCTGTATGTAGGTCTAGTGGTGCAAATAATTTTAGAATTAAGCATCTGGTAACTAATACAATTCATTCTTTGCTGTGTGGGTTCTTAAAGTGCATTAGAAAGTAATTTATCAGAGGCTAAGGATTGAAACTATATGTATAGGATTTGAGAAGTCAATTTATCTTGATGCAAAATTAAATGCGAATATTCTCGCTGTTCTGGTTTGTACAATAATCAGGGCAGGCTAGACATTCGCTATATTACTACTTTGCACTGTGTCCTCAGGACTAGTTGGTCTTCCTAGTTCTGATTTTTACCTGCAAGTTACATTAACTGATTGAACTTTGTAATATGATCTATCATTGGGAATATATTCAGATAAGGTTATCAAGAATTTTTTTGTAATACAGTATACTGTACATGACAATGGTGTTTATGAAATTTTGATACTGAAGTATGTTTTCCCCAACAGGTGACTCTGACATCATTAGAAGCATGCCAGAACAAACCAGTGAGAAGTAAAATTAATAAACTTTACATTTTGTGTAATAAAACTGGCTTTACATCTGTTGTTGGTATGAGTTTTTATAAGTAAGACACAACAAGTTGTATGCAAAGTTTGATGGAGAAATAAAATAGTTAAGGTCTAAATAAAATTGGATCAATGGGATTAAATAATATAACCATAGTTGGCTCCCCTGATTGAGTTCTGTATTTATCTGAAAAGGAGATATAGCAAAAAACAAACAAAAAACAAATTCAATCTACAATATCCAGATTTCTCATCAACCACCTACTTCATAAATATATATGTGCATATGTAAACATATTCATATTGTACAGCACATTTGAAAAACAGGTTTTTAAACATGGTTAATTTTGTGATTAGAAACCATCTAGAGTCACTTAATTGTATAAATGCAGGAAGGAGGGAACCAACCAACTATCTTCTCATTAGGACTATGCAGTGTTTCATATTCAGTATGGAAAATTCTGAATGTGCTGAGAGACTTGCAACTCTTTGTAGAAGCTGCTACTGCTGAAGAATACTGTTGCAGAAAAAATGCTAGGCTAGAGATAGGTAAAAGGAAATGATAAGTGTGCTAGGAAGAGAGAGAAAAAAAGTAAACAAAATTGAGGCTGAAGCGAGGGCAAAAAGAAAAGCCGTATTTAAATACTGTAGAAAAAATGAAATTTAACAAGCAACCACATTCTGTATTATCAGTAAGGGTGACCTTACCTTACTTGGGGGAACCTCCACACATTAATAGTAAATAAGGATATAGTTAAGCAAATTCAGCCTTTTATTTAGAGCAAGAAAGCCAAACAGAGTAACTTATGAACAACTGAAAGAAAAACAATAGATGATGGGAAAAAATTATTGAACATAATTTATTTTTGGGATAATTCAGCTAAGGCACTTCTTAATTTGTTCTGAAATAATACTATAATTCATTCTGTAATGAATTAATTTTCCCATATGATTATCCATTCTTCCAAGTATCTGTTGGCCAACACTGTTAAAATACTTGTGTGATAACATCTGTTTGAGAATTGTTTTATAAAAATATTCAATTGTTTGGTATATGATTCTAGCAATAAAATAACATTTTATACATTATCTCCACAAACCCTACCCCACATATAAATACCTAGAGGGTTAACATGAACATAGGGAATGTGCCTTAAATATGTTGGTTACTACCCAATTTCCCTATCATCAATCACATATGGGAAGAAGTGCTGGCTGTAGGAAAAGTTTTAAGCATAGAGAAATTATTTGCTATTACTATGGATATTAGCATTACCGCTACATGAGAAGCACAAGAACACCATTGTAACGTAACGTTTGACTACATCCATTCAGTACATTATTACAATGAATAGTGAACAATATTTGGCCTTTCCAAATTTCTGAATAATAAAAATTGCCTTTTATATACTAATATTTTACAATATACAGCTTCTCAATTGAAAAAAATATAGTTTTCTAAAAAGTTTGTAATTTTATCTTAATCAATGCAAAAATACACCATTACATGGTACTGTATTACTGAAGTTATAAATTCTCCTTTTTGTGCAAAACATACCTACCTACATAGCTTTGATACATTTTCTTGTGTGTAATTATCCAACAAAGGTATATTGCTGCTAAGGACATTTTATTAGTATCTTAATCGATTTTCCAATGCTTCTATTCTTTTTGACATTTCTTCCAGTAATTTCAAGTTAAGGAAAACAATTTTAAACTGCTTCAATATTTAATATTAAGAATATCTCCACATATAATGGACAAGCTTGGGAAATCTACAGTTACTTCTTTTAAAATGAAAAACCCTGAAATGAGTCAGAGTCAAAGCTAGCTGTGTATCTATAATTGTATTTCCAAAAATCCAGTATTGATTAGTTCTTGGATATTTCATTTTGGCAATGGGAAGGTGTTTTGTTCTTGCTTTTAATAAACAGCTGAGTTAGAAATCCCTACTGAGCTAATGATGATCAATAAATGGTACAAGTCGCATCAATAGAAATACCCTGTTTGTGGTTTTTCCAAAGGCATCAAGTGAAACAAGATAAACATCCAGTCATGTTCAATATGAAACCCACACACACAAAATTAGGCTTGTGGAATGAATGCTAAAGAATTATGATGCAACCCATTGTAATAGTTCTTGCAAATACCACTTTTCTACATTTCTATGTTGGCAGTTAAATTGTTTTAATTGTACTTATAAAATAACCAGAACTGGCTTAGACTGAGATGTCTCTCTTAAGAACATAAAATCACTGTAAAAAAGAAATTTGCAGATTCCTTTTGACATAAATATTTAGGCCAGCAACTTTTTCTAATGCTGTTTACCTGAAAATAAGACCTAACCTGAAAATAAACCCTACTCTGATTTTTAAGTGTGCCTAAAAATAAGCTTTAGTGAAGATTATCATAAGCCAGGGAGAGGGTGGCCAGCACTGGAGGCGGTGCAGGGCTGACGTCTAGCCATAAAATAGACATCTACTTGGGAGAGTCTGGCTGTTCTAGATCAAATATAAAACGGCAGTTTATATAATATGGTTTGTTGTTCACTTGGTTCCTTATGCAACCTGATGGGTATCATTAAGATTACCAATTATTATTTCTTTAAATAAGCTCATTATTGTCATTGGCAGTATCTACCCAACATATTTTCTGTTGGCCAATTTCAACTGCCTTTGAATCATGTTTGGAATGTTTTCCAGTGATTTTTGCTGCAGTGTGGGCTTAAAGGTATATAGTGTCCCTCGGCAATATTGACCGATGGTGACCCCTCCCATCCATGTGGAGATTTGTATTTTTAGATTGATTTACAAGGAAGAGGCAGTATTAGTACTTCCTAAAATTTGATGCCTTAGATGGCCATGGCCCTAACATTACACGTCCAAAGTATTCCCAACCATTTTTCCCAGATACCATAATTCTAAGGCATTTTGTTCCATATTTTATGAAGGAAAATTCAGGCTTTTAAAGCCTAATTGTGAAAATAAAGAGTCTTGATAATACATATTTTTGATGTCAGTGTGAAATCCTTGTTCTGTATTTTGAAACTGCAGCTAGAGGGGGCCTGTGTGTCAGCTTCATCATTAATGTTCTTAAAGAGTAATGCATTAGCTACAGTACTAGTAGGCCACATATTTATGGCACTGCCATTCATGAAAAGACAACAAAACCAATCCTGAGATTTAGCATTATTCATCATCATAATTCCCTCTATGTATTAAAATACTAATAGATTGGAACAAGAACAGAATATGAGAAAATGAGTGGGGCATTTGTACATAAACCATACAAAGTTTGCCAGCAGGCAGAATTAGAAATGCCAAATTTGGGCTGCAAAAATCCAGTGAATTGCAAAGAAGCTCTTTGTTACCATCTAGTGGTCAACTGGACTCGAGCAGACAAATTCTGCAAGAAATTTTCAAATAACTAAGCGGAAAGTACTATATTTGGCTTGGCAACAGAAGCCTTCAAGACCAATTTCATATCCACTGAAATGGGCCTGATCAGTTTGATTATGCCAGGAAAAGCAGCTGGTGGTTCCATTTTTCAGAAGTTAGAGTAATGAACTTCCATTGTTAGCCCAGCCCTCTGGAACAGCTTTGTATGAGAAGCATGCTTGGCTTCAATTCTAGCCACCCATCAGAACGAAACAACTTTTCTATAAAACATTTTAAGATTTAAACCTACAGGAGGTGCATTTTCTAAAGCAGTTTTGTCTATTTTTTATTCTTAGGATTACATTTAAATTGCTTCTGTTGTGAGCTGCCTTTTTGTGGATATGTGCCTTCAAATCATTGTTTATCCCTGGCAACTGCCTGGATAAGTCTGCAGTTGTCTTTGCAAGATCTTTGAAAATGGCTTTTTGTTGCCTTCCTAGGGCTGTGAAAGAGTAACTAAGCCAAGACCTGAGTTGGCTTTGTGACTAGAACTCAGTCTCCTGGTTTCTACCCTGGTACTTAATCAATATAGCAGACTAGCTCTGTCAGCTGCTTAAACTTCCTATATAATTGCAGTATGTGATAGATAGATGATAGATAGGTAGATGATAGATAGACAGACAGACAGACAGACAGATGATAGAGTAAGTACCTAAGTATTGTGTTACATAGAAGTCAGGCAGTCAAAGGCACACACACTTCGAAGGCACACACACTTACATTACATATAATTAATAGCTGGCAAGGTAACCACCACTAATTAATCTCTTTTCCATGGAACAGGATTGGGTTTAGGGACAAAGTGTGTTTGGACAGATGACTAGGCCAGCACTTTAAAATTGATTGAGGAAATGTGTATGCCTGTATCAGCAGATAGTTGGGCTTTTGGTCACAGAATTAGTGCTATTCCAGCAAAAGCTACAGTAATCTGGAACCTAACTGCCAGGTATGGGGAGAACTGCACTATGGAGTAACAAAGATTAGACATTATCTCTCTCTCCCCCCCCCTCCCCTCTCTCGCAATCAACTTTATTTCTCTATACAGAAATAGAAATATAGTTTATTTTCAAATATATTGACTTGAAAATCTGTATGAAAAATTAATAGATATACAGAAAGGATATGTTGCTGAATTAGTTTCCTAAATTCAGTATTTGCGAAATTCTGGAAATTCGTAAGATTCTCACATTTGCATAGGTCTTTCTTGTCATCTGAAGGATTTGCTGGGAAAAAAACAAGTGGAGTGTATTTGGTTAAATACAGTAGTAAGGAGAAATATATTTTCATTGAAAGAACACAATCACTACAAAATAATTTTGTTTTTAGTCTATTGAACTCATTGGAAATATTGAATTCATGGAATGACAAAATAATTTTAGAAAAGTTTCTGTCTTTTTTAATTGCTGTAGGAAAACAGAACCATGTGAGATAAAAATGAGGATTGTTCCATGCAATGCATGTATTTTAATACTGAGTTATGGTAACCACTATAATAAAAATGCAATTGCCCAAGGTTTAGATAAGAAGACTAATTATAAACAAGTGTTTCAAATTACTAAGTGTAATTTCAGTGGTTTCACATTTTTCAAAAAGACACATAATAAGTGGGAAACTGCCTTTTTCTACAACATATATCCCAAGAATCCCAGGGAATCAAAGTGGATGCATAGTACAATTGTTTAATATGACAGAAAATAAATTATAGTTATACAAAGTAATGGATGGTCTAAATGGAAATAAATTTTACCTGAAGCTTTTGTCCATAACTGCTTTTCTTTAAAAAGATATTTATGATGCACAGCAAAATTGGAACAGGAAAGAACATCTGTAATTGCTAAGGTAGATGTTTCAGGTTCTACAGAGGACAACACAGACCAGAAGTGAGATTATATTTCATCCTCTTATGAAGTGGTTTCTTTGTGTGTATGTTTTCAAAAAGAAACCCCCCCCCGCCCCCATTGATGGATATTAAGCAATATAAAGATTTGCATAATTATTTCTGGATTAGAAATATTAACCTGGACAGGGTAGAATTACTACATGTGTGGTAAATATGGCTTTTAAAGTGTCACTAAAACTGTTAACTTCTCTACACATTCTGCAATGAAGAAGTATTATTACAATAAAAATGACACGTTAGCTTTTTTTTTCTGGCAAGGGCAGAGTGTAAAAGAATCAAACTAAATAAAACATCATGCAGTGATAATTTCAAACCTTCAGAAAGTAAATTCATTGAATGAAGCCGATTTGTTGTTTCCTGGTAATCCTTTAGATCTAGAAAAAATGAAATAAAATAAGACATTGCCAAATGCAGTCAGATCATAATAGTGAGCTACAAACAAGCCAGATATTGCAACAGATTTTATAATTTAAAAATTGTTGCTAGAATAAGTTTTGAATATAAATAAAATTAGGGATAGTTGGTTTGTTATTTGTATGTTTAGCTATTCAGATGTGAACTGAGTCATTCATATTGATTTTATAATCTTAGATATTGGGAAATGTTTCCAGGATCACAGAGCTTTATGGAAAATATGTAACACAACTTTTTTTTAAAAAAAGCGCCTCATGATTCTTTGGAAGCACACAGGAAATAATCTGAAGGACCAGAGAGTCCATAACTCTAGTATTTATTGAATGAGAAGACAGTCCATGAAGATGGACTGTCTCCCATTAGCTCCAGCTTGAATGACCAACGATCAGAGATGATGGATGCTGACATCAGTAAGCAAATGAATCTTTTTTAGACCAAGGATGGTTTTGAGAACATAGAGACTTGCACAAATGGAGTGTATGGAAAGTTTCTTTTTATTAATGAATATCCATCCCACATACTTTTATAAATAGTCCTAGATAATTTTTAGCAATATATCATAATGCAGTGTGTAAAAAGGGAAGGATTTTCATGGAGTTTTGAGCTCTGCATGTCATTTTTGTTAAAGTGAGTGAAGTAGTAGATACTTTAATTTATGACTTTGGCCTTAAAATAAAGTTATACACTTCTTAAGTGATAGATTACAGAAATATTATTTGTCCTACTAGTGTATTGCTCATTGCGTTTTATATATATTCCAGCAGTTATGCAGATGCTCAGAAAGAATGGGCAGAATTATTTATTTTAATGTCTTAGTCATCCAAATCCAATGGATCCCCAAATTTCTATCTGTGTTAGTTTTATATTGTTCCTTGTGTAGAATATCATGTGGTGCTTACTTAGTACCTTCACAGATTCTTTTCTGAAGTTTTTCAGTGATCTCTTCCATGGCTTTGAATTCCTGAGCATAAAAAATATGTTTTTCAACAGGTTCAGAAGCAATTGCTCGTAATTCTTCCTCAATCAATTTCCCTATTCCAACAGCATATATAGTGATTCCTAAAAATGAAACAAGTTTAATTTCATAATATAGTTCAAGAATGAGATATAGCATTTAAGCACTATTAATTAATAGAAAAGAATTGTATTAAAAAATTTATCTACAGAGAGTATTTCAAAAGCAACAATAAAATGCAAGAGTTCTAATTCAGATGAGACAAGTTACATTTAATATCACAGAAATCAACTGGGTAAATTAATTCTGATTAAGCTAAGTCCTATAATTTTTATTTATCATGATCAAAACCAAAATATAATGTCCCTCACATTTCTTACAAGTTGATTACATCTAATTGCTTTGGTGTAAAAGTATGTATTTAATCATTGCCTATTATTGTTACTATGATTGCAGAATCATAGTCGGGAGTCTCAAATGTAAAGAAATTTGGACTAGCATTCTATGGACACATTTATTCATAAGGGCTCATGCTTATAATATTTATCTGAATTAATTGTTATAGATCACTGTATTCTACAAATTAATTTCCTCTAAATACATTTGGATTAAAAATCCCCAGAAATGTGGCTTTGGAAAAGGAAAATTTATATTGAGTCCAGTGTAAGATTTCCAAACCTTCCTTAACATCAGACAAGTATTATGTATTTCACTCCTAGAAATTCTCCAGAATCCTTCTTCTAAAAGTTAACAAAAAGCTCTAGATTTAAAAAAAACAATATTGTACATAACTTAGTAATAGCAGTGTTGCTTTTGTAGCTTTCTTTTGTATTTCTTTTACTGTTTACACTTCTAATAAATATTCATCCTACCACTTTGCTTTGCTTTTGCTGCCCATTCAGAAGCATTATCTTGGGCACGTCCATCTGTAAACACAACTGACACCCTGGGAACATTTGCTGAGATGCGCCTGGCTCCATCTGCTTCAGTAAAGCTTCTCTCAGTCATCTGTTTCAGTGCAAGCCCGGTCATGGAGCCTTTACCCATGTATTTAATTTGTGTCACTGCTTTCTTCATATCTTTGGCTGTGTTGAATTGTTTCAGTGTGAATTCTGTGCGAACCTGGCTGGAATATTGCAACAAACCAACACGTGTAGCTTTGGGAGATATTGTAAGAAAGTCCAAAATTCCCAAGACAAATTCCTTTACAATTTCAAAATTATTTTCTCCTAGACTTTTTGATCCATCTATCACAAATACCAGATCAATCGGGCCTTCATTACATCCTGTTAAAATAAAATGAACAAATGAAATAGTGGAATATTGTCAGTGAAAGTATCTATTTCTCCAACTTAAGGATTTATCACATTCATAATGTTCAATGGAGTTGCAATGGTATTTACATAAAAATAAATTAAAAGTTATCAATATCAATATATTTTTGCTAAAAATGATGGAACATCAAAACAAGTTCTTGTTTTTTAATCTCTGCAATGAGAATCTGATGACTGGAGAAAAAAATGGTGAGGCTGAATGAAAAGCCTTTCCTCATTTATACTTTCAACAGGAAAAACATCCTTAAGCAGTGTTTATTCATTTATTAATCAAATTTATATAGTTGCCTATCTAGCAAGAAATAACTGGGGTTTCACAACACTTTTTTTTAACCTTACAACATTGCTTTACTATGATTACTTTAGGGCAGTGATAGCTACATTGCCACGTGCCAAACGCACACACACAATGGCACATGCACACATACACACCCATAATACAATGTGCGCATAACCCCGTGTGCCTCCCTGCGCATGCATGTATGCCCCCTAATTGCACCTCACCCTGTGCATGCACGCATGTCCCAGTGCTCCCCATGCATGCACGTGCAACCCCCCCACATGTGCCCTCTGCACATGCATGTGTGACCCCCCTGCATGTATCCCACCCCCATGCATCTGCACGCAACCCCCTTGCATTCCCCTCGCACATGCATGCACGTCTCCCACATGCGCCCCGCCCTTACGTATGCGTGGCAGAGACCAGAAAACCAGCTGGCCGGTGGGAGGCGCACTACATACACGATGGAGCTGAGCTGGGGCAATGGCACACATGCCCCCAGAGGGGGCTCTGTGTGCCACCTGTGGCACACATGTCACAGGTTCACCATCACGGCTTTAGGGTGTTGCAAGTACAGCTCCTCCTTCTAGTCAACTTCCAGAATAATTCTGCTTTGGACAATCAGAAAATCTGACTCTTTCAAGATAGGCTCTCTTCTTAGATCTGCCATATATAGCAACTCAGCTCAGAGAGATGGCTTTGAAAGAAGGTTCAATCCAAGTAGCACCGAACCACTAGTGAAGGCTAATTCATACAGTAGCAGAGCGAAATCTCTGATGCTTCACGATGAACCCTTTCACTGCCACATCTCACCAATTGCTATTTGGGCTCCTTTTGAAAGAATGGGTAGTGCAAACTAATTAAATACAATAACAATAACTATGTTAACTAGTTGTAAGTTAATTGAAATTACCGTACCTTTCTGTAACTTAATTCTAATTTCATTAAAATCACTTTCAGTTTCCAACTTAGTCCTAGTATTGCTTCTTTTCCCCCAGCTCCACTTATTTTTGGAACTAGAGTTCTCAGAATATTACTTAAATATCAAGTGCAGTTCTTTTTCTCCTTAAAGTTGCACATGTGTGCATTGAGCTTTTATAATATCTGAATAAGGTCAGGATGTCTTTTGAGAGACTTCTTCCAATAATAAAATAAATAATAATGGGGTGATAAATATAAATTACTTACTTTTGCATGTTTTCCCATCATTCCATAATATAAATCCTTCATGGCATTCACAGACATATGAATCATTAATATTAACACAGATATGTTCACACCCATGGTCAATGGACTTGCAGACATCTCGATCTGGTTACAATCAAAGAGATTTCTGGTAAAAACTTTCTAAGGATATAATATACTAAAAGTATTGTTTTCTATAATACTTAACTTCTAGCTATATATGCAAGCTGGATTTCAAGAAAGTCAATTTCTACAAATTTAGAGAGATATGAGGCCCAGTACTGGGGACAGAAATTGTCAGATCAAAGGAAGCCATGGGAGGCTTGGAAATTTCTCAAAAATAAGATATTGAGTGTATAATCATATAGCATGCTAATGGGAGAAAATGGGATGGAAAACAGGAAATTCAGAGGGTCAGGAAATTTTTGACCTAAATAATCAAAAGAGCCAAGCAAAGGAAATGGAAGATCACCAGGGAAGCAAACCAGCAAGTAGCCTATGTTCCCAGAAAAGTTCAAAAGTATAAAAGGAATTTAGGCTTGAAAGCAAAGCTAAACAAAGGGTGGTTTTTGGTTTTTTGGTATATTTGTAGTAAAAGAAAAAGAAAAAAGAAGCAATGCAGTGATCTGTAGAAAATGGTATAACAGGTAAGGAGATAATAAAAAAGCTCCTCAACCCCTTTGTTCTTCTCCCAAAAGAGAAAGTATTCAAATAAAGCTAAGTAGAACAATTGACACAAAGAGAGAATAAACAAGTGAAAGCAAATAATGAGACATTTAGGTAGCACTCAACTACCACAAATGATATTAAATCTCCTAGACCAGATTAATATCTAACTGTCCTAAAGGAAACAGAAGAAGTTATCCTCGACCCCTTTTGTGTGATCTTTGAGCAATCACCGAGGTATGTAATGTCATAGAAAAAAGCAAGTCTTGTTGCTTTCTTCAAAAAAGGGGAAAATGGATTTGGGTAACTACAGGCAAGTTGGCTTGTTGCTAATACTGAACAAAACTTCTGATACCAAATAAATAATTAAGCAGTCATTTTGTAAGCATTTAAAAGAGATAAAAGTATTTTCTTCTACATACTGTGTTGATTAGAGTACACTTAACATATTGTATTACAATATGCACCTACAATATTGTATCAATTTCTGGGCATTACAAAGACATAAACAAAATGAAAGTGTCCAATGGTGAGCAACCAAAATGATGAAGGGGCTGGAAAGAAAAAGCAATAAGAAAAGCTTGGAAACCCTGGGTATGTTTAGCTTGGCGAAGAGAAGACTAGAAGATGATATAGTAACATTCTTCAAGTTCTTGAAGGGATGACATGCATAAGATGAGAAGACTTGTTCAGAGTTAGTCTAGAAGACAGATAAGGAAAAGATGGGTTTAAATCCTAAGGAAGTAGATTTTGATTGGACTTTAATGTTTTTGGTAAAAGTTGTTCAACCGTGAAATAGACTTCTTTAGGGGCATGAAACCTAATCAGTGATGCTGATTATTCATTCCTTTTTTTAGCATGATAAATTATCTTCAGGGATGCTTGCTTACTTCTGCAGGTTCTTCTATCCTTGTTTAGTATGAATCCTTCATGACACTTGCAGACATATGATTCACCATCACTGTCACAAAGTTGCTCACATCCATGGTCCGCCAGCTTACAAAGATCTGTACCTGAAAACAATTGACAATGCAATTTTTAAACTGACAAAAAAATGTTAAAATAAGCATCTATTGCTCTGCTTCCCAACAGCTCCTACCTCATAATCCCTATTTTTATTCCTTGTCTTATTTCACAAATCTCAAAAAAACAAAGCAAAGCAAAACAAAACAAAATCTTAGCCAAGTCAAAATCTATTTCCTGCCAATAAGATACTGTTTAATTTATATAGGGGCTGTAGTTATTCAATAACTGCAGTTTTGTTATGAACAACAGGCTTCACTGACATTCACAGTCAACACATTTCCATGCCAGACAGGCTCAGAAGTTCTATCAACCTTTACAAGCACAGATATGTTTTCTTGGTCACATTCAAAATCAAATTTTCCAAAGTCTTCTCTCTGTTGAATTTGGGAGATTTGAGTCCATTTGAAACAAAGAAAGAAATTGTTCACCAAAGGCAGAAATTGGAATTTCACATTTTTTCAAGGCCTGAGAATCAACTAATTCAAATTTTCAGGAAGAAAGAAAAATCCACATAAAGAAAAGCAATAAAAACATTTGTTCTAAGAATGCTATTTATTTTTAAGGAAAAAAAATGAACATTTCAGCCAGGAACCTGTATAAGACATTTTTCCTATTGTTAGTTAATGTTTGTTGTCTTTACTAATATCTCTCTATTCAAGGTCAGGAATTCTGTGTATTTCAGGTAGTCTTTTATGCGTATCCTAAGATTTCGCATGAGAGTTTTTAATTTCTTTTATTTATAATCCATCTCTTTTTTATGGAGTCTATGGGATAGTAAACTGGTCTTTAGGGGATCAGTACCATCTAGAGGTCTAACTGGAACATTGGACATGCTTTAAAAACCTTTCTTTTCCTTAGTGATTGAATTTTTAAAAAGACACCTATTTTTTTAAATAAAGTTTTATTTTGTTTATCTGTGATGTAAGTAAATTGAAGAGCTGGTATTTCTAGTTACTTACCTTCATTTCTTTCTTTCTTTTTCTGATTTTTATTTTTTCACTGCTATTTTATCAATTTGAGATATATTGATACACACACTGGGAAACCAGTGCCAAGTATGGCACGCCCAGAAGATTTTGTAGATGGCAGAAGTGGTAATTATCAAGCAGCTTTGAAGAACAGAGTAAGAGGTGGGACAAGGATGAGCATTCTCAATGGTATTCTGGGAGAATATGTTTGAAATTTTCAGACTTTTACTGTGTAAATTCACCCATGCTACAAGTTTATTAATTTATTTTGTGCAATACATATTTAAGGGCAAAAAGATACAGAAGCATTCAACTAAAAGCAAGCTTACGTTTGCAGGCTTTCCCATCACTCTGAAGCACATATCCTTCAATGCACTGACAAATGTAAGATGTTCCAGTGTTCACACATAAATGTTCGCAGCCATGGTCATTCAGCAAACAATAATCTGCTCCTAAGGACCAGTTTAAGCATAATTAATTAATTTATATAGGTACACAATATATAATATGCTATTTTTAAAAAAAATGTTGGTTTAATTGTCCCTATTTGTTATGTGAATAATAAAGACAACTGATTGGGAGTTGGGGGTGGTGTAATAATATTTCTTTATTGTAGCCACAAACAGACCTGCTTTATTTGGGGCTAAAGTAATTGTTCTCTGAACTATTTCCTCTTAAACTCTTATTGAAGTTTTGTTTATCATTTTCTGGTTCAAAAAAGAGACAAATTCCTAGGGAAGACAAAAGAAAACAAACGCAAACCAGTAGTAAAAAAAAATAGCAACCCACCACTCAGTTTCCTATGCTTAAACGTCCACAAGTAGCTGCACTTACTGACACCTGTGACAAGGCTTCCTTACAATAATTCAAAAGCGAATAGTAATACTTCTACTCTTTGTTTTGAAATACACTCTTCCTCTTTTTTATTTCTATTTATTTTCTTCTATTTTACTTCTTTCTATGAAACTGAAATTTACTGATGTGTTTTCTTAATGGAATCACATTTTGTGGAAAATCTCTCTCCCTATGTCTCAGTGCCTTTGCTTTTCTGAGTAGTTTGCCAACACATGCTTTTCTTGGCCATTTAATCCAATCACTGCTAATTAACGTGAAATTCTACTTGAATAAAGTTTTGCTAGAAACTATGGAAAACAGTGTAAGCATTATTTTGTTTAATTTTATAGAATATCTCGGGCAAGAAACTTACGTGAACAAGTTTTCAGATCCTCATTAATGATGAATCCTTCAGAGCACTGGCAAATGTAGGATTCTCTGGTATTTAGACAGAATTGTTCACATCCATGATTGAACTCAGCACAGTGATCTATTCCTGAATTGTTGTGTTGAGCAGTAAAAGAGAAAACACTTGAATTTTCAGGCTATAAAATATCCAGATATGAAAACTTCAGAAGCAGAACCAGATACAAAATAGTTTTTATATTTTCTCTTCAACAGGTAGTAACATCTGTCACAAATGAAAAAGCTTTCTTACCAATAATATATAGAATTGCAAACATAAACCAAGAGAGTTTTATGTATCAGAGATATTCCAAAAAATTAAATGTAGGTGCACATAAATAACAAAAAAGTTGTAGGCATTCTCACTATTTTGGCAACCATATATATTTGAAAAATAAAGATAAGGTTCCTAGAATTAATGTGTTATTCTTTTTAGGGGCTTTGTAGCAAATCTGTTATTTATGGAATAAGCAAACTTATTAAGTCACTTAATAAGTTAATTTTAAAGGCATAATGTTGTTATAGCCAACATATTCCTAGGGGACACCTGTTCATATGAAAATTATTTCTGATATGTCAATTTACTCCTTCAAATAATCTAACTTACTTCTGCATGTTTTGCCATCATGGTTTAGAATGTATCCAATTTGACATTTGCACATATATGATTCTTCAGTGGTAACACATTCATGTTGGCAGCCATGTTTACCTAAACTGCAGATATTTATTCCTATGGAAAGAGAAAACTAATAACATGTCAGGTAAAAATGCTGGAAAATAATATAATTTTTAAAACACCGATTAATAATCAGCATATATAGCTATTAAAAACTGCACCTTTCATTTATGTTCCCAGAAAGCAAAAGCAAAATTAAAAATTTACCTAGGCTCTTGATGACAGTTGTGTTTGTGCAAGAAGGAGCATCAAGAGGACTAGAGTTTTCAAAACTTTGGGGACTGGTATTTAAAGTTGAGGCCTGGCTTTCAAATTGAGTCTTTTACTGAGGTTGGCAGGCTGGCACTGTATAGTGAACGTGATTAATTGCAGAGACTCATAGCTAGTGATAAGGTCTATTGGCATGATGACAGCCCTGCTTCAGGCCCTTAGTGGCCACAATTGCTTTTTATTTGTCCCAAATTCCTTGGCTTGGGAAATCCATTACTCTAATCTACCTTGGTTAAGCCTATATTGGATTTAGTACTAAAATAGGTAGCAGTTACCTTGTTTTTGTTTACATAAGTCATTAGAACTGGGACACTTTAAAAAAAGTAAGATAGATTATGAAAATATTTCAGTATAAAATATTAGAGAGATTATATGCTTCTGTTCTCCATTCAAAACTTAAACAATTTTTAATTTGGAATACTTTTATATGGTACAGAAAAGAGCAGGCATTTTTTATCTATTGAGAGCACTTTCTCAGAAGTAATCTGTCTCAAGCAACATTTAAATAATGAACAGGTCTATAGCAAATAATAAATGGGACTTAATCTTTCTAAGACTTTCTTCCTCATATTCTTGTTTTTATCACACTTGAGTTCTTTTCAATACTCAATTTTCTCCCTCTAAAAAACAAACAAGCAGAAAATGAATAGTTAATTCTTCTGAGAGCTTTAATTGCTTATAAATTAGGCTGAGGGTCACAGATAGTCTTAAGACCCAATTTCCCCTCACCCTATTAGAGTTTTCAATTTAATATAAGTCTGTGACATCTCTGGCAATCAGCTTTATTTACATGGTGTTGCATCAGTTTCCTATTTAAGAAATGTAAAACCTGTTCTAATCATCCAGACCTTGGCTATCACACTTATTTTCCCCCCATAAGTGTTTAGGTTTAGGTTTGGATAGAACTCCAAAAGAAATGGGAATTGTTCCTTATGAAGACTTCTTATGCACATGTTGTACTCTAACTGGCACACAGCTTTTGACAAAATAAAAAGGTATGTACACATGTACTTGAATGAATAAACATTGTCTGTAGATAGGAATGACTATTTGAACTCAGCACTTTAAAGAAATGTAGGAAGGAGGTTTCATATGCATGTTCTAAAGTTATAATTGAAGTGATTATAAATTATATGTTATGACAGCAATGTTGATAAATAAAAGCAGATGAACTTACTATACACTTTTAGGGCAACATACTTTTGCAAGTTCTTTTATCCGGATTAAGAGTAAATCCTTGCTTGCATTGGCAAAAGTAGGATTCATCTGTATTGACACATTCCTGCTGACAGCCATGATTTTTCAAAGCACAATGGTCTGGTCCTGAAGATTGAGAATAAACTCTTAGAAGAACAGTACTGGAAAGTACCAAATATACAGAATGTAATGAAGATTAGCACCTTGGCTTTCGTGAGCACTTTTTATCTTTGGAGATTTGGAGGTAGAATATTTTCTTCATATAAAAATTACATAATATAAAATGTACAGGCATTCCTAGAAACATAGGAATATGTTGCTTCACTCCCCCCTCCCCCTGCCGCATATTCCAACCATGCCTCAACATTTTAAAAGGGCATCTTATTCAAAAACTGACTCTTCAGCATTTCATGGATCATAATGTAAAGTAATGTAGATATGGGCTTGTGGATTTACTGCATGTCATTTTATTGACCATCACTCTGTCTAAGAGATATTGAGACAAATCCTTTTGTCTTTTCCTCAAGGCAACGTACACTCTTTGAATCTCCTGACAGGATGTTGCTAGTCGATACTAGGTTTTTTTTTTTCTATTCCTATTTTTTTCTGTAATTAAGTCTCCTTTCTGTTACACATATAAAACTTCTTTAATATTTGCTCGGGTTAAATTTTCATTCTCAGGAACATGCACTCACAACTTCCATCCCCAAAACTAAAATGGTTGTTTCCCTCTTTTCCTGACACAAGTTTTATGTATGAACAATCTGAGTTAGAGATGTTCCCAGGTATTATTAGTTGCTTAAATCTCCTGTTGGCATGTCTGTGTCCATCCAGTTGCTGGCACTGCCTTCATAGCCACTCAGGACTATCACTCTCCTGACACTCAGGTGTATCCTCCTGAGTGTCAGGAATATCAGACTTTGTTCTCTTGATGAGTATTGCTCTGTACGTCCAATTTGGACACCTGATATTTTTCTTATTGCTAAATCAACTGTGAATTAGAAATTACTCTGTAAAAAGTATTTCCTAGGAAAGGGTACCTGAAATTATTAGAGATGTTATGGGATGAACGTTCTGCATGCAAAGGAAATACTGAGTAATCTTCTTGCTTTGTGTGCAAGATGGAACATATAACTTTTGAAGTATTAAATAGCAGAATTGAGATGTGGATAACTTACGTTTGCAAGTTTTTTTATCTGGATTTAGAACAAACCCATTATGGCACTGACAATAATAAGAATCTTCAGTATTGATACACTCATGTTGACAGCCTTGGTTATTCGAAGCACAATAGTCCACAACTGAAGCACAAGCAAGATCAAATTTAAGACATGTTACTTTGATACAGAATTTTAAAATCAAATGCATAGAATGTTGATAGTATCTAGTTCTTCACCTACTGCTGACATACCAGCCAAGTTCTATATAAATTTCAGTGGCATAATAAAAAAGCATTGTTTATTTATAAATGTATCCATATTCCTATATTATTGTCATTATCAAGAATTGAAACAGCCTATTCCAAAACATACTCAGGTAAATGTAATTCTTCAACCAAAATACAGTCTTATCACGTTACCAATTTACCATGGACTGTTGTAAATCAGATGCTGTAACTACAATAAACCTAAGTGTTTGTCTGAAATCTACACAGCCCAGTACGTTTGCTACTTCTGTTAAACAGATACATACAACAAGAAAAAAAATGGAGCAATAGATAAGCTTGCTACTGGAAGTCTATAAAGGCACATATTGTGTGGTCTGAACTTTGATTTAAAATAATCTTATTGCAATTAATGGAGCTGAAATTACTCATTCTTAACAAATCAGAATATGACACTACAGAAAAAAATAGAGTTAAGTATTAAAGTTCCCTACATCATTTCACAAAACAACGTACAGTACAGAGTGTGCTGGCTCAACTGGATAAAACACTGCAAGCCTGTGTTTGAAACCTGAGTGTTGCTATGCGATGAGTGAGCTCTGTCATTTGCTCCAGCTCCTGCCCACCTACCAGTTCAAAAGCATAATCATGAATAGATAAATAGGTACGGTACTACTTTGGTGGGCAATTTGCAGGGCATGAAAGGAGCCCCCAACCGGGCATCCCCTGGCAACAGTGATATTACCATCTAATTCTTTCAATTCAGAAGTGCCTTGGTGCTTCTGACATGAAAGCAGCAGCAATCGATACTGAACAATATTTGGAAGGTTTTCATCAGTTTCTTATGTCAAGCTTGTTGTGTTATACCCAAGCAGAAGAAATGTGGATTATTTAATGGAAATTACAAATCAAATCAAATTTCTCTTAAACAACATTCCTTTTCAATTGCTTCATGAGATGCAATATTAACACAAATCTTTTATGATCACCACATTTTAGGAGATGATTCATTGATTAGTTATAGTAATAAAGCTCCAATCAATAGGAAAACATATATCACAGAAATAATTTAGAAATAATACAAACAGTAAATTGTAATGCAATTTTAAACAAATCTGTGTACTTCATTTTATACACAGACTTATTTAACAGAAAATATATCACTATTTCTGCCTCCAAGTAAGCAATTAATAACAGCAATACAGGAAGAATAGAGAAAGAGTTTAATTATAATAAGGAAAAAAGTCCTATGCAGCACCTTGCTTTATATTTTAAATTTGTCAACTACTGAAATAATTCTTGGAGGTTTTTCCCTCCTCAATAAATTGAGCGGTGTGGTGGCAGAGATGTTCGCCTACTACTTGAAATGTTAAGAGTTCAATCCTAGGTAATGGCAGATATTTTTCTCCTAGGACGCAAAAAAAATAATATCTGTGGCGAACTCTGCGTTATGTCAGGAAGGCATCCTGATGTCACGCAGGGTGGTGTGTCGTGATGGCACAGTGGTTAGAATGCAGTATTGCAGGCTAATTCTGCTGACTGGCAGCAGTTCAGTTGTTACTGGCTCAAGGTTGATTCGGCCTTCCATTCTTCCAAGGTCGGTCAAACGAGGACCCAGATTGTTGGGGGCAATATGCTGGCTCTGTAAACTACTTAGAGAGGCCTGGAAAGAACTGTAAAGTGGTATATAAATTTAAGTGCTATTGCTATCCGGTCAGTAAATGCTGAGTTCCAACCAGTCATCCCGACTCTACCTCAAATTAAGGAGTAAAAAGGGTTGGAAATTATTTCCCTTCTCAATAAATATGTGTATACAGCATATTATATGTGCATATATGCATGTCTGTATTATACCTGCCAGCAACCACACTCTTAAAAGGAACAAGGTGGGACAAAAATATATTAATTGAATGACTAAGTACAGATACACAGAAGTATACATGACTACATCCATTCTCTCTCTCCTCCTGCAACTCTCTTTCCAGAAACAGCAGAAAAAAAGTACAATAAGAAAATGAGACAAAAGGAAGATAAAGCTATGCTGGGAAAGGCAGAGGGGAAAAAAAAGGAAGAACAAAACTGTACATAGAGAATATGAGGGAAGAGGTAGGATTTGGTATATCTCTATTATTTTAGCTTCCTATTTTGATTCCTAGTATCATCTCTTCCAATCCTGTCATTCTTATAAAATATTCATTGTAGAAGTTAAACAAACGTAAGGAAAGCATGCCTCCTTGTCTCATTCTTTTTCCTTCTCTGAACTATGCTATTCCATTTTAAGCTATTTTGAAATATTCAATGACATTCATATCAACATTTTATATAATATAAAGAACTTACTATGGTAAAGCAAGAAGTCAACATTCTCACCAGAAATATTTGAATACAGCAAATAATTCAAATGATACAGAATTATATAGGGGAAATAACAGAAACCATCAGCTACTTTATGAATTAGTGCAATTGAAAACAAATACATACTGAAACAATTCTTCCCATCTTCTTCAAGTTCATAGCCATCATAACATTGGCAGACATAGGATCCAGGTGTATTTATACATATATGCTCACATTCATGCTTTTCAGTTTCACATAGATCTTGGACTAGAAATGTTATAAAAACAATCAAATATTATTATATAAAGCAAGAAATTGGTAATTATTTCATTTGGATAGCTAGGAGAGTTTAAGAAAGTATAATGAAATAATAAGAAATATATAATATTAGTATATAAATATAAATCTTTTAGTTTCTGGATTAAATTAGAGCAGTAACATTTTATTCAGAAAATGAAACACTGGACATACGCATATTTTTGTATATTTTGTTGTACAGAATCCTTTTTATGTTTGTTGGCATACCCTTTGATAATTTCTGTCCATCTGCAGCAAATATTATAATGAGATAATATTTCAGATCAACTGGTTTAAAGCCGAAGTCTTTGTATAGTTTTTTGCTCCATAGCAAAAACTTGGAGATGTCATTATTATTTATATCTGGAATTACATTGTAAAGTCTATTATGAACACTGATCCCAAAACCCTTCATATGACAGTACTTTGGATTTAACTCTCAATTGCTCTGACAAAGCCAGTGTCACAGTAGCAATTGTTTTTGTCTTCTGCCTCTACAGGAATTGCTGATTAGTTAAATTTATGTAGGGTTGGCTCTTCAAATGCAAAAAGCCTGAAAACTACTTCATTACAAGACTGCATATCACAATTGCACTTGGGTCAACTGACAGAGGTACAGAATACAAATACAAACATGCAAAAGGAGGTGTACAATGCAACTGCGAAGATTAAGCAGAGGAATTGGAAAAAATCAACTGTAACAAAACAGTTAAGGTTGCCCCTGTTTTAGAGTGAAATACCAGACGGGAAGAAACTGGAAAGAAAAGAGTTTCAAAATACAGATGTTACCACAAACTGGGATTGGGATTATTTTTTGAATGACAGAAGCAAGATTATTTAAAATATTGAATGTTCATTTTAAAGCAAAACATAATTATTATAAAATGCTCAAAGCAAAGATGAATAAAAATTGAATAAATTCTTAGACTTTACTATTTCATTTGTCAGTCAGCTGCAAATTAAATTAACTAATAAGGTGCAAAGCCATCTCTAATAATATTCACTAGGCAAGGATAAGCTTCACAACATTACTGTTAGAAGAAACTGCAACACTGTACTATCAATATTTAGCATACTGTTCTGTATACAGTATTGTTTCATTTATTTACTGCTTTATCTTTTATAAATCTACTAAACAGGAAACCCAACTGAGTTTGTTTGGATTTCCTCATAGATAATTGGATTGCAGTTTCAGATTTCAGTATGAGTATAGTTTAATTGAATCCAAGAATGGCAAAAGGAAAGAAAACAGCTGTAGTGCTGTTTTACAAACGCATGTATAGTTATTTAAACTATAAATTTAAGTTCAGATATATTTGCATTTTATATATAATCATCAGTGATAGATATTATATGAAGTTTAGAATTATATATCAAAATAAATGTGACATTTAGAGTCTATAATCAATGTTTTCTTTAGATATTTATTATTTTGAGATAAATAACATGCTGAGGAGCATGAAAATTGGGGAAGAAAGAGGAAAAGAATTGAGTTAAACATTTGTCTACAAAAAAAACCTTAATTCAAGACATAACATAAAACTTGCACAATGCTCTTCAATTCACACTGGACAAAGAACACTGATCTTAAAGTCAACTCTCTAACACATACTGCAGCATTGCTGCCAAGCAGTCAGTGATGTGGAACAAGAAAAAAGACATAAGACATATTTTAATAGACATTTAATAGACAGAACCTTGATGGTTATATCGATTATATGCCTAATATGTTTCTGCAATATGTAATTCTGCCCTGTGAAATTTTGTCAATACTTTCAACTGTTAGTGCACAGAACAAATATATAAATCTATTCTAATTTCTAAGGTAGGTAATAAATATTTTATACCTATAAAAATATCTGTAAATCAAAATCTGTGCATAAGTAGGGAAATCTGTGACTCTTCCATTGTTGCTGAATGTCAATTCCCATTAGCCCCAATCCATAGTAAAAGAATGTAGTTGTTCAGCAACATTTCAAGGGCCACAGAATGTCCAATTTTCCATGTTCATCTGTGTTAAATACTTTGTCTAAGTAGACATCATATTTTTGATAGTGATAAATAAGGTATTACTCCATAAAGATTATAAAACTGATTAGGAGACAAGGTAGTATACTTTCCATTTTAACCCATTAATGTGGCTCATAATCGCAGATGGAAACTAATAATTGGAAGCATACATATTGGAAAGAGGGAAAATGGGTGCAAATATTATGGTTATTAACTGTTTTAAAGTGTGTATATTATATGTGACTACTGTTTTTTTTTGGAGTATAAGACGCACCAAGATTTTGAAGAGGCAAAATAAAAAAAAAGTTTTTGCACTTTGCAGACCTCCCATAAATGACCCGTTTTTTGCAAAAATGGGCCCTTTTTTGTCAAAAAAAAGGGCATGCATAGCCTTTAGGAGGCTTGTAGAGCACTCCTGGGGACTGCCCCCCACAAAAAAAACCTAGCAAAAAAATGGCCTCTTTTTCACGAAAACAGTCCCATTTTCTTGTCAAAAAAAAAAAAAGAGCATGCATAACCTTTAGGAGGCTTATAGAGTGCTCTTGGGGGCTGGGGGGGCAAAAAATGGCCCGTTTTTCGCTCATTTTTGCCCTCCCCAGGCCCCAGGAGCACTCTGGAAGCCTCCTAAAGGCTGTGCATGGCTATTTTTGCAAAGGGGGGGGGGTTGGGAGGCCAAAAATGCTGTATTCAGTGTATAAGAAGCACCCAGATTTTCAGCCTCTTTTTTGAGGGAAACAGGTGTGTCTTATACTCTGAAAAATACAGTAGGTATATTTGCACACCTCTAATCTGCAAGTAATGCAGTCCTTGGGTCAAAATGTTGCATCTTCCCACCATGTCCTATTTATAATATAGTGAACTATAAAAGACGTAATACATGAAACTCACTGCTACAGCTTCTCCGATCTAAGTCCAGAATATATCCATGTTTACATTTGCATACATAAGAGCCAGGAATGTTGATGCAGAAATGATCACAGCCATGTTGAATTATACTACACATATGCTGAACTGTGGGGGGGGGGAGGGAAGCAATGCATAAATTAGCACAAAAAGTGACTTCAAAATCCAATTTATGAACACATAAGAATGTCTCCCCAAAATATCAACAGAATAGAAAATATGCATGTTAAAGTGATAAAATATGCAAAATTGATCAAAACTGATTTTGATACTTCATTTATATATATTGTAAGTTTCATAAATCTGTACATTTTAGGCATAAATATCAATCCATTGATAAGCACTACAATTTCTTAAGAGTAGGGAAACTAAGAAATGGCCTACACTTTCAGGAACACAGCAGGATTTGCTTAATTTATTATGTGTTTCCCAATTCCATGCATTAAATGTTTTTTTAAATTAAACACCCATTTATAATTTTCATTCCATTCATGTTGACTTTTCTTCCTGTAATCTCATCACTTTATAATCCTTTCTCTATAGGTAGTTTTCAACTTAAGACCACAACTAGGACCAGAATTTTGCTCACTAAGTGATGCAATTGTAGAGCGAGATATCATATGACCACACCTCTTAGCAACTGCAATCCTTACAATCCCCATTGCCATTGTTAGCTGAACAACCATCACAATCCAAGCCATTCCAGGTCTGGTCCCTTCCAGTCCCAAGCCTCAATAAAATAAGGGACTGCTTCCAACTCTCCTTACCTACCTATCTCCTCCCTGCCTCTTTGTCTGCCTTGCGCCCTACTTTGTGGGACAGGAAGCAGCCCCCAAATCATTATGTCTAACACAGCCTTTTAAATATAATTTAATACCTTACCACAGATTTTGGTTTGGAACACAGAAGTCAGTGATTCAATTTGGCTGAAGTTTGCAACCAGAAAAACATGTTCTTCATACGGTTCACTCCCAATTGATTTTAGTGTGTTCATATCTACCCTTCCCACTCCAATAGCAAATATGAGGATTCCTGAATTTCGGGTTTTTGCTGCAATTTCTGCAACTGGATCCTGTGGTCTCCCATCTGTCACTATCATGATAACTCTAGGTACATTCTCCCTGAGTGGCCGAGCCCCTTCAGATTCTGAAAATGCAATGTTCATTGCATATTGAATAGCTAATCCTGTCATGGTTCCAGTGGCAAGATACATCATCCTTTTTACTGCTCTCTCTACATCCTGTTTCTTCTTAAAAGTCTTCAGTGAAAATTCATTTTTGACTGTGCTGGCATATTGGATTAATCCCACTCTAGTGTTATCGGGACTAATGTCCAAAAACTGCAGGATGGTTAAGATAAATTCTTTCACTTTTTCAAAGTCATAAGGGCGAACACTCCGAGAGCTATCAATGATGAACACAAGGTCAAGACGTTTATTACTGCAAGCATTTTCTGGAATGAGAATAAAACAAGATAAAATGTATATAATCAGCTTTATAAAGCAAAACATCTTCAAAATAAAAGTGTCTAAAAAGTGTAAGAAGTTGTATTTCCAGGTAGAAAATATTAAAATATAAATGTTAGTGCACACAGGATTTCTTCACAAAAGAATTAATATGGGTTATAGAACTAGAGTGGAATATTGTAAGCTAGTATTTTAAAAAATAGATCTAACTAGTGATAAGTATTTGTTCTTAAAGAACAGGTTTGTTCCTAAAAGCAACATTGCACCATCATTTATGTATTTTATGTATGTGTCGTATTTTTAAGAAGTCACATATTTTACCAATTTACTGAAAAAAGCCTATAAAGAATTTTCCTAGCCACATCACTGAAGGAGCCAGTTACCTTCTATTTCTTATTTAGTTTCTCTGGCCTATAAACAGCTTTATCTTGAATAATACATGGTCAAAAAAAGAAAAGGAAACAATATATACCTTTGTTTCTACATTTTAATGTCTGACTCAAATCTGTCATAATTTTTCTCTCATTTTTTTCTTAAAGTTCACCATCATTGTGAATTACTGAGCCCAGCAAGATAAAGCCCTTTTATTATTTTATGTTTTTCTCTTCCTGTATCCATTGGGTTGATATTGGCATAATCTTAATTGTTTTTAAATATGATGTAGAAAATGAAAAGCCTCATATTTCAATTTCAACAATAAATCCATTGCTTTCAACTATAAAATCATCATCAGCATGTCAAAGGTTGTTAGTTTTTTTTCCCTATCAAGTGTAATTAAAATGTATATTTTCCCTAGATCAGCATTTCTCATAATATATCTTGCATGTAAACTAACGATTGAAGATATAATACACAACCTTGATGTCTATAGATTCTTAATCACCCAGGTCATGTTTGTAATATACAGTCTGGATATATTTTTTTCTTAATTCTGCACCATTTAGTTGTTCTACTCTAACTGTTGCTTCTTAGTTGTCATATAACCAAATGGCCCAGTATATTAAGGACTAGCCTCAATCAATTCTGCATTGACAAAAATATTATACGTAGTCAATTTATGGCTGTTCCCTTAACAAATTAACAATGGTGTTGGAAAGGCGGCTTTATGGCATATAAAGCGCTTCTGACCATCACAAAGCATTGTTCACTCCCTCCCCTGGTGGTCATGAAATTGTGATCTGGTTGCCTGGTAACTTGCTCAGACTTACAATTGTTTGCCAAGCACCTACAATCATGTGATCACCATTTGCAATCTTCTCTCCTGGTTTCCCAAGGAAGTCCCTTGGGGAACCCAGCAGGGAAGATACAAAATGTTGCCACCTACCAGTTCCCTCTCATTTATGGGAGGCCAACATTTCCAGTTCCTCTACATTACAAATTGCCACAGAATTATTAATTTCTGTTTTGTCTGCATTTGTGATTGGAGCATAAATCATAAGGTCTGACTACTCCATTTCTTCTCTGATTTCTTGTCCACAGTAGAAGATCTGACATGAAGTGTTTTCTTTCAGTTCAATTTAATTCACTAATACACAGAATGACAACATACATTCTTGATATTTCCGCTCTAACAAAATTAAATTTCCATTGCTTTGATTCATTATATAAATGATGTGAAATCATAAATGACATATTAATGTAAAATTAATAATATCTGCTTCATTATTTTAGATACAACATATCTATTATTTCACAGGGACACCTGATAGAATTTTGATCCATTTCAATGGAGTTTCACCAAATAGGGTGCATTAAATCTAGATTTCAAAAGGAAAAAATAGGGTGAAGGAGGAAAAAATAGTGTTTATGTTGTAATTTGGAGGCCAAACCTCTACTGGGAATCAAGCGTTTATTATACATAAGCAATGGAAAGAAAAATTATGCATTATGTCATACAGTTAAGCTTCCAACAGAGATTTGTTATCCTAGTTTACTCCAAGATACTGTTATATATTTCAGACTTAATACAAATAGACAATTAATCTTACTGAGACTAGTATTTTCCAATATGCATGCTGCATTAGAAGTCCAAATGTATAAATTACATACAGATGAACAAAACATTATCCCAATATGACTTTTTATATTATAAAAGCTACTTCCGGAAAGAAATTTTGGTTGAAAAGGCAGTGGAAGGAATGGAGGAAATTAACTATTTTTCTGCCTATTTTCCTGCTCTAAATTTTATTGTAAAACTAAGAGAAGAAAAGCTGTTTTGAAATATAGAAAAGAAAAACAATAGTAAAGAAAATGGTCATGTACACATTTTTGTAAACTCAAATGTCTTCTTCAGAAGTGGTTTTTATTTTAAATATTATAGGAATTTATATGCAATATAGTTTTTCCTTAATTTGTTTCCTCAAAATCCTAACTCTAACTTTATTATTTGCTATGTTTTACTGATTTATTTCAAAATAAGTCACCAGTCCAGTAAAATATTTAACTTCCCTTTCATTTGCTATTCCTTTTTCTATTGAAATCAGTTATTCCACATACACATAGGCTAAGTCCCTATGCCTCTCATCTGCAAAGATTAGGAAAATTAAATTATACACATTTCTTTGCTTTACAAACTCACAGCAACTTACCATGAAAAGTAGCATCATTTCTTTGACTTAAAGGTATTCTTGGAAGCTGTCGTTCCCTGGCTGAAACAGGAAAAAGTCCAACCAGCAAAAAGAAATATAAAATCATTCTTTTCATTTTCAAGAATAGGAAAGAATGGAGCAATAGGTATAATCAGGGCAGAACTCTGTAACAAGATAAAGAAATTATGAACTTTTTCACCAAACCACTGATGCCAGAAGAACAAAATAAACCTTGCTTCTCATTCTCTTTTAACATATATACCATCCTAATAACATTAGCAGAAACTTTAGAATGAATTAGAAAAATACTTTTTTACAGATATTTGGAGACTCTGATCCTTTCACATCCCATTCATGTATCTACCCATTTGATCTCATAAAGAGATCCACTCTTGATTCTGGAGACAGCACCTAATATATATCAAAAAATAAACTGAAAAATATACATTGGGAGGCTGATTGGCAGTATTGAAAAAAAGCACTGGGTACTAGGTATTCAACATTAGATAAGGCAGCAACAAATGCCACTGCGTTTCCATATGAAAGGTTAAAAACTTTGTTGGAGAATCACGTCCTTATTCCTGCTATGAAGATTTTTAAATGAAATAAATGATTCTTCTTACATGAGATAAGTGATACAAGGCTGTGGGAATGAGTGCTGTAAGTGGAAATATTTGAACAGTGCCAAGATCCCTTTAGGACAGTCTGGCAGGACTACCTATTGGAGGATGAGGGAAGACAATTCAAAGCTAGTTTTAAAGGATATGGCAGCAAAGGAAGAGCCCCCCCCCTCAAATACCACCCACTCTCATTTATCCCTTCGCTTTGAATCACCTATATTAAAGTTTCATACGAGTTCCACTTCTGCTCCGCTTTAGTAATAATATTCCTTGTCATTCTTTTCCTCTTGATTTTTTTCCCATCTTGGCATTTCCTCCCTTTGTCCCTTCTCTAAGCAGATTTGATTTAAGGTATTGCGGGAGGGGGGGGGGACTGGACTGGCCACCGACCCCTTGAAACCTTTCTCCCTTCAGTTTAGGATTCATTCCGGGATCTGATTTGCCGCCTCCCCTATGCTGGGGTAACTAGACGGATTTTATTCTGTCACTGACAACGGACCCCTTCTCCAACCCCCAGAAGTGCCCCTTCAGGCCAGAGGGAACCACATTTGCGGGAAAGCCAAGTCCCAGCGCCAAGAATAGGAGTTGGCGCCAAAACATCTCTTCCCTTCTCTTCGCGCGCACGCCTCTCTTACCTGCCGCGCCAGGTGGGTCCCGACTCCCGAGTTGAGGCGACGGTGAGGCGATACGCGGCCCGGTTGACGGCGCCTGCAGAACCGGGGACACAATTCCTTCCCCGTCCCATCCGAAGAGAGGCGTTGAGCCCTTGTCTATCTGAGCGAAGGGGAGGAGAGACGGCCGGAGGTCAAGCCCCGCCGCGCCGGGAGGCTCTGCGGAAGGGTAGCGCCGCTACCTCAGGGAGCTGGAAAACGGGAGGAGAGGCAACTCCAGAACCGCGCGGCCTGCTGTCCCTGCCTCTCTTTTATGTCCCGGCGGAGACTCGCCGTTAAAGAATTTAAAGCCCGACTGAGTCCTATTTTTTTACGGAGGCTTCTCGATTTCTGTTGAGCCTGTCGGTTGTCGTCGAAGGGACGTTTACTCCCCTGCTCCTAGGCTACGATCCAGCGATGCTAAGTCTTCTCTTGTTTATTTACTTCGTCTTCTTCAGAAAAGTAATATCCAGACTTTTCTTCAAGAGGAAACCAAGATTACTGGCAACCATGAAATACCAAGTGATATGAGATCTAGGATTCTTTTTTGGGGGGGTGGGGTGGGTGGGGGGAAGGAGGGCAGAACTAAAGAAAAACCAGACATTAAACCAGAGATCCTCAGGTGCTTTGGGGATATATCTCAGAGGAAGAAACATTTCACAACTCAAAGCAAAGAGTGAAGGGATCTCCTGGGTTTTGCATGGAAAGGGGACGCTGCCACCACAAAGGCCTTGCTTCTTGGTCCTTACCTTCGTCCCTATATCTGAGGGATCTGGAAGAGACCTCCAATTTGGACAGAGAATCTAAGAAGAGCCTACTGAAGAAAGTGATCCTACAGATGGCAACCTCCCAAATCTTTTATTTATTGTAGTTGCCTATGTTCTAATGTTAGCAAGTACTTTGGCTGTCTGAAATGAAATGCCATGTGTTTATTTTAAATGGTCAACCATTTTGAAAAAAACAAAACAAAAAAACAAAGCCAATTCTTCGTTTTCTACTTTATTTATTCAGGTGCTCATAGGGTGTGACAGTTCATTTTCAGCCTCTTGGTGTTTTATTAGCAGCACCCTAAGGAATTTCCCTTTGGAAAATATGTATAAGCAACATAGCCTTCTTTCAACACAATAGCTATAATCTTGAGGTGTTTCTATTTTTCATTACAATTAACATTAGGCTTAAATCCATGAAGATTCTCCTTTTTACTTTTTTCTTCCCTGCTTCCCAGTCTGTTGTCTAGCAAAACAGATTACTCACTCTTTCTGTCCTCAAGTTATAACTGCAGAAGATAACAAAAATGTCACAGTCTACTCCCCTTGATCTCTGTAGTCACTGCCATTGATATCTATCTTCATCTCCACTTCCATTAGGAAAATACTTTCCTCTATTTTGAGGTAGACACTACTAGAAGAAAATATGAGAGGAACCACTGGCCTAATGGAGCCTCTCAGACTGGATAAGTGGTCACTGTTTATTTTCTTGAAGTAGTATTTTCCAAGTGAGAATGTTATAAGAGTGATGGAGATATCTACAGATTTCCTCTTTTTTCCTTTACTTTGCTTCCATTATCCCTAATAATGATTTAGTTCTCACATACTAGTTGTAGAATGCGAAGTTACAATTTTTGCTAATATTTTTGGGCCAAGAAGGATACTTCATCATTGAACTCCTGTCTGTAGAAACTAGTTTTGTGGGTCATCTAAAACAGAATTAACTATAATTCCAAATATTTTTCTTGTCAATTATGAAACGTTTACAAGTTTGCTTCTTGTCTCTCAAGAGACATTTGAGCATTTCCACAAATGAGGACTATATTGATTTTATTCTTTCTGCTCCAGCCATTCAGATAAAAATACAGTTTATTTTATTATATATATATACATATTACATTGAAGACTTGTAACGCTTGAGTGTTAACAACTAAAATTTTACACACACACACACACACCACACATATGTATATGTATATATATATATATAGAATTTTAATAGTTAAAACTCTCAAGCATTTCAAGTCTTCAATGATCCCGGGTTAACAAAATAAAATTTTGTTTCATGGATTTTAGTATTACTGTGCACAATAGATTTAGTACCAGTATCTACATTTCCTATTTGCAACCTTGGGTTACTAATATGTTAAATATATTCCAGTATTGAAATCGATTTATGCTTTCACATGCATTCAGACATTAATGTTAAACTAAGATTACATATTTCAATATAGTTTCTTGTCAGAAATGTTTTAGTTCTGAACCTGATACAAATATTGTTTAGAAAATAATCAACTTGGGATAGATATCTCTCTGTGTTTGTGTGTGTATGTATGTATATATGTATGTGTGTGTGTATATATGTGTGTGTGTCTGTGTCTGTGTCTGTGTTTGTGTATGTATAAGTTGGTTCACATTGGGATTACTTTCTACAAACAGCACTTTTATTTGCAGTAGCATCTTCAAAATACTATCCTGTCCTAAAAAGACAATAAATTATAGAGCTTTAAAACATGAGCCTTTGAAATGTTGCTTTCTAATAATAATGGGTTATAGGTTAGAAGTTCATAAAACTATTGTGTGAAACATTTCTGGTTAACTGGTTAAGCGTTGGTGTGCTTGTTTTAATAAAATTTTAAATGGTGATTCGTAAATTAGATTGTCTCTTTGTGATCCTGTATTTTATCTTGTTTTTTATTTTTTTTATGAAAAGCAGTTCTGCTAAAGTCTAACAGTTTCCAGTGAATAAATGTTGATAATATAAATGATAACGTCTTTCCTGTCTTTTCTTACATTGTTTGTAGGTAGAGCCTGTGACTGCAACAAACAGGTTTTTTGTATAGAAGCCAACTGGTTCATAATTACTATATCCTACAATAATTACCAATACAATTTATCAGTAAGCAAGAAGAAAATAATAGCAAGTGCATTTATTAAGAGAAATGGAATTTATAATATTTATAAAAATATAAAAAAAATTGAGACTAAGGAAATACTAAAATGGCATGCTAATATGCAGTTAATCAAAGGTAGCATTTTATGTGAACTCATGAACTTACTAACCCCATCAGTGAACCAGAAGTGTTGTTCAGTTACTTTCATCTCATGACCTGATGAGCATTTTTTCTCTAGGATTGTTCTGACTAACTACAACTTTGAGTTTGAAGCTTAGTTCATGTCATCAGTCAGTATTATGTTCAACATGTCTTTTGTTAGCCTCTTTTTTTTCTAAACATCAGGGTATCCTCCATTTTAATTTTTTCAATTGTACTTTCAAGCATGTACACTTCAATTTCACAAGATTTGGACTACCTTTTTTCATATTTATTATATCATAAACAATATCTATTTTTCTTATGTTTCCTTTGTTTAATACTCTATTATTTATCCTTCTTTATTCCAAGTTACATATGCCATAGCTGTCATCACATGATAGATATTGACATTCACTTGTATGTATCTAATAAACAAAATTCTTTTAAAGAAGTGGTTGCAAGTCTTCGCTGAATCAATCAGGGTTATTTTCCGTGTTCCAGAACATAGGCTAAATGATGGTTTTTGTTTGAGGAAAGTTGAGGTAGTAGCAGAAATAGGTTGCTCCCGGTATTGGCCCGGATCAGGTGAACCGGTAGTAGCGGTGGGGGGAGGCTCCACCCTCCTGCCCGGACACTTTTGGGCATGCCCAGATGTGTTGCTCACATACATGCAAGCACACACGAATCGATTTTTAAAAAATTGGCAACCCATTACTGTGTAGTGGTATATTAATCAGCAAGGAAGTAATGTTTTCTTTGCTTAATATATTAAACACGTATAATAAATAAATGGAATTAGTCCATACATACAATCCACAGCTATTTAAAGGAAGGATACAATGAAGTAATTCAGAATAAGACTTCCCAGTTTTTAATAGTCTGTGCCAAATATACAAATATGGATCCAAGGAAAACAAATGTTGAAATGAGAAGGTTGGGTTAGAAATAACAATGCCAAGAATGATCCACAGTAATGGAGATATGAACTTGTTTAACACAAGGGATAAAAAATAAAGGTGTTACATTTGTTAAATACTAGATTATAGAACATCAAAAGAATATTATGAGAGAGCTATGTAATATGCCGTCTCAGGTTGAACTGGAATATCAAATTCTAGTATGTGGCAACAGCGATAGATTTTACACTGTTCCGTTATATCTGTGCAGGCCAAGTTAGATACTTTACTTTTAAAAGGGAGGTTTATCATACATTGCTCTGGGGGTAATATGCTAAATATCTGAATTGATAATATCTTTGCAGTATTAGGTCCACATTAATGACTGCTGCAAACTATGCAAGATAATTACAAAATTGTGATAGTAGCTTCCAAAAAATGCAATGCGTACAATGCATTATTATGTTTAAAACATGATCATGAAGCGTACTTTCCTACAATACTACATAGCATTATTAAATACAGAACAGACTTTAGAAAGGCTTTTCTTTCCCCCGATCTATTGCACTATAATTGCAGGTTTCAATTATTGCTAGGTTTTTTAAGATTCTTAACTGTCTGTGAATGTACCATACGTGACCATTGGCTATAACTAATGCTCTGCCCGCAAATTCTTTCCTTTCTCAGTCTAGAAGAAAAAAAAGTAGTTGGTTTTTTAACCAAACTTATTTGTTCCCTAGCTTTGCTTTCAGGAGCAGCCTAAATTGTGAATAGATTGAGAGGGGGGGATGACCCCCTCCTCAAGGTAGTGTACAATAGAGGCTGCCATCTTGACTTTTTTCACTCCTCCCTCCTGTGAACAACTTGGCCGCCATTCCTGAAAACAATATTGATTTCAATGGAAATGGAAAAGGAGAGAAATAATGAAAGAAATAAAAGTTTGGTGAAGGGGCATAAATCTACATAAACATAAGAATTGACTTTACATTTTTATGCCATCTTCCCTCTAGGAGCCAATTTGATGTATGGGACAATTTTAGCTCATTTACATTAACAACCCAACTCTGAGAAAGGCCTCAAATCACCCTATCTCAGAGCACTCACTCATTGGCTGAGAGTTGAGTAGATCTTAAACGCAAATATTTCTGATCTGATACTTGAACCAATAATGGAATTTATTGAAAAAATGCTGTAAATCATACAAAGATATGAGGAAATAATCCTTTTATTGGAGATCATTTTACCACAAGTTTTGAATCAAAAGTATGTATAGCTGTTTTTCATAGATGATTTAAAATGTCACAAATTAAAAACAGTAAACCAACATGAACCCTTAGCATAATAATCCAGACCAGCAGGTAAACCAAAACTAAAGAAAATAGGAATTCAAATTGATTGTAAAGCGTAATCCAGTGTAATAGTGACTTGCATAACAATAAAACAACTTCTTATGTAGAAAATTCCCTGTCAGTGCATTGATTTAGCAAGTAGGACTCACTTCATTGCTTAATCAGCACATCAGTACATACAGTAGAAATAGCCTGCACTGGAGGTAGGGGTGTTGATCAGTTCTTTCTTTTACATCAGGGATGTCAAACTCGTGGCTCGCGGGTCGGATGCATCACACGTTGGTCACACCACCGGTATAGCGAAGGAGGAAAAAGTCGTGATACATCACATGATGATAATGTGTTGTCCGTGAGTTTGACACCCCTGCTTTACATCATCCCAGGAGGAGAAAATTGCTTTGTTTCCAGTTCCACTTTGCTACTTTCATTACCCTCAATCCTGTTTTTCAGTTCATTTCAAAAACTTTTTGGAGGAAATGGAAGTTTATGTGAATGTAACCAGGACTGAACCCTTGACTTACTGCACTTAAGACATGTGTTCTACCAATAGGCTAATAATCTTCAACAGCTGGGTTGAGACTAATATGTAATCTGCTTTAAACATTGGCCAAATAGAGGAACAAATGTCCCTAGTTTCTTCATAATCTTTTTCTTTTTTAGTGTACGCATTGCGGTAACCCACATATAACTTTCTTAATGTTGTCATCTGCACAAACCCAGCCAGCTGTGGTTCATTTAAGCAAACTATGGCTTCATGTAATGCATGACTCATTTAAAAAAGTGAGAGGGATTCCATTTTTAAAGGAATGAAAAATAAGCAATTTTACTGATTTATAGCTTTGTGACTATACGCCAGCTTCTCAAGTAAATCTATACTGGTATGTTTAAGAAACATAGGCTTAAAATCAATAGGATTCAAGACAGTCATGCTTATGTCTAACTGATTTAATGGGTCCCAGATAAGAACCACAAATGTTATTTACTTATTCTTTTAGTCAGTTTGTGTGCTGACTCAGTCATGAAGGCTTATTTATAAGAATTAAACTAGCCATGGAAATAATGGCCTACCCTCTAGGATTGTTGATATGATAATGACTGAAAGCATTATTATTATTATTATTATTCACAACAACAGTGCTATTATACAATTGTATCACAGCGGCCAGTTGTTTCGCCGGATTTGGCATTGGTTACTAGTCGGGCCCCACCCAGGGGCCTAGGACGTCGTAACGTATTATTATTATTATTATTATTATTATTATTGTTGTTGTTGTTGTTGTTGTTGTTGTTGTTGTTGTTGTACAATTGTATCACAGCGGCCAGTTGTTTCGCCGGATTTGGCATTGGTTACTAGTCGGGCCCCACCCAGGGGCCTAGGACGTCGTAACGTATTTTCGTAATATGCGTGCAGATCCAAGCAGTGCGGCTTTTTGCATTTGACTGATGGTGATTTTGTCAATTTTTAACTGTTTTAAATGTAATTCCAGTGCTTTTGGAATAGCACCCAGTGTGCCAATTACCACTGGAATTACCACTGCTGGTTTGTGCCATAGTCGTTGAATTTCGATTTTTAAGTCCTGGTATCTTGCGATTTTTTCATGTTCCTTCTCGGCGACCCTGCTATCACCTGGTATTGCGATGTCTATGATTGTGACCTTATTTTTCTCAACCAGTGTGATGTCTGGTGTATTATGCGCCAGTATTTTGTCGGTTTGTATACGGAAATCCCACAAGATCTTGACCATCTGATTTTCGGTAACTTTTTCAGGCTGATGTTCCTACCAGTTTTTTGCTGTTTTGATATTATAATTTTTGCACAAATTCCAATGGATCATTTGTGCTACTGAATTATGCCGCAATTTATAATCAGTCTACGTTATTTTTTTACAGCAGCTGAGTATGTGATCAACAGTTTCATCAGCTTCTTTGCAAAGTCTGCATTTGGCATCATCAGAGGATTTTTCGATTTTGGCCTTAATGGCATTTGTGCGGATAGCTTGTTTTTGCGCAGCCAGGATTAGTGACTCTGTTTCTTTCTTTAATGTACCTGTTGTTAACCATAACCAAGTTTGTTCACTGTCCACTTTATCTTTTATTTTTTCCAGAAATTGGCCATGCAGTGCTTTGTTCTGCCAACTCTCCATTCTTGATTTTATCACATCTTTTCTGTATTCTTGTTTCGTCTGTTGAGCCTTCAGTAGATTTTTGTTCTTTACTTCGATTAATAGATGTTCTTGATTTTCTTTTAAATAATCAGCCAGTCCATTTTTTTCTTCTTCAACTGTTTGCTTCACTTGTAATAATCCTCTGCCACCTGATTTTCGGGGCAAATATAGTCTATCAGTATCACCACGTGGATGTAAACTGTAGTGCATTGTCATTAGTTTCCTGGTTTTTGGGTCCAAAAGGTCCAAATCAGCTTGTGTCCAGTTAACTATACCAGCTGTGTATCTTATAACTGGTATTGCCCAGGTATTTATGGCCTTGATTGTATTTCCACCATTCAATTTAGATTTTAAAATTTTCCTAACTCTGTTGGTGTACTCTTGCCTGACAATAGTTTTTACTTCTCCATGCTTGATGTTATCCAACTGCAGAATGCCTAAGTATTTGTAGGCTTCATTTTCTTTGCATTTAATTAATTGGCCATTGGGCATTTCAATTCCCTCACATGCAGTGATTTTGCCCTTTTTTATGGATACAGTGGCACATTTTTCCATGCCAAACTGCATTGAAATATCGGTGCTGAATACTCGGACTGTGTTTGTCAATGATTGGATTTCTATTTCTGACTTTCCATAGAGTTTCAAATCATCCATATATAGTAAATGCGAAATTTTTTCAGCTTCTTTGGCTGTTTAGTAGCCTAATTTCATTTTTTTTAAGATTACTGATAGTGGGATCATTGCGATGATGAAGAGAAGAGGTGAAAGTGAATCACCCTGGAAAATTCCTCGCTTGATATTAACCATTCCGTAGATCTCATTCCCTACCGCCAACTCAGTTCTCCATTGTTTCATCGCCTTTTCGGTAAAGGATGTAATATTTTTTCTAATGCCAGTTGTTTCTAAGCATTTTATGATCCAACTATGTGGCAGTGAGTCAAATGCCTTTTTGTAATCAATCCAGACCATATTCAAGTTCATTTTTCTGTTCTTACAATTTTCTAATATCATTTTATCAATTAGAAGCTGATCTTTTGTGCCCCTGCTCCTTCTTTTGTTGCCTTTTTGCTCTACTGGCAAGATGTTGTTTGTTGTTGTTGTTGTTGTTGTTGTTGTTGTTGTTGTTGTTGTTATTATTATTATTATTATTATTATTATTATAAATTTGCCATAGTCCCAGACATCATTAACGCTGGAGTTACCCAAATCGGAGTGTTAAATTCTTATATTAAAACAGACAACAGAACACACACAGAATGATGTAACCAACATTAGTAGAAAAAGGCATATTAAATTTCCCAAAATACCACAGAAATACTGACTCTTCAACTAGCTTTTATTTGCACAAAGTGACAGAGTCACAGTAGATACAAGCATTACCCCTGAGTTCAATTGGGGTGTGTGTGTTAAAAAATTGTTCAAAAATCCATGAAATCAATGACATTCAAAAATGGTTTATTTCCAGCACTCGTAATTGCCGAGCGGGATTACTTCAGTAGAAATTGCTTAAGTAGACAAAACACTGTTACCAGAATTGGGATAGCAGGAAAATTAAGAGTCTGACCTTACGATTAAGAAATCTAAAGCATTATACTGTATTGGGGAATTGTTTAATTTGGGAGTAGATTAAAAGTCTTGATCTGTAGTCCCCAATCTGAAACACTTCCATTATTTTAAATTGCACCATTTTCATATCCTTCAGCTGGTACAGTGGTTGGCTATTACAGCTAGGGATAATGAGAACTGTGGTTCAATTTTTATGGAAACATCAGGCTGATGAAACATTCTGGATTAGGAGGACTGTAATGTTCCATTTTTTGTTTGTTTGGGGGGGGGTGGGATGGTTAGAGTAAGAAAGGAACATAAATAGCAATATCACTTAGACATATAACACTTCACAGTGCTTTACAGTCCTCTTTAAGTGGGTTACAGAGTCATCATATTGCCTCCAACAATTTGGGTCCCCATTTTACTGACCTCAGAAGGATGAAAGGCTGAGTCAACCTTGAGTCTGGTGAGAGTTGAACTGCCAAATTGCTGGCAGCCAGCAGTCAGCATTCAGCAGAAGTAGCCTGCAGTACTGCACTCTAACCACTGCGCCACCATGCCTCATAAATCCCTATTTATGCGGGAGGGAGATAGATAACTTTATTCCTATCCTTACAAACCCTACAGTCTGAAATTCCTTTGAAATTTGGCTATTTTGCTACCCAATAGCCACATTGTGATATAAGATGGGGGAGGATTATGTGACCTATAGTTTGCCTGTATCTGTATCAGAGGTGGATTGCTCCCAGTTTGGCCTGGTTCGGCCGAACCGATAGTGGAATTCAGGCCTGGGTTGCAGAACCGGCAGCGATCCAGGCCTGCCATGCCGCCAAACTGGTTGCCTCACCACCACTGTGCCCCAATCATTTTGGTTTTTAGTGACTGTCTGTGTGCAGTTCACTGTAAATTGTTCTGCGCATGCACGAAGAACAATTTACATTGAACAGCGCACACCTGTGCAGCGTACATGTTGCGCGGGTTGCAAACCAGTAGTAAAACTGGAAGCAACCCACTCCTGATCTAGATTAACGGAAAGGTAAATCTAAATCCAGTTGAGGATTGTAAATTGAGACACGATTCTTAAAACTGACTTGAAAATTCTGCCATTTAAACTAGCAAAACTTCCACATTAGGTGTGGCGGGAATAAAAATACATCTTACATGAAGGAAAAAAACCCTACAATGCGATTATAGTATACTTTGCTAAATTAAGCCAGTTCAGTAATGCTTTAGGCAAAACAAGAAAACACAAAACAGATTTTGAAAATAATCTATAAATAAATCTGGGATCTTGCAGGTCCATCTTGCAAGTGAAAGGATATATTGCTTGGATGATCTGAAAAATAGTATAATTGATTTTTTAGGTACACATCACACTTATGCAGCTGCATAAGGAGGCGGTGGGGCATCTTTCCCTGGGCCATTTGCAGAGTCATCATATGATGGCAACAGCACCTGAGGAAAAGAAAGAAAGCAAGATGGTTTTGAAAACTGTAGGATTAAAACAGGGGTGTCCAACCGTGCAACTTTAAGACTTGTGAACTTCAACTCCCAGGATTCCCCAGCCAGCTGTAGTCTTTGTCCTATAACCATTCACTTAGTGACCGTTCAAATTTACAATGGCACTGAAAAAAGTGACCCAAAGCTGCTTTTTGTATTTGTATTGTATTTTATTATTTGTATGCCGCCCTTCTCCGGGAGGACTCAGGGCGGCGAACAATTCAAGGGGGGAAAAAAAGGGGAACATAAAAGACAAAATACAAATAATAAAAGTAGACAACAGTCGCACAACCATACATGTCAATAGGGGAGGGAACTCATCATCCCCAGGCCTGCTGGCAAAGCCAGGTTTTGATGGCTTTTCGGAAGGCCTGGAGAGAGGTGAGGGCCCGAATCCCTGCGGGGAGTTCATTCCAGAGGGCCGGAGCTGCCACAGAGAAGGCCCTCCCCCGGGTAATAGCCAGGTGGCATTGGCTGGTAGATGGCACCCGGAGGAGGCCAACCCTGTGAGATCTAATGGGTCTGTGGGAGGTAATTGGCAGCAGGCAGTCTCTCAAGTATCCAGATCGATAAGAAGAGAAATGTTTTCAAAGAAAAACCAGAAAGTCCAGTTGCCTCCTGAAAAAGCACCTTAGGGGGCAACCATGACTTGGATGACTGAGACACTGAAAAAAGCATCTTACAGTCAGTCCTCACACTTATGACCACTGCAGCATCTCTAGAGTCATGTGCTCAGAATCCGGGAGCTTGGCACCTAGCATGTATTAATGATGGTTGTATCCTTCTGAGTCATGTGATCACCATTTGCAAGCTTCCCAAATGGCTTCCGACAAGCCAAATCAATGAGGGTAGCTGGTTTGGTTTAACAACCACAGTGATTAAATTATCGACTGGGGGGGGGGGGAGAGAAAGGTTGCAAAATGAGGCGTGATTCATTTAATAACCGTCTTGCTTAGCAATAGAAATTCTGGTCTCTATTGTGGTTGTATGTTGAGCATGTAGTGGGCTAAAAACAATCAGCTTTTACAAGGGAGATATTTCTTTTAACAGGAAAAATAATAGATACATGTTTTTTTTAAGAAAAAAAACATATTTTAGTATACCCACAGACCATTTTATTACAACTCTTCCCACTTCGGAGTATTTTCAACTCTTGTTTACAAACTATTACTTTTTAAAACTCCTCCTAAAACAGATCTCACACTTTCAGGAATTTTGAAAGAAATGGGACAAAAAAGAGGTATTTTCTACATTGTCATTGGCAATTGTTGTTTTAGTGGATACATGTATAACTTTGGAGCCATGGAACCAAAAACTGATTTGCAGCATCATTCATTAATAAAATAAGACTCAATGGAACAATTCCAAAATGGATTAAGAACAAATTGAATTACAGCAAACAGCAATTCCTAAAGGCATACATATGTTTTAACCAATGAATTTGGCTCAAATAAAACTCCACACATTGGTTGTGGATTTCTTTTCTTTTCTTTTGTTAAATCACAGAAACATTCTTTTTACACCAGCACATCTGCAACAAGCACTTAGGAGCAGCAGGAAGCAGAATTATTTCTCATTTAAACATTGTCACAATGCAAACGTGGAATGGCAAATCATTGAACTGACTGCTAAGTTAACTCCAGCCTCTCCAGTGCTAATGATAAGGCTATCTGAAATAGCAAACATGCAAGTTAACGATACCATGGTGTATCATCCATATGCTGATGATATTCAATTATGTATCTCCCCAGTGAATTAAACAATGCTGTTAATTTCCAAGCTCTGTGTCTGGATGGGAGACAGCAGGCTTTGGCTAAACCCTGGCAAGATTGAGTGGCTTTGGGTTTTAGGACCTTCTGGACCTGGGACTTTACCATCTTTGGTGCTGGATGAAATTGCAGCTGGTATACAATCCTGTGGTCCTTCTGTACTCATGACACCTGCTCAAGAAGCACATGACAGTCATAGATAGGAGTACCTTTGCACACCTTCATGTTCAGTGCCAGTTTCACCCTTTCCTGGATCATGAGGCTCTATGCGTAGTTACTCATCTCCTGGTTACCTCTAGAATGGACTAATGTAATGCATTCTCCATGGGGCTGCCCTTGAAGAGAGCCTGGAACAGAGGTTGGTTCCTACCAGTTCGCACCTATTCGGTAGAACCGGTTCGTCAAATCTACCGAACCGGTTAGAAGAGGTTCCACCAGTGGATCCGGAAAGCAGGCCACACCTACAGAAGAGGTTCCAAATTTTTTTGAAACCCACCACTGGTCCTTGGATATGATTATTCTACACTATCATGCTCATATTTATAAAACTCAGTGCCTCTGTGAAAGGTAAGGATGACTACTGCGGTTGTGGTGCAATCAGAACATTGCACGTGTTGAAGTTGTTTTAACGCAAACCAAAGATGCCTTTTAAAAAACAAGTTTACATCATATTCTTATCCATGCCAGTGCTGTATGTGAGGTAATTTAAGGTGGTTCTGACAAGTGTCGTCGGCATTTTCATATCCAGTCACATGGGTGGCAAGCCACTCCCATCCGGTCACATGGGTGGCAAGCCACTCCCACAAAGGAGGCCACACCCACAGAGTAGGTTCGAACAATTTTTGAAACCCACCACTGGTCTGGAAGCTTCAGTTCGTGCAAAATGTGATGGCGTGGGCAGTTGCATGTACCCCTAGAACAGCACATGTTAGACCTCTGCCCTGTGAGCTGTATTTGCTTCCAGGTTCAATCCAGGGTATTAGTTTTGATCCTTAAAACCCTATATGGCATGAGACTAGGTTATTTGAGGGACCACCTCTCCTGGGTTACATCTATCCATCCCATTAGGTCCAGCAGGAGAAATATCTTACAGATTCCATCTGCTACATTCTTCCCTTTGATGGAACAGATTAACAGAGTTGGAAGGGACCTTGTAGGTCATCTAGTCCAACCCCCCACCTAAGCAGGAGACCTTACACCAGAGGTGAAATTCAGCAGGTTCTGGAGAACAGGTAGCGCAAATTTTGAATAGTTCAGAATACCACCTCTGGCTGGCCACAGAGAGGGGTGGGAATGGAGATTTTTCAGTATCCTTCCCCTGCCACACCCACCAAGCCATGCCCACAGAACCGATAATAAAAACGTTTGAATTTCACCACTGCCCTACATCATTTTTGACAGATGGCAGTCCAGTCTCTTCTTGAGGGCTCCCACAACTTCTGAAAGCAAGCTGTTCCATTGGTTGATTGTTCCCACTGTTAGAAAATTTCTCCTTATTTCCAGGTTGAATCTCTCCTTGTTCAGTTCCCATCCATTATTCCTTGTCTGGCCTTTCAGGTGCTTTGAAAAATAGGTTGACCTCTTCCTCTCTTGTGACAGCCCCTCAAATATTGGAACACTGCTATCATGTCTCCCCTGCTTCTTCTCTTTACTAGACTAGCCATGACCAGGTCCTGTAACCATTCTTCATATGTTTTAGTCTCCAGTCCCCTACTCATCTTGGCTGCTTTTCTCTGCACTCTTTCCAGAGTCTCAACATCTTTTTTAGAGTGTGATGACAAAAACTGGATGCAGTACTAAGACTTAATAGAGTGGTGTTATTGGAACCCAGGAGATGAGTCTTTTCTGCTGTGACTCCTATCCTCTGGAACACCATTCTCTCTGAGGTGAAATTAGTTCCAATTCTATTAGCCTTCCAGAAATCCATTAAGGTTTGGAGGAATGCAAACCTCCTGTTCCTCCTTGATCTCTCAGCAGCTTTTAAATCCCTCAACTGTGTTAGAGATTCCTGGGCCACTTCTGAGCAATTGGAGTTGTAGGCATGGCTCTGCAGTGGTTCTCGTTGTTCCTGAAGGGGCACTGACATTCAGTGTTGGTGACAAGAGATCTGCCCAGAGACTTCTACACTTTGAATGCCTTAGAGATCTTTCCTCTCCTTTAGCTATCTAAAACTGCCTTTTTGCATCCTGTTGGCAGAGATTTAGTCAGTTTGTCCATTTTGGGCTTCAGCAAAATTGTGAAGGCCTATCTGTTCTGTCCTATGCAGTAGCAATAGCAATAGCCCTTAGATTTATATACCACTTTACAATGCTTTACAGTCCTTTCTAAACGGTTTACAGAGTCAGCATATTGCCTCCGACAGTCTGGATCCTAATTTTACTAACCTCAGAAGGATGGAAGGCTGAGTCAACCTTGAACCTGGTGAGATTCGAATTGCAGACAGCCGGCAGACAGCAGAAATAGTCTGCAGTACTGCATTCCAACCACGGCGCCACCATGACTCAAAGAAACAGCTGCAACTCTTTATTGAATTAATCTGTTTTTATAACTTTACAATGCACTCAAACTATCTGAATCTTCGTGTGATGGCCAGACACAATGGACACAATGGTCTCTACCTCAATATCAACAGCACTTAGACTTACATATCACTTCACAGTGCTTTACAGGCCTCTCTAAACGGTTTTACAGATTTGAATTGCTAAATTGCAGTCAGCCAGCAGTCAGCAGAAGTAGCCTGCAGTACTGCCCTTTAACCACTGAGCCACGACGGCTCATAGAATATATACCCTGGATTGAACCTGGAAGAATCTGAATGGTGTGTTGTAATTGAATGTGTTTTTTTATCTTTTGTTTTGCTTTTTTATTGTTATATCTATTTGAGGGTTTGGGATAATCATTTTATATGTTGTGAGCCACCCCAGAATCTGGGAATAGGTACCATACAAGTAAAGTAAATGAATAAACAAAAAAAAAATGATTGTATATTTTACGACTTAGAACACGGTTTCAAGAGTCTCCCTGAAACACATCTACTAAGGAGCAGCTGGAATTATTTCTCAATAAAATATCATCTGTCAAATAGTCAAGCTCAGTTTGTCTCTCTGCTTAACTGAGCAGGAAGCAACCTTAATGTTTGTCTATGAGCATTGCCATTAGAAACCACTCTGGAGCAATTACAAATGGAAATGGACTGCCCAGAGATAATTTATAGCTTTGAAATTCTTTGTGTTGCCAAAACATTCCTCAGAAGACAGTTATTGTGTGAGAGAATATACAGCTGCCCACATATTTGACAGTATTAGCTTTTAGAAAACAAAAGAGCTCTCTCTAGACAAAAAGCATACACTTAAGAGCCAAGGTGGCGCAGTGGTTAAATGCAGCACTGCAGGCTACTGCTAGATCAGCAGGTCAGCGGTTCAAATCTCACCGGCTCAGGGTTGACTCAGCCTTCCATCCTTCCGAGGTGGGTAAAATGAGGACCCAGATTGTTGGGGGCAATATGCTGACTCTCTGTAAACCGCTTAGAGAGGCCTGAAAGGCCTATGAAGCGGTATATAAGTCTACTGCTATTGCTATTGCTATTGCTATTATCAGGGGAAGTGATATAAAATATACAGTCTACTGTGGCAGGCTCATCTGGGAATCATTAAAAGACACCTCCAAGAAATGGATTTTCTGGGTCTAATTCAGAGCAAAAGTTAACGGAAAAAGTTTATGTTCCTGGATCGTTTCATATCAGGGTGTGGATAGTTATGAGAATTAAAGCAAAAGGATTCAATTGCATTAATGCACATTAATGCTGCACTTTTTGTTTAAGATTTCTCGCGATGAGAAACTAAATCTTTTCAGAGAAGAAGGTGAGCAGGTGGTGGTCCTTACAGGAAGTAGGACCTACTGACAGTCCAGTCCAGATTCATAAGCTAATATCCCCAAACTGGTCGCCAATGTTTCTAGAAAACACAAGGTTCAGTCTGCTCAATATAAGATTTTTTTTTTAAAGACCCATTTACCACAATATCTATATCAGCATCAAGGTTGGAACAAATTAAGATGTGAAAATTTAGTTCGATGTTTTGTCAAATGATGGCTTGTTCTAATTCTAATAGTTCATAAAATAAAATAATAAAAGGCATCCAACAGGTAATTCACTAGAAAATGCTAAATAACAGCATGCAGAAAAGAGAATCTTGTAAGGGAAGAAGCAGCACAAGGATGGTCAACATGGGGACAAGCTAGGACACATCTTGGCAGGTGACAATATATCTTTATCCCTGAACAATGCAACTGTAAATACAAGACCACTGAAAGAACCCTATTAGATCTGGATTCATACACCAATCTAAGTCATAATATACATTTGTTTTTGATTTAATGTACTATGAGCCACTGTGGTTTATAACCTAAGATTCATGTCTAAGTGGAGTATTGAAACAACACTAATTTGGGACTATTTACCAAACCATGATTAAAATCAAGTCTTACCTACATGAACTTACTGACAAGAAGGTATCTCTGAGAAGCCCAACAGGAAGGCAAAAGCATTCCCTGCTAATATCCCGAAATGCACATTATCCAAAAACCACAGACAAGTTTCTCCAGAAATGAATTTAGCTGGTTTTTCCTTGGTGAAACCAGAGCATAGAGAAAGTGATATCTGACTTGGGCAACTTGTATTCTCAGCATAATAATAGGGGCCCATCATTGCCCGATAAGTACCCAGGAAAGCAATAGCCCTGCTGGTCAAAGTTGCAACCTTGAAGATTTCCACTCCTTTGGATTTTGTACCATTCAAAACAGGCCTTCTCATCTAAACCCAGGAACCTCTCACAGCTCCAGCCAACGCCAACAAAACTTACCGCTGTGTCATTAGTGGTGATGTAGACCAGGACATCAGAGTTGTTCCTGTTATTAATGTAGCGATAACAGTTCCATACACAACTGATCAAGTAAGCCTGGAAAGAAAGAGGGTGGAGAAAAGGGAGAAGACAAGATGTGTTGAGCTGTGAACTGAATTGCTTCAACCCTGTGCAGCTTTCCTAAATTTTGGTACCTTCAGCTATGACTGTGCTGGCTGAAGACCTCAGGGAAGGCGCTCAAATTGGAGAAGCTGAATCATATATTATATGTTGCTTAAGAGATCCCTGTTTTTTCTTTCTGTCTCGTTTCCAAAAGCCAACTGTGCAGAACATTGGTTAGTGTGGATACTCCCAAAGCTCTTCTCCATTCACTGGAACAGTTTTGTACTTATTTAAAGTAGTCGCTGTATTTTTTAGGGTGTAAGACGTACCTTTTCCCACCTAAAAGAGCATGGAAATGTTGGTGCGTCTTATACACTGAATACAGCTATTTTTGACCTCTCAAAGCCCCGCCCCCGCCTCCCATTTTTGTAAAAAAAGGGGGGGGCATTTTTCACAAAAACAGGGCATTTTTGCCTTCCCCCACCCCCTAGAACCACTCTGCAGGTTTCAGCAGAGCTGGGGAAAGGGAAAAATGCCCCCGTTTTGGTGAAAAACAGGGGCGTTTTTGCCTTCCCCCAACCCTACTGCAGTCTGCAGAGTGCTCCTGGGGGGCGGAGAGGACAAAAACATTTTTTTCTTACTTACCTCTTCGAAATCTTGGTGCGTCTTATACACCAGTGCGTCTTATAGTTCAAAAAATACGGTAAATTTATGGGAAAAAAAGATATTTAAAATGACAAATTAGAAATTGGGATAGGCTAAGTTTCGAATGTTGGGAGAGAAAATGGCAAAACAACTGTTTAAATCAGAAGTCACCAACTGGCATTTTTTATATTGCACTAAACTGGGGGTTCACAAACTACAGCCCCTGAGCCAGATACTTGCAATGAATGTTTGTGTTGCTGCACACAGTCTCCCCCTTCAGGGTCTTTTCGTATAGGTTGGAATTCTGAGTTGGGGTCTGCTTCAGCCTCCTGGTGCCGGACTTCGGGCAAAGGCTGGAGGGAAGTGCTGCTGGTAGTGAAGAGCCAGAGGGCTTGTTCCAGTGGGACTGCATCATGGCCTGGAACTGGCTGGCCATCTCAGCTCTCTGAATGTCCAGGAGCCAGTACCTGGCCTTGGATTCCTGCAGGTCTTCCCTCTGCTTGGAAACCCTATGCTTGTAGTCCTCAGTGAGATGCTTCTGCTGAGCCTCCTTCTTGGTCAGATCCAATTTGAAGTGAACCAGCTATTTTGCCAACTCTGCTTAGCTCCAACAACTGCTTCCTGAGCCTAAGGAGCCCAGGTGGGGAGGCGAGGAGTAGCTGGGAGGGGAGGCGCGAGTAGAGGCCAGCGCGGCATCCCTCGATGTGAGTGACATGAAGTTGGCCACACTCACCCTGCCGGTCATTAGGCAGTTCATATTAGTGATCTGCAGGATTTAAAATTATGAATTTAGTGGTCCTTGAGGTCCAAAGGTTTGGGGACCCCTGGTTTAAATCATTGTAGACAAGTGCCTTTGCTCACAAAAAAAGTGTAGTGTTCTCTTCGAAAATTCATCTGGATATTATCCTTCATATTCTACATGCATATCAAGGCTTCAAATATTTCTTTGTCAGGATTAATCTCGTCATAAATTTGCTTGCAAGTCTAGATGAATGAGATGTGGTGATATAAACCAGAGCTAAGGGAATATACAGACACTTTAAAAAGTTATAAAAATGTGCACAGTCATATCACTCCAAATCTACATCTTTCTTTTTCTTTGAAAGCCAGGGTCACAATTGTTTATTATTTAAAAAAACACACCCGCAGTTTGCTCACAACTGACACCTGGTAGAACCATCTGTTAGCACATGTATCTGAGAATATGATTAACTAAATCCAGAAAGCTGGCAAAACCAAGTGCCTTGGAGATTTGCACACGGAAACACTATTTACATAAATACTGAAATGAAAATTCTTTCTGTCCACCTCTTTCCTGCAGATTTGTCCTTAAAAAACTTTCAGGCTGCTGAAAGATCTACACGTTGTCATGAACTGATTTTATAGTGCATACTTTTCCTATCCAGCAGTAGAGATCAGATTAATTTTTTAAGATTCTACCTCTAAAGATGGTTGGTATAGCATAATAACGAAAGGCTCTTTTGGAATTATGAAACCCTTGCTTCAAATCTCACTTCTTCTATTTACTCACCCAATAGCCTTAATTGGCTGTTCTCAATCAGCCAGTCTCCCACGCTGACTTTTTTTGTAGTACAGGAGCACAATATTTTTGGGACTAAGAGCCACATTTGGATTTTAAATACATTCTAGGAACCAGTGGAGGATTAAGGCTCACTGGTGCCCTAAACACTGACAAATCTTGGTGCCCCCCTCCTTTATACATACTGTACAAATCTTCATTGGTTTTGTTTTCTTTCTCAACTTTGTGGTGCCCCCTTGGTGCCCTAAGCACATGCTTAGTCTGCTTAATGGTTAATACACCACTGCTAGGAACCACGTGCACCCCAAAATAGTGTATGAAACCAGGGCAGCAAGTAAATTTGATTTCATTTTTTAAATATTTCAAGTTAACCTAAAGTAAATATAGCTACCCCAATTACAATTTCCAAGCATTTCCTCTTTTGGCACTTTAAAAACAATTCAATAGTAATTTTTGGAGGTTTCAGGGTGCTATATTCAAAGTTTTGGGTTGCTGTGTATGGCCTGGGTTAAGGTAAAACACCCAGAATACCCTATAAAAAAAGTAGGAATGTCTGAAATATCTTACATTAAAAGGATATTTAGGACGTGTGTATATGTGTGTTTGTGTGTGTGTGTGTGAGAGAGAGAGAGGACAGAAAGCATATGAACCTGAGAGTTGCATTGATTTCGCTGAACTTCAGCTATTGTCTCAGAACTGTAGGTCTCAGAAATCCATCAGAGCAGGTGTCCAAAATGTCTGTCTGCCTTACACAGAGTTTATTTGGCTTTTTATACAGTTTCAACAAGCAAAGCAAGAGCATAGGTAGCAACAGCATATTACTGGCTTATTCTCCTTGTCAATCTCTGAGACCATCCCAGCCAGGGTTGGATCTCACGTAATTCCCTGGTAGTGCCTGGTTCCACTAATTAGGTGAGCTCATAGATGTTGAGGTAATCGGTTACTAAGATATGGCAGTTTGCTTTGCATGTCTGTACATAACCTTTGTATAACCTCTACAAAAACATTAACAAAAATAAGATCTAAATGGCAGCAAAGAAATATATAAACTCATATAACTGTTTGCTGCCATTTAGCCGTTGTTTTTTTAAATTTTTTTTACAGCTGAGATCTTTTTGGGATGCCTTTAAGTCAATCTTGTCTCCTGACAATTACTTGGATAAGTCCCTGCAATTTTCTTGGCAAGATTTCAGAAGTGGTTTGCCATTATTGCTTCCTTGGTAAAACTGAGAGAGGGTAAGTGGTGCAAGGTTCCCCAGCTGACTTCATGATCAAGGCAGGATTGCAATTCACAATCTCTCAGTTTCCAGCCTAGTACTTTTAGCTACCCTGTTTTCCCGAAAATAAGACCTCCCCGGATAATAAGCCCAATCGGGCTTTTGAGTGCATGTGCGAAAATAAGCCCTTCCCCCAAAATAAGACCTCCTCGAAAATATTGCAACACAGCAGCAGCCATGAGGTGACCATGCTTGCTGCCTCCTGCACCTCAAAAATAATAAGACCTACTCCAAAATAAGGCCAAGCGCTTATTTCAGGGGTCAAAAGAAAATAAGATCCTGTCTTATTTTTGGAGAAACATGGTAGAATACCTAACCGGCTCTCCAGTTGAGACCTGACAGACCTAATCTGAACAATCCCATTTAACAATAACCCTTAGAACTTTTTAAAACATAACTAAGTATGATTTCCTTGTTCTTACATTCCATTCTAAACAACTGAACATTCTATTAACGAAGCCCAGGAGTCAATTTAAAAGGTTAGAGGGTTTATTTATAGCTTTCTCCCTTTTCTAAAACAGAAATGGTTTTCTATCTTTCTAACATTTTGCCTTTGCAAATGTTACTATTACAGTAATCTCTTAAACATGATATATATTGCATTAATCAGCATATACTAGCTCAACGGAGTCATTCATTTTTGGTTTAAGCAAATGCAATGTGGGGGAAGTTTCTAAAACTGCTGGGAAAAAAAGTAAGGATGGCCAAACATAAAAGAACTCCATGTACAGGAAACCACAAAACAGGGCTGCACGTCTTGCCAAAGATTAATAAGTTCCAGCGATTAGTTTTACAAAGCTTTAAAGGGCTTCTAACACAGCACAAGTCTTCAATAAATGCCTTAAATGATAATAAAAATTTAAAAATATTTTTAATATCAAAAAGTAAAGATTTCCTCGTCTCCACAACTCACAATATATATAGGAGTTCATTTCATCGTCATTGAAAATCAAGTATCTATCAAAACTTAATTCAAAATTACTTTTCAAGATACTGTATTGATGACCAAGAAATCAGCTGATGGCAGACAACTGAATGATACTGAAACAAATGAAAATTGGAACAAACCAGTGGTGGGTTCTTAACAGTTCGGTCTGGTTCGGCCGAACCAGTAATGGTTTGGCAACCTGGGTCGCTGGAACCAGGCCTGCCAAACCCTTGAACCAGTTTTCTGGGTGGCGCCATAGGCACCGCCATCTTGTTTTTCAATTCTGTGCATGCGCAGAACAATTTTAATTGCACTGTACATGCGCATCAAGAGTGTACAGTGCGCACATGAGCGAACAGCCAGTAGTACCTGCCGGAACCCAACCCTGGAACAAACCACTAAAATAGAAGGGAAGTGACTTTAAGAGTAATTCTGATGAGAATAAGAGTTGAGATTTATAGCAATAGCAATAACGTTTAGACTCATATACTGCCCCATAGTACCGTATTTTTTGGAGTATAAGACACACCGGAATATAAGACGCACCGAGGTTTTGAAGAGACAATTTAAAAAAAAAAATAGGTAGGTAGATAGAGGGATAGACAGGGAGAGAAAGAGAGAGAAATACAGTAGGTAGGTAGGAGAGAGAGACAGTAGTTAGGTAGGTAGGTAGATAAAGGGAGAGATAGAGAGAGTGTAGGTAGGTAGATAGGTAGGATAGAGAGAGAAATAGAAAGAGATGGCACAGCACTTGATCAATCTAATTCTCATCAATCAGTTAAAAAGCTTTCCAAAAGGGGAAAAAAAGTTTTTGCACTCTGCAAACCTTCCAAAAATGGCCCGTTTTTCACAAAAATGGGCCCGTTCCCCCCACAAAAGGCATGAATAGCCGGGGGGGGGCTTGCAGAGTGCTCCTGGGGAGTGGGGGCAAAAACAAGCAAAAAACGCCCCATTCTTTGCGAAAACAGCCCTGTTTTTTGTCAAACAAATGCATGCATAGCCTTATGGAGGCTTATAGAGTGCTGCTGGGGGCTGGGGGGGGGGCAAAAATGGCCCGTTTTGTGCTCATTTCTGCTCTCCCCAGCCCCCAGGAGCTCTCTGAAAGCCTCCATAAGGGAATGCATGGCCATTTTGGTGAAGGGACGGGGCTTCGAGAGGAAAAGAATTGCTGTATTCTGTGTATAAGACGCACCCAGATTTTCAGCCTCTTTTTTGAGGAAAAAAGGTGTGTCTTATACTCTGAAAAACAGTTTACAATGTCAGTGTATTGTCCCCTACAATATGAGTCCTCATTTTACCAACCTCGGAAGGATGGAAAATGAATGAACCTTATAGTCCCTAAATACCAAATCAGCCAACAGCGTATTGCAAAGAAATCTAAACCTTCTGCATCAGAAGAAGGATCATATCCAGATACATAAGAAGTTTTCATTCTTAATAACTTGCATCCAAGAAAAGAGAAATCACAAGGGGCTATACATTTATTGCACTAATCATTTTGTCATGAGAACCAAGGACAGAAAACAAAAACAAACTGGAGAAAAGTGTTAAAAGTTTTCAAATATCTGCAAATTACAGTTGTACATTGCTCTCTGTCTGACAGCTTCTTGAGCAAAATCTAGAGGCAGAAAATAGCTAATTAGTTTCCTGACAAACTCCTTACTACCCTTGCTTTCAAAGAAAGCATTTTGATGCTGTCCATCATTATTTTTATTTTATAATTCTGCTAATTAGACTTCTATAAGATTGCCATTGGCTGGCATTTCACTGTGCCGCACCTCAACTTCCAATATTCCCTTCATAATTAGAAGAATCTTTAATAGTCAAAAAAACAAATCAGATGAGACAGGAAGACAAAGGGGCACCAAGGAAGATTCTGTGGGCATATTGGCACATGTTGGCTGCAGAGTCCCTGTGCATGTCCATACTCAACAAAGAGGACTGGTTTAAGAGTTGTTTCCCTTTTGCTCTTGCCCACTTCGATTTATGGTGGGCAACCTAAATTTAGACATCCTAAAGCTTATCAGATTCACTTGATAGTAAACTGGGTAGCAGATAATTTTAATAAACAAACAAGCAAACAATAAACCTTTTTCTAATTCATATTGTTTCCAGTTTATATTGTTCGGGTGAGTAAAATATGTTATGCTTACCTTGAAAGCCAATGTGATACTTAAACAAAGGAGAAGAATCACAATTAAGCAGATCGAATTCATTGACATAATATCTTCCTTGTAGGGGAAATTTGCAGGCTGAAAATTAGAAGGAAATTGTTAGCAATCTCATCAAACTTTCTGCTTTCTTTTTAAAATAATTTTACAACATAAACTTCATTTAACATGGTTGTATCCCATGAAACTGAGGGATATTTTACAACTTCAGAGTCATCCTACCAGAACAGGGTTTTTTTATACGTGTCTGCCTTCAAGTCAATTTTGACTCCTGGTGTTTGCCTGGACCAATCCCTGGAGGTTTTTTTGGAAGTAGGTTGCCATTGCTAGAAAGAAAGTGACGAGCCCAAAATCACCCAGCAGGCTTCATGCCTATGGCAAAACAAGAACTCACAGTTTGCCAGTTTCCTGCCCAATGCCTCAACACTACACCAAGCTGCTTTTCAAGTTCTTTCTTACTACTCATCAATTTCACAGAGCTTGAAGTGGATTTTATAAAATTACATTCCGAGGGACTCCCAATCTCCAGTCTCCAACCTGATACAGGTAGTCTTCAAGTTACAAACATAATGTGGCCTGTAAAACAAGTCGGTAACATTATCAATCATATTTTATGGCCTTTTTTTTTGCAGGGGCTTATTAAATGAATGCTGCCATCATAAAGTGACCTCTCAGATCATTAAATGAATGTCATGGTCATTAAGCAAACCCATGGCTTGCTATGGGTCGGTTTCACAGAAAACTGGGTGTAAATGCTGGTTTTCATTAAAACCATTGTAATACATTGTAATAACCAATTTCGTTGTATTTATTTTGTACAACGACAATAAAGACGATACTATAATACACAATTATAGGTGGCGCAGTGGTTAGAGTGCTGTACTGCAGCCACTTCAGCTAACTGTTATCTGCAGTTTGGCTGTTCAAATCTCACCGGCTCAGGGTTGACTCAGCCTTCCATCCTTCCGAGGTGGGTAAAATGAGGACCCGGATTGTTGTTGGGGGCAATATGCTGACTCTGTAAACCGCTTAGAGAGGGCTGAAAGCCCTATGAAGCGGTATATAAGTCTAACTGCTATTGCTATTGCTAATTCTGCTGCCAATGGCTATAAATGCAGCTTGGTTACCAAGCACATGAAGTGTGGTCATAAAACTGGGGGGCCAATCATTAGAACATAATCTGGGTCGTAAGTACCCCAGGTAGGTGTGTCATAATTTTGAACAGTCACTAAGTGACAGGCCATAAATCAAGATGTACCTGTAACCTGTTAAAACAAGGAGAAAAGATTAGGGAGACAAGGAGATTTAGCAGTCAGTATACAAAGGAGGAAAATAAGTTTTCAGAACCATAAACTTAATTTGGAAACATAATTCAACCTTCTCAGGTAAAAATATTGACACACACTAGGAATAATCATCTCCACAGTCCTATAAGGACCATATTTACATAATTATATGAATGGATAGGAAGACAAGAAAAGATGGTGCCTATGGAATTGACATTTGCATAGAACTTTGGGCATCTTGTATACATAACATTCAATTTGCAGCAAAACTAAACATCAAACTCCAGCAGAGTTTTCTGGATGCTACAAAGTTTTTTTCCATGTGTTGAATTAATTATGAGTCATAGACTGGATTTACACATTGTATAAATTACACCAAATTGTAATTTGTTTGGTTTTGACTTAATCTGTTGCATAAATCTAGGCAGCTGTGATTTATTCACTAAGCTGTGGCTAGAATTCAGCAATTAGGATATTGGGCAGGAATTTACCTCTCCACCCAGCTAAGACCATGTTGCGATTGTCGCTTTCTCTAAATCTAATTTGCCCCCAAAGATTGTTTTGACAATAAAATAAAGAAGCAGAGAGAACCATATATCCTACTCCCAATTCTTTCTACAAGTTATGCAGTGAAAGTATAAAACTCATATATAATCTTCATTTTCATCACACAATTAGAAAAGGCTGTTAAGAGCATTAAGTCCCACCACTTTCCCTATGAAACAATCTAAATTAAAGCATTTCTGACACATTCTTGAACATGCCTTCACTTCTTTGTGTCATTGGCCTTACTATCAAAGTGCTCTTATTGTTCCTAATATTCATTCCAAGCCAGTTTTAACTTAAAATCCTTTTTTGCATCCTGAGTCTGATATAAGATTATGCATTATGAAGACGGTGCTCTTGTCTACAGGTTGTCCTCAACTTACAACTACAACGTTCAAAGTTATGAGCTACTTCAAAAAGGGGGCTAACAACCAGAAGTGGCATTCAGCCAGTTTGGACTGGTTCGATTGAACCGGTATCACTGACAATCAGTTGGGCCCACCCACCCATCCCTGCCCTATCCTGTCGTTTATTTCCTGCTTTCTAGCTTATCTCAATCATGCAGCACAGGTGATTTTCCTCCCCTCACTATACAATACAATAGCAGAGTTGGAAGGGACCTTGGCGGTCTTCTAGTCCAACCCCCTGCCTAGGCAGGAAACCCTATAGTGTCTCAGACAAATGGCTAGCCAACATTTCATTTTTTCATTTCATTTCATTTTTCATTTCATTTTATTGAGATTTATAGGCCGCCCTTCTCCCTGAGGGGACTCAGGGCGGCTTACAATCACAAGGGGAGGGGGTGCAGTACCAAGAGACAAACAATAGTGAACAAAATAAAATGGTAAACCACAACATGCATTCAACAGTCAACACTCGGGCGGGTAAATTGGAAACCTATCCCCAGGCCTGCTGGGAGAGCCAGGTCTTGAGGGCTGTGCGGAAGGTCTGGATGGTGGTGAGGGTACGAATCTCAACGGGGAGCTCGTTCCACAGGGTCGGAGCTGCAACAGAAAAGGCTCTCCTCCATGTAGTCGCCAGTCGACATTGACTGGCGGATGGAATTCGGAGGAGGCCCAGCCTGTGCGATCTAATCGGTCGGAGGGAGGTGATCGGCAGAAGGTGGTCTCTCAAATATCCAGATCCACTACCATGGAGTGCTTTAAAGGTGGTCATCAATACCCTGAAGCGCACCCGGAGACCGACAGGTAGCCAGTGCAGCTCGCGGAGGATGGGTGTAATGTGGGCGAACCGCGGTGCGCCCACTATCACTCGCGCGGCTGCATTCTGGACTAACTGCAGTCGCCGGATGCTCTTCAAGGGCAACCCCATGTAGAGCCCATTGCAGTATTCCAGCCTAGAGATCACAAGGGCTCGAGTGACTGTTGCGAGAGCCTCCCGCTTCAGGTAGGGCCGTAACTGGCGGACCAGGCGAACCTGGGCAAATGCCCCCCTGGTCACAGCCGACAGCTGATGGTCGAAAGTCAGCTGTGAATCCAGGAGGACTCCTAAGTTACGGACCCTGTCTGAGGGGTGTAAAATTTGACCCCCCAGCCTGAGTGTTGGAATGTCAGCCAAATTATTGGGAGGGAAGCACAACAGCCACTCGGTCTTGTCCGGGTTGAGTACCAGTTTGTTAGCGCTCATCCAGTTCTTAACGGCCTCAAGGCCCTGGCTCATCACGTCCACCGCTTCATTGAGTTGGCACGGGGCGGACAGATACAATTGTGTATTGTCCGCATATTGGTGGTATTTTATCCCGTGCCTCCGAATGATCTCGCCCAGCGGTTTCATGTATATGTTAAAAATTAGGGGGGATAAGACCGAGCCCTGCGGCACCCCACATGTTAGGGGCCTCAGGGACGATCTCTGCCCCCCGACCAACACCGACTGCGACCTGTCCGAGAGGTAAGAGGAGAACCACTGCAAAACAGTGCCTCCCACCCCCACCTCCCGCAGTCGTCACAGAAGGATACCATGGTCGATGGTATCGAAAGCCGCTGAGAGGTCAAGGAGAACCAGGATGGACGCATAGCCTCCATCTCTGGCCCTCCAGAGATCATCGGTCAATGCGACCAAAGCGGTTTCTGTGCTGTAACCAGGTCTGAAGCCGGACTGGAAGGGGTCAAGATAACTAGCTTCCTCCAAGGCCCGTTGAAGCTGAAAGGCCACCACCTTCTCAACAACCTTCCCAATAAAGGGGAGGTTGGAGACAGGACGATAGTTGTTTAAAATGGCTGGATCCAAAGATGGTTTCTTCAGGAGGGGTCTCACCACCGCCGCTTTAAGTGCGGCGGGGAAGTGCCCCTCCCGAAGGGAGGCGGTCACGACCGCCTGGATCCAGCCATGTGTCACCTCCCTGCTGTTGGCAACTAGCCAGGAGGGACACGGGTCCAAAATACAGGTGGAGGCACTTACAGCTCGAATGGCCTTGTCCACATCCCCGGAGGCAACATCCTGGAACTCAACCCAGAGATGGCTTGCCAAGTAATCCCCCTGTGTCTCGGCTGGATCTACTGTGGTGGAGTCCAAGTCCGACCGAAACCGAGCAACTTTGTCCGCCAAGAACTGGGCATAGTCCTCAGCCCTACCCTGCAAGGGATCTCCCAGATCCCTCCTATTAAGGAGGGAACGGGTGATCCTAAACAGGGCGGCTGGGCGTGACTCGGCGGACGCAACCAAGGCAGAGATATGCGTTCTTTTGGCATCTCTTAATGCCCGGATGTAGTCTTTGGTGCAGGTGGTCAGAAGTGCTCGGTTCGCCTCGGACTTATCGGACCTCCACAGGTGCTCTAGGCGTCTCCTCCGGCGCTTCTTCTCCCGGAGTTCCTCGGTAAACCAAGGAGGTCTCCGGGATCCACTGGCCCGGAGGGGCCATAGTGGCGCAATCCGGTCAAGAGACCCCGATGCCGCCGAATACCAGGCGGCAACCAGAGCCTCCACCGAACTATGGGCGAGAGCATCAGGAATTACCCCAAGTTCCGTCTGGAACCTCAAAGGGTCCATGAGTCGCCTGGGGCGGAACCACCTGGTTGGTTCCTCCTCCCTACGGTGGGGGTTTGGCCTCCGGAAGTCAAGCCTCAGTAGGCAGTGGTCTGACCACGACAGGGGTATGATCTCATTACCCCTCAGACCAAGATCACACATCCACTGCTCCGAGAGAAATACGAGGTCGAGCATGTGACCTGCTGTATGGGTTGGGCCCCGAATTACCTGGGTCAAGCCCATGGCTGTCATGGAAGCCATGAACTCCTGCGCCCCATCAGAGCGTTCACCGAGCGATGGCAAATTAAAGTCCCCCAGAACTATAAGCCTGGGGAGCTCAACTGCCAGCTCGGCTACTGACTCGAGGAGCGAGGGGAGGGATGCTGCAACGCAGTTGGGAGGCAGGTACGTTAGCAGCAAACCCACTTGACCCCTGAGGTCCAACTTTATCAGCAGGGACTCACACCCGACAAGCTCCGGAGCAGGGACCCTATGAGGTAACAGAGACTCCCGGATAACAATAGCCACACCGCCACCCCTTCCCTGGGCTCTCGGCTGATGAAGCACCTGAAATCCCTCTGGGCACATCTCTACAAGGGGGACTCCTCCTTCTGTGCCCAGCCAGGTTTCAGTAATACATGCCAGGTCTGCCCTCTCGTCAACAATTAAGTCCCGGACGAGGGGAGCCTTGTGAATAACAGACCTGGCATTTAGCAACAGCAGCCTGAGACCAGGGTCCTGGCTACTCGCGCCATCTGGTCTTGGAGTGGGACTCAAAGGGCCGGAAGGAGGGATCTCTGTAATGTGTCTTTTTTTAAAGACTTCCAGTGTTGGGGCATTCATAACTTCTGGAGGCAAGCTGTTCCACTGATTAATTAGAACAATTAATCAGTGGAACAGTTTGCCTCCAGAAATTGTGAATGCTGTTCTACTTACCGTTGCTGACTTGGAAAGTAAGCAGCTGAGCTTTTAAATGCTCCATTTTCAATGAAGCAAGCGCTCACCGAACCGATTGTTTAAACCGGCAGCATCCCACCACTGCTTACGACCCAGATCTGAGGTTCCAAGGGTTGAATCCCCCTGTGGTCATGTGACTGCACTTCCGGTATTCAGCAACATGGCTGCATTTATGGCCGTTTTCAGTGTTCTCCAGTCATGTGACCACATTTGGTTTTGCTGAAAATTGGTGCTTCTATTTTTTGGCAAAACCGCTGCGCTTACTTAACAACTGTGGTGTTTGTGTACACAATGGCCACATTTGCTTAACTGCCACAAAAAAAATAATCATAGAATTGGTCTGGTCACATAAACAAATCATTTTACAACCATTAATATTATGACCACAATGGACAGTTTCCTTCACAGTCATAACCAGAGAACTACCTGTGTGACATCTTAACCACTCCATCTGAATCTTCATGTAATTCGTAATTTAATAAGCTTATATGCCGCCCAATCCCATAGGACTCCGGGCGGCTTACAAATACAAGATAAAACAAAATAAAAAATAGGGGAAAGACAGGAACAATTTAAAAAGAACACACCATACACTCGACTTAGCTGGGGGCTGGACCTCATTCATGGATCAACAGCCCCAGACCTGCCGGAACAGCCAGGTTTTGGTGGCTTTTTGGAAGGCCGCGAGAGTGGGAAGGGTCCGGATCTCTGCGGGTAGCTCGTTCCACAGGGCTGGAGCAGCTACAGAGAAGGCTCTCCCCCACGGGGCCGCCAGCCGGTATTGTCCAGTCGACGGCACCCGGAGGAGGCCCAGTCTGTGAGTTCTTATCGGCCGTTGGGAGGTATGTAGCAGGAGGCGGTCTCTCAGATATCCAGGTCCAAGGCCATGTAGGGCTTTAAAGGTAATAACCAGAACCTTGTAGCGCATCCGGAGACCAATAGGGAGCCAGTGCAGTTCGCGGAGGATAGGTGTAACATGGGTGTAATGAGGTACACCCGATATCGCTCGCGTGGCTGCATTCTGGACCAACTGTAGTCTCCGAACACTCTTCAAGGGCAGCCCCATGTAGAGCGTGTTGCAGTAATCGAGCCTTGAGGTGATGGCCAGACCTGGACACAATGGTCTCGACCACAATAGCAATAGCACTGAGACTTATATATCGCTTCATAGTGCTTCACAACCCTTAGTAAGCGGTCTACAGAGTCAGCATTTTACCCCCAACTATCTGGGTCCTCATTTTACTGACTTCAGAAGATTGGCTGAGTCAACCATGAGCCTGGTGAGATTCGAACTGCCAAATTGCAAGTAGCCAAGCAATCAGCAGAAGTAGCCTGCAGTACTGCATTCCAACCACTGCACCACCACGGCTCAAAGAAGCAACTCTTCATTGAATGTATCTGTTTTTGTAACTTTACAATGCACTCAACAGTGATCTTTTATATTAGCATTTTAAATTACAGAATTCCAGAGGGAAAAAGGGAGTTCTTTTTCATTTCCAAAGATTGCAGCAATAAATTATTTGATGTTTTTTTTGCCAGATCCATTTAAACACAAATATTTCTGCATGCCTTTCTTTTTTGCCAAGTGCTAGCAAGACATTTTCCTCATTTGGAATTTCACTGAAGTGCACCAACTGTTTAATCCCACCAGATGAAGTATAACAGATTGAAGATAAACACTGTACAATCATGTTTTCACTTCTCTATTTAAAGAGGAACTACTCGAGTGCCAAACTAATATTTTCATCACTCTTCACTTTGTTGGGAATACATGCCTGATTTTTGAATGATGGTAGTTTGGTCTCTCTTCTCATACAAAGCTTTCCCCAATTCAAACAATGTTCAGCATCTGTCGGACAAAGTCACTCAAATTTGCTCGCTATGGGATACAGGGCTTGCTGCAGGTCCAGGGAAGATGGCTAGGGGTGGGGGTCTTGTCTGGTTATCTGGGAATGGTTTGATCTGTTGAGCTGAGAAAGTGGACTTCCATCACTGGAAATTTTTACGAAGAGACTGGACAACCGTTTGCCTGAAATAGTATATGGTGCCCTGCTAGAGCAGGGGATTGGATTAGAAGACAACAAAAGTCCCTTCTAACTCTGTTATTCTGGAATAGCTTGCTTCCTGGAGTTGTGGGTGCAAAAATAGATTGGATAACTATTTGATTGGGATGGTATAAGGTCTCCTGCCTTGAACAGTGGGTTAGACTAGAAGTTCCTTCTAGCCTTACGATTCTATGATCACTGTTCTGACCTAGGCTTCCGGAGAGCATGAAGCAAACTCCTTTCCCCAGAAAAAGCCCTTTTATTAATATACTGTGAATTCTGCTCATTCACATCCAGTAAAGTCTTTCAAGGGGAGGATTTATAGTCACAGACCTTATATGGCTTGGAGAGTTGACAGACTGATATCTGCAAAACTTGGCAAGGAGTCTCGGAGAGTCACGAACCAATTAAGCAAACTAATAGTCTCTTGCAAACTCCACTTTCCTTTCACTCCTCTTTTATTTCCTCTGGGAGGGGCCATTCACCGTCCACCTGTGGCCTTACTCGACCCCTGTTCTTTAACTGTTCCCTTCATCTGGCAACTCTGCGCATGCGCACACTGGGAACAGGCTCCAGTTGTTTGCCTGCCTCACTGATGTTTGACTCTGAAGACAGCTGATAACTGGCATACGGCTCTGGCTTCCTCTCTACCTCCAACACAGAGCCCTCATCAGAGCCTTTCCCAGACTCCAGGACTGGCCCATGTTCTTCCCCAACCTCCTCACTGTCCGAATCTGCTACCAGCTCCACTGGCTGCTGGCGGGCCACAACAATCACTGCTTTTTGCACTAGCTGAAGCTTTCAAATACTTTTCCAAAGCAATCCCACATAGAGTACATTATAGTAATCCAACCAGGAGGTGATTAGGATATGAATGATTGTGAGCCTAGCCTTCCAATCTAGGAATGGGTGTAATGGGTGGTGGGTTGTGGGCGGTATGCCCCAGTACGGGCATACCAGTTCCTGTTGGGAGCAGCAGGCATCGTTTCGGTACGGTGCTTCAGAAAGCCCACCCACGTTCCTGAGCTGTATTTGACCCAACCAGGCCATTTGCACATGCGCACTCAGCATACAGCACCTTTGTGATGCTCCACCGAGCAGCTGGAGCATCACGGTTGATGGATGTGCATGCATGTGCAGCGTGTGTGCACGTGGAGGACACCCGGCCCTGTCGCAGTGTACCACTTGCGATGGGATCCGGAACCCACCACTGGTGCAATTGACATAAAAGCTGTGCAAAAGTCCTCCTAGTCACAACTGCCACTTGCTCTTAGAGCAGGAGCCACAAATCTAGAAGGAGCCCCCAAATTGCACACTGGGTTTGATTGGAGCTGAGAACGGGATCTCTCTCCACCAATCGCCACCAATTGTATCAACACTGGAGAAGGGAGGTGAAATGTGATGGATTGTGCCTATGAAGGAAAATGCACATTATACCTCTACTCTCCAAATTGAACTGGATCTAAGATTAGCATACCACTAAACTCTTCCAGGCTGCTTATAGAGTTAGAGCTATTCCCTCCTTTTTTAAAAAAAAAACTTGCCCTAAGAAGAAATCTTGGAGCACAGAGAAATTGAAAGATGAAAGCATTGCAATATTAAAACTATCTGCAATAAATTCTGTGCCCCTCTGAATGGGACACATTTTCCAGTCCAACAATATACTTTTGAGAGTTCTCTCCTCTCCCGTTAAAACTGTCTGTCTCCCGCCCCCTCGCAAGATATAATTTAAAACATTTCCCATGCTGGGAAAAGATGGGGCTTTAATATAAAAGGGGGGAGATTCTTTCTTCATACTGGGTTAAATAGCACTCTGGCACTGCATATTTTCTTTTGGCATAATGTTCCTCCTATTATTTCCTGGAGCAGTAGAAGCTGATTTAGCATTCCTGACATTCTGATCCATTCTGATTTCACATATGCGAAATAGGTTGGCAATTACTATAACAGCAAAAGGAGGGATTAGAGATACAGATGTCAATGTTTTTGATACTCTTGCCACTTCTAATGCTGATCTGCATTTGCTGTATCCTTAAATCCCTTTCCCCGCACATTAGTGCCAGTTTCAGCCAACACCCCCCCCCCCCTAAATGTTTGCTCTCAAATTACAGGAAGAAATAAATTCTGCCTTTGCTCTCTATAATTTTTTTTAGGGTACTCTAGGTTCTGGAAATATCTGACAGATTATAAATATATAAAGATTATAAATATTCTTATAATCTTATGTTTAGCCTGCATAAGATTCACCAGTGGCCAGGTGAATCTTATTCTCATCATCTGTGAATGAAGTCTAAAACTATCATTGACATAAACAGTTTGAACATTGAATAAGAAAGTATTTTACCAGTTGCTGCAGATAATCCCGAACAGTATTTGGATAAACCAGTATGCTGATAGCAACTAAAGTGTTGAGTGCAAAATCAAAGATTTGGTAACAGAAGAAAGGGATGATCCAGGCCGCATGTTGCTAGACATAAAAAAATAAAGAGAGGAGAGAATAGTTACTTATAGAATATTAATGCAATTTTTAATCATTTTTTTCTGAACAGGTCAAAGGGGTCCATACATAAAAAGAGTTAGATTATAAAACACTGGAGCTCTTTCAATCAAATCAACAGGCAGGATTTTTTTTAAAGGCTTTTCATTCTAGGACCAGCACGTTTCATCCAAACCAACATATATATTTCATTAGGTTTAAATTAGTCATAAAATATAAATTAATCTTGAACTACATATATTCTTTCTCTTCAGAACAAATACATTAAATGAACATCTCTTTATTTATCTTCTTTACAGAACATAATTATGAGTGTAAATATTACTATTCATAAGGGCATAGTGTTAAATAAAGTGCTATAGTAAAGCAGGTAAATGTTATGAATAATTTATATGTATTCACTACTTCATATATAAATGATTATCCTTAAAATCAAGTTTTCCTGAAAAGCCTATGGAGATTCTCAATCATCCTGGTCATTGTTGTCTCAAAAGTGTTTTTTCAACAAGTAACTAGACTTTCTTGTTTTTTTTCTTGAAGATGTTTCACTTCTCATCCAAGAAGCTTCTTCGGTTCTGACTGAATGGTGGAGAATGGAAGGATTTTCAACCACACAACATGCCCAAGAATACTAAGGCAGAAGCTTGTCCACTCCAAGGACATAACACCCAGACACCAACTGTGATATATGCAGTACAATGCACATGTGCATATTTGTACACTGGAGAAACAAAACAACCACTTCACAAACGCATGGCACATCATAGGAGAACAAACCTATCAGGGTAAGATTCAACAGTCTATCTACATTTTAAAGACAAAGGCCACTGTTTTGAAGACAGCAAAGTTAACATTCTGGACAGACAGGACCACTGGTATGAAAGAGGGGTTAAGAGGCTACTTAGCTTAAAATTGAATAGCCCTCTCTTAATAGAGGGGGGGAAATGCCATACCTAACTCCTGTTTCAGCACAAGCCTTTCAAGAAAGTTCCATAGTCCACACCCATTTGCACTATCCAAGTGACCCTGAAGGCATAGATAAACTTCCTAGTGGCCTCAACTGTTTTCAGAGAGAGCGCTAATGACCAGATGATTGCAAGGAATATAGATCCTTCCATTTGCCACCATTCAGTCAGAACTGAAAGAGCTTCTTGGATGAGAAGCGAAACGCCTTCAAGGAAAAAACAAGCAAGTCCAGTTGCCTTTTGAAAAAGCACCTTTTGGACATTTTCCTGAAAAGTTTTTCAAAGCAATTTACTGGTCCTGAGAAAAGTTCACAATGCTTATACTTGTTATTCTAGGAAGCCTTTCCCAAGTAGCTGCTCTTTATATTGGGTTATAATTCTTAGAATTCCCAGCTAGAAGGGCCACAGAAGTCATAATTAAACATAACTGGAGGGCACTAGATTGGGGAATCCATCCTCCCCTATAATTAATCTAGACTAACTTCTTTATATATTTCTAAATGTAGCCTCATGCTGTTGTGTATGCATCTCCTAGATCCGTGATGGTGAACCTATGGCATGCGTGCTACAGGTGGCACGCGGAGCCCTGTGGGTAGGCGAGCCGTCGCCCAGCTCAGCTCCATTACATATGTGCGTGCGCCTCCTGCCAGCCAGCTAATTTCAGGTCTTTGCTGTGCATGTGGGAGATACGTGCGCATACACAGGAGGGCAGGGGGGGTCATGTACACATGTGCAGGAACGGGTGAGCATGCGTGGTGGTGGGGGTGCAGCGCGCCTCCCCATGCCCTGTTTTCGGTTTCAGGAGGCTTCTGGGAGGCCTGCTAGCCCAAAGTGGGCGGCGGCGGGGGTGTCATGCTCACATGCGCAGGGGGACCTGGCACATTGCATTGTGGGTGTGTGCGCATATGCGATTTCAGCACGCGAGGACAAAAAGGTTAGCCATCACTGTCCTAGACAATGTGTAATATCTTTCCTCCTTATATTCTGCAAAGTACATGTTTATTCCATCATGTTTTGGGCCTAACTGACTGTAGATAATCCTTCTTTAGGAATATCTGGCTTTCTTTGTGCTTTGTGGTTTGCTGCCCAAAGTCTCACAACTTATGGACCAGTTTCAAAGTAAGTTAATTATAACAGAATGCAACGCCAAACATTATGCCTCACCTTATATGCACCGTAGGTGGCCATCGCACAAATGAGAATCATGAGAAGAGAGACTGCCGTTGCAATACACATATCTGAAATAAATCATGAATCAGTCACAGCCCCGTGGAAAGCCAGCATTTTTGTTTTATTACATAAAATGTGGTCATTATTATTGGTCCCCAAGGAAAAAATTCAGAGATTCAACCGAAACTGCTCTCTTAATAGCATTCCATGTTTTTAACAATACACAATGGTACCAGAGGCCACAGAAATCAAGATGGCTTTTTCCCCTCCTAAACAAGCCTCTCCTTGTTTATGAAACACGAACTGGCCGGAGACAAAACTGGATTTTCCTTGGTATTATTAGAAGGTGTTTCCGGCCTAGTTTCTTCTCCTTTGGCCCAGAAAGTATTTTTCTGGTGCAGGAGCATCCTCTGCTGGAGGACTTGACTTGTGGTGATGTGTTCAAATGTTTTCAGACTAATGTTTGCAGAAGATAGTAATTTTGCACCACACAGCTCTTTGGCCTGAGAAAAACATGCCTGAGCTAAACCCCACCCACGTAACTCTGTATTCTTAGCTCCATTGAACTTATATCCCCGTCCACATTTATGGGTCAGAACAGGGGTGAGTTGCTGCCAGCATTACTGCCGGTTTGGTGCGTGTGCAATTTTGTGTGCACATGCAATTTTGTGTGTGCATGCAATTTTGTGTGCGCACGCTCGCTTCGCTTGCACCTGATGCACACTCCACGCACATGCACAGTTGACCATAAGTAGGTCTGCGCATGTGCAAAACATTTTAAAAAGGAAAAAAATAACTTTGTGCAATTAAAATAGTTCTGTGCATGTGCAGAACTGAAAAACAAGATGATGGTGGCACCAACGGAGCCTCCTGGGGAACCGGTTCGGGGGCATGGCAAGCCTGGGTTGCTCTCAGTTCCACTACTGGTTTGGCCAAAGCAGTCTGAACCGATAGGAACCCACCACTAGGTCAGAACTATCAGACTATCTTCTGCACCTTCTGCATACTGAAGCTGCTTCAGAATCATCATTATCATCATCACTAATTTATGCTCTTTTATATATAAAAAAGTTTACTTTCTTAATATAAAATACAAATAGAAATAAAGATAGTGGAAAAATTGGAAAGGAAAGGGAATAAAGGGAATAGAACATACAATATAGAATAATTGAGTTAGAAGTTGGAATAATGTGAAGGGGGGAAATAAGAAACAAACAAAAAGCAGTGACTTTTTTTGGTGCAGTAAGACAGGGATACCTAACCCCCAGGCCCCAGCCCATTCCCTATCTTTATGTGGGGATGCTGTGATGCAGTGGCTTAATGATACTTGAAATTGCCGGACAGAAATGGTCTGTACTCAGGCGGTTTGAGCCTTGCACACCATAAAATGGAGTGAGCTCCTGCCCACCCAGAGGTTTGAAAACATGCAATATTGCAAATAGACAAATGGGTACCACTTCAGTGAGAAAAAAAACTAGCTGTGTTTGTGTGTGTGGAGAGCAGAAGCTTGTGCTGGACCTGGCCAGACATAAGGCAACAAAATGCAAGGTGTGGAAGAGCCCAAAACAACTAGCAATCTGAGCGCCACTAGTCAGCTGGTGTTAGTTGAGTTTGCCCCATATGATGCATGCAAGCGCCAAACAGAATGAACTAGCAATTGTGACTGTCAGGACTGCCTTATGCTTAGCATTTGCAGATTTCCCTGACATTGCATGCCGTACGCTAAATCAGGGGTAGTCAACCTTTTTATACCTACCGCCCACTTTTGTATCTCTGTTAGTAGTAAAATTTTCTAACCGCCCACCGGTTCCACAGTAATGGTGATTTATAAAGTAGGGAAGTCAATTAAATTAAAAAAAGGAAAGTGCTTCAGTATTGGACAAAACCCCTACCGCCCACCATGAAAGCTGGAACGTCCACAAGTGGGCGGTAGGGACCAGGTTGACTACCACTGCGCTAAATAAATAAATAATAACCATCTTCATTGGTGCTGCAAAACTGCAGGACACCATTAGATGTCAGCCAAGTGTTAGATTTTTCTCTATTTCTTTGCTGCCATCTACTGGTCTTCTTGTTGGGTTGTTGGTTTTTTTTGAGCCAGGACTTTTTCCAAGCTGAATCTCCGTGGACAAGGCAGCCTGTTTTAATAAATCACTTTCAATTAAAGTCTTCTTTATAAATATCATCTTTAATAGTATTGTCTCAAGAATTTTCAGAGAAGGTTCAGCCCCCAATAGCAATAGCACGTAGCAATTTAATGCCAGCTGTGAAAGTGCAGTCCTGGCACAAGATCAGGTCAGTTTAACAGGAGCCAGATTGTAAATTACTAATGAAATGATATATACTTACTGGCATCATCCATAAATTCAAACTCATTGCTTAATTCAGTACCCGCTAAGTGATACTGGCCAGGATCTGTCAAGGCGCTCAATATAATCAGCAGAACCACTGCATTGAGGATCTGGATAAGAAAAGGGAAAAAATAAAGTGGGAGGGGAGAATCAGAAGGTCACAAAATATCAATTCTGACGTTGTGTTCCATGACGGAAATCACTAGAAGGGAGCATATTTTGTATTTTTATTCCATAATGTATATTTAAAATCAGGTGATATTTCTGACATGCTTAATGACCACATATTTTCATTCTGCCAGATATAAAAATACAGGTGTCACTTTGAGGCAGAAAATCCAGAAGACATAAATATGAACATCATGACCTTTCTTTAAAGATTTTATTTGAAAATGTGTGACCTTTTCAAATATGCATAACCATTCTAGGATGCTAGATCCTAAAATATGATCTAATTGGATTGATGTTACAGAGGATTTCTCATCTCTTTTTTTGGTCATTATTGGACCGGCCCCGGGATAACTTCAAGAAAAACTCTAAATAGCAGACAGTTAAAGCAAGTCTTAAGATTTTATGTTGTTTATAATTTAGGCTGATTTTTAATGATAACCAAGCTTTAATATAAGGGGTGAGTTGCTGCCAGCATTACTGCCAGTTTGGTGGATGTATAATTTTGTGTGCGTGTCAGACGCGTGCTACACGCATATGTGCAGTGCCCATAAATAGGTCTGTGCATGTGCAGAACATTTAAAAATGAAAAAAAAAAACACCATGGTGCACCAACCTGGGAATCACTTTGGAGGCGTGGCAGACATGGGTCTCTGCCGGTTCCGGCAATTCAGGCCAGCAAACCATTACTGGTTTGGCCGAACCAGGCCGAATCGGTAGGAATCCACCTCTGTTTAATATATATTCCTGTGCCATATGCCAACTCTAAACAAATTGCACACATTGTGAGAAGCAATTGTTTTAATTTTCAGGTCAGGAGATAAATTCTAATTGATGAAGAATGCTAAGATTTTTAGGGTAATGGTTAAGAAAAATATATACAATGAAAACAAATTGTAGCAGAGAGGAAAGATTAGGATCAGGCACCTTATCAGGAAACAAATCAAAATTTGAAGAATGTCCATGCAGTAAATCTCTCTTGACCAGATACTTTGTATTTTGCAACTGAACACAACACAACAGCACATTTCACTCACTTTCTTCTATTGCAGGGGTCCCCAAACTTGGCAATTTTAAGACTTGTGGATTTCAATTCAAGTTGAAGTCCACAAGTCTTAAAGTTGCCCAAGTTTGAAGACTTCTGTTTATTGGCTTTTAAACCACATCGTTGTCCAATATCCCAATTTTATTGAAATATACTTAAAATGTATTTATTTAAATCAATTTTAAATAAATTGCCCGCCTTGCTGTTGTTCACCTCTGGGTGGTGAATTGGAAATTAAAACCAAAAAACAACAAAACAACATAGTGAATGAAAAAGAAATAACAACTGATGAAAGGCCCAGATTCAGGACATAAAAAACCTTGTGCCTCTTCTAAATCACAAGGTGTAGTTTCAACTGTGCAGTTTTGCACATGGGTATAATGAAACATTTCATGATTAGACGAGTGAATCCAAATTTCTCTTGGTTATTGGGAAAACAGAAATATGAAACAAAAGGAAGGCAACTGTCAAAGATATAGACTTCTAAATGAAATCAATACACTCTAGCAAAATTATTTATTTACTACCTCTTTGAATACAGCATGTTCTTGAGTTTCAGTTCAAGATCAGGGCTCACTTCAGAGAGGATACCTATTTTTCTTCCCCGCTTCTTCTCATTCTCCTAAGTTTTATAGAATATCCAGGATAGTGGGAAGCCATTCTCTTCAGGGATGGAGTGGAAACTGAATCTAGTTTAGCACAATCAGAGAAAATGTTCTATCACTGATGTTCTGAGCTTAGCCAGCAGCGGTGAGATTCATTTACATTCCCTACTGGTTGGCAAATGTGAGTGCAGATGCACATGCACAGTGCTCACACATTACGTCGGGGCAGATGGACAGAGCCTCCCACATCCACCACAACCGGTTCAACTGGAGAAAAACAGGTAAATACCACCTCTGCTAGCTAGTGAATCTAGCCTCACCTTCCCAATGATTCTGGAGAATGATAAACAAAGACTCCTAAAATCTACATCCCCCACCCACCCACCTCCAAGGACAGGGTATGGCTTCCCAGCTACAATGGGAGCCAGGCAACAACAATTAGAATACTAAAAAGGGCACACTCAAGCACAGGTCAAAGTACATTTCACAAGCATCTCTATCACATGACAGGCATCTCTATCACAAAGCACCAAAGAATGTATAAAATCCCACCTATTTCAACCTCATTTTGTCAGCCACCCCAGAAGCATGCTGCTGTCACTGAAGTTTCTGGAAAACCACATAAACAGAGTCTGCAGCTAGACTCCATTTTATTTCCAGCGTCTTTCTCCCGGCTTAGAACCAGAATGGATTTTTCTTCCAACAGGGAGATTTAAAAAAAAAAAAATCAGGACTCTCTGTGTGGGATAATTTTTCAGTTTCTTGTGGGGGCTCATAACCGCTTCCCATCTGCTTAATATTAGCCAGATGAGAAAGAGGAGGCAGAACTAGGAAAGCCTTTGGACTAATTCAAAGGGGTACTTTGGTATTTTACAATAAAGTGACCAGCTGTCCCTAACTCGCCACTAGAAGGCATGATTTTCTGCTTCATATGTTGTGTAAATCCAAGCAAAAATATCTGTAGTGACCGATCATGATTTTAGGTGGGCCTTGGGAAATAGCTATAAATCTGTACTTTAAAGGATTCCAGAAATTGGAAGCAGGTCGGAATATCATAGGAGGAGGGTGTGGGAAGCAAAAGAAGTCCAGAGGCAAACAAGCACGCAGACAGTATTAGCACATAAGGGATTAAAGGAGGGTGACTGAGCTACAGCATGCTGAGTAATCTGTTTGCCCGCTGTGCAAAATGAAGTTCTGGTTATATAAAGGATAAAGCTCGGGCAAATCACGCAGCATGTAGCTCAGCAATTCCATTCAGTTGATGCAAAATGCTTACGTTTGAAAGCATCATCATCTCATAAGTCTCACGAGCCATGAGAGATGCGAAGAAATAAGGCATTTTGGAGAACACTGTCCCAATTCACATACTGCACTTAAGCTACTGTGTGTTTTAACATGGTCAAAAGAAGACACATTAATTATTTACAGTAGCTTGCCCTAGCTGTCTTTGTTAGTCCGGATGTTTCTTTCTGATTTTCTTTGCCTCCAGAAATTCAAAGACCCCAGAGCCGTGATGGGGAACCTGTGGCGCACATGCTACAGGTGGCACACAGAGCCCTCTCCCGGGCACCCCAGCTGTCGTTCCAGCCCAGCTCCACCGCAGATACATGTGTGCGTCCCACCAACCAGCTGGGGGTTGGGGCACATGCATGGGGGAGCGCTTGCATTGCATTTTGGGGCCTTGTGCAACACTCTGCACCCCGTTTTGGCTTCCAGGTTGGTGCAGGAGGCCTTCCAGGCCAATAACAGGGGGCGGGGTGTGTGGATGTGCCCTGTTTTGGGCCTGGAAAGCCTCCTGCACCAACCTGGAAGCCAAAAATGGGCATGGGGGGAGTGCATACGTGGAGTCATCGTGCATGTGTGGGGTGTGGGCACGTGTGCATTGCATTATGAATGCAGGCACACACACAGATGCTTTCGGCATGCATCAACAAAATGTTTAGCCATCACTGCCGTAGAGATACGGTAGTAACTTCCAGCTCTTGAATTTCCTTCTATTGCCTCCGGAGATTTTGAAATGATTGCTGAAACAGCACAGTCTCCTGCCATTCTTGGTGGTTAGGAAGGAGTTATTTTAGGCCTTGGAAGATCTAACAGAGATTTCTCATTCTGTTCCTCATTTCTTTCAAGAAAGCCAGAGTCTTTCATAAGCGTTATGCTTCAGTTTCACAACAGGCAATAACCTTGTCCTCATCTTAGAGGAAGAACGCAGGATGTAGCCAGATATTGCTCCTTCCCAACTAGCTATGACCTATCTCTCTAAGAAAAGATAAAAAGGAAAAGTGAGAGTGTCGTTCAGTGGTTAAGAAAAGTTATTCTAGGAAAGCTCAAAGGTCTCCCTCCCCCCCTTATTCTTAGATTCAGGGAAGACTTAACACTGAGTGACTTAATTCTAAAATGTGAAAGGAAAGCATGTTGTATATATTTAGGGAGCAACTTTCTATCTGCTATTTTAGCAGAGGGATTTCCAATTCATTAATTTGATCTTGGGTAGGTGGTGGGTTGCTGATACTAGCTTTCCAAAGTTGGAGAACAGGCCAGCATTTTCCAAGGTTACTGTGCCATGCATTGTACTACAAAGGGCACCTTAATTTTGCCAAAAATGAAAGTTATCAAATATGTTGCCTGCCTAAGTTTGGTTACCTTTGGATGGATGGGTCACAGGAGAATGGGGACATTTGATCATAAATGAGTTTGAAAATATTCAAACTGAGCATAGGTGGAAGAAGATTATGCACCACTCGTCATCAAATTCTCAAAAAAGGATTTCAGTTCTCCTCAAGCTCGTTATCTCTGGTTCTTTGAGCAAAACATATCTTGCCTGTATCTTGCATATATTATCTTTAGCCTGAGGGGCAGGAGAGAAAGAGAAAAAGAAGCCTTTACCAAAATAGTTCTCTCTTCCAAATATTTTCTCCTCCTTGCCTGTTTCGTAATTTCCATTCAAAAGATAAGCCTAGCAAATTTATTGCTGATTTTTAAGCAAGCAGCCTTTCCCACTTTGCAAATAATGTGCATTTAACTTGCCTTCCCCACCCACATCTTCCCCAAGTATCTTGTACAGACCTCCTTACTTAATTAAATTCCAGAGCTTAGAATTTACATTTCTGCTATTGTCACTTTTTGGGTATGCAGATTTTTTAAAAGCTTTTCTGAGCTATTATGGCATGTAGTATTCTCAGCTGTTCCTTCCTCTCACCAAGATATGTCACACATTTGACATTATTATTTTTCTCCTTGCAGTATAGGAACACAGCCAAGTCATGAAAACACAGAGGCAGTTTTGGCTTTGATGTCTGCTTTGTTTCCCCATCATTTTGTGAAGGACTTTTGCGAAGCGTGTACATAATCTTCTGCTATAGCGTTACAGTATAATACCCAGCCAGCTTTGTCTAATCTTGGCAGTTACTTGCCTCCCAGGCCTGTACCTGAGTGGCAGATTACCAGGGATTCCATAACCACGGGCTGATTGGGAAGTTGAAAAAACAGGACACTTCCATAACGAAATTAAGCAAAATGGTTTAGGCCCTTGATGGCGAACCTATGGCATGCGTGCCACAGGTGGAACGGGGAGCCATATGTGCTGGTACGCAAGCCATCAGCTCCAGCACGCATGTCCACGCTGGCCAGCTAATTTTCGGCCTTCCAGAGGGCCGGGATAGGACGTTTTCGCCCTCCCCAGGCTTCAGGAAAGTCTCCAGAGTCTGTGGAGGGTGAAAAACAGGCCCAAGGGCCTACCGGAAGTTCATTTCCAAACTTCTGGTTGGCCCGTTGGACCCATTTTTCGCCCTCCCCAGGCTCTGAAGGTTTTCCTGAAGCCTGAGGACGAAGAAAACCGCCTCCCCTGCCTCCCAGAGGCCCTCCAAAATCAGATTGTTTCTGAACTTCCGGTTGGCCGTTTGGGCCCGTTTTTTGCCCTCTCCGGGCTCGGAAGGCTTTCCTGGAGACTGGGGAGGGTGAAAACTGTCTTCCCCAGCCTCCCTGGAGGAAATACCAAGCTCAGTTTTGAGGCAAGCAGTGTGGTGCACGTGGGGTGGAGTGGGGGGGGGGGGTTCTGCGCGCATGTGCATGTGGGGGGCGCGCATTGTATTATAGGGGCTGGCATGCATGCATGCTGTTGCACGCAGGCCCTTGCATTTTTGGCACCCAACAACAAAAAGATTCACCATCACCAGTTTAGGCTCTTACTATACACTACAATATACAGCCCATTAGGTGTAGCGGGTAAGGCGTCACCATGACCCGACAAAAGCGCGAACGTCATAAGCGCGCCGACAACATCGCGGCGCTAAAACCGCGATGTCAAAAGCGCGCCGACAACAGCGCGCCGACAACAGAGCGCCGACAGAAGCGCGATTTAATTTAAGGTAAGGTTTAGGGTTAGGTTTAGGGTTAGGTTTAGGTTTAGGGTTAGGGTTAGGTTTAGGTTTAGGGTTAGGTTTAGGGTTAGGTTTAGGGTTAGGTTTAGGGTTAGGTGTAGGTTTACGTTACAGCGCGCTTCTGTTGGCACGCTTTTGTCGGCGCGCTTTAGGGCTAATTCGTCGCTCATTCGTCGCGCAGTTTTGTCACCGCGCTTTAGTCACCGCGGTTTAGTCAGGCACGCTTTTGTTGTGCGCGCATTTGTGGTGGAACCAGGCGTCACATTAGAAACAGGGAGTCTGACTGCTATCCCCACCTTAGGCCCAAAGCTAGGTGGATGACCTTGGGCCAACCATTTTCTCTCAGCTCTAGGAAGGAGGCAATGGCAAACCGACTTCTGAAAAAAAGGAAATTGCAGGGACTTGTTCAGAGAATCTCTGAAAATCTGGCATGATTTGACAAGGAGGGGAAAGGGGGGAAACACTGTAGATATGGATGTACAAGCCAATATGGTAACAACTGAAGAATCTGCTCTTTTGAAAAGTCTATAGTGCTCAGAAAGGTACACAGAAAGGTACACAGAAGGATAAGAAGAAAGTGAGCACCAGCAGCAATGAAGATGAATTAATTATAACAGTAATAGATATAAAACTTAAGGTTTAGGGACAGAGCATCCTAGATAAGGACTATCTATATCCGTGATGGCGACCTATGGCACACGTGCCAGAGGTGTCCCACAGCACCCTCTCTGATGGCACGCGAGCCCTTGCCCCAGTTGAGTTCCGCTGCGCATGCGCATGTGCCTCCCACCAGCCATCTGGTCTTTGGGTATTTGCCGCACATGCGTGGGGGGTGGGGCGCATGCATGGAGTGTGTGCATGCATGGGAGGGCAGGGTACATGCAGGGGATTGCACATGCACATGCAGGGGGCATGTGGGGGACCATGTGTGCATGTGCGGGGCATATATGGGGGCGTGCATGCACAGGCGTTGGGGGTTCAGGTGCTGTGGGCGCTCGGTCCAAAAAAGGTTAGCCATAACTGATCTATATGGTCACTTGACCCTGGAGAAGACTCCTGAGAATATTGTGGAAAATAAACAAATGAATCATTAAACAGAACAACCCAGAATTCTCACTAGAGGCACAAATGAGTCTCAGACTGTCCTACTTCAGATACATTATGTAAAGGTCTAACTCTTTGCAGAAGGCTCTAGTGCTCCCAACAATAGAAGATAAATAGATGAACAACAGCAAAGTGGATGGATTCCTTGTTCTCCTGAACAAATGAAGAGTGCTAAAAGAATACAGAGAAACAAAATAGCAGCAGGCTCCATTCAAAAGGGAAAAATGTCCATAACATAGCTGCTTGGAATGCAAAGGGTTGATTTGGCCCTGTTGTTAATGAATACTAACAGGTTTTTGTGATGGAAATGGTAGCTTTGTTTAAAAAAATACATAGGATAGGACAGCTGAACTTCTATTTAAATCACATTTTGGAGAGAAAGACAGGAAATCCGCTTGTTCTTTAACTCAAGACACTCATTGTACTGACAATCGTCCAAATGAGGAACAAAGCACATGGAGAGACTTTTTCTCCTCTCTCCCCCTCATGGTCAGATAGGGTCATTGGTGCAAAAAGACATTAAACCTTGTTGTGGTCGCCAGTCAATGGAGAAAATTAAAATATACAGTAATACAACTCATAAGAGTGTTCTTTCAATCCAAGCTTCTCATGTAAACAATTTAAAGTGGTAGAATAATAAGAATTAAAAAAAACCCCTACAAATGCAAGGAGCCAAATGGAGTGTAAGAAATAGGAAAGATGCAGTTATATAGTATTCAATTATATCGTATTTATAATTTTAAAAATACCTTCTGAAGCAAAGTTGGACTCCTAGCAACTGCATGCACATGATCATATCATTTTGTCAAATGAGGTCAAGGTCAGTTGAAGCATAGATTTATCTGCAAGCAGTAGTTGTTTTCATATATGTACAAGACCCTTCCTTTCCAGGACTGTTTCCATGCATTGATGTAATAAGATTGTGAGCCATGAAAACTTTACAATGAATTGTTGCATTTATCCCAGAAGACTGTTATCGAAATGCAGATTGGAAGCAGGTTGTAACATCCCATCAGATAAAAATGATCTCTTTGCCATTTCTCCAAACCGTTTAATACAATACAATACAATAGCAGAGTTGGAAGGGACCTTGGAGGTCTTCCAGTCCAACCCCCTGCCTAGGCAGGAAACCCTATACCGTTTCAGACAAATGGCTATCCAACATCTTCTTAAAGACTTACAGTGTTGGGGCATTCACAACTTCTGGAGGCAAGCTATTCCACTGATTAATTTGTTCTAACTGTTAGGAAATTTCTCCTTGGTTGCTTCTCTCCTTGATTAGTTTCCACCCATTGCTTCTTGTTCTACCCTCAGGTGCCTTGGAGAATAGTTTGACTCCCTCTTCTTTGTGGCAACCCCTGAGATATTGGAACACTGCTATCATGTCTCCCCTAGTCCTTCTTTTCATTAAACTAGACATACCCAGTTCCTGCAACTGTTCCTCATATGTTTTAGCCTCCAGTCCCCTAATCATCTTTTTTGCTCTTCTCTGCACTCTTTCTAGAGTCTCCACATCGTTTTTTACATCGTGGTGACCAAAACTGAATGCAGTATTCCAAGTGTGGCCTTACCAAGGCATTATAAAGTAGTATTAACACTTCATGTTTGTTACGATCCAGAACAGGCATGTAGCAACCTCATTAATTCAGCGATCATTTTCCACTGATTGTTCCATACAGGGGATGATCCATTGGTGGGAAGACAGTGATACATTGCCTGCTCAGCTAATTCCTGGTCTCCAGAGCGTCCTGTAACAATACCGCAGCTTTGGAGACTTTAGAATATCAATTATCTCTTTCCTCCCTCTGGATTCCTCTCTTTAATTTTAGCTGACAGGTTTACTACCAAACGGGAAAGATTTATTGCATAAAAAAATTGAACGTTTAGGGGTATTTACAACTTTGGTGTTTAAATGGAACAAGTTAGAGCTATTGAAGAAAACAGCACATATAGAAAGGCGAGATGTGTAAACTTGGCCAGTAGGCTAGTTTCAGTACAGCTAGATGCAAGTCAAACTGAAATATGCAAAAGTCATGACATTAGCCTATTTTAATGTGTTATTAACATCAGTACTGGATAGAAAATACATGAAATATGTATCTGAAGACTATTTGTGTGGGGTGGGCCTTATTGAATCCACAATCCATTTTCTTTTACACAATCATTAATTATATATTTAAACTATACATTTAAATTTTAAGAATTGTTTTAATTATTCTTTTCCAGGGTACTTAGATTTGTTCTACCTCCTTGCCTATTGTCAGATCAGAATGCGGCTCTCTAAATGTGACTCAATTCTGCCACGTTGCCTGCAGAATTGTATTCATTGTCTGATTTGTTGATTTTTTGATTCTGGGCCACGATAAAGAACTGCTGCTATGGTACTTCAAAGTGGGGGAATAAGAAAGTTGGCAACAAGAAACATCAGTGGGGAGATTTCTCCTCTATGAGCCGCATTCATCTGCCATGTCCTAAACACCATGAAATCCAATCTGGATTTCAGTGATACCAACAGAAAATAATTTGTAGCAAAGAGTTGAACTGTGGGGTCCTTGCTGCTCTCTGAGCTCGGGGTTTCTTGTAGATATTTCATTACCAAACTAGCAGTGATATGCGATGAGGTTTATGGCTGGTGAGGCAGTCCTCTCCCCCAACACCCCACTGTCTAAAGCGCTTTCTTTCTTTTGCCTGCCTGAGCTCTGACAGGCAGGAGAAAGAAAGCGGCAGCCCGCCAGCTCACTTTCTTTTGCCGGCCTCTGTGTCCGCGGCTGCCACGGACATAGAGGCGGGCAAAAGAAAGTGCCAGCCCATCAGCCTGCCTGAGCTGCCCGCCTCTGGGCAAAAGAAAGCACCAGCCCACCAGCTCGCTTTCTTTTGCCAGCCTCTATGTCCGCGGCTGCCGCAAAAGAAAGAAAGAAAGTGGCAAAAGAAAGAAAGCACCAGCTCACTAGCCTGCCTGAGCTGCCCGCCTCTGGGCAAAAGAAAGCGCCAGCCCGCCAGCTCGCTTTCTTTTGCCAATCTTTATGTCCGCGGCTGCCACAAAAGAAAAGCGGCAAAAAAGAAAGAAAGCGCCAGCCCACCAGCAGAGGCGGGCAAAAGACCCGCCTCTGCTGGCGGGCTGCCGCGGACATAGAGAAAGAAAGCTGGTGGGCTGCCCTCCCTGCCTCTCCTACCCCCTTCCCTCTCTTCCCTCCCAAACAAACTCTCTCTCAAATTGATTGAGAGAGTGTTTGTTTGAGTGAAGAAACAAACACACGCACGCATGCACGCACGCACGCGCGCACACACACACACAAATTACTTACAATTACTTACAAATTATATTAATTTTGAATTCCTCCCCTTCCCTCCGACCCACATACCCTTTCCAGCTGTTTCACAGAGGATTTCAACTCTACTCTTGCCTTCATGAAAATGTAAAAATGTAAAAGGAAAAAGCCAAGAGCTGCTGAGGTCAGGCTGGGCTAGCTACTGCCAGAGTCCCCAATGGATGACTCTGCTTAACTGTTTAAAAAAGTCTCTAAAAAAACACCCTCTACAGGAGGAGGCAAGAGAACCACGTGCCTCATCTACATAAGGAATTTTTCGGCTTTTAACCCTTGCTTAACTCTGCTCAAGTGATCATAAAGTCAGACTAAATGAAGCACGTGGTTCTCCTGCCTCCTCCTGAAGAGGGCACTTTTTTAGAGGCTTTTTTAAACAGTTAAGCACTAAGCAGAGTCATCCACTGTGACTCTGGCAGCAACTAGCTCAGCCTTTTTCCTTTCACATTTTTTTTCTTTTCATGATGACAGTGATGAGGCTCTGCCTCCCCTGCCTTCCCTGACTGCACGTCACTGCAAACTAGGTAACATCATCAATGCACTGTTGGTGTTACCTAGTTTGATAATGAAGTGCCTGCAAGAAAACCATCGAAAGACCTGACAGATTAGAGTGGGTTGCTTTTTTCAGTTTGTTCAGAAATGATCTGAAGGGTGTGTGAGGTGGCTAAGTTTGCTGAAACAACTCATTTGAACTGGGTATGTCTACTGCTGTGCAAAAACAAAACAAAGCAAAAACCTGAATATGAGACATTTCAATTTTGAAACATCTATTTTGAGTTTGAAACAACTGTTCTGACCTTTCTGAAAGTGTTCTTACGCAGTTTCAATAGTTCCAGAAATATTCTGAGCCCGAAACTGACATGTTATACTCAAGAATACCTGGGCAGGGCAGATTGTGAGCAATGTTATAAGGTCAACATAACCTGTGTTGAGCTTGAAAGGTTTTAGACATCTCTGATTAATACACAGAGAAACAGCAAAGAGTTTCAAAAAGACCTCTGCAATCAAGGACTGGCAATTGCCGGTCAAAGTGAATAAATGTAAAGAAACAAACTAGGGTCAAAAAGCCCTAAATTCAGACATTCATTAATTCCAGTCTGTGGAAAGAAAATATTGATCCAGCCAGTAGCGCTATAAATAAGTAGTGCTATAAATGAAAGATAAATGTTGGGAATTGTTCAGAAAGGAAACAAAAGTAAAATTGCTTTTATAGAAATCGATGGTATGAACATATCTTGGTTTAGGCACTTCAAGAAAGATATTGCAAAGCTGGAAAAATGCTCCAACATAAAGCAAATTCTTCTGCAGGCTCAACCTTTCATAATATTTTGACATAACATTCACCCGCTTGAAAATACTGAAGCCTGTTTCTAGATTTTTTTCCCTTCAAAACGGGGCTCTAGTTGCTGCAGCAAAGAAGCTTTTTTTTAATTAATGAAAAATTAATTTGTGGCAATTGTCTGCACACCAAGGAAGCAGCCTTTCTTGAGTAACAAAACAAAATACTTCAGGATTGTAAGCCTAGTCACAGTTTTGTTTAGTGATTGCTTCACTTAATGACCAAGTTGCCAGTCCCAATTGTGGTTGCTAGATGAGAATTACCTCTGTATGAAGTGGTGGGATTCAAATAATTTAACAACCGGTTCTCTATCCTAATGATTTCTTCCAACAACCAGTTCGCCAAACTGCTCAGGAAGTTAACAACCGGTTCTCCTGAAGTGGTGCGAACTGGCTGAATCCCACCACTGTTTGTATGGTAGTAAATCTATGAAGCCATTCCAAAAGAATTTCAGCGGTATCAAAAGTAAGTTCTATTTATACTACAATTAATGTTTAGGCTTCTGTGCCTCTTTTCCCCACCTGCTGTATATAAAGGACTAGAAGTCATTCTCTTTTGAGCAACAGCTAAGGTTTCCACCCATTCCTGGTTTTCGTAATGGCCTGATCTAGTATCAGATTACTTATTTTTGACCGCTGAGAACTAACTTTCACAATACCCAAGAACAAAGATATAGTTATCTGATTTCTCTGAGAAAATAGATAGTGTTTGTTGCTACCTAACACAAGTCTACAAATAACAGATAGTATTACCAGCCAGGCCGCATTAGTAGATTAATACTTTTAGGTGGAGAACTGCAGGATTATTTTGGATTACATGACTGGGTTGGGAAGAAGAACGTGTTGCCAGATATGGGTTAAATTTTGCGTAATACTCATGGAGATACAGAGAAAACAGGCAAATCTTTGGTTGTTTAAATTAAAAAAAGTGTTTATAGGGGGCAGCAAACAAAGAAATGTTTATCTTGACATCATCATGCAAAGAATGTGATTTAAATACTTCGATGTCATTGTAATCATGTACCGCAGGGGTGTCAAACTTGATTTCATTGAGGGCCGTATCAGGGTTGTGTTTAACCTCAGGGAGCGTGTGTGTGTGTGTGTGTGACCAGGGTGGGCATGGCCAGCTCAACCTCATTCATTTCGGGGGTTCCTTTGGTGGCCTGAGAGCTCCGTTTTTGGCTGTGACAGCCTCCGGCAACCCTCTTTCAGCGAAAATGGAGCTCAGGAGGGCCACATGTGGCCCTCCTGAGCTCCATTTTCACTGGCAGAGGCCCCGTGGGCCAGTCCTTTGCTGTTTCCAGGGCAGCCCCATGGGCCAGATCCAGTCTGTGGGCCTTGAGTTTGATACCCTTGATGTACAGTATCCTAATTTTGATATCATTGTGATTTATTATGGACACTTATACTAAATACGTTTCTCCCTGATCAGCTTTAGATGGGACATATATACTTGAGAATCCAGTTACTGTTAATTTTACAGAAGAAAGGGGGGAAAAAGAATTGAGATATTATAAATACAGGATTTAAAGAACCTCTCAGAGGACTGTGAGTTATTCTGTTTAGTCCTAAAGTATTAAACTTGGTACTAAAAATGAATTAGTTCTAACTTTCCCCAATCTATTACAGGTTGTCCTCAACTTATGACCACAATTGAGCCCCAAATTACTGTTGCTAAAAGTGAGACAGTTTTTAAACGAGTTTTGCCCCATTTTACCATCTGTCTTGCACAGTTGTTAAGTGAATCATTGCAGTTGTTAAGGTAGTAACACAGTGGTTTAAGTGAATCTGGCTTCTCCATTGACTTTGCTCATCAGAAGGTTGGAAAAGGTGGGATCACATGACCCCCAGAACAATGCAACTGTCCTAAATCTGAGTCAGTTGCAAAATGGTCACTAAAAGAATGGTTGTAAGACTACCTGTACTATCTCTGCATCTGCTAGGATTACGATTCTCAGAAATCTAACCAGCGTAATTCTAAACCAGGCTGGCCAAGACTTATAGCCCAGTGGTGGGTTTCAAAATTTTTTAGAACCTTTTCTGTATGTGTGACCTGCTTTGTGGGAGTGGCTTGCCTGCCATGTGACTGGGTGGGCGTGGCTTGCCAGCCATGTGACTGGGTGGGCGTGGCCAACTTGTAAAATGTGGTGAAACTCACTTAACAATGCTCTTGCTTAGCAACCAAAATGTTGGCTCAGAAACTCTGGCATTTGAAGCATGCAAGTCTTAAAGCTGTCAAGTTACAAGATCCTTGCAGCCCTAACCCTTTAGAAAAAAAACCCAGGGGTGTTCAAACTTGACAGCTTTAAGACTTGTGGACTTCAACTCCCAGAATTCCTCCTCCAGTCATGTTGGCTCACGAACTTCTGACATTGAAGTGTGCAAATCTTAAAGCTATCAAGTCACAAGACCCTTGCATTCCTAACCCTTTAGAAAAAAAAAACCCAGAGGTGTTCAAACTTGACAGCTTTAAGACTTGTGGACTTTAACTCCCAGAATTCTTCCTCTTGCTCTTCATCTTGATGATGTGCGGACAGGCAGAGGGATGGAGCTGGAACCTGTTCTAAAAGGCACTGTAGATTTGTGGAACCTCTTCTATAAAAGAGGTTAGCACTAGCAGGAACCCACCCCTGTCATAGTCCCAACATACCTAACTGGTGAGAATGCAGCATTCCTACTCAAGCCACTCCAAGCTGTTCCAGCCCTCTCTCTGATTTTGGGAGTCTCTTGAACATCCCACATTAACAGTTATTTTGAACACTATAATATATCCTTAGAGAACTGGGGTGGAAAGAAAGTCATTTATTCAATACCAGGCAGCCTAATTATCTCAGAAGATTAGCTTAAATCAATTTACTACTCAGCATTTTTATAGATTTGTTTCATTTACCACCTTTCCTCCTATTGAAAGTCCTTTGGACAAGTGGCTGTATAAAATGATAATAAGCAAACAAATACATCAAGGCAAGCTATTTTGAGATATCCCTGTCAATTTTCCAGGTGTGAATATTGTCAGTGTATTATCACACCATAATATCCTTGATAGTTTCCTATAAAGGTTTCTTATGCTGCTGCTATGGACAGAAGGGCACTACAGAGAATGATCAATTCAGCACAAGAAACCATTGGTTGCCCTCTAACACGATTGGATGACATTGCCAGGTCTCGCTGCTTTAGCAGAGTAAGGAAGATACTCAGAGATGATTCATACCCTGGTCAGTGTCTCTTTGCACTTCGACCATCGGGCAGAAGACATCAAAGCATAGCCAGCCGAACAAATAGGTTTAAAAATAGTTTCCATCCTTGGGCTGTCAGACTCTTAAACACAACCACAATCACTCCATGCACACGTGGAAACATATGACTAGTTTTTCTTTTTCTTTCTTTTCTTTCATTTCCCCCCCTAATTACTTGCATAGAGATTATTCTTTATACTATTTATGTTGTTTGTATTTTTTGTCATGGATTACACCAGTGAGGCAAAAACCAATTTCATTGTATACATGATGTACAATGACAATAAAGGCTATTCTATTATCCCTGTACTGTATTAACAGATGTATCCTTTTTAGTTTTTAAGAATGGCTAAGGTCAGCCCAAACGTTCACATATTATTCACTTTATTGTGCCCTTTTTAATTTTTGTAAGCTGCCCACAGACATGTTCTTTGACTTGGACAGTTATACATAAATGCAGTGCATAAATAAATCCTGCCTTTTGGCTACAAGCTTACAAATAAGTCACTTGAATTCAGAAAATAAATAATGCATTTTAATATAGTGCCATTGTAGAAAGAATAACATTTCCTGGCAGAGTGTCAGTTTTAATCCCTTACATTCCGGTTGTTCTTTTTCCCCCCTCTCTTTATAATAAGATGAGGCAGCAAGTAAAAAGCATTTTCTTATCCTTTTTAAATAAGTGCATCTGTAAGTTGAATTAACATCAACTTATATTGCATTTCAGAATGTCTCACATCCATTTCCTATCCTGAATAAATATTCACAGGAGATGATGTCCAGACAGAAAGTATTCTTAATAGCACTCAATATAACTCCATAATATCAGAATAGCCATCATCAAGCCATTTCATATCTGAACAGTTCATTCATAAACATTTGTAAAAGCTTTTTTAAAGATAGGCCTGGAGGTCAATTATTCTTAGGCCAGAGATTTGATCTGAATGCAAAGTTATAATACATGCAATTCTACAAAAAGCTTCCGGAAATTTACAGGAGAAAATTAAGGTGTTACTACAAGATCACATATCTACTGAAAGTGAAACAGGGTGTGGAATGGATTTTTTTTTAACCCTCTGAATATTCTAACTTCATATGCTTTTAATAATTTTAATGTAGCTCTAGTAAGCCAATTAACTTTCAGAAAAAAAATTAAATCAATTTCTTGCTTATTCTATGGTACAGAGCCTCTTTTATAGCTATCTAATGGTTGTACAAGATTCCTAAAATGTGCAGCTCTGTATAGTAAATCAAAATGTCGTATTGAAACCTTATCCAATTTTAACCTGTTCAGATGTGTTGTAGTTGAACAAATTGGAAGACTGCCTGATCAGGGAAGGTTGCAATATAAAAGGCAAAATTTGCCTTTTAAAAATCCCCTCCTCCAATGTCAATAAATATATCAAACATCAATCCATGATACATCATTCCTGGCTTGAAAATGGTTTGATCTACACAAAGTGAAAAACATAATTGTTGACTCTCAAATAAATCTTAGAAATCTTAGCTGATTAATTTATAGAAAATTATTTTCCTTTAATACAGGCAAGATACTAACAAGATGGGATCCCATATGGGCTGACTTCTAATCTGTTGGACTTCCAGTTTATCTAGAGCAGGGGTGTCCAAACTTGGGAACTTTAAGACTTGTGGACTTCAACTCCCAGAATCCCCAAGCCAGCCAGCCATGGAGGCAGGACATAATGACTTTGGCTGTTAAAAAGAAAACCTTCAGGATATAAGGACAGGTTGTGATATCAAAATAAGTTCTAGAAGAAGGCACTGAAAGACTATTTCTGTGCTGTTGTTCAGAGACATGGAGATGGACAACATGTCTACAGTATTGGAATCCCTCATTCATCTTAGCCCCTTATTCTAATAAAAAATGTCTTTCTTATATGCTAGCTCCACATATACCAAGATACGTTACAAAAAGACCAAACATTCCTGCATTAAAATCTATGTGCAGCCCAAACTTATACAGTGAGAGCAAGATGCATAGAAGCATGTAGAGTAGACCTCTGGTCACGAACGCTTCTGACTACAACCAAATTGGCTTCCAACCAAAAAATTCACATTTTTTTTCCATGACTGACTTCCCCTTCCACGCCAATTTTTTTTGGGTAAGTGCCAAATTTCCAAAATTAGGTTGGGGTCAACCCCAAATCAGTTTGCGACCAAAGTTTTGGAACAAATTATGGTTGTGACCAGAGGTTCTACTATATAGAAAATTAAGCTTCATCTATTGCGATCCGTATTTAAATGCCGACTTACAGTAGGTGGGTACTCATTGGATGACCATGGGCCACATAATTCTTATAAGGGATAATAGATGGCAATAAAAGTTCAACAGGTAATACAGATGGAACAGCCTAATTAATAGAGTGAACTCAGTCTCAGATAAAGAGGACAGGGAACAGCTGCTCTTAAGGATGTACATTCTTAAGTCTCCTCCTGAGAAGCCCTGGAACCTGGGAGGAGCTGCTTTTGATTGGATCATGTGTACCATGAGGATAAGTAAATCCACAATTACACTGCCATGACCTTCTGCTGCGATGCATATGAGCCGTGGTGGTGCAGTGGTTACAGTGCAGCACTGCAGGGTACATCTGCTGACTGCTGCCTGTCTGCAATTTGACAGGTCGAATCTCACCAGGCCCACGGTTGACTCAGCCTTCCATCCTTCCAAGATGGGTAAAATGAGGACCCAAATTATTGGGGGCAATATGCTGATATTTGTACAGCCCGCTTAGAGAGGGCTGTAAAGCACCCTGAAGTGGTATATAAATCTGCAAGTGCTATAAAGCCTCTTCCATCCACCTGCAACCAAGGTTCTTCTAAAAAGTGGCACATTAAATTTTGATGTTGTTCTTCCAGGCGATTATCTCTGCTTATCTCACTCTCTGCTATTCTTTAAATGAATATCAGATATGCGGCTCTTTCCAAGTGTTTGAAGCTCAGATATGGATCACTTTTGTGACTTTTTCAACGTCTGCTATTAATTTTATACACACCTGCTAAGGAGGGTGGGGATAATAGTTTTATCATGATTTATAATTAATTATTGATTTATTTATTGGCTTTATATCCTGCCTTTCCTCCAGAATAGATATTACACCCCCCCCCCCATCTCTCTCACACAGACACCACTTATTCAGAATAGGAACCATTCAGGGGGGAAAGGAAACCCGACTTTATTCACTGCTTTCAAATCATTACCTACTAAATCAGGTAACTTATGGATTTTATTCTGCCTTTGTTTTTCTGATGTGCTCCCTAAATGCTTCACCTAGAATATTTTATGGTCTCTCTATAAAAAGAGGAAGGAAACTGCCGGTGGGGTTACAAATAGCAGGAAGGGCATTACTGCATCTCAAAAAGAATTATGTTGCTAATGACTCTTTAGACGGTTAAGCTCTCCAGAAATAACCTCTCTTTTGAAAAGCAGCCTTAGCTGCTGAAGTCAGCATCCCACAGAAGTCTCGGCTGAAAAGATGCAAGCGTCTGCTAGAATGGGCAAGATGCCAATTTGCAAGGCAAGGAGCCAAGATATTGGAAACCAGCTGGAGCAGACAGGGAGAAGGAGGACAGAATAACAAAAGGGGGATGGAATCTGCCAAGCATCCTGGAGAAGAGCAGAAGGGTGGGGAAACCTGCACCAAGTTCTCCTGCTAAGTAAAAGCTTAGAATTTATTTATGCATGGATGAGGCCTGCCAAGTGGAAGTAGGCTGTTTGGCCATCTTTTCCTGCTCCGCAAGAACTTTTTTTGAGATCTTCTGGCTGCAATGTAAATTTGAATAAACACAGCAAGATATTCAAGCAAAGTGGATTCTTTTTTCCCCAGATCCTTCAGGAAGAATCAGAATCCCCTTCCCAAAGCAAAAACGGTACAAACAGGCATCCTTGCTCCCTGGCTTCCTTTATATTCTTCTAATGAATTGGGGTCAGATGTACCAGACTGAGACCTCTCCCCCCCTCTCATCTCTATATCTCTCAACTCTGTCTCTATCCATCCATAGTTAACTGAACCAAGCATAATTCAGTGTAGCAGACTGAATAAAAGGTGGCTATAATTTAACAAAGACCAAGGCATTATCTAGCTCACAACAAACTAAATACATTACTCTAAAAAGCTTGGTTAGCTTGGGGCTGATTGTCCTGGAATTTCACTCCCGAGGGTGTGTATTTGTGGGCTACCAGATCTGGGCTGCAAAAGAGCTTTTGGCTACCAACAAAAGATGGTCAGGATTTTTGCAGTCCAAAGGAGCAGCAGCTCTTTCCACCCCCCTCACCAACTAATACAGAGATGGGAAGGAAGTCTCTTTTTCCTGGGCAGGGCAGCAAAGAGGATCAGGTTCAAGGGGGGGGGGGGAGAGTCCAAGATAAAAGAGATGAGGTTTGAGAGAAGATGAGCTAGGATTCCCTAGATCCAATTCACAACTGCCCCGCTGTCCAGAGAAAGAGCAGAAGAAGCTGGTGATGGTGTCCATTTGTGGTCAGCAGAACAGAGAGGCGGGATGAAGACTGGATGGTGGTGGTGGTGGTAGTGGGGTTCCCAGCCTCTGGTTTTCTGAAGATGGGACCTGGCTTAGCCCAGTTCATCAGAGCAGCAGTCCCCAACTGGTGGTCCGTGAGAAAATTTTGGAGGTCCACAGAAAAATTATTTGCATTTTTTAATATTGCGCTAAATACTATTTATCTTTTTTAAAAAAAAATCATATTAGTGGTCCCCGGGATTTAAAATTATTAATTTAGTGGTCCAAAAGGTTGCGGATCCCTGCAGCAGAGGAAAAGCAGAAAGGAAGGCAGAGAGAAGGAAACCCCCATGCCCCCCATACTTTGCAAAAGTCGGATTCTGAGAAACGGAATCTAACCCTCCTGATTATTTTACTGCATTTAATCAAATCTACAGCGCAGCCTCAGAAGTACAGAGCAATTCTCCCCCGCCCCGCTTTTTCAAGGGACAGCGACCTTGTCCTTCTTCCTTTGGCATCAGTCCCCATCCTCGGGAAAGCGAGGCCGTTTGCGTTGCGCCACTTCTCTGATCTGGAGAGGTTGGCGCCATGAATTTTTTTTGGGGGGGGGCAAGGGGAAGGGGGCATCCGAGGACGTGCGGTTCCAAGTGTCCCCCCTCCCCTCCCCAAGAAGAAGAAGAAGAGCGAACCAGCTCGGCTATTGGCCTCCTTGACCCCCGCCGTTCGATTCTAGCCCCCGCCGATCCTTACCAAATACCAGATTCCCAGGATTATGGTCCCCGTGCGGACGTGACAGCACAAGCAGCAGCTGTTGGAGTAGAATCGAGTCCAAGGCGAACCCAGCATCTTCATCGCGTCTTTCGGAACCGCCTCCCGGGCCCTTTCGCAGCGATGCCCAAGCGCCAGGTTTCTCCCTTAAGGACCGCCGGAGAGCGAGAGAGAAAAGCCGCTCGGAGCCTGGCCGGGGTTGAGTAGCAGCTTCTCCCGGCGCAACACCTCCAGAGGAAAAGGCGAGGACGCAGCCAGCAGCGCCTTCTATCAGCTGGAGAGGCGGGTGGAGGTGGGGAACCCTCTGTTCCATTACGTCATCGGGCTTTCTAGCCTGCCAAAGAGGAGGAGGGGCGGAGCCTTCGGACCCCAAGACCGGCTCAGCAAAAGGCCGGCAAAACGCTCCCCAGGCGGAAGGGTGAATGGGCCGCTGGGGGTCAGGGGGAGCCGGGGAACAGCTAGGCAGGGGCGGAACGCTCCCCAAAAGCTGCGAGCCTGCCTCAAGGCAGATCTCTCGGCCTGGCAAGCGGGCAATGGCTTCGAAAGGAATTGTGCGGTTTCTAAGGAGGTTATTCTGCAAAGCGCCAGAGGGCAGGACAAGAAAGAATAGTTGGAAACTGATCAAAGAGAGAAGCAAGCCGGAATTAAGGAGACACTTCCTAACAGTGAGGACAATTAACCAATGGAACAGCTTGCTTTGCGGGTGCTTCATCGCTGGAGGTTTTTAAGAAAAGACTAGGCAGTCATTTGCCTGAGATTGTATAGGTTCTCCCGCTTGAGCAGGGGGGCTGGACTAAAAGACCTCCAAGGTCTCTTCCAGATTCGATTCTATTCTACTCTAAATTATCTGAAGGCTTTTTTAATGTTATGATCAGCCCCCATCAAAGGCTCAGTGGCTAAGACACTGAGCTTGTCGATCAGAAGGGTGGCACTTCAGTGGTTCGAATCCCTAGCGCCGCGTAACCGAGTGAGCTCCCATTACTTGTCCCAGCTTCTGCCAACCTAACAGTTCGAAAGCACGTAAAAAAATGCAAGTAGAAAAAAAATAGGAACCACCTTTGGTGGGAAGGTAACAGTGTTCCATGTGCCTTTGGTGGCCCCATGACCATGGTGACATCTTTGGCAGCGCTGGCTTTTCAGCTTAGAAATGGAGATGAGCATTGCCCCTAGAGCCAGAAATTACTAGCACGCATGTGCGGGGGAATGTTTAACTTAAGCCCACATCATCTGTACAGGTAGTCTTCAACTTACAACAATTCATTGAGCGATTGAAGTTACAGCGGCACTGAAAAAAGTTACTTACGGCCCTTTTTTCAGACTCATGAGCGTGGCAGCATCTGCATAGTCACTTGATCAAAACTCAGATGCTTGATGACTGGTTCATATTCATGATGGTTGCAGAGTCCCAGGATCATATGATCCCTTTTGCAAACTTCCGACAAGCAGAATCTATGGGGAAGCCGGATTCACTTAACCTCATTACTAACTAAACAATTGCAGTGATTTACTTAACAACAGTGGCAGGAAAAGTCATAAAATGGGGCAAAACTCACGTAACAAATGTCTCACTTAACAACAACATTGTGGTCATAAGGCGAGGACAATCTTTACTTCACTAATCCTTATTCCTAGGACTCAGCTCTCTCTTTTTTCAATCCCACAATTAAAGTCAACTTCATGGTGTTGGGTTGTCAGAAGACAAAGTGACTACAAATTAGCCGATCACATTTTAGCCCAGTGTTTTGTGTGAATTCTTCCATCTCTCCGCTTAAAAGTTGGGCTATTTATTCATTATGACAAACAGAAGTCTGCCCTTGTTGAAATGTGCTAGATTTCTTCCTTTTTGTTGTACATGCAGCCTCCTTGCCAAAGAACAGATTCAAAGATTCAGTGCACGATTACATAAGTGAGTCATGGCTGTTCTTGAATAGAGCCCAGATTAGCCCCTTCTCTGCCTGTTCTGGATGTAGAAAAGATTGGCTCCTTCCTTCATTTTCAAAGAGGTTTTCTCTTTCCCAATAAGAGAGGAAGGAGCCTCTGAGTATTATGATCTGTGAACAGAGGCTGGGAAAAGTATTGACTGTATCTTAATCTCAAAAGTCTGGAATTTCCAGGAACCTGGGGGAAGTCCAGTTAAGTGGAACACAGGGGGCTTTGCTTAGGAAAGTGGTCATTTCTGTAAAAACAGACAAACTATCTAGACAAGAATTTGTGCTGAGATTTTTATTTCTATTTGCTATCTTGTCTTGTACTATCTTGTCTTTGGACACATTATAGAACTGGGTATTTAAACTTCAATCTTTATTTTATTGTCTTGAAGGAAAATGATCAATTTGCTTAGTTAAAGTACTAAACCATATTTTGCGTGGCATCCAGTTTATCATTGGAGTAGTTGCCCCCATTCTTTTTTCCCTCCAAGTTCCAGAAGATGTTCCATTGTATGAATACCTCAAAATACTAGCAACATAATTTCAAACAAAATACTTAGCTTTTCCCAATCTACTTTCGTCCAGATGTGTATATTACATCTCCCATCATCCTTTATGGAAAACTGTATAGATAATTCTCGGCTTACGATCATTTGTTTAGAGACTCTTTCAGAGTTACAATGGCAATGAAAAAAGTGACGTAAGTCACTGGTCCTCTCAATTTACAATTATGACTGGTCCTCTCAATTTACAACTGTTGCAGCATCCTCTCAGTCACAAGAGCCAAGGTGGCGCAGTGGTTAAATGCAGCACTGCAGGCTACTGCTAGATCAGCAGGTCAGCGGTTCAAATCTCACCGGCTCAGGGTTGACTCAGCCTTCCATCCTTCCGAGGTGGGTAAAATGAGGACCCAGATTGTTGGGGGCAATATGCTGACTCTCTGTAAACCGCTTAGAGAGACCTGAAAGGCCTATGAAGCGGTATATAAGTCTACTGCTATTGCTATTGCTATTGCTGATCAAAATTCAGGCACTTGGCAACTGGCATATTTATGATGGTTGCAGTCTTCCAGGGTCATGTGATCACCATTTGAAGCTTTCCTAGCTGGCTTCCAACAAGCAGAGTCAGTGGGGGAAGCCTGATTTATTTAATGATCACATGATTTACTTAACAAGTGTAATGATTTGCTTAACCACTGTGACAAAAAAGTTATAAAATCAGGCATGACTCAGTCAACAACTGCCTTGCCAAAATTTTGATCCCAATTATAGTCATATGTTTGAGATGACATAAGTTTGTAGTCTATACTCTAATAGTCAACTAGTTGGGGAATAAAACTGCATTAAACCATACCAGAGGGATAGAATCAAAATTACGTGAAGTATTAATACCACCTTATAATGCCTTGGTAAGGCCACACTTGGAATACTGCATCTAGTTTTGGTAGCCACAATGTAAGAAAGAAACTCTAGAAAGAGTGCAGAGAAGAGCAACAAAGATGATTAGAGGACTGGAGGCTAAAACACATAAAGAACAGTTCCTGGAATTGAGTATGTCTAGTCTGATGAAAAGAAGGACTAGGGAGGCATGATAACAGTGTTCCAATATCTCAGGGGTTGCCATAAAGAAGAGGGAGTCAAGCTATTCTCCAAAGCACCTGAGGGCAGGACAAGAAGCAACGGGTGGAAACTAATCAAGGAGAGAAGCAACCTAGAACTAAAGAAATCATACTAGATCAGCTGCTCTAATCTGGAATGTAATGCCTATTAACATATCTTTATTTAGGAAAAAAAGTAGTATTTTCCATGTGAAGCAATCAACTCCACAAATGTATTTTTGTTGAGTGTCCATGATATGAAATAATTTAGCTTTATTTCCATCCATGGTTTTGTTCCTATAAGAAGCAAGCTCTCTTCATTGACAGCCTTGAATAGCAAACATCAAATAATCTTAGTGATCTTTCCGAGCAATATCTCATACATTCATGCAAAGACAATTAATTGGTAATTAGTAAGCTAGTCCTTTGGGATTGGGCGGCCTATAAATTAATAAATAAATAAATTTAATAATTTAATAAATAAAACATAAGTCAGATAAAAAGAAAGGACATAGTAAGTATATCCTTATAATATTCACAATACCATTATATAAAATATAAACCATTATTTCAGTTGTGATGTGAGTAGACAGGCTTGTCTATTTTCCTTGGGAAATGTTCAGTGAAATGCATTAAAATGTGCTAATGACATTATTCTATAATAATTAGCACTGGGAACTGGCTTAAGTTACATATCTGGTCATTTCTGCTAAATCTCTGCACCTAAACAGATTCTCCTTATATCCTGCTCTAATCAGATTGATTATGTCTATCAAAGATCCTTGGTTTGAGCTCCATTTTAGCATGGTTGTAAGTCACTATGCTTATAGCATCTAAAGAAAAGCCATACGGGGGCCATTTTTTTCTATAATGTTTCTCCCAAAATTTATTTATTGCAGTTATGTATATTGACAATCTCATGGTTCTGGATAGTTTATGGCATAAATAAATATGCAATATAAAACTGCCAACAATGAATTTTAATAACAGCTCAGATCACTACTATCCTGCAAAGTCTATATGAAATAATTTTGACAGCTTTGTGGAAGACCAAAAAGAAAAAAAAAGATGGGGGTGGAATCAGGAGTACTTTTAGGAACAAAATAATCCTAAATTTCAGGCAATGATAGAGAAGTCTAACTGTGGAAGTGGAAGAATCATTTTGAAGGTGACAGACCCTAAAACAACTTGATATTATGCCATATTTATAGGTAACTAGCTGATAACCCGGCGTTGCCCGAGTATTTATTTATGCTAATCCTGTATTAGACAGGAAAAGGAATGAATTATATCTATTGTGTCAAGTCAAAATAATGCTGGAACACAGACACACAGATACACATACACACGAACTTGAATCCAAAATTCACACTATCACTGTCAAAAGTACTATAGATATAATTCATTCCTTTTCATTTCAACGGCCCAGGCATTCCATAATTATGCTGGAACGAACCCCACCCCCCCGCACACACATACTCTGAGGAGTGTTAGGGGTGTCTTGCCCCCCCACAGTATTTGTTTCCAGAGACTAAATCATCTGTGTTCCAAGTTTGGTTTAAATTGCTCAAGGCGTTCCAGAGTTATGCTGGAACACCCACCCACACCCACACCCGGCCATTTTTATATATATAGATGACCAGCATTTTGAACTGGGCTCAGAAATGTATACATAAGTAGCACAAGTACTGAAGCATAAATTATACTGTGCAATAGGATAATAGGCCTCATCTCTGCAGTTTGTATAAATTGTGGCATCTGAGTCACCTTCATAAACAGCCCCAGGTAGTGCGTGTGTGTTGCAATATTGTAATTGTAAGATAATGAAGGTATGAGTCACTGTTGCCAGGACTTAACTGTCCAAAAGATTTATAACTGATCTAAAGCTGAAGATGGGAAAAAGCTATCTTCGCTATGATCTCCTCTTCCTCTAGCAGAAGCAGAGTCCAGGAGAACCTCAAAATCCTGCTCTTTCATTGTCCCATCCATAATGTCACTGGAATTGAGAGCACAGAAGTTTCTGAAAAACTATCTGTCTTGCTAGAATTCAGTTTTAGATTGTTTTGTCTCATTCAGTCTCTCATAAGTTCCATTGACCAGAACAGTGTTTCTCAACCTTGGCAGCTTTAAGATGTCCCAGATTTCCCTCTTTCAATTCCAGCATAGCTGGTTAGGAAATTCTGGAATTTCCACAGCATTTTTGGCATAGTCTGATGTAGCAATGTTAAATCAAGAATTATTAACATTCTGATGACACCTGGACACAAACCAAAAGATAAGATCTCCTAGTGGTTTTATTTAGACATTAATCAACATGGGGAGACATAAGCTTTGTGGTATTCTACATTAGGGCAACCAAAGCTTTACTGCTCTACCCCAGTGGGTACCAGTTGTAAAATGCCCAGTCATAAAATGATTGCTTCCAGCTTTTGAGGGCAATCCAAATGGCTGCCAAGAAGAGTCATTAATATGATCTCAAACCCATGTTCAGGTCTGAATCTGACTGGAATGGATCTAGATAATCTGCTTCATCTGGAATTTTCTTTCTCTGACATCCTGTCAACTTCTCCAGAATCTTTTTGCAAAAAGGAAGTAGATCAAGAGATGGTTTCTTTCAGAGACAAAGTACAGGTAGTCCTTGACTTACGAGCTTTCATTTTGCAACTGTTTGAAGTTACAACTGTGCTGAATAAAAGTGATTTACACCCATTCTTCATGCTTAAACCATTGCAGTGTTCCTCCAGTTATACGATCAAAATTGGGAACACCTAGCAATCAGCATGTATTTATGATGGTTCACACAATCGCCATTGGTGACCTTCCTAGCTGGCTTCTGACAACCAAACTCAATGGAAAAGCTGTTGCTTAATGACCACGTGATTCAATTAACAACCATAGTGACTTGTTTAATAATCACACTGAAAAAGGCCATAAAATCTGGCATGACTCAAAGACCACATTGCTTACCAATGGACATTTCAGTCCAAATTGTTGTCTTTAGTTGGGAGTATCTGTGTCATGACCTCTTTCAAGTTGATGGTACCTCATCCTCCATCAAAGAGGAATTTTTCGTCTCTCCAATCCACCTGAATTCCTACCCCCCTTGAGAAAATCAGAGGGGCCTGGTTGGGCATAGGTCTACCTAATGATGCCAGGAACGTATTCCTAGAAAACCATATCCATTCCCTCAGGCATCACAAGACTGCAAAAATCCAACTCATATTGGAGGTGGTGACCCTTTGAGAACTGTATGCAATAAAAATTCATTTTAATGTATGCAGCTTAGTGTACATTCAAAGTGACAATAAAGTTGTTCTTATGGCAAGACATAGCCTCTACTATCTTGACTCTGTGCAAATTGCATGGAATCTTAAGCCAATAGGAATGACATTATTTGTAAACATTCACACAAACTTGTCACAACTGTCTGAAGATATTGAAATGTATTTGAATGCCTGAATACATATTATTCCACCCTTCCTTCCCTAACAGGATCCAAGTAATTCTGAACAGGGTACCTGGATGGAAACTGACGGATGCAATAAGAGCAAATGCACATGCTTCATTGCTTTCATTGCCAGTCTAGGTCTGAACACGGGCTTGGTTACATTCATTCATGCACATGTAAACACTGCTTAGTCAGCCTAGTCAAATATGATCTTAATTCACATTGCTCATTTCAGTAATTCAGACATTTTATCTGCCAGATTCAAGTGGATGCATAAAAGAGATACTTTTTTGAATCATATTAAATTGAACAATATTCAATTTTTGTGTGTGCCAATATTAGGAAATAATTCCTTCTATTAAATCTTAAATTTCCTTGAGGTTGCCAAGTGATGTCTTAATTATTTTGAAACTACCATGTAGACTTGACGTCTACAAAATCTTACAAACCTTACAAACAAGTTGAAATAAGAAATTGGGTGCAGAATTTGGCATCTTGAGAATCTGTTTCCATCTGTTTTCATACAGTTTCATACAGTTAGTCAAAAACCTCAGTAAGATTTTCAACAATTGGGATGAGGTTGTGTGTGCCCTATAGCAGTGTTTTTCAACCACTGTGCCGCGGCACACTAGTGTGCCGTGACATAGTGTAAGGTGTGCCGTGGGGAAATTACTTTATATATAGTCAATATAGGCACAGAGTTAATTTTTTTTAACATTTTCTAATGGTGGTGTGCCTCGTGATTTTTTTCATGAAAAAAGTGTGCCTTTGCACCAAAAAGGTTGAAAAACACTGCCCTATAGAGATCTTCTATGACTAGAAAATTCCAAAATGGTAAAAAGAACAGCATTATTTAAAAAGAAATATGCAATGACATATACTGCACAATTAAATAATTTTACTTGTTATTGGCATTTCTTCTATTTTGTTTATTATATATCAAACTCTGCACTTTGCATAATCATATATCTTGAAACTACTGGTACAGTTTTTGCTTTGAAAATATTATCTTCTCCTTATGCAGCAAGAACACAATTTAAATCCTGAGTGCTGGCCATAGAGTTTTGTTCAAATTACTAAGGACTAGTATAACACTCTTTAAACTATAAATCCATTCATATTGCAAATGGCTTACAGAAGCCAAGACAAAAGCATTGCCTATTTGCTAACTGGTTGAGGGTTTGTGTGTGTGTGTGCAGTGTTTGAACATTTAGTTCTGTGCAATCTAAACTGATAGCCACTATGCTATATTTACATTGAATTGTGTTCTTACATCAGAATACTACATACTACAGGCAAATCCAGTTTCCGCCTTCATGCATGTTGCTTCAGAGAGTAATAACCTCTAGGCCAGATTTGGGCCATCTAAGGATGTTACGATTATTGCTGATGCACACTGGATAATTGAAAAAGTCAAAGAATATGCAAAAGAACTCAGTATGTGCTTCATGGATTATGGAAATGTCTTCAATTGCATTGATGTCAAAGTTTTGGAATATTCATGGAAATATGGGAATTTACGGCACACAGTCCAGAAGATGCTCTTGTCTCGGCTTGGAAAGATCATGTGATGGGGGCTTGGATTGAGTTGCATCTGTGTGGACTCTATGCATGGAGATCTAAGAACACCATGGTTTACTGACAAGCTATCAGAGAGGAAATGGCACAAGAGATGTCTAGAACATTGCTGGAGGAAGGCAAAAAGTGGTTGATTGATCACAGGTAAGAACTCTTACTTACAACCAGTCACTTAGCGAGACCTGCCTCCTCTGAAGGTAATTATGATGCATTTTCAATGGAAAATTATGTAAGTGTCTGCATTTATAACCCTATCTAGATTAACTTTTTTTTAAAAAAATCACATTATCTACACAATTAAAACACTTTTGTTATAAAAAGGAATTGTATATGCCACTTATGCCATGTCCTAAAGTGTTTAAACTTAGCAGAGTGTATTACAGTGTGTATTACAGATCTAATGCAAAACATTTTCTTTCTCACTGTTGCTTTAAAAAACAGAATCTTAAGACATAAAGTCAAGACAAACATGTCAAACCAACCTGTTATGCCATGTTGACAGCAAGTTTGGGGCAGGTGCTTTGCAGATGAAGTTGGCTCTGACTTCCCAAGAAAAATATAAACTTCTGTATAAATTCACACCTGCAGCCTATTGCCCCTGATGTCAGGAGGTGATTTAAATTTGAATTTAGAAGAGTTGGAAGACTGACCTGAAACTTAGCATTCATGCAAGGAACTGAAAAGGTATGTAATTTTAAAAAATATTAAAGAGCAAAGCGTAAAAGACATTTCTGTATAGATGTGGAATCTTCATATCTGTAGTAAATATATAATTTTTAATATTAAAAAATTTGTATGTTTTCATCCAACTTCACCCATTTCTCACGCCAATATACTGATTAATACTGCAAAGCCTAAAAGAAAAATTAAATATGCATTGATTCTTTTATCACATATTAAAATTTGGGTAAAGTTGTATAACCAAATAAAATTACTTCTTGGAAAACATTTCATGGGCTTTCACTATGTTTAGTTGGCTTGCCCTGTTTGTGTCATAAAAAGATATCAAGTATATCTGGTTATAAAGGCCATTATTAACAATGCAAAAGTGGATGCACACTTTTATTGATTGCCTTCTATACTGATCAACCCTATTGTGGGAAACTTGTCATTGTGTAACTTGGTAGCTTAAGTACATGAATGAAATAGTTTTATAGCATTGCCCATTTTCACTACTTAAAATCTTCACATTTTATGAATATCCTATTCTTAGGTGACAAAAATGTCATTTTCATTTTAACTGATTACATATTCTAAAGTTCAAGGAAAATCTGTCATCTACAGGCATTAAATTCTAATGGAACCAGAATAAATGAAAACATCCACATAACTGAACATTTCAACTTAAAAGCTGGATTAGACAATTTAGGATAGTGGTGGACATAATCAGAAAAACGACATTTTCCAGTTCCAATGGACTGCAGAGATAGATCACTTATAAGTTTTAGTTTCATTAGGTATCATGCATACTGACTTCTACACAAGAATAGTATTCATGGCAAAACAATGCTATAAGCATTGAAAAGTCCTGTTTGCAAAAGATTCCACAATGACTAAGAAAAAATGAATTTTGCAAACTCCCACTTTTTAATGAGCAACTATCCAGTTCTTCAAACCACTTCTAAAACAATATAAACTATTCAAAATTGATTGAATATGAACTCCCGAGAAAGAGACACATATTTGTAAAAATATCAGCGAACTGTCCCAAAACAGGTCTGGCCTTAGCCAACATGCAGCCTTTTACAAAATGATATCTGGTCCAGTGAATAGTGTCTTCACTGGAAAACTGATTGTGTAACACACTTAAGATACACTTGAAGAATTTTAAAAATCACAATAAAGAGCAGACACAACTAGCATATTCAATACCCTTTTAAAATTACTGTAGTTGTTGTACAGTCTATTTGGGTACCAAGAATTTTCAGGGATACCATTTTATTGTGATAAAATATTTATCCACGATCTCCCTTCCCATAAATAACACAATGGTATTAATTTGCTCAATTTATTTTAACAAAATTGATGTAGAAATGTCACTGAATTAAACAAACATCTGAACATGTAAACATCTGCCATGTTCCTGAAACAGGAGTTAATACCTGTGCACATAAGAATTCATTAGGAACACTATCAATTAATAAGGCTTGTCTTCAAAACAACTAAATCCAGTTTGTTGCTTTAATTGTTCTTGCATTGCAAGTTATTTTTACAAAAATTTTCAAATGTACACAATTAGACATTATGGGAGAGTTAATAGTACCATTGATTACAGCTGTTACAAGTTTTCTGCCACATGAAAAAAAAACTAAGCCAATCACATCAAATAATCATGGCTTTTCTTTAATAGTTGTTCACCAAGTTATGTTAATTATGGTCCTTTAAACACACACAAATATTTCATAAAGGCTATATACAGTTGTACATGGCTGAGCATGCACTATTCATAGATACCTGCCTGTTGAACGTGATGTCATTATAGTGCTTGAAAATGATGCAATTCAACTCCCATTTTAATCAATAATTACAAGTGGAAAGATGGTTCATTTCCCATTTTAATCAATAATTACAAGTGGAAAGATTATTTGTTTTACAATTGCTGCTGTTGCATGATTTTTTTTTAAAAAAAATACAAAACAAAAAACAAAATGCTAACCCCATTTAAGAACTCTAGATACAGATTCTACATAGGTTAAGGCAGTAAAAAAGCACTTCCTGATACAGGTGGTCTCAACATCAATTAAACCTGTTTTGAAGCCAGCATTACTCTTTTCATTCTCTACCACATCTCTGAAGAATTAAAAAAAATCAAATTAAAAAAAGAAACAAAAGAAAAGCAATATAGTGGCAGAGAAATGAATCATGGCTTTCAAAATGACAAGTACGAAGGTTATAGGACACCAATTAATTTCCTACTTTAGATAAGAAAAAAACAACGAGGCTCACTTGAAAATACTACCTCAACAACTTAAAATGATCTGGGCATTTAAGTAAGAAACGATTAGAAGCAACGTTAGGAACCATGTTGTAGTTTTGATACAGTATTTTTAGTTTCTTGATACAGAAGTTTTTGAGGTTTAATTTAATCCACTTTTTTGCTGAAAAATGTTTTTATTGATTAATTCTAACACAATTTGAGTGCACACGTACTCTGAAGTCAACTATTATTCAGGCTGAGGGGTTATTCAAGAACAAAGTCTTCAGTGATACCAGCTTCTCTGTAATTGTAATTAATTTCATGGTTAGCAGATTCTATTAAATATTAGAAATATATGGCAAATTTGAATAGAGTTCTTTGATCTAGGCATTAAACAGATTCAAGATAGACACCACCATTCAGTGACATGTATCAGTTTTAAAGATGATCAGAGATATTTAAGACAAATCCTCTTTCTCCAGTGGACAGGAAATAGAAATATGTTGTAAACAGGGCACTGTTTTAAAGCCAAGGTTTTAAAAATTACTTTTTCCATAGCTTGAAAATACATTCTTCAATGAGTCTTCCAGTAATGCCATTATTTCCTGTGAAATTAAGTCACCAACTTTTTCATTCAGTTCCTATTCTTAAAGATGGTTGTGTTCAAAGCAGTTTTTTTAAAAAAATCTGTTGAAAGTTATATAAAATTCTGTACAGTTTCACAAATTATTGCATAAACAGCATAATCTCCACGACAAGTGTTTCTGCAACACACGTCCATTTCAGAAAATTCACGTTTCCCTTCTGGCTTTTTTCTTCTTTTTGATTTGCTTGGGGGATTCCCAGCTCTCTTCAGACTTGGCTAAAAGTATAAGAGAAATCAAGAAGTGTTTTATATTGTATTTTATTACACTCATTCATACATTGCATTCTACTGGCTTAAGCTGCTGCTGCTTCTTCTTTTTGTGCCATATCTGTCATTGGACGTTGGCGATCATGTTGGGAATCCTACGACTTAAGCTAGTAAAGCCTATTATCAGAAGTCAGCATTATTTTGTCTTTATGGCTATAAAACTTCCTTGAGTTTTTCAATATTGTATTACTGAATAATATACTTTTACAAATGGATACAATTTCCATTTACAAGTTATTCATCATAGGTTGCCAAAACACTATAAAATACTAGAAGAGGAAATATTGGACTTCTGTAAGCAGAGCACTAGCTTTGCACCTGAAGTAAGATCTATTTGATTATAAATGCAGTTTTAATAGCTACTGTATGTACATATCTTTTTATAAGCCTTATATGCATTTGATATAAACAATCACTTACTTTGAGGTGGAGGCACACTGTTTTGCTTAACATTAGAAATGACTTCTGCCTCCTGCAGCATCTGTGGCACTTGGGAAATTATCTTTTCAGAGTCACTCTCTGATACAGGTACAGACAGTTCAGTAGAAACAGCAAATGAGGGCATCTCCTTCGGCTACAATAGACATTGTAGTTCAGAATACTGAGTTTTTGACATCATCTAATATCCAATCCAAAAATATGTGGATAGAATATCTTTTGAAATGTTTGATTAATCATACAGAACACCAAGACCATTCTTAACACTGTCAACAGCAAAAGCCCCAAATGCATCAAACTAGAACCTTATAAAACAGCTCAATGCACCAAGTTATAACTCTCTCTCATAAATCTTCTAAGATTTTCACCAGAAACATTTATAGAACTAATCTGCTTTTCAAATGCTGTTGTGATTGGAGCTATTTCTAGGTCTTATTAGATGGAAATTCCCATTAAAGAAAATAGAATCAATGATTGTTTAAAGTGTTTTAGACTGAAACCAGGCATTATGGTGACTGTAGTACCTCCACTTTCACCTGCAAACTGTTACAGTACAACAATGCTATTGCTGGGTGAATGCTGGGAGAGAATAATTTCTTCCTACTGGTTCATTTTAGTAACATAGTCTTTAGTCAGCAAAATATCACAACTGTTTCTGTGAATCTAACCGAAATCTATTATGCCTATCCAAATGCTGAAAACATCAATTTTAACATATCTAACACTGTGCCTATTTCAAGCTATTCCTGCAGCAGACTTACACTAAATTTGCAACTTAGCTTAAAGATGGTAGGGTTTACAAATAAACAGACATTAGCACAGCCTTTTAATTTATACCTCAGCTTGTTCACTAGTGCTGATGGTCTTTAAAGAGAAAGTTATCTCCACTTGTTGAACTTTTGAGGTATCTTCTGGAAATTCTTCTCCAGCATGTCTCTCTAGATCATCAGATTCCTAGATGTGGGAGAAAGATGACCTAATTAAAAAGAATGAGGTTTGGCACCATTACTAAAATAACCCGAATTTATGAATGAATTTGGAACCAAGTAAGAAGCTATAAATGATACAATATTTCTGTGCAATGTTAAAACAGAAACCTTTTTCAAATGGTATAGTCACATTCATATATTTTCACTCCAATTAGCTTCAAAGATAAACCATGTAAATATGAAGCAAAGGACAAAAGCTCTATTTTTGTCCAGAATAGATCTAATGAGATATACTCCATAAGCAGGCAACCTACTTTTCTTTTTAAGGAGGGGAGAGAGCTTCAGAGGGCATGATAATGAGTGGACAGAATCAGTATTGGCTATTTTGTTAAAAGGCTCTTTCATAATTTAGGCTTGACTTAAGCTGACAGTATAATTTTCACATATTTCCTGTCTCAGAACAGAAAGAAATCGAAGTTAAACAATATTAGATTAATATTAAGAACAAGTTTCGAGAGCTGCCGGCTGCCCATCCAGATTCTTCAAAGCATGACTGTGCAAACTCAGTTTGTAGTAAATCCATTTAAAGAGGAAAAAACCCATATAGGTTTTGCATAGATATCAAGAATATTGTGGCTTAATGTGAACCATAAGAAACACAGAAGCCATCCAGTTAAGATTTAATCCACCCAGGACTCATTCCTAAATTGCCTTCAAAAGGCTAATATTTATTGTTTCTTGCCTGTATAGGAGAGTTAGCTTCTTCTCCCTGCTTTTTCTTTTTCTTCTTTTTCTTTTTTGATTTGCCACTTGCAGTATTTTGTTGAGCTGCTTCAGGTTTTTCTTTCTCTTCATCTGATGCCTAATAGAAAACCAGAGAAATCCATCAATATCACATTTGTACCCTAACCCAATGTATCATTAATGTAAGTTTTAGTTTCAACCTTTCTCAAATTGTAATTTAACAATAAATTACAACACACATGTGATAGTGTCATGATGCAAATCCCACTCTTACACTCTCACATACACATCATGTTGGCCTTATAGGGCCAATTTTCCCTCCAGCCAATCCTATGGATACCTTTGGGTGTTCTAGTTCTTTCTACAAAGTGAGGACTATCAAACTCAAACAGTCTTACTAACAATTCCTGCAGCAGCTGTCAATGTGATACCTTTTGAGTTTCAGATAATGCTTCTTCTAGTTGTGGAATGGAAGGAGGGTTTTCCTCTTCAACCCAGTTCCCCCATTCCTCTGCTGGGGCATTCCAGTCAGAAGTCGGATCCGCAGAAGAAAGACCATCTGTGAGAAATAAAGTTTCAAGTGGATGAACAAGACAGTAAGGCAAGAATACCTGTTTTGCAATACATGTATAATTTCATACCACATAAATTAGTAACAAAAGCCTGGGAGTAGAAATTTGAATTATTCCTTCTCAAAATAAATTTAAAAACTATTACCTGATCATTAAAGGAAGTATTAAGTACAATTATAAAACAAATCAATTCTCTGATCTTGCCCTGATACTAAAGGCAACCTTCTACAGATACAAATAGAAAATCCTTAAATTCAAAATAGAATGACAAAAATAAATGATAGTGGATCAGTACTTTAGAGGAATCAATTATCATCTTCTATAGAAGAAAAAGTATAAATTTAGAAGCAACATTGCAGTCTAATACTGATCAAGTTATTTTTGAATTTTGCCTTTCAAATGTTTTCTTATTGATATATTGAAATAAAAATTTAAAAGTAGAACACGGCTAAATAAACTATTTAGAAAAACCCATGTGGATGTTGCATTGATTAAAAAATACATTAATTTTTTTTTGGTTTATCTCTTAGATTAAATTTGCTTGTATGAACATTTCAAGCATTAAATGGGCTTTATTTTTGCAAAACTATTTTGAAAGCATATGGATAAATATTTGGTGTTGTTTACCAGAACAGTTGTGAATAGGAATAGGAATGCAAAAAAGTAAATGCAAATTAAGCAAAATCAGGGAAGATTCTAAAAAGGAACATACTTAATCCAGACCACTCGTCATCAACAGGTGCCTGGTTACGATTTAAATCCCACTGAAAATCTGTTGTACTAGGTTGAGAAACAGATTCGCTATTGGTTCCTAAAAAGGGCAGAATACATACCCAGTCACTCCATGAGAATGATATGTAGGCTCATTATTCCACATTAACTTTCATCAGATAGAGGTAGTGCTCAAATCCTTCCTTCCTTCAACTTACAGAGCACTGAATGAACTGTAGCTATATCTATCCCTTGAAATTAGCCAATGCATCACCATAATTGCAGCATTATAAGCATGTGTGATGTCTCCTGTGGATGATGGCTCGTCCAGGTCTTCCTCAGAGGCCTTGAGGGAGAATGAGAGCATTCCTGGCACTTCCGGTACTGCTGACCCTGAACTGTCGGCTGAATATGCCTCGGTTGGGAGAGCTCGCAGGCCAATGAGGAAGAGGGGGAGGAGCTGCCGGCCTTGGTAGATGCTAGAGCATGCAAAATGGAAAGGCAGAGATTGATGGGGGAAAGGCCTCACCCCCTTAATGGGCTATACCGGGAGGGGCTATTTAGCGTGGCAGGCAGAGGGAGGCATTGCTGGAAGCAACGTGTATAGGTCATGGCCAGATGGTTTGTGTTTCTGGAACTCTGCAGCTCATGGATTTAATTCAGTTGCAGAGAGCGTTTATGTTCGTGTTTGGAGCAGCCAGTTATCTGTTGGGTGGACTAATTGGTCATTGCCTGGAAGTTTAGTCTGGAGCTTGTTCATGGCTGGCTTCGATGAAAATGGATCTCCCGAACTCCTGGCTTGGACTATTCCTGTGACTTCTCCTTGCAAGTCCTAAAACTCGGACCACTGGACTTGTTGACAAACCTCAGTGGAGGCCGCTAACCTCGGAGGGGATTTTGAGCTGTTTCTTTTTCAAACCTATTCAGGCAAAACCTTTATTTTCAAGACTCTTTTGGTTTGGCTATAAGTTTGTTTAGCTTTTGGTTACCTATTTGGTTGCGAGCCAATTATTGTGCTTAGCTGAAAACCTGAAATGGAACGTTGAGGAAACGAACTGAATAAAGCTCTCTACACCAACCCTGATGTGTGGGTGAATGGGGGCAGCATAGCATGTGATCAGAGTTTAAGCACTTGGCAGTCCATCTGGATTTAAAACCAGCACTTCATCCTTCCTTTCTGGATTTAAAACCAGCACTTCATCCTTCCTTCCATGCCTATCTCTTACTTGCCCTTTGGCTACCCTGTGGCACACTTCAGCAGTGGCACTTGTGCTGGAGTAGACGCCTGGGGCCTTCAGCAGTCTCAGCTGATCACCACTATGCTCCTACTTCAGCCCCACAGAGTACCACCTCAAACCCGATGCCACAGCCATCCACTGCAGACCTACAGAATAAAGCCCAAACTTCCCTAAATAATCTTTTCTCTGCCACTTTGCTACCCTTGCATCCTACACTCACTGGCCCTGCCACTCCCAGATGACGTCTATCTTCCTCCCAGTGGTGAGGTTTGCCCAGCTAGCCTTATGTGAAGCAGGTGTTCCTGTGCTGATTTGGAAGACTTCTGAGGCTTTCTGAAACTTTGCAAGAAGGCTGCACTTGCCATTCTCCAAACCGTGGAAAAGGGCAGCAAGGCTGGCAGGGCGAACAGAGTGCAGGGTGGTGAGGCAGGCAGGCCCAGCACAGCCAGTGAAGTGCAGGGTGACAAGGTGGTCAAAAGAAGTGCAGAATGTAAGATGGCCAAAAGAGCAGAGATGGGGGAAGGGGGGTAGGAAAGACAGCTGGGGCGGAGCTGAAAAGAAGGCAGGCTCTTATCATACAAAGGTTTGGGGTTGGAACTGATCATAATAAGAGGGGCTTGGATTAGAGTGGGACCTCACCTAAGGAACAGTGAGGTTTGGCTGACAATGGCAACAGGGATATTGGGACTGGTGTCGCTAAGTGATGTGGTCATGTGACATTATGCTTTACAACTGCATTGCTTAGCAACAAAAAATCCAGTCCCAATTACCATAATAACCTAAGGACTACCTTTATATGGGATAGATGCATCAGATTTACTTCCTTGTCATCAGACTAGAATAGAATAACAGAGTTGGAAGAGACCTTGGAGGTCTTCAAGTTGAATCCTCTGCCTAGGCAGGAAACCCTATACCATTTCCAACCAACAAATGGTTGCCCAATCTCTTCTTAAAAACTTCCAGTGTTGGAGCATTCACAACCTCTGGAGGCAAGTCGCTGCACTGATTAATTGTGCTGTTAGGAATTTCTCCTTAGTTCTAGGTTGCTTCACTCCTTGATTAGTTTAACATTGACACTAATGATTCAACTTCACTGATCTAGGCAACAAATTATTTTCATAAAAAGAACAAGCACAGTCCTTCTCTTTTCCAAATGTTGAAAATGTATTGAGTTGAATTTGCTGAGGCTATAATACTTGAAATTTAGGATTTTACCAGAAAAGAACATGCTATGCCATAATTAGGACATACGTGTAGTTCATTTATAAGATGCCTATTAAAAGCATACCATACCAGACACTGTAGGATTTAGTCCCAAGGGAGTAAATGAAGCAGAACTTTGTTCAGGAGTATTAATTCTTCCATCCACTCCAGACCAAGCTGTTAACAACAAAAAAAAGTATGTGTGTGTGTTCATATCATATATTTTCCCACACTGACAATTAGGAATAAGGAAGGGTCCCACAAATCAAAGTAAATCGGCATACTTCTGCACCTGCATAAAATCTCATTCCCATTTTAAATTAGTATAATATCAATATATTATGCATGTGTAAAATCCCACTATAATTTAGTAGATATTCTGCTTTAACTTACAACTGCCCTCCTTCTAAACTGAGGTTATTGTGCTTTGAAAAGTAAGGGATTAAAAAAAAATCTAGGATCAGGAAATTAAGGAAACTTTCCCATGTTTTTCTAAGTTTTAATTTTAGTCACTTCACAGAACCAAATCCAAACCAAACAAGCCAGGACAAACAAGCATGTTATCTTACCTATACCAGGGAATAAAGTACGTTCGCCCCAGGTTCTGCCAACCAGGGATACTCCCCAATCCTTCCCATTTCCATTATCTCCAGCATCTTTTCCCCAGGCTGATGTCTCAGTTTTCCTCTTGCTACCTGCAGAGGAACCTGCAGTCCATTTCTCCTCACTTGCACCAATCTGAGGAGCAATCTTAACAGGCTTTTCATTCCAGTTGCCTCCGTTTACTGTGGGGCCTTCACTCATCCCTGAAAGTAATTTTAAACAAGAAACAGATAGTTAACTTAGTTTGCTGGTAAACATGGTAGTAAAATAAACACATGCATTTCCAGTTATAATCTGGACAGCATTATATTGTTGCTACTATGTTATTAAGAACCAGCTTGTTTCTGGTTTAATATTTCAATTTTCCTTTTGATCCACAATTTTCTTCTAGTAACAGTTGGCTGTTCACTATCTCATGATGATCAAAGTTGAGAACACAATTGTTGCATTTGAATTGCCAAATGTCAATTTAAATACTTTTGTAGTTCAGACACATAGAAAAGTATAGCGAATGTGATTTTGGGTTTTCTATAAAGAAGGAAAAATTGTGTCTGATCCTCACAATCGTCAGCATAGAGATTAGAGATTCTTTATTAATATACAGCATGAATTATCTTGCACTATTACAATATATCTGACTTTTTACTTTGGATATAAATCAATGCACAAAATTCAAGTGAACTTAGAACATAAAAGAACCACATTGTGAAATATAAACAAACAAATATTGCATACCTGGCTGGAGTGCAACATCCCCTTTTCCAGATTTAGAATTGCTGATTTGAACATTCAAAACTGGATCACCTTATTTAAAAACAAAGGAGACAATTTAATTATCAAATATCTTCAGTCTGTTTTTTACTGCAGATGAAAGCACAAAGCCTAAACCCAAGAAATCAAAGCTTTTATTATTCCATTACAAAACATATCTAGCCATCAATTTTTGGAACACAATTTTATTTTATTAAAAATGGATTTTGTTGCTTAAGAGTAAATCAGAAATCATATTTATAAGAACTGCAATATGCTGCGAGATACTGCAGATATGATTTCCTTCATTGACATATATATGATTTGTCCAGAAGATAAATTTTATTTGTACAGGGATTGTGTTGTTGTGCCATAAATATCACAGCTAGAGATTTATTCCGTATTCTAAAAACTTAAAGGTAATATATAATTCAAAAGACTGTATTTTTAATGGGCTGAGCTTATTTATATTTCCTTTTCAAATGTAATAAACAATACTACTATGAAAATATAATTCATTTCTCTTATTTATTATTCTTGCCTAAATTGATTTATTTGACATAAACAATACAAATAATCAGCTTGCTAACATGTGTATTTACTACATAATGGCTAGATTGATATGCCCATAACATTGGACCATAAACCATAGGTCACAATCCTGAATGGATTAATATATAAGTCTAGGTAATATATAAGGAAAGAAGTGCACATAAATAGGCAAATAAATGAAACAACCATCTTCTAAAACTATTCAAGAAACAACAACAAATTGAATATATTCCACCATGTTTAGGAGATCATAAGGGTATTTCAAAAAGTGCCAACTATCCATAAATACAATTTAGTGTGTGTGTATGTGTGTGTATGTGTTTACAAACTTCATGTGTCCTTCAACTAAATCTCTAAAAGGTCTGACTATGTCTTATAAGAAGCTCATGGTCTTGTCTAGCAGAAAAGCTATTGAAACAGTTATAAAGATTTAATTTATTTGTAGAACATAGTGTGATTTAATTTATTATTTTTAAACTACATATTTTAGACAGAAATAAATTACACAAAATATGGGATATTTAGAGTTGTATAAGGACTAATTTACTTGCACCAACTAAACACAGTTCCATAACTAACAAAAGGGAAAGGTATAAGGCAAGACTACATATCAGAACAATAGAAACACATTATCTATACTGTATATATTTATACTCAATGGTTTAATCAATAAAAGGGGTTTTATAACATGTTTAATTATATGCAAAGAAGAGCTTTCTTTATGAAGCATTCTTTATGCTATAGTATTTTCTTTTTCTTACTACCCTATCCTTAAAGATGAGAAATTAGAAAGTACAAGAAAAATCATGGCTTACCTTTATTTTTTCTAGGACCAACTGAAAATGGTATTGCAGATGCTATTATCTGTTCAGAAGATACTGTTACTGGGATTTCCAAGGATGGTAAATTTGATTCTGACCCAGCATCAGTCAGTACCTTATCACGTTTACGTTGTTGTCGTTTTTCTCTGTTGCTGATTTTTGTTTCCCATGCACCTGAAACAGTCATAAGAAAGCATTAGTTACAGTCAGTAACACACTTTTCAAAATGTGCATTAGGGAGCTTAAGATATTACTCAGGAATTTATCAGGAATTATTAAATGAGATTATGATCCAATATATGATCAGAAGTGCATCTCCAGCAACAGTATTATTTTAGTAAATTTGAATGCTAACAAACCTTTGCAGGCTCACATGGCTTACAACAACATACTAAAATATAGATATAGCTTCCAGTTCTCACTTTTGAATATCTTTATTGCAAATATAGCTCTGCCTGTCCTGAACTCTGCAGATGGAAGTTTTTATAATGGTTAAAGAAGACGGCTTATGCTGACAGCTAAATTGATGTCCTTCTAAAAGATTCCAAAATGTCTAGCTGCTGGTTTCTTCTTAAGATGCAATGTGCAATAATGCAAGTTTAATTCTGCCTTCTATATATTGGACAAATTTTAATATTCAAAAATGATTCTTAAAGAAAATAGGCAAACTTCAAAAATTAAATGTAAAGATTGAGCTGTTAATATGACTATCACCCTGTTAAAAGGTTAGAAACATTACACCTTTTATGATTTGAATATGAAGTATGAATTCTTTAATTATGGCTTGCATGTAGAATGTGCTTTCTATGGACATAGAGGACAAAAAGCTCAGGGTCTAAAGGAATCCTTTTGGTAAAATGGAAGTAAAGCTTGTAATCTACTTCCTCCCACTGCAATTTCCTCCCAAAATTTGCACTGGACGCATGGAGACATCTTGTAGTCATAGGGAAATGTAAAGAATGTGTTTTTCAGTACCTTCATCGGCTTCCTTTCCATCACCACGTGACTGATCCTGAGCTGTTTTAGCGTCTCCTTTTGTTTTTTTCCTATTTTTCTTTGACTAAAGTAGAAGGAAAATATTTTCTCTCAGAATAAATTAATGCTATCAAAATATCTGAAGTTCAGCAATAGGAATGAACCCGGAAACATGATGAAGTTTAATATAAGCTTTCTATATTTTTTAATCTTTTCAAAAACTATGAACACAAAACCAATAGTATACCTTGATTCATATTACTTACAGAAGATGCACACTTATATGACAAAGTATCTTAAAGACACAATTTTAGATACACTTAAGCATCTTTCATCTCATTGGGTCTATCTGATATGTAATATGGCACAAATTCAAGATGTTGCTTGTGGGAAGCTGGTGGGGGGCTTAGAAATCACTCCTCTTCCTATTTTCAACTTTACTGAGGGGAGGATGAATGAAGGGAACTATAGACGACAAGGAAAACTGCACCCCTGCTCCCTTTCCTGGTGTGTTCCCAAGGGCCTGGGAAGCATCCAGGGTCCATGGGTGGGCACTTTTCTTCTTTGGAGGAAGGGAGCCCTTGGGATTTCGCCCTTTATGGGGGAGGCTACTTTACACTGCATCCTTTGAGTTTCCTGAGTGTTTAAAGGCATAGATGGCAGGGGAGATGGGCAGGTGGAGGGAGTTGCAATGCCCCTGCGGTCGATCAAAGTGCAGGTGGGCTGCCAAGTGTCCAAAATTTTAACGCAAGAATGCAGGGTGTTTAAATAACCATAACTAGACACAAGAACAGCATTTTCCTGAATGCCATCACTTTGCTAAACAAATAATTCCCTCATAACTGTCAAACTATTCACTAAGGCTGTGTTACTATTACTATTACTCTTCTCATCGTTCCTATCAACCATCTCCTCCCACTTATGACTGCAGGACTGTAATTTTGTTGCTTGTATACTTACGATTTATATTTATATTGTTTCCTGATTGTTTATTTGTACCCTATGACTATCATTAAGTATTGTATCTTATGATTCTTGACGAATATATCTTGTCTTTTTAAGTACAGAGAGCATATGCACCAAAGACAAATTCCTTGTGTGTCCAATCACACTTGGCCAATAAAGTATTCTATTCTATTTTATTAAACTCAAGGCATGGGTTGCAATTCCCTTTGTTCAGCGCTGTCATAATTTCAGTTGCTGAACGAATTGTCATAAGTTAAGGACTCTGTATGCACTTCTGAAAACAGAAAAGACTGTTTCTCTAGTCTTAAGAGTTGATCCAATCTGACACAAGACACAAATCATGACGTACAAAATCCATTCTTGGAAGGAACTTATTATTTGTAATTATAGTAAGCTGTGGCTGATCCAACTTCAGCAAAATAAACCAAAGGCCAGTTTAATACTGGTCTTGAATTGAAAGATTAAAAATAATATTTTTTTTATCAGTCACTAACCAATAACCAACCTTTTCAGTTTTCTTTTCCATATCCAATGTCTGCTTCAGATTCTCTTTTCGTGTTTGTATTATTTCTTCAGATACATCATGAGCTGGTTGACCATTAAGCTGAATACATATATTTAAATGATAAATTTTATGAAATGTAAACAAACACGTCTATATTAAATACTTCATTACTGTACAACATAAATACCAGCATTTTATCAATTTAAATGAAATGTACCAAGGGTATAGTGACTTTAATTGTTTAGATCAGGGGTGTCAAACTCAAGACCTGCGGATCGCATCTGGCCCACGGAGTGCTTAACTCTGGCCCATGGAACCAGCCAGGAAATAGCAGAGGCCCGGCTCACAATGCTTCTGGAAGCCAAAACAGGGCATGGAGGGCACACATGCCCCCCACACCCTATTTTTGGCCTGGATGACCTCCTGCAGTACTGCCAACCAAAACGGAACATGGAGGACCCCCACACCACAATTTGGCTGTCTGGGTGCTGCAGGAGGCGTCTGTCCCGTCTCCCCCACTCCCCGGCTGCCCCGCAGAGGAGAACTACAATGCTGATCTGACCCTCAAAGAAATCCAGTTTGATACCCCAGACTTAGATGCTGGACAATAGGATTATAACTAATATATTATTATGCTATTCACACATTTCATACTGCCTCCTTTGATTCTATGCAATTGACAATAAAATTATGAAATAATCCATAAATAAAAATTCATCCTCTTTAAACTAGCACAATCTAATTAAAAATGGTTATCTAGTCACCATCAAGTCAATCTAATGTCTGTTTAAAAAGGATTCTTCAGGACTTTCTAGAATGCCAGTCATTAGAAATAGCCTTATTTTGGGGAGAAACAAGTTTTACAATGTCAGGGCAACCAGGGGAAAGGTCTATGATCTGACTGATACTCTTTTCTCCACTCCCTTATACTTGTTAACATATAAAAATGAAGTAACTTAAAACTCTAACCTTGTCAGAGAAAACTAAAATAGATGCAAACAGTACCACTTTATTACCAGTTAATTGAAGTTAAAACAGTTAATTTAAACCCTGCTTTCAGTTAAGTATAGACCAAGACCACAAAAGTACCATTTGGGATTGCATTTGGTTTCACAAGAATGAAAAAATAGAAGCAAAATCCTGTAACAAAGCGTTGTAGTTTAAAGTTCTCCGTTTCAGGAATAGACTGAACTTTCATTGCTTTATTCAAAATTTCCCTGATAGAAAATTGCAGTCCTAAATAGGTTTCACATTATTACATTTAAATTATTTGCTTGCCCACTTATACATCCTTTGAGGGCTGTAAAACATGATGTGTTTTAATAGAATTCCATCCAATCTTTGATTTGAATTGTTGGGCTGTTGTAGTTTAAACTGAGATCTTTTAAAAAATTGAATATCCATGTTCAATTCCACTATTTTAAGCTTTTTGGGCACACTTATAAGCAGTGTTTAAATGACATTTCTAAAAATATATACATTTATTAAGATTGATTTGTACCATATATATTACATCTTCCACTTCAATGTTATTTGGTAGAAAAGCAAGAAACAAATTTCTGAAAAAAATCTATGCATGATTTTCTATTTCATATGGATTTAGTTGGTACATGAGATGCCCTATTCAGCATTTAAGTTCTTGTATAGTGCTGTAGAGATGTCAATCACAATGTTTACATGTGCTTCATTGATTTTGAAAAAGCATTTGATAAAACAAGACAAAGAAAACTATTACAAATTCTGAAACAAGTGGGACTAGATGACAAAGACATCCAAATAATAAAGAATCTATATTGGCATCAGGTAGCAAGTATGAGACCAGGCCAAAAATACTTAGATGATGCAGAAGTACAAAGAGGGGTCAGACAGGGCTGTATTCTGTCTCCGCTGGTTGTTTAATAACTACTATGAGTCAATTTTCAACGAAGCACTGGGAAACAATGCTGGCCTCAAAGTAAATGGTGTTCGGATCAACAATTTAAGATATGCTGATGATACAGTTCTGCTTGCCAGGAAGCATGAAGACCTTCAGCTCCTCATCAATAGTCTCAGAAATATCTGAAAAATACGGCCTGAAGCCTAACACCTCAAAAACCAAGATCATGGTCATCAGCAAACAACCCATTATTTTACCACTGATAAATTTGGAAGGAATACCACTAGAAAAAGTTGAAATGATCATGTACCTCGGTTTTAATTTGCATAAAAGCTGGGACATGATCAGTGAAGTAAAGACAAAGATAGAGAAACAGCATTCTTCAAAATGAAAAAGGTCTTCTACAGTCACAACATAAGCCTAAGCCTGAAAATCAGGCTTGTCAGATGTTACATCTTTTCTATCCTCCTTACGGAATAGAGAGCTGATCTCTGACACAAAACCACTTGAAGAAACTAGAAGCATTTGAAATGTGGATTTACAGACGGCTGTTACGTATAAGCTGGGTTGACAAAATCACAAATGAGGAGGCGATAAGCCACCTGGGAAAGCAATGGGAAATCATCAAAGCCATTAAAAAGCAAAAGTTAGAATATTTCAAACATGTGATGTGACACCCAGAAAAACATGGCTTACTTCACTTAATCCTCCAGGGAGAGATTGAAGGCAAACGAGGTCTAGGCAGAAGAAGAACATCATGGCTTCAAAATCTAAGGGACTGGTTTGGATGAAACTCAGCAACACTTTTTTCATGCAGCTGTTGTCAAAAATAGGATTGCCAACATGACTGTCAACTTTTGATGATGGATGTGGCACAAGAAGAAGAAGAAGGATTAAGTGGACAGTCCCTAAGATACCCAGCATAATCTGGAATCTTCCAATTTCATGCCCAAAAAGTCAATTGAGGCATAAGATTCCAATAGATTGAGAAGGATAATAATAAGAAAACATTTTTTTCTCCTGGCTTAGAATAATTGGCATGACTATTAGCTATGCTGCTGATACATGCAACTGAAAAAGAATGCAGTGCAAATGCAGTGGCTAAGATAGTTTTTAGTTGAATGCAAGTTTTAAAGAGAGCCAGAAAAGTATGCAAATAATCTAAATGTAGCAATTCAGTTTTGCTCGAGATATATCATATGTTGGAAATCTTATCGAGAACAGTAAGTATGACATGATTAGTAAATTGAAAGCTCATCTGGATCTAAGAAAAACCTAGCAAGAGTAGTACACTACCTCCTTCAGTTATGCTACAGACCATGCCTTCACAAATCAGATATGATGTATTTTAACCAGATTTTTAGTTATGCAGTATAAAACAGTATAAACCTTAATATGGGATCCAACAAATTCCTTATATTATGCAACCATCACTACTGAAAAAAATATTAAAATACATTGCTCTAAAGCCAAATTTTCAGTAACAATTCTTGTTTGCTGATATTTTGGATGCCAGATTAAATACAATTATGCTCTAACTATGGTTTCCAAAATGTATACTGATGTGATCAAATTTGGAGCATAGGAGCATCCAAACATTACAACTATGTTGCTGGGCAGAAACTCATAGATAAAATAGTAATACTTTTGACAGAATAATTTCTATCACAAATCTCTCTCCTTCCTTCTCCACATATGTGAATATAATATCTTCTCTGACTCTATTGCTCAATACACTTTCTCAGAAGGAATATTGCTTCACATGCCCCAAGGAAGAACATCTTAACATGCAGACAAGCTCTCTGCTGGTGAAGACCAGGCACTCCACTTCACTATTAACACTAAATCTGTGCAGCGCTCTAGTTTTGATTGGGTAAAGATGCATTTAGGTACTCACATTAGATCTCTCAGCAACTCCTTTAAAGCACACATATAAAGTCCTCTGTAGCTGTTATATAACCCCAGGACAAGATATGTTTAAGGAGTTGCCAGTAGGTGCTATAAGTATTCTAAAGCATCTTCTTCCTTCAAATTCAGAGCATTGCATCGTGCTAATATCACTGCTAGCTAGATACGATCAGTTTTGTCTTGCAGAATTATTCCCTGAATGAACAGAGCAGAATAATAATTGCATGCAAAAAATTCCACTGTAAACATAAATGGATAAAGAATATTCAGTACAATCACTGCAGTTTCCTATGCCATTCAATGGGACTGGGGAAAGCACTCAGCAGTTTTCATTTTTCTGTCATTCTCTCATATCTTTTATATTAAAATTTCTATAATGGTCTCTCACATTTTTGGATCATATTCTGCATCCATTTCTTCTTTCTGTGTGAGGCACAAGGAAAGCCTATTCCCATGATCACTAGCCTGCATCAGGATGCAGTTTTTTCATGGAGATGGTTATCTCCTTGGCCTAAAGGATCCACTTCTTCCATCTCTGTACATAACAAGTAGATTTGTAATAGAGAAGGAATACTGCTTGCACAACTGGAGCAATGCATGCTGGCATCTACTGAATCAGTGACTAAGACCCAGAAGAGCTGCTAATTAAATGACAGCCCTCCTTTTATCCTAGCAATTTGGGGCTATAAAATCAACAATAGCAACTTGAATTGTGCCTGGTTTCTGAAGGGGATAAAAGGAGTTTATCAGACTATATGAAACTGCCAACTGGCAAGGTTTTTGAAAGAAGTGAATTGCTACACAATTAATGTGAACGAACTACAGTACTTTTAAAATCATTTTTTTTTGGCAAAAGACACATTTGCTTTAGCAAGGGAAGTGCTTCATTTGCACAAATGGATATTGTAACAGCTCTTTCAAATGCTTTGCAAAGCCCTACCAAAAAGTAGGTTTGTAAAAGGATTTGTAAAAGGTTGGCAGATTCCCCTGGAATATTAAAATGCAAAGGTGGATTCAGAAGCACACTAATTAGGATTTCTCTTTCAGAGCATGATGAACTCCAGAACAAGCAATCTAATTCTTTTTAAGAATAATTCCATTCATTGGCTTAAACCAAGTGTAAACAAGCTGATGCTTCTCAGATAAGTTTGGATTTCAATGAACAATTACTACCTGTATTATCAATCTCAATTATGAAAGTCATTGTCTAAAATATCCGAAGACTCAAGTTGCCAAGCCCTGATTCAGAAATTACTTCACTATATTTGACTATGAAAATAGTTGAACTCATCCAAACCAAGAGCATACAATTCTGAACACAATATCTCTTAATGGATTTTTCAATTCCATATTAATGCTTCCAATATCATGCCTACAAAATAGTTTATTTCAAATTCATACTGCACTGCTTTAATACACTGAAATTAATAAACAAACAAGATATGTGCCAGAATATGTAGCATTTTAAACTTTCGATACTAACTCTGAGAATCTAAACTTACTGTGCTTTACATATAATTTTAAGCCTGTAGATAAATCTTTCAAATATTCCAGTGCACCTGATAATGTGGTCATGTATAATTTGTTTTTGCACATAATTCTAAACAAAATTTTAAAATCTTAAGCACTATTTTATAGAAAACAGGACAAAAATGTTTAAATGTGTATGACCAGCATATTTCTATTATAGCTATTACAAATAATTTATTCATTAAATATTTCTTAATTAAGAAATGAATATTTATGCTGAAAAAGGTTTAACTGAATCAAATCCACTGAATTCTGTATCTAAAATTAGTATTAAGTTGATTAAGAAACATTTAGAAACATTTATCGATGCCACGTGAGCAAATGTTAAAGTCTGACCTTGTAGTCCAGCCAAGGGTTATTGCTTCACAGATTTTCTGTGTAGCAAAGTTAGGAAACTCAGATATGGATCCTCAAATTTTGTGACACATGCATAAGTATTCTGATAGAAGCATGCTATTTATTTACTGCCACTTAATTAAAAACCTGACTAAATAGTTAAAGATTACTATGACATTACTTATAAAGAAAAACCAAACTATAGAAAACCAGTAATGTTGTAGCAAGTGACCCCTCACCAGAGCAATCACATGAGCACTGCAACGTCAAAAGGCTCTTAGAAGATTGCAGATTATCTTAGGGATATGGGAGGGAAAATCTAACTACGCATTACATTGTTCTGGGGAACCCATTTTCTGACATTAATTTCAAAATATGGAGGTGGGGAGGCATGACAGGGCGCACGTGAAGGCATGGACGGACAACTTTTCAAAGCCAAGAGGCATGTAGAAAAGCCCCAAATCTCAGCCAGTATAAAGCGCATTGAACCCAGGACATTGAAACACCCACATTTCCCTGAAAGCCACTTTTGACACCCGTCGCCCTGGCACCCACCCGGCCGGTTTTCTCTGCTGCCTTCTTTTTATTGCGCTTCTTCTGCTCTTCCCCCTTCAGCAGCGCCGTCGTGGCAGTCCCAGGAGGCCCCTTGTTCGAGACGCCGCCGCCTCCCGTCAAGCCCGGGGTGGCCGACGTCACCTCATCTTCTTCGTCTTCGTCTTCCTCGTCGTCGTCCTCCTCCTCCTCGTCGCCCACCTCGGCTGCCCTCCTGGAAGGCTTTCTGCGCGCATCCCCTCCACGGGCGCAGGCCGCGGCCCACAGGAGCCCCAGCAGCAGCAGCAGCGCCAGAAGTGACGTGGAGAGCAGGACGAGCCAGGTGGGCAGATGCTGCGGCTCCAGACCAGCAGGCAGCGGCAGGCCCAGCTCGGAACGCAGCAAACCCACCCCGGACGACAACACGTCCCGTAGCCGGGCCGACACCTCCTCGGCCTGCTGGGCCACGGCCTCCAGCCAGTTCGGTGCAGCCATGGCTCCAGCGGACACCGAGCAGGCGCTCACGTCACTGCCAACACATCGCCTCGGTACCAATTTGGAAGGCCCTCGGCGGTTCCGCCGCCCTTCCGCTCCGTCGGCAGGCAGGAGGGAAAAAAAGGACCGGCGATTGGGCGCCTGGCTTCGGCGGGGAGAAGCGCCGCCTCGGCCTCCCGCGACCTAAAGAGAGAGCAACGTCACCCTCCGCCGCCGAATGTCGGCGGCCGCAGCGTCCTAGCGCGCACGCGCGCCTGGAAATGCCCCGCACGGGGGGCGGCGAGGACGGTCACGTGGGGCTCAGGGAGCCGTCGGTTGGGGAGCGCGGAGAGCGCGCGAACGCGTCGTCCGTCTCCTCCGTCCTGATTGGAGGCGGCACCCCCACCGCCCAGCTTTTCTTTTATGGTCGGAGCCGAAGAGATGCTCCTTAGCCAGCCTGACAGGGCGCGTCATGCCTTGCCTGCGATTGGACGGCGGCGAAGTTGTAAGGAATCTCGACGTGGCAGCGATTTCCTCACGGAGGCAAACGGGAGGAGGAGCTATTGCCCTGGACCTTACCAATCAGAGCCTTCGAAGGAATAAGATTGACACAATACTTGACAGGAGAAATGAATCACTCCCCCCGCCCCCCCGTAAAAGATTTATTATTTAATATAATATTAAAACAGAAGGATATATAATTGCATTTGATGTCCCTGCTGACATTTAATATATTCAATGTTTTCTCATTACAGTTACATTGGATCTTTAATCATAATAACAAGATAACAATAATTACTTTTAAATGAAACTAAAGGCACCCAACCAGGCCTCCAATGCACGTTTTTCTTACTGGCAGGAAAAAGAAAGCATGAATAAAATTGCAGTCTCTCTTTACAGGTAGTCCTCGACTTTTGACCACAATTGAGCCTGAAATTTCTGTTAAGTGAGATATTTGCTAACTGAATTTTCCCCCCATTTTACGATCTTTCTTGCCATCATTGTTAAGAGAATCACTGCAGTTTCTAAGTTAGTAACCTGGTTGTTAAATGAATCTGGCTTCGATATTGGCTTTGCTTGTCAGAAGATCGCAAATGGGGATCGCAGGATACAGCAATGGTCATAAATATGAACCATCGTGGGGCTGCTGCAAAGGTCGTAACTTTGAAAAACACTCATCAGTCCTATTTTTCAGTTCTTTTGTAAATGAACGGTCACTAAACTAAAGGGTTGTAAGTTGAGAACTATTTTGTTCAATGGATGATTTGAAAACACATATGGAGACACACTTTCAGATGACCACTAGATGGCAACAAAGAGCTCTGCAGCCATGTTACAGTATTTCCCTCTATCTAGTAGCCAGAGTTTGTAGCTCATATATAGTAACCCTATACCAGGGGTCCCCAAACTTGGCAACTTTAAGACTTGTGGACTTCAACTCCCAGAATTCTCTGGCTGGAGAATTCTGGGAGTTGAAGTCCACAAGTCTTAAAAGTTGCCAAGTTTGAAGACCTCTGCCCTATACCCATGATGGCAAACCTATGGCACGCGTGCCAAAGGTGGCACACAGAGCCCTCTCTGTGGGCACATGTGCCATTGCCAGCTGCTCTTCTGGATTCTGGAATGCCTGCAAGCTGGTCTTCGCAGGTGCTGGAGTGCTGGAAAACTGCCTGAAAGATGGCTTGAAAAAAATGTGTTTTGGGACCATTTTTGAGTCGTTTTCAGGCATCTTCAGGACATTTTCAGGCTGTTTGAGGGCATTTTCAGGCCATTTTTAGGCCAAAACGGGACTGAAAACAGCCTGAAAATGGCCCCCAAATGCCTAAAAATTAGCCATGTGCACGCTGAGCAACTGGTCAGGTTTTGGGCGCTCCGGCATGCACGCATAAACGTGCATGCATGTGCGTTCCGGATTGCGCACTCGGTGCCAAAAGGTTTCACCATCACTGCCCTATACAATACTATATCCTTAAACTCCTAGTTAAATGAATCATTTTTAATGTTTCTCTGTTTTAATATATTCATGGGTTGCTGAGCCTGGCAGATAACTTGCTGTCTCAAGGGGGGACACTAAAAAGGTGTAGGAAGTTAGCATGCATCTCTCTCCTAGGAAAATGAGATATTTTAGGAAATATTAAAAGGGCAGAGTATTTCCCCTAAAAGGGAGGCAGAAACTCAGCTCCCCCCCACTCCATCTTTGTCAATGGACCATTAAGCCTGGGCTAATCTATTCTACATAACAAAGATTTATCTCCTTCAGCAGAGCCATAGTAGGAATTGCCCAAAGCCCTTTCATTACATCATCACCCAGCAAGAGTCAACAAAACCTGGGACTCAAGACAGCCTACAGAATTGCCGCTGCATGACCCCATGGGAGTCTGACAACCAATCAGAATACAAGCTCAAATTCAAATCCCAAAAGAGGGTATACACCTCTTTGTCTCTCTCACCCATGTGCCTCTTTGCCTACGCTCGGTGAACACTCTGATGGGGCGCGGGAGTTCATGGCTTCCATGACAGCCATGGGCTTGACCCAGATAATTCGGGGCCCTACCCACTCAGCGGGTCACACGCTCGACCTCGTATTTCTCTCGGAGCAGTGGAGTTGTGATCTTGGTCTGAGGGGTAATGAGATCATACCCTTGTCGTGGTCAGACCACTGCCTACTGAGGCTTGACTTCCGGAGACCAAACCCCCACTGTAGGGAGGAGGAACCGACCAAGTGGTTCCGCCCCAAGCGACTTATGGACCCCTTGAGGTTCCAGACGGAGCTTGGGGTTATTCCTGACACTCTCGCCCACAATCCGGTAGAAACTCTGGTTGCTGCCTGGCACTCGGCAGCATCGGAGTCCCTTGACCGGATTGCGCCACTACGGCCACTCCGAGGTGGTGGATCCCGGAGGCCTCCTTGGTTCACCGAGGAGCTCCGGGAGAGGAAACGCCGAAGGAGACGCCTAGAGCACCTGTGGAGGTCCGATAGATCCGAATCGAACCGAGCACTTTTAACAACCTGCACCAAGGAATACATCAGGGCACTTAGGGCAACAAAAAGAACATACATTGCCTCCTTGGTTGTGTCTGCCGAGTCCCGTCCAGCCGCCCTGTTTAGGATAACCCGTTCCCTCTTAAATAAGAGGGATACGGGGGACCCCTTGCAGGGTAGGGCTGAAGACTATGCCCAGTTCTTGGCGGACAAAGTTGCTCGGTTTCGGTCGGATCTGGACTCCACCCTTGCAGACCCAGCCGAGGCACGAGTAGACGACTTGGTAGACCAGCGCTGGGTTGAGTTTCAAGACGTTACCCCCGGGGACGTGGACAAGGCCATGAGGGCTGTGAGTGCCTCCACCTGTGTACTGGACCCGTGTTCCTCCTGGCTGGTAGCTAACAGCAGGGAGGTGACACGGAGCTGGATCCAAGCGGTTATTACCGCCTCGCTTCGGGAGGGGCACTTCCCCGCCGCACTTAAAACGGCGGTGGTGAGACCCCTCCTGAAGAAACCATCTCTGGATCCAGCTGTACTCAACAACTATCGTCCAGTCTCCAACCTCCCCTTTATTGGGAAGGTTGTTGAGAAGGTGGTGGCCTACCAGCTTCAGCGGTCCTTGGAGGAAGCCGATTACCTGGACCCCTTCCAGTCCAGCTTCAGACCTGGTTACAGCACAGAAACCGCTTTGGTCGCATTGACCGATGATCTCTGGAGAGCCAGGGATGGAGGTCATCCCTCCATCTTGGTTCTTCTCGACCTCTCAGCGGCTTTCGATACCATCGACCATGGTATCCTTCTGCGACGACTGCGGGAGGTGGGGGTGGGAGGCACTGTTCTGCAGTGGTTCTCCTCCTACCTCTCGGACAGGTCGCAGTCGGTGTTGGTCGGGGGACAGAGATCGACCATGAGGCCCCTAACATATGGGGTGCCGCAGGGGTCGGTCCTGTCCCCCGTACTATTTAACATTTACATGAAACCGCTGGGCGAGATCATTCGGAGGCACGGGAGAAGATGCCATCAATATGCGGACGATACACAGCTGTATCTGTCCGCCCCGTGCCAACTCAATGAAGCGGTGGACGTGATGAACCAGGGTCTTGAGGCCGTTAGAGACTGGATGCGGGCTAACAAGCTTGTACTCAACCCAGAAAAGACCGAGTGGCTGTTGTGTTTCCCTCCCAACAATTTGGCTAGCATTCCATCAGTCAGGCTGGGGGGCCAAATTTTACACCCCTCAGACAGGGTCCGCAACTTGGGAGTCCTCCTGGATCCACAGCTGACCTTTGATCACCACCTGTCGGCTGTGACCAGGGGGGCATTCGCCCAGGTTCGCCTGGTGCGCCAGTTGCGACCCTACCTGAATCGGGAGGCACTCACAACAGTCACTCGCGCCCTCGTGACCTCTAGGCTGGAATACTGCAACGTGCTCTACATGGGGCTGCCCTTGAAGAGCATCCGGCGACTTCAGCTAGTCCAGAACGCGGCCGCGCGAGTGATTGTGGGTGCACCTCGGTTCACCCACATAACACCTATCCTCCGCGAGCTGCACTGGCTACCTGTTGATCTCCGTGTGCGCTTCAAGGTGCTTCTTACCACCTATAAAGCCCTCCATGGTAGTGGATCTGGGTACTTGGGAGACTGCCTCCTGCCGATTACCTCCTCGAGACCGATTAGATCTCATAGATTAGGCCTCCTCCGAGTGCCATCTGCCAGCCAGTGCCGGCTGGCCACTACGCGGAGGAGGGCCTTTTCAGTGGCAGCTCCGACCCTCTGGAACGAGCTCCCCGTGGGGATCCGTACCCTCACCACCCTTCAGACCTTCCGCGCAGCCCTCAAGAACTGGCTATCCTGCCAGGCCTGGGGGTAGAGATTGATCTGCCCCCACCCGAATGTTGGATGAATGTTGTTTACTTTTTAATTATATGTAATGTTATATGTTATTGTCTGTATCCCCCTCCCTATGAGTTGTTAGCCGCCCTGAGTCCCCTCAGGGAAAAGGGCGGCCTATAAATAAACCCATTCAATTCAATTCAATTCAATTCAGGACCTCAAGCCATGTGGTACTGTTCATCAATAAACCTTCTTTCCAAGAATCCAGTGTCTTTTCCCCCACTTGGAACTGAATCCAGATGGACATTTCTTCCAACAATTATTTTGAGCCCACTAAACCTAGCTTCATTTTACTTGGAAAGGTTTTTCAGAAGTGGTTTTCCATTGCCTGCTTCCTAGGGCTGAAGGAGAATAATTGGCCCAAGGTCACCCAGATTGCTCAGTGCGTAAGGTGGGACTAGAACTGAGAGTCTCCCAGTTTCTAACCTGGTACTTTAACCACTACACCAAATTGTTTCTCAGTTTCAAAGTTTGGCAGCCAGAAATTGCCTAAAATGATGATAGAGAACAGGAGGTAACAGATGAGGCTGATGAGTGACTGTAGGCAAGGGGATGTGCTTGCATCATCCTGAACTGTCAGTAAACACCCAGCTGATCTCATTTGTCACCACTCACCTAATTTCACCACTTTTTGAATAAATGGATACTGAAGTGCATCAGATTTTATATATTTTGCCAGGGCTACTGGATGGAGTTGGCCAGGATATGTATGTGCCTTCCCTACACTACTTTAATACAGATGCATCTAGAATAATTTAAAGCTGCCCAGCTTTGGGTTAAGAAAATGCTGAGGGCAATATCACACGGGCATTGCAATATTGTGTTACTAGGTTGTGGTAGGTGAAAGTGGGGTAGTGGGTCAGGTCAGAAAAAAAACCATAATTGGGAGCAGTACTTATGAATTCAATTTAAGCGTGTAGCAATGCAGCTGGGCATTCTAAAATGAGTTAATGCCAGAATTTTGAGAAATGATAGCTGCAGTTAATTTTTTGCAGATTGGACCATGTATGGATTACTATATTTAGTTCTTGGTGCTGCTTTTAGGAATGAGATTAACATATGGCAGCATACAGTATTCTAAAATAGCATGACGAAGATGGTGAAGGCTCTTGAAACTACATGGGTGAGGCAATGGGTTAAAGAAGGAATGATTGATAAAATATGATAATGATCCAATTATCTGAAGGCTTGTGATTGAATGGTGGAACGTGCCTGTTATGTATTGCTCTAGAACAGGGGGAGTCAAACTCGCAATGGCATATCACAACTTTTCCTCCTTCACTAAACCGGGGATGGGTGTGGCCAGTGCGTGATACCTCCGGCCTGCAAGCTGCAAGTTTGACACCCATGCTCTAGAAGCAAGATTGATTCAAGATTAAAAGGTAAAGGTAAGGATTCCCCTCGCACATATGGTTTAGTTGTTCCTGACTCTAGGGGTAGGTGCTCATCTCTGTTTCAAAACCGAAGAGCCAGCACTGTCCGAAGATGTCTCCATAGTCAGGTGGCCGGCATGACTAAATGCCAAAGGCACATGGAACGCTGTTACCTTCCCACTAAATGTGGTTCCTATTTTTCTACTTGCATTTTTACATGCTTTTGAACTGCTAGGTTGGCAGAAGCTGGGACAAGTAACGGGAGCTCACTCTGTTATGCGGCACCAGGGATTCGAACCACCAAACTGCCGACCTTCTAATCAATAAGCTCAGCATCTTAGCCATTGAGCCACCACATCCTTTTTAAATATTAAGTGCTACCAAGTCTTTTTTGACTCCTAACAACCAAGTAGATTTTCTTCATGATGATCTATCTCTAACCTGGCCCTTCAAGTCTCCCAATGGAGCATCATCAACATCACTGAAACTGTCCAGCCACTTTGCTGCTGAAAGGTCTTCTTCTCTTTCCTTCCACCATTCCCAGCATTAGAGTCTTCTCCCGAGAGCTGGATCTTTGCATATGATGTTCAAAGTAGGATGATTTGATCCTGGTCATTTATGCCTCTGGTGACATGGCTGTCCATGGTATACTCAGGATACCATGGATAGCCAAGACTAGAACTAAATGCCGAAATACCAAAGCAGCTTTCCCCTAAATATTAAGGGAAGAGTTGCCAAATAGACATATAGCATATTTTTCTCTATTGGAAGTACATAAGCAGAAAATGAATAGTTATCCTTTAGAGATAAGATAGTTCTGTCCTGCATTAAACTAGAGACACACCAGTGTATTTTATGATGAATCCTAGTTCTATGATACTGTGAAGCCAGACGGTTTGATTCCTTTTTATATGCTAATAGGATATTCTTGTGAATATAATCTCTTTGCCATGGAGACAGGCTCAGAAATTTGAATGGACTTTAAAGCCCTTTTTGTAGGCAGGCTAAAAGTGCGTCGCAAGGTTTCTTGCTCCATGAAACATATTCATGTGCACAATTTTTTTCTTCTCTCAATAAATTATTGCTTCTTTCTGACTTAACAGATCTCTTTCAAAGAATTGTCATCTCTGTTTTTAACTGTTTCTTATACAGTATATACAGATTTCATTTAAATGCTGTTTACTGAGCTCAGCTTATTGATTTGGGAATGAGTAACTTGTCTTTGTTCATGAGATTAGAATGTACATACCAGCCAGAATATGAACTTCTTGCCTATGTGGGAACTAATTAATAACAGACAAGTATATCTAGAGATTTACAGTGTCCTTTTAAACTTCCAACTTATTACATGCATTGCACTGTATATTTCTTGAGAAAAATGCATTATCCATTCTGAAAAAGTTTGTTTATTTACTTAAATTTATTGGCCACACAACTACAGGGGACTCTCAGAGAATGTCTCAGAGAACAGAAAACGTGACATTCTTTCTCATCCTGTGTTCTCTCTAAAAATCACTTTCTTCTGATGGAGCTGACTCTACTTTTAATCTTAAAAGATGCTTCTGCTTTTTGTATTCCCATCAAGAATCCTTTGTATATCATAATCATTTCACTGTTTGAAAAGTAATTTAGCATAATTTTAACTACTCATTTTGTCCAATAGATGAATTCAGTTCTTGATCCCAGAGGCTGCATACACCAGAGGTGCCTTCCAAATCCCGGCACTACTGGTTCGTTTGTGCTTGCATATGTGTAGAAGCGTCCAAGTGGGTGGGCAGAGCCTCCTGCCGCCGCCATTACTGGAACAACCCCCTCAAGGCATACACTGTTTTAGAATTATAACACAATTGCCCCCCCTCCTCCTCTCCTATATAGCAATTTCAGTATCATCTTGGAGTGAAATTGAAAATGCTTGAGTAATTTTATGTGTTATCTTCTGCACATCTATTGTAACTAATGCTTATAAATAATGTGATTTTCTTGGCCTGATACAATATGGCAATAATAAAATCTCACAATCAATATTTTATTCAGCTAGGCATGCATTGCAGAGCATATAAATGGTAACATTCATCTCGATTTAGATACTTCCTATGAATGTGTGTTTGGTGCTTTCAACTCAGTATTCTCCTGACAATTGTCTGGACTTCTTCTTGCAGTCCAAAATCTTTTGGTAAGATTTTTGGAAGTGGCTTGCCATTTGCCTTCTGCCTAGGGCTGAGGGAGAGTAACTGGTCCAAGGGTGCACATCATGAATTATGCCTAAGGAATTGTTGGAAGAAATATCCTTCTGGGTTCAGTTCCAAGTAGGGAAAAAGACACTGGAAACATGGAGTGTTCTGCCTCGGGAGTTGTAGGCTTGCTCGGGGTATGCAGTTAACTCCATGCTTGATCTCTTTCAGATCAAGTTTATTATCAGACATTCTTAATAGCAAAACTTACAGTTCAGTGTTAAGATACTTCTGACCTTCCATAATCTGTCCCATAACGTGGTGTAAAAAGATGATGATTTCACTTCCATGCTGAGTGGAGATATAAAACACTATTATTTCGGTTCACAAAGGCATTCAAAACTGCCCGGCTATAAACTTTGCATGTATAAACTTTGCATGTGGGCAAGATGCCCCAGTGGCCAATCATAAACAGAGATGTGATCACATGTCATGGAACTACATTTCCCATAAGGCAGTCTCTGCCTACATTTCCCATGAGGTAGTTTCTTAAAGGAGACAGTTCTTAATTCCTACACCACAGGGGTGGGTTTCTCCCGGTTTGCACCGGTATGCCAGAACTGGTTCGTGAAATTTAGCGTACCTCTTGGAACCTATTCCAAAAGGAAGGAAGGAAGGAAGGAAGGCAGGAAGGAAGGCAGGAAGGAAGGGGGAGAGATACACACAGGAAAGGAAGAGATACACACAAGGAAGGAAGGGAGGAAGGGAGGAAGGAAGGAATGGAAGGAGAGTGAGAGAAAAAAAAGAGAGACAAAGATAGAAAGAGAAAAAAAGAAATAAAAAGGAAGTGGGAGAGAGAGAAGAAAGAAAGAAAGAGGGGGAGAGAGACAAAAGGAAGGAAGGCAGGAAAGAAAGAGTGAGAGAGAGAAAGAAAGAAAGAAAAAGAAAGAGAACTTATGACCACAATAGAGCCCAAAATTTTGGTTGCTAAGCAAGAGCATGCCCACCCAGTCACACGCCCACCAAGCCATGCCCACCCAGTCACATCACCACTGAGCCACTCCCACAAAACAGGCCACACCTATAGAATAGGTTGTAAAATTTTTGAAACCCACCACTGCTACACCTGCTATTTACTGCTGGGGCAGCACATGGAGACTATTTGGAAAGATGGTTTTAATGGTGGACAGGATCACGTCCTTCAAGATCTTGGGTGAAGAAAAAAATGGGCGAGATGCTGAGAGTGCCTTAGTTTTATGCCCTCTCTGGGCTTTTGAATTTGAGCTTGTATTCTGATTGGTTGTCAGTCTCCCATGGGGCCATGCAGGGGCAACTCTGAAGGCTATCCTGAGTCCCAGGCTTGGTTGAGCCTTGCTGGGGGATGATCAGAGGTGGGTTGCTTCTGGTTCACACCAGTTTGGGGGAACTGGTAGTGAAAATTGTGACTTGGTCGCACGAACCAGTAGGGACGGCAGGCTGGACATGCCCCTGAACTGGTTCCCAGGATGCTGCGGCCCTTGCCAGTTTGGTTTATTATCATTTTTTAATGATTTTAATTTACTTCCAACTGCATATGCGCGCTCAGCAAACTGGCAGCAATCCACCCCTGTTGATGATGTAATGAAAGGGCTTTGCCTGAAAGAGGTAAATCTTTGTTATGTAGAATAGACTGACTCAGGTCTTAATGGCCATTGACAAAGGTGGGGGAGCTGAGTTTCTGCCTCCCTTTTAGGGGAAATATTCTGCCCTTTTAACATTTCCTAAAATATCTCATTTTCCTAGGAGAGGGGCGGGCGCTAACTTCCTACAGCTTGACTAAAACTCATGGTCTCCTGGTTTCTAGCCTGATGCATTAACCCTGCATCAAACAGGTTCATTTTATGTACATTTACATAAATTTAAATTTATGTATCTGTATACCTCCTAAAAACAGATTCAGGGCACTGAAATGCCATGGTGGATTCGGAATGGCGGTTCTAAAAAATAGGCTTACCAAATATGCATTTTATGAAAAATATTGCATTTCTGTGAATTCACCCAGCTCAATGCAAGTGTCCATTTTAATAGAGAATGAATATTGTTGGCATATACAGCATTGTGTCTTATCTCTTAATGGCTTCAGGATCAGATCTCTGCAATGTCTGGGGCACAATTAGCCATTAGCCATTCTCACTGTTTATGCCTGGTAGTTATTTGCAGCTGCTCCATCAGGCCATTTATACCTTTCCTGTCACCTAACTGCTGCCTGACATTATGCGCCTAAGCTTTAATTGAGCTAATTCTAGTTTCTGCAGTAAGAATGCCACATGGATGGATAAGTAATAATATTTCAGAAACTGATTAAGCCATCCAGCCCTTTTATTTGTCCCTCTGTACTTCCTCTTTAAACCTTTTCTCAGCAAAATTCTATCTGAAGAACTTACAAATGTATTTTAAAGGTATTTTTTGCAACCTTAAGGCAGGCTTTCCTAAACTAAGATGCATCTCTCTTGGGGAGGTTGAGACGGAGTCCAAGGAAGGGTGATGAACTTTATATTTTTACATATTTTTATTAAAAATAAAGTTTCATTGTACTGTTTCCATTGTTCATTTGTCTTTATTTTAGTGTTTGGATTTTTAGGGGAAGTGCGTATATTCAGATTACACTAAACTAAAGGGATTGTGATGGCAAAATGTTTAGGAACCCTGCTTTAAAGGAAGAGGAACCATGGAATTGTTTTCTTAGCCCTACTAAGATTGTCAGTACTCTTTCTTTTAGTTTAGCCAAGATCACAAGGGAGAGGGAGTTACCACTAAATAGCTGATAATATATCACTTTGTGGTTTTTTGCTATTTGACAGATGCCTAAAGCATTTCCCCCGCTTTTGTAATTCAAAGTTTATCCCGTATAAAAGGTATTTTATTGTGTCTTGAAATGCAAAGATTAAAGAGGGGCTCTATTTTGATAGGTAATGTATTGTAATATATTGTAGAAAGTTAGCATCCACCCATCTCCTGGAATAATGAAATAATAAAAAGGCAGAATATCATATTCCCCTGGATGAGAAAAGAAGAAACATGCTCTTGGAAAGCAGCCCCAGAGGTGGTATTCCTCAGGTTCTGACCAGTTCTGGAAAATCGGTAGCAGAAATTTTGAGTTTTGAATTTCGGAGAACTGGTAAATTCCACCTCTGATGGGCCCTGCCCCCATCTATTCTCTGCCTCCAAGTCCCAGCTGATTGGGAGGGAATGGAGATTTTACAGTATGTTTCCCCTGCCATGCCCACCAAGCCACAACCACCAAGCCAAGCCACGCCCACAGAACCGGTAGTAAAATTTTTTGAATCCCACCACTGGGCAGCCCCCACCTTTGTTAATAGCCCCAGAAAGACTAGGCCAACTTATCTACAAGACAAAAGACCTTCAGCATCAGGGTGATAGGATTAGCCCTCATTCAAGATCCAAACCAGGGCAAAGATATAAGCCATAATAGGAATTGCCCAACACCCTTTCAGAACACAAGCCTCTTCATTACAACATCACCCAGCAAGATTCAACCAAGCTTGAGATACAGGGAGCCTACAAGATTAGCTGGACCCCCGCATAGCCCCCTGGGAGTCTGACAATCAATAGGATACATTTCCTGCGCAGGAACAGGAAGCTCTAGGGCAAGGCCCAAGAGAGGGTATATATATATATATCTCCACTCCATGTGTTCAGCTGCACCAGGACCATGTGCTTAATGGTTCTGCTCCATTAAACCATCCTTCCAAACAGTCTCCACGTTTCCAGTGTCTTTCTCCTCACTTGAAACTGAACCCAGATGGACATTTCTTCCAACAATATGTACTTTAATGATATAATGGTTTGGGAAACCAAGAAGACAATGGAAACCTTCAAAGAGACCTGCATTGTATCATAATTTTGAGAAGTGGGTTCTTTGCGTTATAATACAATGAATAGCAAATATGTCTTTTTCTATTTTTCCATTGAGAGAGCTGCTTGCTGTAGCAAATAAAGCATCAGGCTAGAAACTGGGAGTTCAAGTCCCCCCTTGGGCATGAAGGCAACTGGGCCAATGATTTTCTCTCAGTCCTAGGAAGAAGGTAATGGCAAACCACTTTTGATACATCTTACCAAGAAAACTACCTCAAATCTGGTATTATTTTATGTAGAATTAAAATCTGAGTAAAATGATTTTGATTCTTCCTAAGCAAGATGGGTTTTCAATATAACTTTTACTATGCAACTGCCAATTTACAGACTTTTATTATGGGAGTTAAGCATCTTAAATCTAGGATGGTGATGAGATAATAATTGATATCAGCATAGAGATCAGGTATATACACAGAGTGTGATCAAAAATTTCCAGATGCTGGGCACAATGATAAGTTCAAACCTCTGTTTGGTTTTTATCTGTGTCACATACCCTTGAAAGAGAGCTCTTTTTCATAGCTCTTTACTATATCTAGAACTTTGCGACCAAGATATGCTATGTACAGCTGAAGGGCTGGTTTTAAATGACTTACTGTATAGCAGCAGGAGAATGGTATAATGTACATAGATACATACATGTGTACTTCAGCCATTTAAGAATAATATTAAAAAAAGCAAGAAGAGGAACTGGAAGTAGCAACCAGAATGCAAATAACTAAGAAAGTGAAACTTGGGGATCTGGGTGTCGGCAAAATGTTTCACAATTAAATATGATAATTATAATAAATTAGTGATACAAATAAAGAAAGATTTAGAAAATTGGAAAAAATATTAAGCTATCACTCATGGGACGTATAGCGACAATTAAAATGAATATTTTACCAAGAATCTTATTCCTGTTGCAAGCCGCACCTATTAATCAGGGTAAAAAATTCTTTCAAGAATTAAACAAAATAACCGCTAGGTTCATTTGGCAGGGATGAAAAGCGAGGATTAAACTAAAGTCAATGCAAGACAGCAAGGAGAGAGGCGGTTTAGTATTACCAAATTGGGATTTATACGCATCAGCAGTAACAATAACATGGGTGAAGGATTGGTTAGAGCTAAAGAATAAAAGAATTTTGACCTTAGAAGCCAATGATTTGCAAGCAGGCTGGCATACATTCCTATGGGATGATAAAAAAAAAAAAACACACAAATATTTTCAAAATCATTTAATTAGAAGAACGTTATTGCAAAAATGGCTCAAAATCAAAAAAATCCACTATGTGAAAATCCCAAATTGGCTATCACTGACAGAAAGGACGATCCATCCGAATTTTATAGATTTGAACAAAATGCTAAGATACAGAGACTTAATTGATAGACAGGGAAATTTAAAAACAATTGAAGAATTGGCAGAACAGAACATGAAAGTTGACTGGAAAAGGATCAAAAATTGGCTGGAGGCAATAACAGGGGTTAAAATAGAATGGAAACCTGAAGTTTTTTTTATTAGGAATAATGTCTGCGAAATACAAAAAAGAAACCCAGTATTTAATACTACATATAATTACGGCGGCAAGTATTGCCTTTGCCCAGAAATGGAAAAACAAATTAAATCCAAGCGAAGATGAAATAATAAGAAAGGTTATGGATTGTGCTGAAATGGACAAACTAACTAAAGAAATCCAAGGAAAAGAATCAGAATTCTACCAGATATGGGATAAATGTTATAGGTGGAGGGAAGAAACAAGAATCAATAAAGGAATATAACAAAACTCAAAAATAATAGTCATGAGTAAAATAAGAGGGTTAAGAATGGTGAAATCCAAATGAAATACAATAGAAGGGGAAATAATATAAGGTGAGCGGTATCGATTGATAATTGCTATTAGAAAGAACAGGAAGCTCCTGTTTGTATTGTATTGTGTAAATGTGGTGTACGTCTAAGTTTTGTGTGTGTGTATTAAAATCTCGCACTGTGGTAAGATGGACAGCAAACAAATTTAATAAATAAAAAATAAAGAAATAAAAGAGGGGAAAACTCTATTCAACAGAACTATGGTATCAGCAATAAAAAAAGTAATTAAACTTTCCTCTAAACTTTCCTCTATCTTGAAATCTAAGGTTCTCCCTATCATGGTGGATTCTTAGGTGAAATCAGACCACAAACTCAAAATATTGATGATCTGATCTACTTTATAAGAATCCATTAATTGTCTTGCATCGTTTAGAAGCAACACAGACAATTACGTTGGTGTTAAGAGCTTTATCAAAATTAGTTGTGGAATAGGTTCTTTCTGCAGTATTGGTAAAAGGTTCTGATGACCTCTACTTGAATTCAGAGGAATGTTCCAGTGGGTAGATTGGATTGCTTGTACAGTTTGCCTCCAATGATTTATTCTAGTTCATCCTAGCCAATTCGAGCAACATTTTTCAAATCCTTAGGGGAAAGAGATATTGGCTTCATGGTTGAGTAAGTGTCTGATATTAGCCCTCTCTAATAAAACCCGACAAGCTGATAATGCGTTATGCATCAACAGAGGGATAGCATCAAGATCACTAGAAGTTATAGTATTACTTTATACTGCTCTAGTGAGATCACACTTGGAATATTGCATCCAGTTCTGTCACCACGATAGGAAAAAAAATGTTGCCACCCTGAAAAGTGGGCAGAGAAGTGCAACAAAGATGATAGGGGGTCTGGAGCAGAGGTGGGTTCCTACCAGTTCGCACCTATTCGGTAGAAGCGGTTCGTCAAATCTACCGAACCGGTTAGAAGAGGTTCTACCAGTGGACCTAGAAAGCAGGCCACACCTACAGAAGAGCTTCCCAAAATTTTTGAAATCCACCACTGGTCCTTGGATATGATTATTCTACACTATCATGCTCATATTTATAAAACTCAGTGCCTCTGTGAAAGGTAAGGATGACGATTGCATTTGTGGTGTAATCAGAACATTGCGTGTGTTGAAGTTGTTTTAACGCAAACCAAAGATGCCTTTTAAAAAACAAGTTTACATCATATTCTTATGCATGCCAGTGCTGTGTGTGAGGCAATTTAAGGTGGTTCTGACATCGGCATCTTCATATCCGGTCACATGGGCGGCAAGCCACTCCCATCCAGTCACATGGGTGGCAAGCCACTCCCACAAAGGAGGCCACACCCACAAAGTAGGTTCGAACAATTTTTGAAACCCACCACTGGTCTGGAGGCTACCTCATATGATGAATGGTTGAAGAAGTTAGATATGTCAAAGAGAAGGATTAGCACAGGGGACATGATAACTGTCTTCCAGTACTTGACCAGCTGTCATAGAGAAGAGGGATTGATTTATTCTAAAGCACCAGAAAGCTGGACAAGAAGTAATGGGTGGGAAGCTTGTTAAAGAGACATCCAACCTTGAAGTAAGGAGAAATTTTCTGACAGTGAGAACAATTAATCAATGGAATAGCTTGCCTCCCATTTGTGGGTGCTCCATCACTGGAGATTTTCAAAAATAGAATGGACAACCATTTGCCTGGGATGGTGTAAGACTCCTGCCTTGAGCAGGGGTTTGGACTAGAAGACCTCTGAGGTCCCTTTGAGCCCTATGATTCTGTTCTATGCTAATATCCATCAACATTATCTCAGATTTATTAATTTAGTATCAACCAAGAATTTATCTTGTTTCCCCCTAGTTGTTGAGTAATCTGTGCATTTTATTTGAACAACAAAACTACTTTGAAACAGCAGCTGGACTCCCAGGCATCTACACTAGATACAAAGAATTCCAATTCAGAAATATATATTTTGACAACACATCACAAACTCTGTTCTGTGGTTTGTGCATTGCAACTCATCCAAACACATAAGGGCAGAATTTATGTTGCAGTATCACAACATATATTTAGTCACTTGCCCCTTGATTCCCATATCATTGATAGTTGCTGAATTTTGGACATTTTCTAAAATGGGAAGCAACCTTTTTCAAGCTGAACCCATTAATGACATCTGTTAAAGCCAAATTTGTGCAATCTTCTCCCACATTTAATTTTAAAACTAAAGTTCAATTCAGGTTCCATTATGTCAATGCTAAAGTCATCTTTCTTTTTCTGTGCCTTAAAACTCACCTTGCTGAGTGAATTGTTTTGAAAATGCAAACGTTCTGCCCATTATTTTGTAACTTTTTGAATTAGTCTAATAAGGGATAGTCTATTGAATTTAGACACTTTTATGTCCAGTGAGGCTATCTTCTATTTGTTCTGTTTTGTTTAAATCTTGTATTTTGTTTAATACGGCAAAGCAACCTACATTTTTTTAAAAAAGAAGCTAATATTGTATGGCCAGCAGATGGCAGTTAATGCTCATCCAGTAAGCTTTCTTGATTTCTTTTGCAGTTTTACCAGTTTTTGCAAATTACTATGGGTAATTGAATAACAGTAAAAGGGGACACACATAGTCTAGTTGGAATTATGAGTAATATTGCATTCTCCTTGTTTGGGAATAATGTGGAACCCATTTATCTCTAAAAGTTCATTTGCAGTCAGTTTCTGTGATTAATTATGCAAAATTAACAATAAGTATTTCTGCTGTGTAAAATCTTTCTCACTTGACAAGATATTTAGAACATCTGTATGATTACATTTTTTTTGCATCTCAGTTGCATACCTAGCTACTGATATGCACATACAGTGAAAACTATCGGAGATGAATGGATTAAGCCTTCAGTTTGTTTAAAGTTTAAAGTTTAATAACATTTATATGCCACCCAATCCTGTAGGACTCCGGGCAGCTGACAATACAATAAATCAAAAAGAAGAGAAGAAAAGAAAAAAATAGATTTAAAAAACACACCATGCACTCCATTCTGAGTGGAGCTGAACCATATTTTGGGGTCAACAGCCCCAGGCCTGCCGGAACAGCCAGGTTTTAGTGGCTTTACGGAAGCCGAGAGAGTGGGAAGGGTCCGGATCTCTGCGGGAAGATCATTCCACAGGGCCAGGGCAGCTACAGAGAAAGACCTCCCCCGAGTAGTCACCAACCGGCATTGCCCGGTCGACGGTACCCAAAGGAGGCCCAATCTGTGCGATCTTACAGGTCGTTGGGAGGTATGTGGCAGGAGGCGGTCCCGTAGGTATCCAGGTCCCAAGCCATGTAGGGCTTTAAAGGTAACGACCAGCACCTTGAATCACGTTCGGAGACCGATGGGAAGCCAGTGCAGCTCACGGAGGATAGGTGTGATATGGGTGTACCTAGGTACACCCGATATCACTCGCGCGGCCGCATTCTGGACCAATTGTAGTCTCCGAACACTCTTCAGGGGCAGCCCCAAGTAACGCCATTACATTAATCAAGCCTAGAGGTGACGAGAGCATGAGTGACCATTTGAAGTGCCTCCTGGTCCAGATAGGGCCGCAACTGGTGCACCAGGTGAATCTGGACAAAAGCCCCCCTGGTCACAGCCAACAGATGGTATTCTAATGTCAGCTGAGGATCCAGGAGGACACCCAAGTTGCAGGCCCTCTCTGGAGTGTGGCTACACCACAAAATCACATGTCAGTTTGAAACAGTGGAGGCTCAGTCTAAAAGACTTCAACTAAGAAATTGGATGGTAATGTTGGGCATGGCTGGATTTTGCGATCCTCCTGAGCTCCGTTTTCACTAGCAGAGGGTTGCAGGAGGCGGTGGCAGCTGAAAATGGTGCTTGGGAGCCTGTTTTCACTGGCAGAAGCACTGCAGGCCAGTCCGCTGTTTCCAGGGCAGCCCCGCCAGTCAGATTGAAGTATCCCGCAATTCAGATCCAGCCCCCAGGCCTTGAGTTTGACACCTCTGCGGTAGGTGCTTGGAGAACTCAGGGAGTGTCTTGTTCTCTGTAAAAAAGGTACCGGTAACTAGATTGGTTGTCCCTTAGGCACTTTCTTTCCTTCTTGTCTGCTGATCCTATGTCATTTGGTTTATTCAGTAACTCTAGGAAATGAAGTAGCAAAAGAGATACTTTGGCTCATTAGTGGAGCTGATGTTGTGATCAGTGGAGAAACTAGAAGTTAACTGAATGCAGAGAAGAGTTCATGTTCAAGACTACATTGTGGTAATAAAGGAAGTGAAGCGTGCTTACTTATAATCTTCACTATATCAGTGGTTGAGTCAGTGAGCGACTTGTGCAACACTACTAATAAAAATTGTTCAGATTTGCTCATTTCTAGACTCTAAAAGTGTAAAGTCAGAGAAGGTGATCGAGTAGTATTTTGTGGAATTACTTCACAATTCAACCTGTTGATTCTGAAGGAATGGAAAAGGGATATTGAAATGAAGTCTACTACTCTGTGGGTCAGAGAATGGCTAGATCCAGGAGAAGTTGGTCTATGTCAGGTGAGGAGATGAAGCTGGCTATCTTAAGGAGGCTTAAGTGTATCCCCCTTCTTCTCTGGATGTGGATAATTCACAGAAAGATACTGTTAAGATGGTGGGGCTGCAATTGTGGAACATCCTACCTGAAGCAGATCCTTTTCAGTATGGGTTCAGACTTGGACATAGGATGGAAATGCATAGGTTGTTCTTTGTTGAGACTTTGGTGGGAAGAGTATTTTCCTCTATCTGGATTGTTCGGCATCTTTCAGTATTGTTGGACATGGTATCCTTCTGGATTATCTGTGAAAGTTAGAAGACTTTTTCTACTTTTTCCTAAGTGTGCAGTTTCATATGGTCTTGATCAGGGGTGTCAAACTGGCGGCCTGTAGGCTGGTTGTGTTACACGCTGGCCACGCCCACCCCACCTCCATGAAGGGGAAAAGTGTCGTGATACATCATGTGATGGCAACATGATGCTGCAAGTTTGACAGACGTGATCTTGATGGTGGGAGGAGAGGTCAGTCTAGCAGTTTTTCCCTTGTGGATGCCACAAAGTTAATCTCTCCAATTGCTGTCTTTTATCATTTACATAAACCTGCAGGGTCTTCTTTACTCATGATTATTGCTGGATAGCCAGGAGCATCTATGACAGTGTGCGCATGTGCCCATGTACGTGTGTGCATGCTTTCTTTGGTTTTGACTCGTGCATTAAATATGGCCCTCTCTGGAGAGGGTGATCATGGTGACCCATGAGTTACCCATGCTTTTACCCCATCTAGATTGTACTTCAACACATACTACATGGCACTGCATTTGAAGACTAACTAAAATTATAATTGGTACAATTTTTGGGGGCTGGGCCATAAAAAAATGCAGTGGGCTTTCTATTCCAACAGTGATGAAAAAGTAACTTTACATCCAATCCTTGCATTTATGACTTTCACAGGTCTATAAAGGAAAGGAAAACTGAAATAAGATCATATGTACAATTCTGAGTAGAATAGCAACGATCAATTATGTGTTTGTATGAGGTGAAATTAATACACACCATACCAGTATTATGAGTATTTGCAACCATTTAACATCCAGTTTGACCTGAAGTTACAGTGGGTAGCTTGTAACTTTCTGGAAATTAGTGGACTTTAGCTTATTCACTGGCTAGACTATGCTGTTTGCAACCGTTAAAAATAGGAGTCCTATTTTTAGGACTAAATAGAATAAAAATAAATAGGAATCCTATTTAGGATTGTCCAAACAGACAATCTGCGAGGAGTATATGACTAGCTCCCAAATCCCTAAGTTAGAATTTAAAAGAGAAGACACCGATTTCTGATCATTTTTAATGACTGAAAATTAAGCAGAGCATTTATAAACAACTGATGATAATACATAATATTTTTTTGTGGTTTATGAATAAAAATTTCCTTAATATTTATTTTTTTGAAAAAATCAGCAGCTTGTTTCACAAAACCTATAAAGCCATAATTTGGTTGGGTGTGTTGTAAGAGCCCAGCCATGGTGGGATCATGTAGGAACCATGTTTGATGGAATAGTGTATTGTCCAAATCCAGACTAAAGACTTTTGTTTTGGCTCTCTCTTGTAAGTCTTGGCATCTGTAAACAAAGTAAGAAAATATTTGCAAGTCCAGGAAGTCATATTACATCTTATACCTGTGCTGAGCATAATGACAAGCTGATCTATTTTTGAGATCCCACGCACATTGTTCTCCAGGGGACATATTGCTAAGTCTACAGTCAGGGAAGGTGATAACAGAGCAAGAGCAAGTAGAAATGGCAACTTTCTGTATAGGGAAGGGAATAAAAAGCATTCCATTGCTATGGCAATGGTACAAAGAAGTCCTAGTGACTAAGAGATTGCTAAAAGGGGTGGTGGTAGAACTAGCTGCACACTAGTCTTCTCAATACTGCTGGGTCCTCAGCCTTGTTGGAGAACATCTTATGACTCATGGGCTACCTCTGACTGAAAAAAAGTGATGCACTTTTTCTCAGCATCTGATGTGATGAAGTTAGTTTCCTGGCAGGAAACAAAATAGTTATACATTTCTGGTCTCAAGCCATATCAACAATGAACAGCACCAGTTTGATTGGGATGGAAAGAAAATCATCAGCCATGCCAACATCTGCCACACATGTGAATTTATTGAATTCTACAAAAGGGGCAATTAACAAGCATATTGATTTAGATCCAGCATATGAACATGTAAGAAACCGGACCATTCGAACCACCAATCAACAAGAGAACTGATCAGCTCCTCAGCAGTTAATTATAGCCAAAACAAGCAGCCAGTCACATGGCCAACTGACTGCACCAACACACAAGACACATATAAGATAAAGAGGAATAGAAGAAGATATTTTTACTGAAGTCCCTGCTGCTGATGTTATTTTGGAGTTAAATGGCAAGCTTGGACAGCAAATCACTGCCAAAAACAAATGGCTGTATTTGTGTGAAGATTAATGCTCCACCCCACCCCAACTCGCACAGCTTTACCCATCATCCATTCTCTATTTGTACATGTGTATCAGGGATGGGTTCTTGCCAGTTCTAACCTCTTCTATAGAAGAGGTTCCACAAATCTACAGTGCCATTTAGAACTGGTTCCAGCGCCCTCCCCCCACTCGTCCACACATCATCAAGATGAAGAGTGAGAGGAGGAATTCTGGGAGTTGTAGTCCACAAGTCTTAAAGCTGTCAAATATGAACACCCCTGGTTTTTTTTTCTAAAGGGTTAGAGGTGCAAGGGTCTTGTAACTTGACAGCTTTAAGACTTGCACACTTCAATGCCAGAGTTCCTGAGCCAACATGACTGGAGGAGGAATTCTGGGAGTTGAACTCCACAAGTCTTAAAGCTGTCAAGTTTGAACACCCCTGGGCCTTTTTTTTCTAAAGGGTTAGGGGTGCAAGGGTCTTGTAACTTGACATCTTTAAGACTTCCATGCTTCAATGGCAGAGTTTCTGAGCCAACATTTTGGTTGCTAAGCAAGAGCTTTGTTAAGTGAGTTTCACCACATTTTACAAGTTGGCCAGGCCCACCCAGTCACATGGCTGGCAAGCCACTCCCACAAAGCAGGCCACACCTACAGAAGAGGTTCTAAAAATTTTTGAAACCCACCACTGATGTGTATGCATGCTCAGCTATGATATTTCACTAGCAGTCCCACCAGAAACAGACAACTGGAATCAGCCTTCAGAGCAGCCAACAATTATACAGGTAACTATTTCTTCTATGTCTCCCATCAGTCTTCCCCATCCTCCTCACTACAAGTATTGTCATCACTGAGAAAGAAGGAGAATGGTCATACCACTTGGTATGACAAACAAATTGCATGATAACAGACTCTCTTAGGCAGTTGCTGGGGAACAAATCTTTTGGTTCTGCCTGGCTGATCCATGTTATTTTTCTGTGACTGCATGTTACTTTGGCTGATCATTAGAAACCTCTATGTCACTGGCAACTGAGGAACAAGAACTTTTCAATAATCAAAAACAATCTGAGTGCTTCAGAGTACGGTGTCTCCATTAGCCTGCAGACATTTAAGAATTGGTTCCATCCATCATGGAAACGATGCTTCTGGTTTAAAAAAATCCCCTGGCTTCCTCATGCTCTGATTATCCAAGTGTTCCAAGCAAGCTTACTTAGATTTTTCTCACTCACTATGAGCCATCCTAAGCTAGAAGATGCCCAAAGCATTTCATCATTAATGTCATTATAATTTAATCATTTAAATTTTAATGCAATCATAGTTCAGTTCTTTAATGAGTTTATCATCAGTTGAAACTCATGCACATTTTTGCATCTAGGAAACCCAGACACAAATTATATATGCAAAAGAATTATCTAAAATTGTTCATCGTTTGCAAGTCCATCTTTTCTTAATTAATGTCTCACTTTCTTCCCTAATTTTGAACCTGATGTCCAATGTTTGAAAGGCTGTACTTTTTTAAATAAGTGGTATGACCCAGATTTAGAATAATTCTGTGCTCGCTAACATTGGGATGAAAACAACATCCTTGTATCTCCTAAAGCCACTTCTTCTGCAGCAATATCCTCTGTGGCCTGCTGCAAGGATTTTCTCAGTTGTTATATGTAATGCTGATCAGAGGTGGTATTCAGCCAGTTTGGACCGGTTCGGGCAAATCGGTAATCAAATTTTTGAGTAGTTTGGAGAACCAGCAAATACCACCTCTGGTTAGCCCTGCCCTCCCACCTGCATCGTTTCCTGTCCTATATTACCTTGTTTTTTTTAGCTCAGCTGATTTGTGCAGCATAGTGGATTGCCACGCCTCAGCTGAGTTAAAAAACAGCTCAGCTCACCAGTGCTGAACACCGAGGATGGTCTTTGAGGGCTGCGTGCATGCGCTCAAAGTGCTTCCTCATAGAACCAATAGGAAAAGATTTGTAATTCCACCGCTGATGTGATTTCCTAGATTTTGCAATATCTGCCTGAATTTCCAGTATTCATGAAGCTGGAGTCGTTCAAACTACTGGATTTTTTAAAAAAGGTATATTTTTGTGTGTGTGTGTGTGTGTGTAAGTTTTAAGTATTGGGTTGCCCCGGGCAATGAGGTCCGCTTGGGCAGCCAGTTAACTCCACGCATAGGAATCTCTTTTCAGATCAAGTTTATTATCAGGCATCCTTAATAGCAAAACTTACAGTTCAGTGTTAAGATTCTTCTGATTTTCCATGATCTGTCCCATCATGTAGTGTAAAAAGACATTAATTCCTCTAACCCATGCTGCTGGTGCAAAGCTGCTTTCTGGTAGAACAAAAGGCGATTCAGCGAGTGGCCAGTAATAAACCACTTTTCCTGGGCAGAGTACCCCGCTGCCCAATCAGGGAACACAGATGTGGTCACATGTTATGGGACTACATTTCCCACAAGGCAGTTCTGCCTACATTTCCCATGAGGTAGTTTCTTAAAGGAGACAGTTCTTAATTTCTACATTAGCTATATACTGTTGGGACAGCACACTCCCCGCCTGGAATTATAAATTCCACTACTTACTAACTTTTAACTAAAGGCAAACAAACCCATGTCATAAACATTGCAAACTTGACTATCTAATTAACTGAGTTACACAAAGGCATAGCATGGCTATCTAATTAACTAAGATAACAAAGGCATAACATCAAACATGTATCTAACTGACTAATTAACTGAGCATGCAAATCTACCTAACTAATTAATTGAGCTACACATGGTATAGCATTAAACAGTGCAAACAATCATGTAAACACAAAGCATGCAAAGCTTGAGGTTCAATCTTCTAGTTCAGTCTTCTGTAACAGTAGTTCTGGGTCGCTGATTGGTCTGGTGTAGAGCTTCTTGGTGTAAGTCTGCTTTGCGACCTGGTAAACTAGTTCATCATTACTAGGTAGAGCTTGGTGCACAAGTCCCATAGGCCGTGAGTTCCAGTGGACACAAGTCCCTTAGGCCAGAAGTTCCAATGCATGTCTTTGGAAACAAAGTTCCCTGCTGGTGCTGGCCAGTCACCTGTCTTCTGGGTCAGCAAGGTGGCTGGGGTGAGGACAGTTGGTTTTTCAGGATCCAAAAACTCTGGAAGCAAGTCTTGAGAGTTGATGATGGCTGCCCCTCTACCACGAGGGTGGTGAAGACGATCACTGCTAAGCCCAACATGAGAGGCTTCCGTCTGGAGAGTTGTTTGAAGCGAGTTGGTTCTTGGGACTGGTTGACGGGTAGTTGTGGTGCTAATTTCACCATTCCCATGATGAGACTGATGTGAATGTTGTTCTCCCCGCTGTAGACAATGTGAACACTGTTCTCCCCGCCGTAGACAATGTGAATGTTGTTCTCCCTGCCATAGACCTTGATGTATCCTACGGCTGTTATTGCCTTCGTTGTGGCGATAGGCAAGATGGGAACGTACTTGTGCTGGACAGGAACGCCTTGGAGACAACCCAGGGATTCTCGCCACATTGGCTGTTCTTGCTTCTGTTGGTTGTGCTGCTCGTCGCTGGACCACATGAAACATAGGTAGCTTTGATGGTCTTCTCCAACAAAGAATAAGTAGAATATCTGCTGGATGTTTTCCAGGATGGCTATGACTTCCTTTCTGAAGTGGTGGAGCATGCTGAGCAGACTGTTGGTGAGGTCAGGACCTTTGAGAAGCACTTTGTTCAGAGAGGGGCCTTGGGATTGCACGCTGGTATCGAAAACTGCTCGAATCTGGTCTGGCTCTTGTGGCTGGCACTTTCTAAAGCATTCCTCATCAATTTTTGGAGGTGGAGCAAGTTCTGTGTGTCCGTTCTGGACCATCTGGTCTAGGAACTCCACAAAATGAGCTTTCATTTTGAGCTTCTTGTTCATGATTTGTCTCAGATTGAAGAGGTGAGAGAGAGGTTGCTCATGGTTATTTGGAAACCATTGTCTTGGTATGCGAAAGAGTAATGGAGCCACCCAATTCTTGTTGGCCTCCTGTTGGAATTCCTTGACCATGAGCCTCAGAAATTCTTTGTTCTCTATCGACAAGGTCAAGTCATTGTCTTCTTTGCTGCTCTGGAACGCTGTTGTTCCTAGAACTGGTTTGACTGACAAAGTCGAGAAGGGTTCTTCACACAATCTCGAGTGGGATATTGTCCCATTACTAAGAGTGGAGGTTGCGAAGACCTTTATCTGGGTTGGGACCTCCGGCCAATCGACACACACCATCCCAAGATGCCCCTTCCAAGTTCTGTTTCGAGGGCGAATGGGGAGCCCTTTGGACCTTTGACCGCTTCTTGAGGGGTGAAAGCATTGGAGGTGTCTGCTCCTGGCAAGAGCAGGATTTTGGCTTTGGGATCTAGAGCAGGAGAGTGATTACTCATGTACTTCAGGTGCGGTGTGGTGCTTGCTACCTCTGGTGTCATAATCTGACTGCGATCATCTGGTGGGTTGTCCCATTCTAGTAATGGTGGCAGTGGGAATTGTGCATTCTCATCTAACACTTCTATGCAGAGTCTATCCATTTTCCTCCCTGCCGTGCACTGGGACGCGGTGAACGTCGATGTCATGAGGTGTGTTTCTTTACTTTGGATGTTGAGGAAGCTGTCAAGTGCTGAACTAGCTGATGTGCTGTAACTTGGCACCTCTACTATTTCAGACATCTTTCCATCTGTGTTTGAGTCGCTTTGAAGGTCTGACAAGGGTTCCTTCACCTCCACATTGAGGATGTGAACCATGGCTGCTTGTGTGCTTGCCTGCGGAAGATCCTTCACTGTTGCTGATGGACTACTCTGGTCACCTCGTGTTTCTTGGTTTGTCAGGGTAGGCTCTCCAATTTTAAGGGAGGGGTCGAGTTCCGACACTTGAGATTCCCTTCCTTGTTCCTGTTGTGCCACATGTTGACTGTTTGTGTAGGCTTTGACACATGTGTCTAGGTTTTCCACTCCTAAATTCATAGGATCGAGGTTGGAGGAGGTGCCATCAGCCTCGGCCTGTTGAGCTTTGGCCCATATTATTCTTACCTTCGCTTCCCGCACGCACTGAAGATATTCCATTTGAGCCTGAACTTTGGCTCCCGCAGCTGCCATCTCTGCTTCTATGGTCGCCATCTTTTCCTTCATCAGCTGATCTACCTTTGCGGTCTCCATATCCATCTTGGCCAACTCGACTTCTACTTGTGCTTCTGCAGCTGTAGATATCCGTGACCTTTGGCTGTAGTGGGAAGATCTCTGCGAGACGCTGCTACCTGCTTGCCATCGAATGGCCTTTGGTCAGAAAGATGAGGCTACTTTGGAGACGTAGGAGAAGGTTGCGTATGACTGCTGAAATGTTGCATATGAACAATGAGATACTTTGAAGTTGGCTTTCTTGTCTGGCATCCTTAATAGCAAAACTTACAGTTCAGTGTTAAGATTCTTCTGACTTTCCATGATCTGTCCCATCACGTATTGTAAAAAGACATAAATTCCTCTAATCCATGCTGCTGGCGGAAAGCTGCTTTCTGGTAGAACAAAAGGCGATTTCGGGAGTGGCCAGTAATAATCACTTTTCCCAGACAGAGTACCCTGCTGCCCAATCAGGGAACACAGATGTGGTCACATGTTATGGGACTACATTTCCCACAAGGCAGTTCTGCCTACATTTCCCATGAGGTAGTTTCTTAAAGGAGACAGTTCTTAATTTCTACATTAGCTATATATTGTTGGGACAGCACATTATCTTTGCTTGCGAGTGTGAGGTTGCTCCTATACAGCACTTTCCTTGTTAATATTGGTGGAATATGTATTCTCTCTAGTAGTTCCTTATTTCGGCTATTGTTTTCTGCTAGATTTTACGTCTGGTATTAATCCCTGCTTCTCTGGATGCTGGTTATTGGAGAGGATGTGTTTTTTCTTTTTTTTCCTTCTTAGCATTTTATTGTCTTTTTTGGAATGGTATGTAAATGTAGTTTGTCTCTACGACTATTTAAAGGTGTTTTTTCTTGGTGTCCTCCTAAAAGTGTCAAGAGAGAGGGGGGAGACATTAGTAAATACCATAGTAAATAGTGACTCATTTTCTAAAACTGATCTTTTTGAAGTGGAAAGCAGGCTTAGCAGCTTGTCCCACAATTGTGGTTAGCATCTCAAAAGTTTTGTTTAACTAGCAGAATCATCATTCATTCTAACAGCTCCTACCCTATTAGGAAAAAAAAATACAGGAAAAAATAATTATTTGCTGCCCAACAGCTTTCATTGCCATAAGGCTACAGAAATCTGGTCTAAATTCCTGAGAAAAGAATCTGCATATAAAAAAGATTTCTATACAGGATGCTTGATGCCCTGAAGTGATCATGAAAACCCAATATAATATGAGCCAATATTATTAAAAGATTATTTCTGTGTTATGTATTTTGATTTAGATATGTTTGATATTATTTTTACTGATTTTCTTTTTTACTTGAACATTCGTGTTTTCTGAACTTTTATTAAGGATGAGTTGCATTTAACTTTCCAGTATGGTTTTGGACTGACTGAAATGTAAACAATTGGATAATTTAAGAGGAGACTTAATAGACTTCAGAGAAATTCCTTAGCTGGCTTCATACTGAAAACATTTTGATTTCTGGTATTGCAAGTATGCTACAGCATTTGTTTGTCATTAAATAGTGAATGACCACAGTGCCAGGATGTGGGTAGCTTTAAAAACCTGTGTCCACATTCATGCCGATGAAATCTTTTGCATACTGAGTTACTCTTTATCATAAAAGACATAAAGACGTACTTGAGGGATTTATTTTGAAATTTTCAAGCGTACATATAAATTCCCGAAGATCATATTGAACTGAAGGTATTCCACATAGTTTTTCAGTCACTTCAAATAGAGGCAAAAATAGTGAAACATTTCTGGTCATTAAGCATCTGGAGGGAGGGGGAAAAGGAAAACATTGTTAATAAAAGATCATCTTTCATAATTTGAAATTCTCCACCAGTGAACAATTTTCACCTTCCAGATAAATTGTCAGTAATTATGAGGTGGAAAAGGTAGTACGACACACCCGTAATTAAATGCAACAAACAATTTTTGCCATCATCGGATTTGTAGTGTGAGCAATTGCAGTTGCTGAGAGACAATTGCTGAATGACGATTGAACATAATTCCCCTTCTGTGTCAGATCATTGCTTTGCATTCGAGTTTTTGTGCCTTGTGCTATCTGGATTCTGCTCTGACTAAATGTACTTTGCCTTAAAAGGGGCATAAGGGTCAACCCGTGAGCCAATCATCTCTGTTTCTGATCTAATATGTTGACAGATATGAACTTGTCCATTCTACCTGCAGTCTTTCATGGTAATACTTTAAAATATGGAAACTGCAGTAGAAGCTTTTATTTGGGTTTGGGCATAGTCTCCACTGCTCATAATATTGGCTTAGTGATCTCAGCTCCTTAGTAAGAATGTCTTCTGCTTCCTCAAAATCCTTGGTTTGAATAGCTATAGCCATCTCATTGGCATAGCAAAATTTTCCAGAGTTAGTTTCTGGTAACCCACTAGTACATAGATTAAATAGGAGTGGGGCTAGAGCCAATCTAGTGTCTGCAGTCGGCATCTGCTCACCAGCATGGCCCTGACAATCGATTGGCTGTCCCCCGGCCATGTTCTAGACTTCATAGATGATGAGTGGCCACCAGGAGTGGATTCCTGCCAGTTCTAACCTTCTATAGAAGAGGTTCCACAAATCTACAGTGCCATTTAGAACCAGTTCCAGCTCCCTCCCCCTCCCCCGCCCGTCCGCACTCCGCACATCATCAAGATGAAGAGTGAGTGGAGGGATTCTGGGAGTTGAAGTCCACAAGTCTTAAAGCTGTCAAGTTTGAACACCCCTGGGTTTTTTTCTAAAGGGTTAGGGGTGCAAGGGTCTTGTAACTTGACAGCTTTAAGACTTGCGTGTTTTAAATGCCAGTTTCTGAGCCAACATTTTGGTTGCTAAGCAAGAGCGTCGTTAAGTGAGTTTCACCACATTTTACATGTTGGCCACACCCAGCCAGTCACATGGCTGGCAAGCTACTCCCACCCAGTCACATGGCCAGCAGGCTACTCCCACAAAGCAGGCCACACCTACAGAAGAGGTTCTAAACTTTTTTGAAACCCACCATTGGTGGCCACTCCTGGGCATGCTGCTTTGTGGATTGTGCCACTGGATCCCTCCATGCCTCCCCCTTCACCGAATTGCGTGCACACGCTTGTGCCCTGCAATCATGTGTGGCGCCCCCACACCAACCCGGGTTTCTCCTTTTGTTTTTTGTTTTCGTGCCTTTGGGTGGAGGTAAGCAGGCCCTGCACGGCATCCTGGCTCTGCGCTCTTCTCCACATGAAGGCATGGAAACAGAAAGCAAAAAGTTTGGCGGCCTTCAGCGACCTCTCCCCTTTAGACTTGCCAGGTCTAGGTGCTCATTTTCCTACTTAGAGGCCAGACCAAGCCTGCCCACCTGCTTGATGCTTTCCCTGATGGCCACCCAGTTGACCAGGCGTGGCCCAAGTTGCAGCCAGCGGGGAAAGAGGGCTAAGTTAGCACAAATGCTGCTTACCTTTGTATAGGCAGGAAGAAGCAGTTCTGTGGATCCACATGGCGATGGCAAAGCATGACGAGCGTCGGAGCGGGTCAGTTTGGGGTCTTGGGCATCCAGTGCAATAAAAGTTGCTCTGTGCATACACAGAAGAAAAAACAAGGTGGTAGCGCCTACGGTGTTGCTGGGAGAATCAGTTCGAGGGCGTGGCAGGCTGCTGGTTCAGGCTATCCAGGCTGCCAAACCACTATCGGTTTGGCCGAACCGGGCCAAACCGGTAGGAACCCACCTCTGTACTTGATGGTCCCAGGTTGACAGTAGTGGGTTAGGTCACTTAATAGAGGGAGGTTTTAAATCACCATGATTGTTATTCCTGATATTTCAATAGTGATATTTGATGTTGAATTCTTGGGTACATTCTTGTATTTTTTGATGTCATGATGGAGATACACTATGGAGCCACGAACATTAGACGTCATGTCACTACAATTTTCTTCCCTCGCACTTTGATCTGTTTCTTGTCAGCTATATGTGTCTCTTGTAGTGTTATAACGTCTATCCTATTATCTGTGGTCAGTCTGCTTAGGTACACACATTTATTTCTACGTAAGCCTTCTATGTTTAGTTGCAAAATATGGATCTGAGGTCCAACATCTTTTGTCAATGAGTTCTTAAAAGAACTGTTGTAGTCCAATCGCTGCCTCTGCAGTTTTTGACCACGAGTAATACAATATCTAGATTGGTTGCCATGTGTATACTGTGGATACTGATTATCCACGAAGGTTGTCCATTAACCTTCACCAGGGTTATCCCTGGACAGGCAGAAACTACCCTGAAGGAGAAGGTTGTGAGTTGATGGTCCTGTTAAAAATCACAACTCCTGTTAAGGCAGCAGGCAGAAGCTAGAGCCAGAAGGGTCTTTGCCAGCTTTGACTGGTGCACTATTTGACATCTCCGCTATAGTAATTCATGCCCTGGTTAGACTTAACATGTAGCGTAGTTTCCGTTAATTTAGAAGTGATAATACCGTAAGTTCAGAATGCAGTGGTCCATATCACCGATCAGATAATCTCTTTGCTGTGGATCTCCTATACTGGCTAAATATTAGGCTTTTGGGTGCAATTTGAGGTGCTGCTTTTTGTTCATAAAGCCCTTTATGGCTTGGCATTATTTCTGGGACTGCCTGCTCCCACCAAAGTCAGCCTGACCTATAAAGTCACTCAGGAAGAAGCTGCCCCTGGAGCCCTACTTTCCGGAGGTAAAGGAAGCTAAGGCCAGAGGTGCTATTTCTTTATGGCAGCAGTGATTTTATGGGACTGCCTCCCTATGGAAATCAGGCTGGCTTTCTCCTTGATTAAATTCAGAAGAATGCTGAAAACAAAACTGCTCTGCAGGGCATTCTAATTAAATTAGTCCACCTCTGATTTATTTATTTTTAATTGGTTTTATTCCTGGGATCTTATTTTAGTGTTCTATTGTTTTGACGTTATCTTGATTTTCCTTCTATCATGGATATTTTCAGCTGTTTTCTATATTATCCTTACTATAGGTAGTTCTTGACTTATGACCACAACTCAGCCCAACATTTCTGTTGCCAAGTGAAACATTTGTTAAGTGGTTTTTGCCACACTTCATTTTTTTGCCACAGTTGTTAAGTGATTCACTGTACTTGCTAGTAACATGGTTGTTAAGTGAATCTGGCTTCCCCACTGACTTTCCTTAAAAGAAGGTCACAAAAGGAATCACATGAGCCCAGGATACTCCAACTCATGATAAATATGAGTCAGTTGCCGAGTGTCCAAATTTTGCTCACATGACTATGGGGATGCTGAAATAGTCGTAAGTGTGAAAAATGGTCATCAGTCACTTTTTTCAGTGCTGTTGTAACTTTGAATGGTCACTAAATGAACTTTTGTGAGTTGAGGAATACCTGTATATTATTTTAACCATTGACAGTCATTTAATGGTGGCAGGATATAAACAGAATGACTGAATGAGTAAATAAATTCATTGATGTCTTGACTAAGGGTCAATTGCAAAAAACACATTCAGTCCATCACTTAGCTGCTGTGTGTCTTTTAAAGGGTTCAAATCAGTGATGGGATTCAAAAAAAGTTACTACCAGTTTGGTAGGCTTGGTGGGCATGGCATGGGAAGGATACTGTAAAATCTCCATTTCCTTCCCACTCCAGGGGAAGGATACTGTAAAATCTCCATTCCCTTCCCACTCCAGGGGAAGGATACTGTAAAATCTCCATTCCCTTCCCACTCCAGGGGAAGGATACTGTAAAATCTCCATTCCCTTCCCACTCCAGGGGAAGGATACTGTAACATCTCTATTTCCTCCCCACTCCAGGGGAAGGATACTGTAAAATCTCCATTCTCTCCCCACTCCAGGGGAAGGATACTGTAAAATCTCAATTTCCTTCCCACTCCAGGGGAAGGATACTGTAAAATCTCCATTCCCTTCCCACTCCAGGGGAAGGATACTGTAAAATCTCCATTCCATTCCCACTCCAGGGGAAGGATACTGTAAAATCTCCATTCCCTTCCCACTCCAGGGGAAGGATACTGTAACATCTCTATTTCCTCCCCACTCCAGGGGAAGGATACTGTAAAATCTCCATTCTCTCCCCACTCCAGGGGAAGGATACTGTAAAATCTCAATTTCCTTCCCACTCCAGGGGAAGGATACTGTAACATTTCTATTTCCTCCCCACTCCAGGGGAAGGATACTGTAAAATCTCCATTCCCTCCCCACTCCAGGGGAAGGTTACTGTAAAATCTCCATTCCCACCCCACTCCAGGGGAAGGATACTGTAAAATCTTCATTCCCTCCCGATCAGCTGGGACTTGGGAGGCAGAGCATAGAAGGGGGCGGGGCCAGTTAGAGATGGTATTTACTGGTTCTCCGAACTACTCAACATTTCTGCTACTTTTTCTCCAGAACTGGTCAGAACCTGCTGAATACCACCTCTGGTTCAAATGCTACTTGAAAAGGATAATGCTATATAAAACAGTTATTGGTAACACTTGCAGAACCCTTAAATAAGGTGGCCTTTGAGAGTCTGACTTAAATCAAAGATGGAGTTTGTCCATCCTGTAGACCTTAACATGATCAACAAGATTCTTCAATCTGGCCCTTGAGACTTTTTTTTAATTGGATGTACCCTTCTTTCCATCACCACTCACTTCCTTGCTTTTGACACTTTAGTGGCTTATTACATTACTTATAGTGCAGAGAAGCGAAATGCATCCCTCTTTCATAACACTAGAATGTCAGGTAAATCTCTAAAATTGAATTATATGAGATTCAGGAGAGACAAAAAAAAAGAAGGAATCTTGCTGGCAGAAGATGCAGTGATGCCTGTCAGTGTGGATGGCTTTCAAAACAAGCAAGCATGAGGAGGATCTGGTTATCAGGTTTTATGTTCCAACATGACTTAATGTGGAAGCGGTACAAACCAGTTGGTGGAGCACGTATGTACAAAGATGTTACTGTATTCATGCTCTTCTTATAGACTTGGTTGGCCTCCGTGGCACACAAATGTTGAGCTATGGCTAAAACCATCAGACATTGAAGAAAAAAGTAATGTAGATAGATTGATAAGTGTTGCTGAACTTGCTTTCTTCTTGTCCTTTCAGACATATAAATTCTTTTTTCAAATGCTGACTCTCCAGGTAGTCCTCGACTTCCAACAGTTCATTTAGTGACCATTCAAAGTTTCAGGGGCACCGAAAAAGTAACTTATGACCGTTTTTCACCCTTACAACCATTGCAGCATTCCCATGGTCATGGGATCCAAATTTGGATGATTGGCAATTGACTCACATTTATGACTTTTGCTGTGTCCCAGGATGACACGATTATCTTTTGCGACCTTCTTACAAAGCAAAGTCAATGGGGAAGCCAGATTCACTTAACAACCGTGCTACTAACTTAACAATTGAAGTGATTCACTTAACAACTATAGCAAGGAAGTTAGGGCAAAATTCACTTAACGAATGTTTCACTTAGCAATGGAAATGTTGGGCTCAATTGTGGTCGTAAGTCGAGGACTACCTCTATTATCAGTCCTACTGTCCTATCCCACATCAAAGGGACTTCTATTTCATGATTTAAATGGCCTAGGGACATCTTTTGTATGATAATCATGTGTTTATTAATAAGAAAAAGAATCCCCCCTTTTAAAAATGACTTCATGTTTATGAGTTCTTGTTGGCATCATGGATAAATTCAGCAGTCAATGAGGATTACACAATCTGGCTATGCCTGTACTTCTAATAATTTTTCTGAAAGTTGTAGAAGGCCAACAAAAAGCTCATTTTAAATGTTTCCGACTGAAAAATTAGTTATCTGAAAGTGCAGGTGCCTTACTGATTTTCTTCTTTGGTTCTCTGTTTTAAATTTATTAGCATAATACATTATCCTTGAAAGAAGACATTAGGCCACTGAAGAGGAAAACTCTGTTTTAATTGCATATATTTGCAATAAAAAGTTGCTAATAAATATTTTTAAACAAAGGCTTATATAAGATAACTGTCCTACTTTACGGTAATTGCAGTGAAACTCATAATTAAGATAAATACTAAAAATAATTAAGGATGTATCCCTTGTTATGGTAGTGGATTTTATGCAATATAATAGTCATATATTTACATTAATTCCTTGTAACCACTTTTATTTTTAGTTACAAAGTGCTTGTTTGTGGATATGGTATATTGTACAACGTGCACTTTAAAAAAACATTGATGTAAGCCATCACCTTAAGAATGTTTGCATTCTATCTCCTGGATTGAAGTTAATGGGAATGCCATTTATTTATTGCATAAAAACGGTGGCCTCTGAATTAGAATTTAGCTCCTGATGCTAAGAGAGGCAGTTCTGGGGCATAGAATTCTACCCATTGTGTAATTTTCCTAGTTATCGTTAGCACAAATGGCTATTATTCATACTCTGTCTTTAGTGCATATTTCCCTTTTTCATTTGTATGCTTAGCAAGCCAAGAAAAGTCTCAGAGTAATCTGTAGAAATTCTGTTCCTCAAGCTGTGTTGTATGCTAATCAGTTTCATTTAGGGAAAACATCTTTTCCAACAGTTCCCGTGTCAAGTTGTTCTGTTGTTACTCGATGGGCAGCACCTGGCTAGTACAACACCAAGTATAATTTGCACCAAATGGCTATGTTTTACAATGCCAGCATAGCGGCATTTTAAAAATTGTCTATCAATAGTTGCATCCCATTGTCTTGCAAACAGAGTGGCCACTTTGCTCCCCAAACCCAGCATAAAATGAACCGTGTATAATTTTTGGAAGGATAATATTGAATGAATGAATCACCCATGATTCACTGTAATTTACATATTAACAAGCATCAGCTCATTCCTCACATCCCTGTCTTGCTTGTATGGCTGTCACGAAAAAAAAAGGAAAGAAAAGCAAACAAAGCAAAACAAAACACCAATGTGTGTGTGTGTGTGTGTAAAACAATTGGAATAAATACTGGTAATTTCAATATATAAAAACTACTAGTTTGAGTAAAACAGTCCATGAGAGGGCATCAGAGTGCTTGTTATATCTCCATCCCAGCACACTTCCTCTCTAATAAGGAAAAGGTTCTCTATATAGTAAGGTTATATATTTGTTTTCGCAGATTTTTACGGGTGTAGGTATGCTGGTCTTGTTGTATTCGGGTCTTTTCCCATGTAAGATTGGGATTGTCTTGGCAAAGTTTCAGCGAGGTCTCACTCGCCATCTTCAGGCTGGGTTTTGGGTTTAAAGTGTGATCGGAGCTGCCGCCTTTCTATAAATCTTGGTGGGGGGGTATGGAGTGCTGGCTTTGTTTCAGTAAGTGGAGTGATTGGTTGTGTGGTTGTATCATGATTGGTAGATTGGTGCTGATTGGTGCTTACACACAGCCAGCATATAAAGGTTTGAAATACTAGCTAATGCAAAATGCAATGGCCAGAGTGTTACCTGGTATCTGTTTTATGGATTAGACACGTAACTGGTTCTTAATGCTGAGGACCAATGAGCTTGGAGTCATGGGTTCAAAAAGGCCACTTTCTCCCAAATAAGCCTATCTAAAGTTGTTTTGTGGTATGCTATTGTCCTAATTTACAGAAGTGTGATATTGTTGCCTATTCTGCCTCGCAGCTTTCTGGTTGTGGAATTTCCTTTATGGGGGATTAAGCTGTCTCTTCTTTCCGCAATATGATTGTATAATTTGTAATCAATCCTCTGATTTTACAATTAAAATAATGGTATGTTATTGACCCATTTGATGGAGCTTCTTATCAGAAGTGGTATTCTGTTCTGACCACTTCTGGAGAACCGGTAGTAGAAATTTTGAGTAGTTCGGAGAACTGGTAAATACAACCTCTGATGGTCCAACCCCCATCTATTCTCTGCCTCCTGAGCTCCAGCTGATTGGGATGGAATGGAGATTTTGCAATAACCTTCCCCTGGAGTGAGGAGGGAATGGAGATTTTACAGTATCCTTCCCCTGCCATGCTGATCAAGCCACGCCCACTAAACCGCACCCACAAAATGGGTAGTAAAATTTTTTGAATCCCACCACTGCTTCTTATAGTTCATAACTTATACTTTTTATTATTTGTATTTTCTCATTGACTGAAACAAGACTGCCATAAGATAAATGCAGTTTCTTTGCTTCGTGGTTTTATTGCAACCTCTCTATTTCCAACCCCATCCCTACCCCAATCTATTGATGTTAGGGATGATGGTAGAGGTGGTGTTTTATGGATTTTATGTTGAGGATTTTTAATCCTGTAAGACACCTGGAGTCACTGTGTGTGACAACAACAGCAACAATAATGGAATAGAATGACAGAGTTAGCAGGGACCTTGGAGATCTTCTAGTACAACCCCGTGCTTAGACAGCAGGGGTGGGTTTCAACCGGTTCGTGGTGGTCCCTGCGAACCGGTTGGTCGCCGAACCCGGAAGTAAGTAATTTCCGGGAACGGCGAAGCCCCCCCCCCGTGCCCGCGTGTGCCAGCGCGCCCGTGCCCGCTCCTTACCTGGTTTTGACGAATTCTGCGCTTCAACGCATGCACAGGATGCATACAGCGCCTGCGCGATCCTCCAGGAACAGCTGGAGCATCGCACAGACGCTAGTACGCAAGTGCACGCCACACACGTGCGCGAGGACGCCGCACGCGTGCGCGAGGACGCCGCCGGCCTCGTTCCAACCAAACCGGTTGGAACGGGGTGAGAAATCCACCCCTGTTAGACAGGAACCACTTACACCACTTTAGACAAATGGTTATCTAATCTCTTCTTAAAAACTTTCAGTGCTGGAGCATTCACAACCTCTGGAGGCAAGTTGTTCTACTGGATAATTGTTCTAACTGTCAGGAAATTTCTTCTTAATTCTAAGTTGCTTCCCTCCTTGATTAGTTTGCTCCCATTGCTTCTTGTTCTACCCTCAGGTGATTTGGAGAATAGCTTGACTCCCTCTTCTTTGTGGCAACCCCTGAGATATTGGAACACTGCTATCATGTCTTCCCTACTCCTTCTTTTCATAAGTCTAGACATATTCAATTCCAGCAACTGTTCTTTATATGTTTTAGCTTCCAGTCCCCTAATCATCGTTGTTTCTCTTCTCTGCACTCTTTCTAGAGTCTCAACATCTTATTTACATTGTGGCGACTAAACCAGAATGCAGTATTTCAAGTGTAGCCTTAACAAGGCATTATAAAGTGTATTAACACTTAATGTGATCTTGTTGCTATTCCTCTGTTAATGCAGCCTAGAAGTGTGTTGTATTTTTTGGTAGCTGTAGTACACTGCTATCTCATATATAAGTGATTGTTCACTTATATATGAGATTTAATAGCAATAGCAGTTATATACCACTTCATAGGGCTTTCAGCCCCCTCTAAGCGGTTTACAGAGTCAGCATATTGCCCCCACAGTCTGGGTCCTCATTTCACCCACCTCGGAAGGATGGAAGGCTGAGTCAACCTTGAGCCGGTGAGATTAGAACTGCTGAACTGCAGATAACAGTCAGCTGAAGTGGCCAGCAGTACTGCACCCTAACCACTGCGCCACCTCGGCTCTATCCGAGGTGGCACATATAAGTGACTAGGACTCCAAGATCTCGCTTACAGATACTACTATTAATATATACTGTCAACTTGCAAATGAGCATCCCTGTTTTGGAGGAAAGAATTATATCTTCTGCAGGAAATAACATGATTATCTGTAACAACAATATATACCAGCCCATCTGGCCAAATATAAAATGTTTATTGCAAAATATTTTAAAAATCCAAAATACTGATATGTTCTCTGGTCTGACTCTCTGCTACTTCTAACTGAACCACTGTTATGTTTAGGTGTGGGTGGATATGCATGTATGTATGTATGAATGAATGAATGTATGGACAATCCAACAAGGGGATCTGGAAGAGTCAAAAAGTCAAAATGGCAGCTGTGATTGTGTGATTGAAGCTGTCCTTTTTATGGGCATCATACATAAAAGAGAGGCAGATTCAGTTGTGTAGTCATGGCCACCATCTTCAGTTTTTGATCCTTACTTTGACCGTCTCAGGATCCAAAAATATTTTACATAATAAATAATTACTAATTGTGAAAAGAAATATTGTCTGATAGCTTTTGTTATGAACAACAAGAAATGTGCAAAAGGTCTTGAAATGGAGTGAGGAACCAGAAAAAGAAAATGTGCAACAGAAGATATTTTAAGATCTGAGCTACTGAGCAACTCTATAATTTTAAAAAAATATGGTGACAATCTAATTGATGCAATCAACAAGTATTGCTCAGCTGACGAAAAGCATTAACGCAGCTATCATTTATGAAATTATAGGCTAGCAGGACGTAGCAAGGGACTAGCAAAAATACTAGTTTAGGGACATACTGTACATAGAAATGTTATAGACTCTGAATTGTTGGAACTCATCATAAACTTTCCAGTATTCTAACACTTTTATTTCCAATGTAGTTTACCATTGCTTCTTAAAATGAGATTTTTTTTCTACTCAATATGACTACCTTACTGCAACTGAATGAATATTGAAAGTGCAATAGGAAGTATGGCATTCCAAAAATAGTTTTGGAACGGTTTGGGGCCATAATATTAATAAAAGAATTTTTACCAGATGCTGAAAGAACCAAAATGTTGGTTTTCAATTGGCCTGTCTGGAAAGATCATTCCTACAGATAAGCTGCTTACAATGAAAATATTTTCTTCCTTGAGATCACTCATTTGATAAAGAATTTGGAGAACAGCCTCTGATGAGGATCTTATGACTCAAATATGAATGTAGAATTAGACAATCAAAATGAAATGGAGATTGCATTTCTGTAATCTTAACTTGGATTGTATTTCTGTTTCTAGAACCTTTTTTTAATGTATTGATATGATGGTGTAGTGGTTAGAATGCAGTATTGCAGGCTAATTCTGCCAACTGCCAGCAGTTTGATCCTGACTGGCTTAATTCAAAGCACGTACATGTAATTCTTATAATGCTACTGTAGCTAATTTCCATGTAAGTGGCTAATGTACCTTCTTGTGGCCCGACTATTAGTGATTCCTCTAACAAACCAGCTCGTTTTAACCTGCCCACTCTGTCTGAACAAAATGGAACAGGATTAGATGTGATGCTGGAAGAAGTGCCTCTGCTCTGGATCAGTGAGAATAGAATGATCCCCCTTGTTGCCATTGTGCTAATATGCTAACTATTAAATATATCATGCAAGATTGCCCACGATGCATGTTCTCTGGTGCCCTAGAAGATCTGCAGGAAGTAATGCCAAAGGCAGTTGCAAGGGTAGCTGAATTAGATATCCAAGGATGAGGACACAGTCACACTCCCTAGTAGTTTTGTATATAATTAGGTGGATTGTGTGTATATATTTACTTCTCTTTTGTCATGTTCTCATCATAGGCAAAATAGTGCATAATCTCAGAGACTTAAAGTATGCTACTTTTGGGATCTCAGCTATGCTGATGTTTCCTGTTCTAAACTGTTGTAATAGGATAAAAAATAATTGCTAGTTTAATAAATATATCTTCTCTCCCACCATATGCCCAAGTGTCATCTGTATTTATGGCCCATCATTACTGCTTTTCCATTTAATGGGAAGAGAAGCATCCTTCTTTTTGGCTTGGTTAATGAAGCAAGGAGGGTCATAATCTTATCTGAAGCATGTTTCATTCTGCATTGGGTTTAGCAGAATTATAGTACTCAGAGCCTCCAGATCTAGACCTAATGATTCATCTTCTCTATAAACAAACCCTTGCTTCAAAATGCCACAAAATTTATCTCTGTTTCATGTCAATCTTTCCCCACTGTAACATCATCAATCAGCCAGATTGCTCTCATATTTCATTATGTTTCCATAGTGATTTGTCCTGCAAAGTTAAAAATAAATTCCCTGGTTTGTAGCTGAGATTTGGAAGGTAGAAATCTCCATAATTGCTTAATAGCTGTCTATATAAGAGAGCAGAAATAAGTGTAGAAATAGGTAGGAGACGGAATTCAGCAATATATAGTGGGGGTGGGGGTGGGTTGCTGAATTGTAGATTCCTTCCTAAAGCATGCTAGTTTCCTTCAATATGCTGCATAATTCAGTATGTCCTCAAAACTACCATAACCCTAACCAAGACAAATAATTGTGAGGTCCAGCACTACAGATTCTATTAACAATTTGGGTATTGAACAAATAGATTTGGAGATGGTGCTGATAAATTGCAAAGCTTGGTGTTTTAATTAAAAAAGAAAGAATTCCAACATAGGAGTGATTACAACCAAAACACCATCTCTTAAATTGTGTCATAGTGAATTCCAGGCAAATGTAATACATTGAAGTGGATATGCCCATCAAAATCTTAATAAGCAGACTGAGACATTGATAAGAAATTGATTCATTTAATCAGTATTTCTCAATCTTAACAACTTTCAGACATGTGGGTTTTAATTCCCAGAATTCCCCAGCCAGCATGTTGGTAAGGGAATTCTGGGACTGGAAGTTCACATATCTTAAAGCTGCTGAAATTGAGAAACACTGCATTAGCTATTCAGATCCCTAGCTATGGGGGGTTAATGTCATACTAGTACTTTGTCTCAGTCACAATTTAGCAGCCAGTATATAGGTAGGTGTGTATCTCTCTCTCTCTCTCTCCCTCCCTCCCTCCCTCCCTCTCCCCGCCTCTCTCTGTGGCACTTAGACATATACCACTTCAGAGTGCTTTACAGCCCTCTCTAAGCAGTTTACAGAGTCAGCCTATTGACCCCAACAATCTGAGTCCCCATTTTACCAATCTCAGAAGAATGGAAGGCTGAGTCAACCTTGAGTCATTGAGAATTGAACTGCTGAACTGCCAGCAATCTATCTTTATAACCCTAACCCTATCTCTCTCTATCTATCCATCTATCATCTATCTCTATCTCTATCTCTATCTCTATCTCTATCTCTATCTATCTATCTATCTATCTATCTATCTATCTATCTATCTATCTATCTATCTATCTATCTATCTATCTTATCTACCTACCTACCTACCTACCTACCTACCTACCTACCTACCTACCTACCTACCTACCTACCTACCTACCTACCTACCTACCTACCTATCTATCTATCTATCTATCTATCTATCTATCTATCTATCTATCTATCTACACATCTATCTATCTATCTACACATCTATATATACAAACACACCCATATACATACATACCTATATGCATGCATACATACATATATACAGTACACTTTTCAATAGCGTGAATAGAGTATATTTGGCCATTCAGTCTAAAGTTATATACAGTACTAAGAATATATGTTATATTATGTGGCATTTTTTCAATATGTCTTGAAGTCATTTTTAGAAAATAGTACATCAATGTCAGCATATAGACAAAACTACTTCCAAAATGCAAGGGGTTCACAATAATCTTAGATCTGTTTTTCTCAAAGAACAAATGAGTTGGCAGTCACTGGTATGCAATCCTTTGCATGCTAAATTAATCCAGAGACAAAGATGTCCTCAATGTCTCAATTGCAGCCACCTTAATGCTTGTCACAAGAGTTTAGGGGGTTCAAATCTTTAGGTCAAATCTTCTTTCTTTTGCAATTCTAGAGTGTTGACTAAATATGAATGTTGCTACTTCTACATTCCAACCTTACTTCTTACTTAGATATATGTAAGGGATTAATTACGCTGGTTGGTATTTTCTTTCTCAGGTATCCCTCTATTTCTCTGACTGTGAAAGAACCTCTTGCCTTCTTTGTCTTTCTACAGAAGCTATCTGCATTTGATAGATTTGCCTTAAATTGCTCTCCTTACACCTTCAAATGCATTGAAAGGCTTGTGTTAGGCTTTCCTGGAAATTGCATACCTTCAACAGCCAACACTGCCTGAAATCCATAATGTTTCATCAACCATTATAGTTATAGTTACATTTCACCTTCTCTTGCCATAAGATTTTTCTTTGGTCTCTAGCTTTCTCCCCCTCCCGCTCAGCAGCAGCTCCTCTTTCATATTGGAAAGTTATGAAAACTAAGCAAACTTCTACTTGTATGGTCTGTTTTCAGCTAAAAAAGCATCATATTTGGCCTGGGAGTGGATGGGGTGGATATGGGGGTAGATATGAAGAGAACTCTGAGCAACTGCATGTGTGTTCACTATTACCAAAACATGGAATTGAGACCCGTAAAAAAGGTAAATGATTTATTAATTGTTTTTCCTTTAAAACTGCTCATGGATGGAAACAATCTAAATTTGAGGAAAATTGTCTCCAGTGCATGGCTGCTGGAACATCTTGAAACAGATTAACAGCACAGTAGCCCAAGCTAGAATGGAATATGGCAGGCCTGGACGCATCTGGGAATTGATTTGAAAATAGCGCATGAGCTGAGTTTTTTTTTTTTTTAAAGTTTTCTGGCGATGTTGCTTCTTTGAAAATCGATGGCAAGAAATTGTTCCAATATGTGATATTCTCTGGAGCTGACCTCTCAAACAACTAGAAATGTCACCTGAAATATCTCATTTTTACTGCTTTTCTGATAAATTCAAATGCATCACAGATGAAAAAAGAAAGAATGAATTGCTATCGTTCTCCTTTTCAGTACAAATCTCATTGTTGCAATGCGGGAAAACTGAAAATAAGCTGAGCAAATAAGGCCATTTGTCTGAAACAGGATCAGGACAATGCAGATGGAAATCCATTTTTTAAAAACCCAATTTGCTCTTGTAGGTGACAGAACCTATATTCCATAATGTGTAATTTCCTTTCTAATTATACTATTGAAAAAAGGCTCAGCCACACTGTTTGCACTGTTCTGTTGCACTGTGTTTTTTTCATGTTGTAGCTTTTTATGTCTTGAAACCATTATCAAAGTTATGCTTATTTCAACATTATATTATTTATTTTATTGTTTGTGTGTGCGTGTGTGTGGGTTCCTTTTTTGTTTTAATGAAGACTATTTGGGGGCCTGGAATTTCAGTCTTCAGTGTATAATTACAAATAATGGCCAAGAATTCAGATTTTACTACGGAGTGATCTATTCCTTCTCTAAGAGTACAGCAGGAAGAATGATAGTGAGATTGGAAATAGTATAGAAAAAAGGATTAGAAAATAAACAGCAGATAGCCACAGTTGAGTTGGGTGACTATAGAAATTGAATAAATAAATAAAAAGGAATGGTCCCATCCATTTTTGGCACTGTTGACTCATTGATCATGTCTTGACTATTGCTCTTATATCTAATGTCATGTTGAGATAGGTTGGGTTTATTATTGTTATTGTTCGTCACATGGAAGTTCAGACTGGATTTGGCATTTGTCCATCTATTGAGTCATTTCCAAGGATCTGGGATATTATTATATACACAGTAATATGAAATCACAGCTGCCAGACCTTCATATGCATTGAGTTCTTCCAAGAACCTAGGATGTCTTTATGTATTGACATTGTGTATGTGTGGATTCAAGCAATGTGGCCTTTTGTAATTGACAGATGGAAATTTTTTCAATGTGAAGATTTTCAAAATGTTGTCCAGGATTTTTTGGTATAGCACCCAGTGTGCCAATAGCCACTGGGAGTACCAAGACTGGTTTATGTTGTAACCTTTAAACTTTGATACTTTGTGATCTTCTCCAATTCTTTGTCTTTCATTCTACTATCCCTTTGTATTGCCACATCAATTAGCCACACTTTCTTAAATATGCTGTGTTATGAGCCAAGATTTATTAGTTTGTATTCAATAATCCAGAATTATCATTTTAACAGTTCATCACAAAGTCAGTGAGATGCTTAGGTTGAATATGGCATTTTTATCCACCTATTCAATCCTTCCCAAGAACCTAGGATAAGCAGATGTTATCATTCAATTTTAAAGGTATCATCATAGGATGTAATCTGTTCCAAATAAAGCTGCCTTTTGCAATTGACTGATAGTGGTTTTGTCAATGCCAATTGTTTGTTTAGTAGTTTGTTTATTTTGTGATCCCACTAGGCCTTACTTGCATAGTATGGCCTGTGTTAAGACAGGCTTATGTAGGGAAGAAAATAGTAAGTAAGCACCTGTCTACCCTAGATGAGTTCAAATCACCAGGACTGGATGGATTACATGCCAGGGTTCTGAAGGAACTGGCAGAAGAAATCTCAGAACCACTGAACTATATCTTTCAGAGATCCTGGAGCACTGGGGAACTATCAGAGGATTGGAAAAGAGCTGATGTGGTTCCCATCTTCAAAAAAGGGAAAAAAACAGATCCAGGAAACTACAGACCTATCAGCCTGACCGCAATACCAGGAAAGATTCTGGAAAAGATAATCAAGCAATGAATTAGCGAACACCTAGAAGCAAACAAAGTAATAGCCAAAAGCCAACATGGGATTGTCAAAAACAGATCATGCCAGACTAATCTTATTGCATTCTTTGATAATGTGACAAAATTAGTGGACCAGAGGAATGCCGTTGATATAGTTTACTTGGACTTCAGTAAGGCATTTGATAAGGTAGATCATAACCTACTACTAAAGTAGAAGAATGTGGGTTAGACAGCATCACCACCAGATGGATTTGTAACTGGCTGACCAAACACACTCAACATGTAGTCCTCAATGGAACTGCATCTCTATGGAGTGGAGTACTCCAAGGCTCTTTGTGCAGTGGAGTACCCCAAGGCTCTGTTTTGGGGCCAGTACTCTTCAACATCTTCATCAATGATTTGGATGAGGGAATAAATGAGGAACTCATCAAATTTGCAGATGCCACCAAGCTGGCAGGAATAGCCAACACTCCAGAAGACAGGCTTAAGATACAGAAGGATCTTGACAAACTTGAACATTGGGCACTATCTAATAAAATGAAATTCAATGGTGAAAAGAGTAAGGTTCTACATTTAGGCAACAAAAACAAAATGCACAGATACAGTATAGGTGGTACCTTGCTCAACAGTAGTAATTGTGAAAGGGATCTTGGAGTCCTAGTGGACAACCATTTAAATATGAGCCAGCAGTGTGCAGCAGCTGCCAAAAAAGCCAACACAGTTCTTGGCTGCATAAGCAGAGGGATAGAATCAAGATCACGTGAAGTGTTAATACCATTTTATAATGCCTTGGTAAGGCCACACTTGGAATACTGCATTCAGTTTTGGTCATCACAATGTAGAAAAGATGTGGAGACTCTGAAAAGAGTGCAGAGAAGAGCAACAAAGAGGATTAGGGGACTGGAGGCTAAAACATATGAAGAACGGATGCAGGAACTGGGTATGTCTAGTTTAATAGAAAGAAGGACTAGGGGAGACATGATAGCAGTATTCCAATATCTCAGGGGTTGCCACAAAGAAGAGGGAGTCAAACTATTTTCCAAGGCACCTGAGGGTAGAACAAGAGGCAGTGGATGGAAACTAATCAAGGAGAGAAGCAACTTAGAACTGAGGAGAAATTTCTTGACAGTTGGAACAATTAATCAGTGGAACAGCTTGCCTCCAGAAGTTGTGAATGCCGCAACACTGGAAGTCTTTAAGAAGATGTTGGATAGTCATTTGTCTGAAATGGTATAGGGTTTCCTGCCTAGGCAGGGGGTTGGACTAGAAGACCTCCAAGGTCCCTTCCAACTCTGCTATTGTATTGTATTGCTTCCCAACTTGATATTCTGTAGATGCAATAGGATGACAACTTCCAGAATTCCCAGCTATGCTGCATGAGAATTTTGGAAGCTGTTGTTCCAATGCAGCTGGAAGGCAACTCACAGAAAATTCTGCCTGTAAGAATATCAGAATATAGGAGAAGGAAACTTAGAGGACACCAAGAATCCAACAGGTCAACCCTGTGCTTTATAAGATCTCCACTATGGCAATATAAGAATGGCCATGGTCATGCCATACAATAACCCAAAGCAGGAGATGCTGATGGAGGAACAGATGAAGGCCATAACCAGCATCTGCACAACAATTACAAGCCTTTTAAAATGATTTTTAAACGGTATTTAAGGTAACTGCTACATGAACGATGGTTTTAAAAAGCAAACTGTCTTGGATGCCTTTTGAGTGTGGGAAAAATTGAAAGTACGTGGAAATTCAAATTCTAGTCCAAAGCTGGATTTCTTGATATCATTTATGAGAAGAAAGATGAATAGAAACAACAGCAAAAATGGAACTGATGGCCATTTGGTATTACTATTATTGCTACGAATTGCTGGCAAAGACTAGTTGCATTGCTTCTCTAATCTATCCTTGTAGTCTTGAATATGATGTGAAAAGTCATAAGTAATGAAGCTAGCCAAAAGTGGTCACCTTTGTGTCACTGCATGATCACGGCAAAATGTATTCTTATTATGATATATAATTCCTGAGCACTTAATGAAAATATTATGTGTGGGCAATTGTTAAACAGCATCTTTCTTGTTTTTCTTTGTATCCTTTTTTTTTTACTGCAGTTTAACAGATTAACAGAGTTGGAAGGGACCTTATAGGTCATTAGTGCAAACGCCCACTCAAGTAGGAGATCTTATACCATTTCTGACAAATGTCAGTCCAATCTCTTCTGTAAAGTCTCAAGTGATGAAGCCCCCACAACTTCTGAAGGCAAGCTGTTCCATTGGTTGATTGTTTTCACTGTCAGAAAGTTCCTCCTTATTTCTAAGTTGAATCTCTCCTTGGTCAGTTTCCATCCATTATTCCTTGTCTGGCCTTCAGGTACTTTGGAAAATAGCTTGACCTCCTCCTCTCTATAACAGCCCCTTAAATATTGGAACACTGCTATCATATCTTTCCTGGTCCTTCTATTCTCTAGACTAGCCATGCCCAGTTCCTGTAACCGTTCTTCATATGTTTTAGTCTCCAGTCCCCTCATCATCCTGGTGCTCTTCTCTGCACTTTTTTTAGAGTTTCAACATCTTTTTATAGTGTGGTGACCAAAACTGGATGCAGTACTCTAAGATTGATTGTATCCTTCTCTTAATGCAATTTAGAATTGCATTGGCTTTTTTGGCTGCCACTGCATACTGCTGGCTCATATTTAGCTGGTTGTCCACTAAGACTCTAAGATCCCTCTCACAGTCATTGCTATTAATCCTAGTTCTGGATTTGCCTTTTAGATAACTGTATTATTGCTGATGACCTTTTGGGGGGGGGTTTCTTTTCAAGCATTTCTTTTTTTCTTTAATGATCTTATTTTCAATAGCAACTTACATTTCTGACTCATTCTCCCACAGCAGACAGTTGTGACATAAATGCCAGGAAAGTAAAAGTGTCCTACGCTCTTTTTTCTGGAATCAGAGAAACAAACTTAATAGCGCATTTGACATGTAAGTTATCGACTATCTTGTCTTCTTTTCATGAGCCCAAGTTCTTCTCCGATAATCATATTTCTTATTTAAAAGAGAAAGGAGGAGGGAGAATTTCCTTCCTAGCCAGAGACCTTCATAGAAGAGTAATAAATGAGCTGCCATCTGTACTTCTAATTAAAAATGCAATCATATAATGTAATGAGTTTTGGAGGTACAATTAGTGACTGCTGACGGTATCTTTATGGAAACAGCTCTACAATTATAAGACAAATTGACACTATTCATATGTTTTTAAAAGATCCATTTAAAAGTTTGTTCTATCCTTATCTAGCAGAGAATTTACATTTAAGTCACCCAAGTCAGAGGGGACCATTAGGGATTTGCAATCATCCTGGGGATTTTTAAGTGGTGTCTTTGAACACTGCTCTTCCCCTCTATGAAGGGAGGATCCATATGAACAGGATACAAGTTGGGTCAGCAGTGATGCAAACCAGGCATGGGTGTTGTGTGAGTACAGCATGAAATGTAGCAGAATCAAATCCAGATGCAGCTAAACTTTGCCATAGGCTCTAATCCAAATAGCCCAGGTCCTAATGCTAAATGTTCAATTGCCAGAATGTCACAATACATAATAAAGATAATATCTCTCCATACAAGCTTCCAGAAATACATTTGCAAATTATGGGATTTGGCTGATGAACAAAACAATGATAGCTGCTAAGCCTGGGACAAATAACCAAAAATGGCAGCTTTTCAAGGAAATCCATTCATGTTGTTGAATCTTGTACTCACTTCTTGACTAGGGTCTTGGGCTGACTGATGTCTCTAAAAGGAGGACACTATGTTCATACACTTCCTTTTCTAACCACTTCAGAAATTCCAGTCTATTAACTGCTTTTAAGATATGAATAACTTTTGGATCAACACGTTTTACAGCATTAGGTTAGTTTCCTACAATCCATAGTAAAAGAAATTTTCAATACAAGTTTATAAAATTTAAATGCAACTCATTTTTTGGGGGACAAAAATAGCAAAAGACTGATTAAAGAGTTGATTTTAGAAAGTTACATTTGGGCTAGGGATCCAGATAAATTTGAAATAAGATTTGGAATTTAGTATAAGAATAGGCAAAGTTAAACGTTCCCCTCACACATATGTCCTAGTTGTTACTTACTTTTGGGGGGGGGGGTGCTCATCTCCATTTCAAAGCCAAAAAGCCAGCAACTGTCCGAAGATGTCTCCATGGTCACGTGGCCAGCATGACTGAATGCCGAAGGTGCACCGAACGCTGTTACCTTCCCACCAAAGATGTTTCCTATTTTTTCTACTTGCATTTTTACATGCTTTAGAACTGTTAGGTTGGCAGAAGCTGGGACAAGTAACGGGAGCATACTTAGTTATGCGGCGCTAGGGATTCGAACCACCGAACTGCCAACCTTTCTGATCGACAAGCTCAGTGTCTTAGCCACTGAGCCACCGTGTCCCTCTAATATAAGAATACTTCCTGTGAAAAAAATGCTTTTGTTTTGAACTCTTTTAAAAAACATGATAATGTAAGATTTTTTAAAAATGACACTAGAGAGAACTGAAGATTACTATTAAAGAACATACTTACAATTTACAAAATGAAGCAAAATGTTTTAACATTGGACAAATTGAAGATTGTTTTTGAACAATTGAACCAGAAGATAATTTTAAGTGAGTGCTTCAATAGACTAGGTTTAAAGGAGGAAGTGGAAGAGGAACAAGTTTTATTTGACAAGATTTTGTCTGGATTTAAACACAAGAAGCTAGTAGAGGAACATGGAAAAAGATGCTACCATGGAAATACAAAATAAACTGGCTGGTATTTCAATAATTAAAAGGAATAAACGATTAATAAACCAAGTGTAGAAGAAGGAATGCAGAGCCTGAGGGTGAAGTATAAGAGACTTACCCTCATCATTGGTTGTTATTTTAAGGTAAGATAATACATTACTAACATTGTTTAGATTTGTGGTGAAAGTAAGTCACCTTACATATTTCTTTTTTTTCTTTGCTATTTTCTTATTTTTCCTTTCTTTTTTCTTTTTCTATTTTCTTTTCTGTACCTTTTAATTATTTTTTTAGTTTGTATTAGTTTTCACTGTTGTATTTGTAATTCTTTAAAAAACACACAAATACTGTATGTATACTGATACGCATACTTAAACTTCCAGAATTTCCAGCTAGCAGTATCATAATTGAGAATCTGGAGTTGAGTCAAGTCCTTCAATTTCTATGGGTTTGCTTGTTACAAAAATGTATAATATTTGGCATTTGAATAATCAGCTGTGGACTGCATTCCTGGAGAGCAGAACCAGCTGAGGACAAAGAAGTAGGTCAAACTGGGAGAAAGCCCAGCTGATTGGGAGGAAATGGGGATTTTGCACTAACCTTGCCCTGGAGTGGGGAGGGAATGGAGATTTTACAGAATCCTTCCCCTGCCATGCCCACCAAGCCATGCCACGCCCACCAAACCATGCCACGCCCACCAAGCCATGCCATGCCCACTAAGCCACACCACGCCCATCAAGCCACGCCCACAGAACCAGTAGTAAAAAAATTTGAATCCCACCACTGATATGCACATTCTGTTCTCTCCATAGATTCAAAATTGCAAAGAATTCACAAGCAGTGAATTATATAATGCCAGTTTGAGGGGTTCTCCCAGGCCTAAGAAGTTTTATAATGCAGACTTGTCATTTAAAAAAAAAATCTTTCAATGTTAGTATCCTTTTTGTGTCTCCAAAAACAAGTAAACCCCAAACATGCTGTTCACTGTCTGGTGTAGTAGATCCATATAGGAAGTTGTACATCCCAACTGTATTGAAATATATTTAATATATTTAATGTATTTATAGGCCTGTCACAAATCTATTCTAGAAAATACATTTGACATTTAAGTAGAGAAAATAATAAATACGTTAATGAAAAAAGCAGTAGTAGCTGTAATTTATTTATAATATGCCTATAGCTAAGCACATTACAAATATAAGAACACTCGTAGTCCTTGCCTTCCGAAGATAAAGTAAAAAAATAATAATATAATCAATACGTTAAATGCCATTATAAGAATCAATCTCAGAAATGGAAGTGACATATAATATGGTAGTCCTTTTTAAAAAAATACCCAAAATATTGTATGGAATTGGTTTAAAAACATAAATAAAATGTAAACTTACATTCCCTGCCAAAATAACTCAAGGAAGGGTTATTTCCCCCAGAATGAATTATAGGTATTATTTGATTTTAATTATATGATTATGAAATGGGTATCTATACAAATATGATTAATAAAAAACAAATAAGTAAATTGTCATAAATCCCTGTGTAAAAGTGCATTGCAAGCTAACCCTCTGACAATTATATTTACCTGAATTATGATCAGTGTGTGTAAGATATTGTATATTCTCTTGCTATTGAATCTGCTTTGTTGTGTTTAAGCCCTGAGTCCGCTGAATAGTCTAGAAATCAAACAATATTGTGTTCATAGAGCTACTTTGACATCAGCCTCTGCTATTAATTTTCAAAATTGTTCCAGGGTTCATTGATGTAACCATATTGTCTACAGTCTGACTCTACCAACCTCAGGGCAACTGGTAGAATCAATTGTACAAATACTGTACGGCAAGCTACTTTAAGTGAGCGTTAGGATTACTAATGGGTTTGAATAGAAAATCCTGACAGTTGAAAAGCCAAGTCCATTACCTATTATTACTTCTAGATCTCTTGTTTTAATTACCAGTGGGGAGGATTTGAAAAACTATTGCCCATCATGAAGGACTCAGAATACTGAAGCATGCATGCTTATTATATTCCAAGTATGCACAACATTGAGTATGCCAAGGCAATACCAACTATTGATTGGAGGGTTGGGCACATTCTTAAACAGGGCCAAAAATCAGAAATAAATTAACATTATTATTTTTTTACTTACTATTAATTAAACATTGATTCCTATCAATGTAATTAATTGAAGTACATTTCCTTATTTACAATCAAGAGCCAGGAAAATAATTACTACACTAGAGCAACCCATAAAAGCAGACTCAAATACCTTAAGAACAATAAAGTGGCCATGTAGACCTGCCAATTAAAATTTACACAAAAGAGAATGAAATGAGCAAAGCAAGACAAAATAGATGAAATAAATATTAAGATCAAGGGTTCATTCTTAAGACCTGGATACTTTAAATCAGTGTTGCGTGAAGGGATTCTGGAAATTGAAGTCCATACATCATCAAGTTGCTGAAGTTGAGAAACATTGCCTTAAGCAATAGTTGCTAAGTTGTTATTGGCAGCTTTGCTTGTAATAGCCGGGTTTTGGTATGAGAGCATCTTTGTTAATTGCTCGAGCCCTCTCCTTCACTGAAAGCTTGATATACATTTATTAGCAGAATGGCTGAGCCCATGGAGTGACAGGCTGAGATCTCAAACATCTTTTCCTAGGGTGGCAATCTCCATTGGGTGGCAATGACTTTTACCTCAGGCAGTGGCCCAAGATAACATGTGAATCCATGTGTAATAATTGTTATTAGTGGTTGTGTCTCTTCCCCCCATCATGGCCGCTTCTATATTATTCTATTGTTTTAACCTTGTAAGTTGCCCAGAGACATTTACAAATAGGTACATTTACAAATAGGTAGCTATAGTAATTGAACTTTACACACACACACACACACACACACACACACACAAATATCCAACTTATTTCAGGTGTTATATAGGACCTCTGAGGGGATGGATGAATATATGTACAGTATGTGGCTATTTTTGCTCTGCGTGAACTCTGTCATATTTTATACAAACTTCATCACATGCATAAATGTGAAGGCCAAACTTTGTAAAATTAAGGCCATTGTCAGGTTTAATACGTTCTGCCCACCCCTCATAATGAGGATTCTGTTTTGCGAACAGATAATTAAAATGGGAAGTGCTAATTACAACCACTCAGGGTTCACTTTCAGACTATATTGATTGATTTCAATCTTGCAATTAATTACGATTTGTGTTGACACAGATAATTCTGTTGTAATTCTTGTTCATGTCTTGCAGTTTTATAATTCTTAGCAATAGTCTTTGGCTTGTTTCCATTACACTTTTTTGAAGCCCTCCCCTTCGTCATGTGACTTAATTCATGCTTGTACCTGTGTTAAACTACATGCTTTGAAACAGTGGGGAAATTCATTTTTTTTTACTACCAGTTCTGTGGGCGTGGCTTGGTGGCTGGTTTTTTAACTTGTATGCTGCCCAGAGTCATTACAAACCAGGCAATAGTATAAACGTAATAGATAAGTAAATAAATGTTCAACTATTATACTCACCACACTTCTAAGACAACAAATCCAATGTTTTGATTTTGGGGTGGTGGTGGTGGTGGTTATATTTGTATCTTTCCCATCAGTCTTAAGGGAAAAGAAGTTTTCAGACCATAACTGGTGTTCCGGATAATAGAACAAGGTTTACTTGGATTATATTTATGACCAATACAAGAAGCTACATGATCGGAAGGAATTTTAAAGAATGACCCAGAAAAAAAAAAAACACCCGAATTAATCAGTGGCAAATTTAGAATTCTTCTTATAAGCCTCTTAAGTTAACAAAAACAAAACCAAATCTATCTGGTAGCAGTTAGATGTGAATGTACTGTAATTATCATTAAAGCTGGCACTTTAACATTTTTATTATTACTGTCTAATTCCTTTTCAGGGGAAGATTCATAAGGATTGTCAATGTCTGGCTTCAGGTCACAACTTTTCCCAAAACCTTTGCAAAATTTTATATATTTATTTATTTTGTAAATTTATATGGCTGCCCATCTTGCCATCAATTCTTGGCAATAAACAAGCCACACATTTTTTTTTAAAAAAAGAGAAGCAATAGAAAGAAAAGAATGAAAATTATAAAAATGCCAGGTAAAGATTCCTTAGTCAAATTTCCAGACAGAGACCAGTCTCCATTAATATGCCATTAAGGCCTGAGGCAAGAGCCAGGTTTCCAAGCCTTCAAAAAGACCAAGGGGCTGTCTGTAGGATGCAGCTCAGTCTTTGCTGTTTTCATATTATAATGTTTAAGGCTTCTGCTTGTTTTATTCCCATTCTAAATGATGTTTATGGGTTTATTTTGTTCCTGGCCACAATTAGCTTCTTCAGCAGACTGCTTTCTCTAATCTAAGCTCTAATTCTTACCACAATGCTTTGTGCACATTGTCTCCACTCTTTGCATTGAGTTTTGAGGTCCAAGAACTGCATTTCACATCCTCAAATTTAAGAAAATAACTGTGTAAGAATAACCATCTGTGCTATTTGTAAGAACAAAAGAGAACGTTCTTCAGAGATATTATTCACTGTGAATGGCCTTTTCCCATTGCACCTCTCAGCATGCATGGAGAATGATCACCTTGATGGTTACGAGTAGATATTACAGAGAAACATTTAGTACATATATTATGCTGTTTGTTTCGGTGCCAGAAATCTGGTAATGCAACTAAAATGGACTCTTAACTGCCAGCCAAAGATCTATTTTCAGGACTAAATCCTTGGGGAAGAAGACAGAAAGTGTATTCAGTCACACACAATTACTGTTCTGCTCTCTGGTATTGTAATTCTCTTCTCTCAAATTTAGCTGTGATCTTTGCAACAGGACTTGCAAAAGATGGATGGTCTTGGATATATTACTTTAATTGTCCTTTCTGAGGAGGACAAATGTGTGATTTTTAGGCAAAAGGAAGAAAATGGGTAGAATCTAAGGGACAGGGCTGCATGAGAAATACAGAGAAGAGATGAAGAAAAAAATGATGGAAAAGAGTGCTGGGAAGTTTAGAGGGACAGCATCAGAGGTGGGTTCCTACCAGTTCGCACCTATTCGGTAGAACCGGTTCGTCAAATCTACTGAACCGGTTAGAAGAGGTTCCACCAGTGGACCCGGAAAGCAGGCCACACCTACAGAAGAGGTTCCAAAATTTTTTGAAACCCACCACTGGTTCTTGGATATGATTATTCTACACTATCATGCTCATATTTCTAAAACTCAGTGCCTCTGTGAAAGGTAAGAAGACTACTGCGTCTGTGGTGCAATCAGTACATTGCATATGTTGAAGTTGTTTTAACGCAAACCAAAGATGCCTTTTACAAAACAAGTTTACATCATATTCTTATGCATGCCAGTGCTGTGTGTGAGGTAATTTAAGGTGGTTCTGACAAGTGTCGTCGGCATCTTCATATCCGGTCACATGGGCGGCAAGCCACTCCCATCTGGTCACATGGGTGGCAAGCCACTCCCACAAAGGAGGCCACACCCACAGAGTAGGTTCGAACAATTTTTGAAACCCACCACTGGACAGCATATAGCATATATTACAATTCTGTCTGCTCTGGGGACCCTTTTATAGTATGTATAATTATCCTGTACAGAGTGTCAGCTACTTGGTTGTGCCATTCAGTGTATTCAAGTATTTATGTGTTGAATTTATGGAAGTGGGCCAGTGGTGGGTTTCAAAAAATTTTGGAACCTCTTCTGTAGGTGTGGCCTGTTTTCCGGGTCCACTGGTGGAATCTCTTCTAACCGGTTTGGTAGATTTGATGAACCGGTTCTACCGAATAGGTGCGAACTGGTAGGAACCCACCTCTGAAGTGGGCATGTGGTGTAGACAATGGATATATGCACCAATCCACATGACCTAATATTTGTACCCAACATTGCAACCCAACCATAAAAGGTTACATTGTGATATTGTGATCACTGGACATCCTTAAGGATTGGTGATAAATTAATTGAGTAGATCAATCAAAATATTAAAAATAGCAACTTCTGCTCCCCCTGTTTTTCTAGAAAGAGCTCAAGATGATATACATATATTCGTCAAGTGAAATATTTTTGCTTGTTTATTCACTTCCAGTTCACATCATTTGAATATTTTATTGCTGTAACTAGAAAAATAGAGAAAGATATACCTTCTCAAATTTATATTAAAAAATTAAAAATAAGAAAACACAATAGGGCAAGTGTGGGCCAAGCAGCCTCATTTTTATATTATTTTACACTTTTAATATAATGATTGATAACCATCTCTTTTAAATATTCTCTAAAATGTCCAATAGACATGCAAAAAAGTCTGCTGTTGAAATTGTTAGATTGGGTAATGGAAAGGCACACTCAGGCTAAAGGCAACAACAGAACAAGCATGTACAATCCAGCGAAGGTTCAGTCTGACAGCAGCCCTTTTATAGGGAGCTGTCAGACCCTTCAACCAATGAGTTTAAACCTCTGTTCCCGCTGGAACAGAGGACCTTGGTGGAAACCATTATAACAGTTGCTAGTATCTAACACCCCTCCCCTCTTAGATGGAATCATCTGACTGGTAACGTAGTCACGCAGGTAGGCGGGCTTTTTGGTAGGTCTGCCAGACTTGTGTAGTTCATTTGGAGGGTGTTCTTCGGACAGGTTGGACGGATCTGTTTGCTCTGCAGTTTCGCTTGGTGGAAGCTCCTGGAACCTTTCACAGGCCACGGCTGGAGCTTCTAGAGCCGGTTTGCTTAGAGCTCGCTGCAAGCCTGCAACACAAGTAGCCCGGTATCTTCAGGTTTGAGTTGGCTGTGGAAGGAGTGACTTTGTGTTTCTTTTGGGTAGGACTTTGGCTAACTCATGCAGGAGTTACCTCTGGTTGCCTAAGAATGGAGTTGGAGAGGCAGCCATGGAGTTGGTCAATGTGCCTTCTCCAATTCCAACCATTCTCGAGCTCTACAAGATAAGAGTGAGGCCTGGTGATGCCTATCACTGTGGCAGGAATCCATAGAGTTCCCCCGGCCTAGTTGTGGGAGTAAACTGAATCCCCTACTCTAAAGTTCCGAATTTTGCTTGTGGAGTCTGGGGTGTGGTGCGGCAGAATAGTTTGGGTGTAGCTGGTCTAAGTGGAACCTTAGCCGGCGACCCATGGGAAGCTCGGAGGGGCTTCTCCCTGTAATGATACTTGGCGTGATGTGTTGAATTAGAAGATAATGGTCAACTGGTGTTTGCCAATCTCCCGGGCCCATCCTGGATTTTGCAGATCTTACCATTCTCTCCGCCTGACCATTGGAGGCCGGATAGAATGGCGCAACCAGGGCATGTCTGATTCCCTGTGCTGCTAAGTAGGTCTCGAATTGCATGGCTGTAAATTGGCCCTGTTGTCAGGAACCAGGACATCGGGCAGGCCATGTGTAGAGAAAAGTCTCTGTAGTACCTTGATGACCACTTCTGCCATAGTGGAGATCATAAGGAGTACCTCTAGCCATTTTGAGTAGGCGTCCACAACTACTAGGAATGTCTGGCCATGAACTGGGCCAGCAAAATCAATGTGCACCATAGACCATGGTACTTGAGGTCGCTCCCACTCCTTAGCGGGTACCTCTGGGGGAGCTGGTCTGGACACCTGGCACGGTGTGCAGGTAGCCACTCATTCTTCGATCTCCCTGTCCATGTTAGGCCACCTCAACTCCTGGCCAAAGACTTCATCCTGACAATTCCAGGATGCCCTACATGTAAAGCCTCTATTACTGCAATGCACAGTTTGGGTGGAACAACGACCCGGTCCCCCCATAGCAAATAGCCATTAATAACAGACAATTCATCTCTCTTACAATAATACATTTTGAAATCAGACCCAACAGGCCCCTTGGGCCACCTCCTCCACACCCAGTTCAAAACCTGTTTGATAGTGGAGTCTCTTGCAGAGTGGCGGGCAACGTCACTATATGAGATGGGACCAGTGTCTAAGCAGTCAATAAGAAGGACTGGCATCTCAGGAATAGGGTCTGCAAGAAGTTCTGGCAGCGGACAGTGACTCAAAGCGTCGGCATGCGCCAAAGTGGAGCCTGGTCGGTGGACGAGATGATAGGTGTAGGCCGCTAGGAAAATAGTCCACCTGGTCACCCGCAGCGATAATGACACAGGAGTAGGTCGATCCCCAGCCAGTAATCCCAGTAGCAGTTTGTGGTCAGTAATTAGTTCCAAATCACGGCCGTAGAGGTACTCATGGAACCTTTTTACACCGGCCACTGCAACCAAAGCCTCACGGTCCAGCTGGCTATAGTTCTGTTCAGCAGCGGACAAGGTCCTTGAGCAATAGGCTATGGAAGCCTCAGTTCCATTGGGCATGTGGTGGCTGAGGATGGCTCCGACGCCAAACAGGGAAGCGTCGCAAGTTAACACCAGTGGCAGGGTCTGGCTCTACTGCACCAGGAACGTGTCTGCTGACAGAAGTCTTTTTACCATGGCAAATGCGGCTGCTTCGGCTCTGCCCCAGGACCACTTCGTGTTCTTTGCCAGGAGACAATGTAAGGGCTCAGCAACGGTGGCTTTCTGTTTAAGAAAGATGCTGTAGAAATTAAGGAGCCCAAGGAACGCCTGCAGCTCGGTTTGATTGCGAGGTGTAGGGGCATCCTGGATCGCTTTAATTTTTTTAGTGGTTGGGTGAATCCTTCAATCCTTGGCACATTAATTTGGCATTTTTCTTTTTTGAGATGGAGGCCTTTGTCTCTAATTCTGGTCAAAACAGTTCATAAACGTTTGAAAAGTTGTGCCTTTTCAAACGTTTCAAATGAGGCACACTCAGGCTAAAGGCAACAACAGCTCGTTATTGTAACAGAACAAGTATGTACAATCCAGCGAAGGTTCAGTCTGACATCAGCCCTTTTATAGGGAGCTGTCAGACCCTTCGATCAATGAGATTAAACCTCTGTTCCCGCCGGAACAGAGGACCTTGATGGAAACCATTATAACAGTTGCTAGTATCTAACATAAATAATTTCACGTGCGGCTTATAAGACATTTAATATTTTCAAAGAGCACTAGCCACTGAATTGTTAATAAGGGATATTTCTAATTCTAACTTTACTATATGTAAAAGTTTATATACTAAGAATTTAATCTGATAGATAAATGGCAATTTTTAAGTTCTTTACAAGAATATAAATGACTTAATATAAAAGCTGCCTTTCTTACTATCAAAGTAAATATGGCATTCACTTCCTCTTGCATGTAATCCAGGGGTGGGTTCCTGAATGGGTTAGTACTGGTTAGTGCTGGCCGCAATTGACTAAAAATTGCCCTGCGCATGCACAGAACCATGCCGGCAATGGCAGAAGACATCGGAGAACCGGTCCGGGCGGTGGTGTCAGGCCTGGGTCACTGCTGGTTCTACGACCCAGGCCTGAATTCTACTACCGCTTCGGTTGAACTGGGCCGAACCAGCAGTAACCCACCTCTGATGTAATCTACATGCTTTGAAAATGAAAATAATCCAGCTGAAGTGGGAACTGATCATTATTAGGACCACAATAAGTGGGGAAGAACAACTTACGCACACTTTCCATTAAATATAGTGGGCCTTATGTCTGAATAAGCATGCACAAGATTGTGCTGAAAAGCAAGTTTCATTTTTTAGTGCTCATAAACAACTACTGCCATTTGCAATGTATTTCCTATGTATTTTTGATAGATGATTGCAATGGATGAGCCTCTGCTTTTTCTCATATGGCCTTCAATTTTGGGACTATTGAACTCTGCTTGTGTTACTGATGAGGAATTTGCTGCACAATTTCCTGTCAAATCGTGGCAGGAAAATAAAAAGATAAGGTGCATCAATCCTTAACAGATCTCAAATTGCACAAAACAAAACAATCACTCAAATCCCTAGAAAAAAAACCATCAGCCATTTGGATGAGTCTGTTACATCATTGACCTCCCTCCGTGTTTTCCAATCACTGATTTTATTAAACAAAGACAAATTTCCCCTAGATATACAATGGAAATCCGTTGTAGTATGATATGTAGACAGATATTTTATAAACAGCTTCTGTATGTTTTGATATTTATTTTTGACCAAGCATAAAGATATAAGAAGCCAAAACTAGGCCACAGTTTGCTTTATGACTTAGCCAACTTACTGAAAATGCTAGTCCCAGTTATAAAAATATACTGCATGTAACCAACAGCAAATGCCAATTTAATTAGATTACACATTTAAAGTAATTGAAAGCATAGTAGGAAAAGGCACTTGCAATCATGAGCCACATTAGAAGCTGACCTTAGAATTTATGATGATGGATACAGTCTTAGAGTAATGTAGAGACTCATTGTGATACAATTAGTACAGTTCTGTTTTTCACCTGAATTAATTTCTGACTATAAAGCTGGTATAAATTTTAATGCTTTTCACCATCTGCTGCTGGAGAACACCATTAACATGAAAATCTCAGAGTGACATGAATCTCTTCCCCTATTACTTCATGGAGCCAAATTGAGAAAAAATGGTTTTGTTGAAAAAAAAATATTTACTTGCTCAAGGAATGAGTTCAAAGCTCTGTTCTTAGAAATCTCTGGGGGATATTATAATTATATGTATTATATGTATGTATTATACATCATTCATTCATTCATTCATACATACATACATTACATACATACATACATGTATGTATGTATGTATGAATAAATGAATGAATGTATGTATGTATAATACATACATATAATACATATAACTATAATATAAACTATAAAATAATCATGAAGATCTGTAAAATAGCCTTTACTGCCATTAAATAATGCTTTTCCACCGAAGCATATCAGCACTGAAAGGCAAAACAGAGGAATTGCCTTGGATATTCAGGATACAATCATATTGAAATAAAAGATGAGTGGAAGTAAGGCTGTGGAAGTCATGAACTATCTTCTGAAGATTGCAAAATCTCAAGATTTCAAAATCTTCTGAATTTTTTTGAAATCAATCCAGTTGGCCTCCACCAAACTATGCAGTTATAGTGGCTTCAAGAGCTGTGGCATCTCCTGGCTAATTGTTGGACTCGCAGGAGATCAGCTCTTGTAGATCTTTAACACTTAAACAGAACGTTAACTTCTCCTAAGTCATACTGCAGTTTGCTAACCTCTCAGGCTTGCTCTAAATTATTTTATTTGATGGTTCAAATGGAACAACTCCAGTGTAGTTGCCAGATAATTCAAAGTCATCTCTCCAGCTACAAGTACATAATATATGCGGGTAGATCAAATTGTTATTGGTGGTTACCAGGTTTCATATGAATATTTAGTGTTACCGGATTCCAATTTGTTCAACTACAGATTTTTTTGCTGCAAATTTGACTGTTGAGCTCGGAATTTAGTAATGGTGGTGATTCCCAACTGTTTTTAGTAATGGGATCCATACAGCAGCTAGAAATTATCGGGCTTTCTCAGATTATCAATTCCTTAAAGATATAGTGATTTCATGAAAAACTGTGCAAAAATTTACCAACCTTGATAAAATACCATAGCCATGATACTATTGGTATAATCTATGTTTTGAGCTTAAAAAATATTCTCCAGACCAAAAATGCTAATTAGCCACATCTGGAAAATTCATTTCTTTATTCAGTTTAGACATCTAACACTTGCTGTGTGACTCTGAGTGGATAACATCTGGATAAAACCGATTAAAAAATGAAAGGAAAAGTAAAAACATCCAAAGCCTTTGATAAATCCATATAAATAAATCATCTGAAAAGGAGTTCACCAATGCCATAGTAAGTTTAATGCCCAAGGGAAAATAACATTTTTGCAGCACCTGCAAAAGCCCTTTGAGGCTGACAATCTCAGGAAACAAGAACTACAGTATTTTGATTTCTGAAATGATTTTTGATTGCTAGTAGTTAATAATAGCATTAAGGGAGTTATAACAATTGCCAAAGCAATTCTCCAAATCAGTTTATATCTAGTCTAATTAAGATTGAGTTATGGTCTTTCCAGTGCTTCCTCTCTCTCTTGGAGTAAGGATTTTGGTTCTGTAACGTTCCTACTCCCTCTTCTGTGTTTCTGAGGTCTGCTAGGTATTCCATCACAATGCTTTACAAAAGGCTGGCAGAGTCAGGAGCGTTCACAACTTGGGAGATCTGTTGTTCTATGGAGCAAGTGCACAAACAAAGAAGGACAAGCTTGTTCTCAATCCAGATAAGACCGAGTGGCTGGTGTGTTTCCCTCCTAATAATTGGCCAAGTGTTCCATCTCTCAGTTGCATCCCTACCTGAACCGGGAGGCCCTCACAACAGTCACTCGCGCCCTTGTGACCTCTAGACTGGACTACTGCAACGTGCTCTACATGGGGCAGCCCTTGAAGAGCATTCGGCGACTCCAGCTTGTCCAGAATGCAGCCACGCGAGCGATCGTGGGTGCACCTCGGTTCACCCACGTAACACCTATCCTCCGCGAGCTGCACTGGCTGCCTATTGGTCTCCGGATACGCTTCAAGGCGCTAGTCGTCACTTATAAAGCCCTTCATGGTATTGGACCTGGGTACTTGAGAGACCGCCTGCTGCCAATTACCTCCACCCGACCGATTAGATCCCACAGATTAGGCCTCCTCCGAATTCCATCCGCCGGCCAGTGTCGACTGGCGACTACCCGGAGGAGAGCCTTCTCTGTGGCTGCTCCGACCCTCTGGAACAAACTCCCTGTGGGGATTCGAACCCTCACCACCCTCCAGGCCTTCCACAAAGCCCTTAAAACCTGGCTGTTCTGACAGGCCTGGGGCTAAAGAAACGTTGCCCCCGTCTTGAATGGTATGACTGCTGTGTGTTTTAAACTATGTATTGTTTTGTGTTGTTTTTAATTTTGTCTGTATTCCCCCCTTCCCTGGTTGAGTTGTGAGCCGCCCTGAGTCCCCTTCGGGGGAAAAGGGCAGCATATAAATAAAATCAACATTCAACATTCAACATTCAAGGAGCCCATCATAAGTCCCGTGAGATAACCTTATGTAATAGAAATAACCTGGACCATACCCACCCTGTCATGGGACAGATAGAAATAATTAGATATCTCGCAAATAATATTCCATTGTGCCACAAAGGCTCTTTGGTGGCAACCAGCATCTTTCATTCCATATGAAACCAGTACAATATTTAAACTTGTGATATATAAAGGTGCCCCTATAACTGCCTTATACTCCGAAAAATATGGTACATTTACAATGGAGATATACCAAGGTGGAAATGTTGTATAGAAAGAAATTGCAAAAAATAAAATAAAAAAAAATCACCCATCAGTATTTTTTGGGAACAGGATTAAGGGAAATGCACGTGAGAACAATGGAAGAATAGGAGCAACCCTTTATATTAGAAAAAAAAAAACTTGCAAAAGCACATACAAAGAATACTGTTTGTATTCAGAGAAATGCAAGTGTATATTCACAGCCTGACCCAAACATCTCCCAAACATCATCTGAGCTATCGCTTAGGACACCAATCAACCTGAGAAAGAGACCGCTTCTCCATATAAGTTCTGTCATGGTCAGCAGATCCAGCAGTTGCTCTTAGCTGCACAGCCCACCCCTTTTCCACTTAAGTACATTCAGCCGATGCCACTTGACTATAATCTGCAGTTTAATTACCTCTTGTGTTATATACCTGATGGAATGCCTTTGCTTATAAGGAGGGAGTTCTTGATCTTATGAGCTTAACTAACCTACTTACCCTCAGATCTGTAATGGCAATCAAGGATGAAAAATAATTGAATCCCTTTGCTCAGCGATGAATAATGCATGTTCCAGTAGAGCTGCAAAACGTTATATATAAATAGGCACTTAAAATAAAATGTAATGCACACATCTATACACACACTTCATTAAATTATATGGCTTTATTTCTTTCTCTCTTTTTTTGGCATTTATGGTAGAGTATGGTTTAGCATACTTTAAATTCTATTACGTTCTTTTAATACTCCTTTGCATTGCCAGCCTCCTCAGTCCCCGTACAGAATATCTTTCAACAGAAGCAGGATAAAAGGATTGTACAAGGGAGGAGAAAGAGAGGAATCTGATTCAAGCGAAGAATGTATAAAATATGCTTTTAATGTGGATGCATCTGGAAAGCATAATAGAAGTGGATTAAATGATCCAAGCGGTCTGAATGGATGTGATTACCCGGCGGGGACTCTCTATGAAATTCCTGAGAAATGCCGAGGGAGATTGGTTGGCTTGTCTAAGGGGAGCAAAGCAGACGTAAAGTGTCTCTAATCTCCCCACTTTGACAGTTCATTACTCTCCTCCTCTTGGTCTATGTAACAGGAAGCAGATCGTGGTTATGGAAAGGAAGAAGGAAAGAGAGAGAATCTGCTTCATGAAATATATATTACAAATGCCACTCTCAGTAGATTTTGGGGGTGTCATCTTTATCATGTCAGACAGCCATGGTGTTCTGACCGAGGATTCCCAAGAGCATGAAACAAACTCCTTGTCCCGACAAAAACCCCTTTTATTAATTTACAGTGAATTCTGCTCATTCACAGCCAGCAAAGTCTTTCAATGGAGGATTGACAGCCACACACCTTATCTGGCTTGGAGAACTGCTGAACTTAGCAAGGAGTCTTGGAGAATCACTAACTAATTAGCGAACTAATTGTCTCCTGCAAACTCCATTCCCCTTTTGCTCCTCTTTTATTTCCTCTGGGAATGTTGGAAATGTAATCAATCTGAAGGTATCTTTTAACATTTTTGGTAGACAGGTAGGAAAGGTAAGAAATTTTGGAATCAGGTTTAAAAACATTTGAAAATTAAAATCTGAGTATTTTATTGTACGGATAGCAAATAAGCAGTTTGAAAGAAAACATGGGACTTTGTTTTTATATATGAGAGGGGTGTCAAACTCAAGACCCGGGGCCCAGATTTGGCCCATGGGGTACGTAGATCTGGACTGAAGAGCCACCCAGGAAACAGTGAAGGACCCGTCCTGCTAGCAAAAGCGGAGTTCGGGTGCCCTTTTTCACTGGCAGAGCACTCAGGCCGCCACAGGCCCCCCCCGACATGAGTGATGTTCAGCTGGCCAAGCTCACCCTGGCCATGCCCACCCCAGCCCCCAGAGGTCAAACACAAATTAGGGCCCTCAATGAAACCAAGTTTGACACTTCTGATATATGACATTGGCAGCAAGGTTGATATATGCCTGAAGATAGAAAGAGGAAAATATGGAAGAATGGATTTAGCTAGCCAAGATGGTGGAATTGACTGCTTTGCTTTGAGCCAATAATTTGACTAAATTTCTTGCAAATTGGAGGTCACCATTAGATTTCTTTCAAGACAACAAGAAAAATTAACTTTTAACTTTGGGATTTGGGGACTAGATCAAATTGGATTACAGAGATATTGGAACCTTTAACACATAAGGCTATTCACATTGGACAATTTAGTATCTGCTGGATAAAAATGTAAGAGAAGAATATTTTATGAATATGAGTATTTTACAAGGCTGATTATTAGTATTTTAAATATTGGTATTATTTGCTTATATTTACTGATGGTTGTCAAGTTGTTATCTTTATTATTATTTCGTTGTATTTGTTGTAACTTTTAGTTCATTATGCTATTCCTTTTTCCCTTTATGTTAGTTTGAATTTTAATGTTTTAATGTTTGACTTGGAATTTAATAAAGATTAAAAAAAGGAACCATATCAGGAGTGGGTTCCTGCTGGTTCTAACCGGTTTGGTAGAAGAGCTTCCAGAAATCTACCGTACCGGTTAGAAGAGGTTCATCACCGAGCGCCTGCCCCACTCTTTTGCTCACTTGCCCCGCCCGTTCCATCACCACTCACGGGTGGTAGCTTGTGCGGCACAGCTGGCTTCTTAGGACCTCCCCGAACTTGCCTAGTAGGCATGGCCACTAGCAAAGCATGGGGGCATTCCAGGGCGTCCCTGCCCCCACTGGTTCCCTGCCTCCCTTCCCGGCAAAGTTTTCCAAGGTGTGGTTTTCCCCCATCCCTTGTGCCCGGCACCCGTTGAGCTCTGGTAAGGAGGAGAAGAGCCTTTGGGGAGTGAAGAGGAGGAGGAGGAAGGAGGAGGAGGCACATGCGTGGGGCCATGCCAGCTGGGCAACCGGCAACTGGAGGAGGCAGGAAGGTTCTTGGGAGCACCAAGAACCTTCCTGCCTCCGCTGGACTTCGCGCTCTTCTCTGTGCGCTCCTCGCGACTGCAATAGACATCCAGAAGCAGCTTTTGTGGCTAATGGGGTTTGGGCGTGCAGCCTGACAGACCCCGCCACTTCTGGACATCTATTGCTCCTCGCTTTGTGCGCGAGGAGCGCACAAAGTCCAGCGGAGGCAGGAAGGTTCTCGGTGCTCCTGGAAAAGAGCGTGAAGCTTCTATGCTTAATTTTATGTTAGGGTTATTAGCATTATATAAACCTCTTTGAGATGGGTGGCCATAGAAATTGAAAAATAAATAAATAAACATTAGGTTTATATTCCTTTCTCTGATTGGACTCTTTTGGAGTTTCATATTAAAAATGTCTGCCTTGTTCACAAATGCTACTCTAGGCTCCAGCCAGGTCTGATTTAAAGCAGGGGTGTCTAACTTTGGAAACTTTAAGATGTATGGACTTCAACTCCCTCGAATGCTAGCTAGGAAATTCTAGGAGTTGAAGTCCACCAGTTTTAAAATGCTAAGGTTGGACACCCCTGGTTTAAAATAAAAAAGGGGGTCAGAGCACAGCAGTGCTTTCAAAAACACTTCCCTGTATTATCTGTGCGCAATTTGAAGAAAATCTCTTTCCCGAGGGAGATTTATAGGCTCCTGAGAAGCTGCTTGAAGTTCACACAGGAGAGGGTAAGCATTTCTCTTGAGAAAGAGCTTTTCCTCACAATGTGGTGGGACAATGATAAATAGAACAGGATTTCCAGCAGCTGCCTTTTTTTCCCCCACTGCATTTTGATGGGCAGCTGTTTTTTCAACCTCCTCCTCTTGTTGTGAAAGGGAAGAAGTCACATTGTTTTTAATTTTGGACTGAGACTAAAACTGTGTGGATCCTGATTGGAATATAGGTAGAGTCCTTGACTTACAACCATTTGTTTAATGACTATTTGCTTGCATTGAAAAAAAGGGGGTGTATCATTTTTCACACTTATGACCATTGCAGAATCCTTGTGGTTGCCTGATAAAATTCAGACACTTGGCAAGTGGCATGTATTTATGATGGTCATGTTATCCTGGGGTCATGTGATCACATTTTGCAAGCAAAGTCAATGGGGAAGCCAGATTCACTTAGCAACTTTGCTAGAAAGGTTGTAAAATGAGGCTAAACCAGGCGTCCTCAAACTATGACCCGTGGGCCAGATATGGCCTGCTGAAGCCATTAATCTGGCCCGCATGGGACCATGAGGCTGCCACGCCCACATTGCCCCACCTATTCCCCGCCAGCCACCACCCGCCCCCTGGAGGTCGAGGAGGCCAAAAATAGGATGCATGGGCCTGTTTTTGGATGTCAGAGTGGCACTGGAGGCCAAAAATGATTATGATGATTAGAGGACTGGCACCACAAATGGCAGAAGATATGAGACTGTTTTGCTATTGGAAAAATACAGGTTGATAGATGGAAGAATATAATTTAAAACTAATTAAACTTAGTGAAATTTATTTATTTAAATAAATAATTGATAGTTATTAATGTATACAATATATAGTGTTATAATGAGTATAATTGGATATAAATATTGAATGGTACCCATGTAAGGAAGATTAGCAATACCTTTGGATTATACATAAAGGTTAATAATAACAATAAAAAAGAATTCAGTTAGGTACAGTTAAAGTTTTGATTATTAGGGGGAAAATATTATGATATAGGATATAGTCAAATAAACGAGAGATAAGAATAACAACGTATATATAGATATGGGTATAACATAAGGAAACTGGATGTAAACTTTAAACAACGATTTGGAAAGGAGGATAAGAAAACTTTGTTATTAAATATTATGGATGTTTAGATAGAATAGGACATAAGGATTTAGTGTTAGTGGAGGATTTTAGAAATAGTAATTGAAAGGTGAGTATGTGGTTATGTATTAAATTTTGGTATATTTTATGAAGGACGCTTAAACAATTATAGTCAAATGAAAATGGAGATATGATGATGGTGACATGTATGAATATTTGAGTTAAAATACTTAATACGAATTATGTTTGTTGACTGTGGAAGAGATGCACGAACGTCTTTTTGTAACCAACTGATACACTTTCTATAGCATGTAAAGAAGGATGTTGCATTTGTTGTAAATTAAAAATTAAAAAAAATATTTTAAAAAATCAGACTGGTTCATATTTATGACGGTTGCAGTGTCCTGGGGTTATGTGATCACCTTTTGTGACCTTCTGACGTGCAAAGTCAATGGGCCAGCCAGAGTCACTTAACAATCTTATTACTAACTTAACAACTGCAATGATTCACTTAACAGCTGTGGCAAGAAAAGTTGTAAGATGGGGCAAAATTCACTTAAGAAACATCCCGTTTAACAACAGAAATTTTGGGCTCAATTGTGGTCGAAATTACCGGTACTACTACATGATATCAAAGAGAGTGTTTTTGTATCTCTTTTCTACGATCTAGTGCAGTGTTTCTTAACCTTGGCGACTTTAAGTCCTGTGGACTTCAACTCCCAGAATTCGTAGCTGGCTGGGGGATTCTGGAAGTTGAAGTCCACAGGACTTAAAGTCACCAAGGTTGAGAAACACTGATCTAGTGGTTATTCACATTTTGTAACCCTGACCCGGTAGCTCTAAGTGGCAAATTTATTGATTTCTGGAGGGTGACAAAACACTTCATTGTTTTTAATGTCTATGAGGTGAGTGCAATTTCTAATATGCAGTAAAAATTATTCCTAGATCATCATGTACTCTTTGATAGGAGTGGGTCTAATTTCGTTTGAGATAGACATGGGTGGATTGGCTTCAAATCTTATTAGCTGTGAATGACTGACTTCTAAATAAACATCCAGGATGTGAGTCTGAAGTTTGTCATTCTAAAGAAATTATATATAGAAGAAACTTCATGCTTGGATTGTCACTTAATTTAACAAACCAATCTGCCATATTCTCCCCCCCCACTTCATTCTGCTGCAGTTATCAGAAGGCAGTTTGTGGGGGTGGGTGTATATGTGCAAAAAGTCAAGATTGTGGTGCAATCACCTGACTTTTTGGATGCCCTCTTTCCTGTAGATAACTTGATTATTACACTGTGCAGTGGTTAGTTTTAAATGATGGAAAATACATATTTTTAAAAATTTTCTACAGTAGAATAAAGCATTTTAATTTCCTCAAAGGTTTATTGTATGCTAACAACAGGAAATTAATGTCACCAGAAAATTACAGGTGATGCCAAATTGCTCCTTACTGTTTACAAGATAAGCCCATCATGTCTAAAAGCCACAATACCTCGAAGCAGCTTTCCACAAAGATTCACTATAACTTTCATAATTCCTTATTGTGATCAGCCATTTGGTTATGTCCGATCCTCTGCCACTCTATGGCTCTGCACTCTCTACGCCCTCTGTCTCTCAATGCCTTTTTCAGATCCGCCATGGTCATCCTGGTATCCTTCTTTATGGTGTCCAACCAATGGGTACTAAGGCGGCCCCTTCTCCTTTTTCCACTGATCACTCGCAGCATGACTGACTTTTCAAGTGAGTCAGCTCACATGACATGACCAAAGTATGACAGCCTCTGTTTGACGATCTCGGCTTCAAGTGATATTTTTGGTGAGATTCGGTCCAGGACTTTTTTTTGTTTTGTTATTTTTGCAGTCCGTATGATGGATAATAGTTTCCTCCAGCACCACAGTTCAACAGTGTCCATCCTTCTCCTATCTGCCTTTTCAGAGACCAAGTTTTGCAACCATATATAGCAGGGGTGTCAAACTGGATTTCTTCGAGGGCCTGATCAGCATTGTAGTTCTCTGCGAGCCAGACGGGGAGGGGGGTTTGGGAGAACAGGATGGATGCCTCCTGCAGCACCCTGCCAGCCAAAAAACATGCCAGCCCCCTTCCCCCCGTGCCCTGTTTTGGCTGCCAGAGGCACCGCGGGCTGGTCCTTTGCTATTTCCAGGCTGGCCTCTTACGCTAGATTTAAGCACCCTATGGGGCGGATCTGGCCCGTGAGCCTTGAGTTTGACACCCCTGATATATAGCAACTGGAAAAATTATTGTGTTAACTAAGCTGAATTTGGTTATGAGGCTGGTGTCTTTATTCTTCTAGATGTTTTTCATGCAGACATTGCAGTTCTTCCAAGTTCTTCTGCTTTTATGGCTGCATTCACCACTTTTTGTCTATCTTAGAGCTCAAGCAGAAGAATTCCTTTACTGTTTTGATGGTCTCATTGTCGATCGGCACTCTGACTTGTGTGTTCTCTGCACTTTTCATTATCTTTGTTATTTTGATGTTAAGGTGCAGTCCTAATTTTTCACTATCATCTTTGACACTTCGAATTAGCCACTTTGATCCTCCTTGCTTTCCACGAGCAATATTGTATCATCTGCATATCAGAGGTTGTTGTTGTTCCTACCAGCAATTTTATAATTTCTTATTATCCCTTCTTATTTTGTATTGTCAGACTGCCTGGGAATCCGGAGAGTTGTAGTCCCACATGTCTAGAATGGGGCTGCTTGTTTTTTAAAAATAAAATCTTCCTCCTCACATTTATTGGCTGAAGAACATGATTGGTACGATTGGGTGCCTGGGGAGAAATCTAGGTCCACTTTTACACTTAATTTTGAATATTTATTAAATTATATATTTTATTTTTATATGGAAAATGAAGTAAACAACCAAAGGTTCAGATTGGATGCTTTGAGGACTGTACAAGGACAGACTTAGGGGACTGGAGACTAAAACATATGAAGAACGGTTGTAGGAACTGGGTATGTCTAGTTTAAAAGAAAGAAGGACTAGGGGAGACATGATAGCAGTGTTCCAATATTTCAGAGGTTGCCATAAAGAAGAGGGAGTCAAACTATTCCCCAAGGGACCTGAGGGCAGAACAAGAAGCAATGGGTGGAAACTAATCAAGGAGAGAAGCAATTTAGAACTGAGGAGAAATTTCCTAACAATTAGAACAATTAATTAGTGGAACAGCTTGCCTCCAGAAGTTGTGAATGCCCCAACACTGGAAGTCTTTAAGAAGAGATTAGATAACCATTTGCCTGATGTGGTGAAGGATTTCCTGCCTAGGCAGGGGGTTGGAGTGGAAGACCTCCAAGGTCCCTTCCAACTCTGCTATTGTATTGTATTGTACTTCAAGTCTGTCAATCTCCTTTTTCCTTTCTTTTAAAAATATTCATAGCAAAGTGATCCCATGAAACAAGTTATTTTAAGTGTAACTGGGCGATGCCATTCCTAGGACCAACCCAAAGGACGAAAGGAGTGTGCAAATTTTCAAAAACTCATTTTATTATTATATAAGTCTGCACATCACTTGAGAAGGGGTTCCAAGCCATGCCTGGTTTATATCTTTGGGTCCATTTCTTTTTTCCTCATTTTCATCAGCAACAAGACTGGCCATTTTTGATAGGGTCGTCTGGGAATCTGTTGAATATAACTGTCAGGGTTTAGTTTTAGTTTTAGTTTTATTATTATTTATAGGCCGCCCTTTTCCCTGAGGGGACTCAGGGCGGCTTACAAAATATAGGGAGGGGGGTACAAAACAATAAACATGAAACAATACATGAGTAAAAATAGTACACAACATTCATTCATCATTCGGGTGGGGACAGATTACGATCTTTATCCCCAGGCCTGACGGGATAGCCAGGACTTGAGGGCTGTGCGGAAGGTCTGGACGGTGGTGAGGGTACGAATCTCCACGGGGAGATCGTTCCAAAGGGTCGGAGCTACTACTGAAAAGGCTCTCCTCCGTGTGGTTGCCAGTCGACACTGACTGGCGGATGGAACTCGGAGGAGGCCTAATCTATGCGATCTAAGTAACACTCCCAACGAAAGAAGACTCCGAGGCTTGAGTTTCCTCAAAGTTCCATTTTATTAGAGATGTCACATTGGCACATCTGGGAAACCTCGAATCTGAACGCTCCCAGGTTTTCCCCACCCAAAGGAAACTTCAAGTCCCTGCCCAACACCCACATGTCCATCACATGGTCCAATCAGGCACCGTCCCAACTGGAGATGCTTCCCAGTCACACCATTCCAGGTGCAGGGCAAGATGTCCTTGACTCTCTGGGAAAGGAATGTTATTATGACTACATATCTCCCATACTCCATAGAATCCCCCTCCCAGTTTCCCATAGCATTAAAAGTGGCAGGCCTGTAAGACCCAATGCAAAAGATGGCTTCCAGGCTTGACAATAATTATAGCACGAGGGCAGGAGGATAATTTGCTTAATTTTATTAAGGACAAATTTACTAAACAAAATCCAGGCTATTCCTTGTAAAAAAAAAACTATCCTGAAAAATCTGTAAGGGAGGGATTTAAAAAAAACACAAAATCCTGTCAGGTTTGTCCAGTCCCTATTAAGGGGTCAGCAGCTCCATTAAATCGAGCAAGACTTACTTCTTAGTAAACATGAAAATGATTGCACTGTGGATTCGAGTAATTAATTACAAAGCTCCTTTGGTCAAACAGGAAGGGTTCTGATCTCATAACCTTTAGGATCACAGTTCACACTTTGGATACTTCTGTAAAAACAGGGTCACTGTTGGTCTGTTTTCCTTTTCTTTTTGTTACTGAGCGCAGGGCTGGGAACAACTTGTGTTAACAAAAAGAACTGAAGAACTACGTTTTGAGGAAGGCTACCACACACAGACAGGATTCTCTTGCTAATGATTACCAGAAATGGGGTTAAAAATGGTCCTTCTTTTCCCGAAATGTCAAAATTCTGTCTACTTATAGATGTTACAAGTACTGTAACGACATCAAGCTGTAAGTTAAAGGATAGCTCTGTTGCCAACATTTTGTGTGACAATATGTAAAGCCAACTTGTTTTGTCTATTGAGGAACAAATACTTACAGTAAGACATAAAGCCACTGGAGCAAATGACTCACTGTGTCATTTTGAGAATGGAGATGAGTCTCCCTCAATGTTATGAAAGCTGAAATGGCAACTAGAAAGACACACACATAAAAACTCTTGTCAGGGAAGAAAATTGTTCTGAATTAATTCATGATGAATGATGTGGCAGAAATCCCACAAGCAAAATGAATTAAAGTTGACTTATCAAGAGAAACCATTTTTAATGCTTATTGCAACCTCACAGGTTGATTACATTTGTAAGTTTCACATTCTCCAGTTATCCATGTTTATTAGAAGAATTCTGATTTTCAATTTCCATACTTCTTCTCCAGATAATATAATATCTCAAGGAAGTCCCAGTTTGATGCTATATCTGAGTATATGTGAATGATTGCATAGATAATTTGCTTGTCTTGCATAATTATATGACCATTATTAATTCTGTTTGGAGCTCAATTATTAATTTGCCTTTGCAGACTCAATTCCTCATAATAGATGGTTTGATTCTGATTTACTATACAAAAAGCTTTGATTTTGGCTTACTATATTCTCTCCACTCAGCCCTAGTGATTTGCAAATCATGGTTAGGATTCAGAGTGTTGAGTAAACCCAGCTATTTTTGCCTTGTTACATAAATCATGGCTTAGCATGACACATGAATTAAGCAATAGAGGTAGGTAACTGAGATATGGTTGGATAGCCCATAGGTGATTTGGAGCTAGTGGAGTGCAACACCCATAGTTTCAGACGAGTGACTGTAATGTTTTAATTTTTGAAACTCAAAGAACATTGGATGTTAATTGTTTGAAATTTAGTGGTAATGACTTCCAAATTTCTTCAATTGCAGCCCTTCCAAAGAAATACCTTTTGGCCTTTTGCAAGATATTGAAAACCTGGTGTAGGATAGTAACTGTCATTGCTCTTGAATGTATTATGCTCTTGCTGTTGTCTTTATTTTGTTTTGGTTATTTTTGTTTACCTGTTTTAATGCAATGTTAGTCATCTAAAGCTACAATTTATGGGTTGGAAACTCATATAAAATGATTCATTGATTCAATAAATGTCAGGAATTTAACCTGGAATCTACTGGATATACAACATTAAATTAAGCCTTAATAAGCTATAGTGAGTTATATGCCATTCTATAAAAAGATTGGGCTCCATTCCAATACCCCCAAGGTGCTGAGAAAAATCACCAGATTTTCATCTGTGAAAATGTTGGAGAGCCACCTGGAATTTGAATTACTGCCAGGAAGATGTCATTTGTCCCTTTGGTGTAGATTTCCATACAGAGCATCATCAATCTTAATGCAGTTAGAGTTGCTTCTTCCTGGCAGAAAGACCACACCTCTTCTCTAATACAATGTGGACAGAACCTTCTTTCATGCATTTAGGATGGAAGCTTCCATTGGTACGAAGTTTTCCACAATATTAGAACTTTTCAGTCTCTCTTAAAATAATATTTTGGGGTAACCTGTCAAAGACATTTTGTAAATTGAAAGTGCTTAATTCAATGGAAAAAAAACAGATCCTAACAAATATTTGCCCTGTAACAGTACAGTACACACAGTCTAAGAGTCTGAAAGAAGTGCCAACAATATTCATCCGTCCTCGCAAATTTAAATGTCTATTGTATGCCTGAAGTTGCCAGAATGTCTACAAATATATTTTCTCTGAGGATTTTGAATGGACTGAAAATGCTGAACAGGAGCTACACATTGAGAGAAAACATGGATCCCTCAAGGTCACCTTCAGCCTCTTTAAAGTGATCTCTGACAGCCAATGTGGTCAAAATATTGAACCGGTGTGTGTGTGTGTGTTCATTCATAGAAGCTCTTTGTCTTTGGAGCAGTCATTTTCTCCCATCCTATCACTAGGTTGTTGCTGCATGGAGAATATGGAGAAGTTGTTTATTTGAAAAAGCCTGTTTTAGAGTTCCTGGAGGAAAAGCAGAAGAGAACTCTAACAAAATAAATAAATACACATATTTAACTTATTAATCTCCAACCAGTATAATATGGTAGGTAATGAAGCAGCAATAGGAATTTTTTGGATGGTCAATTATAGTCTTTTTTGCTTTTCAACAAATGCTGCTCATGTATGGAATTAGAGCTACCAGACTTTAAAATTGCTCCTTGTTTGAAGAGGCCATGGCGGTAAACACATTAAAAGCAAACAAACATCTTGGTTGTTGCTTTTAATTTTTTCCCTCAAGTGCACTGGAGTTGATTGTGTCATTCTTCCATTAGGATTATGGTAGTTTTGTTGCCAAAGTTGGTCAAACCACAGTAGCCTAGTCTACAATTTTCCAGGATAGTTTCCAGTACATCTGTGGGAAGTATAGAGATAGTCAACAAATTCTTATGGATGAAGGTTTTATTTGCAAATCATTTCTTCCAGCATGAATGGATTGCTATTTTAACAGAGGCAGATATCAGATTGATTTAAAATACTGATGAATTCCAAACCCCTCTGCACTTTCCAGAGATAGTCATAGATGATTATAGGTTGTTTCATGCACAATAGTGATTTCATGATCTCTGAGCATGCACACTTAATGAGTACGTTTTCGCTCCATGGTATGAATTATTCAAGCTGACTTCAGAACTACACTATGTTACTTTTCTGCCTCAGTAACCTATGCATTAGGGTTCCAATTCAGCTTTTGAAACATGTTGTGTGGCTAGAAGGAACATCTGGGACTAGAAATAGAACTGTAGCTTGATGGACACAACCTAGCAAAACAGGCATATTCATTGTCTTCCTGTTTGGAATCTATAAGCAACTGCATACAATTTGCACAGATGTGATATTTAAGTTCATACACAGAGAGGTTGAGTCAGCTTTTGTTCACTTAGGGTGTTGTTGAAGCATACAGCTTGACCAAGGGTGCCTAAACTTGTGTGTGTCACTATATGTACTCCTCATTGGATATAAAAGAGATGAAAACAAAGAGCTTTCAGATAATTATGTAACAAACGTGATAAATCAAAAAGGGCTTTGATTTAAAAGCTGGTAAGTCAGGAAATGTTCCACATCTTAACAATCAACTGTATTTGAAAAAAATAAATAAATGATTGCAAATATTTTGTTGGTTTTTAAAAGTAAAATAACCTGGGTGCATCAAAATACCACCTTACTATTGCAACCTATAAAAATGTCTGCATTGTTAATAATCTATGCATTCATTTATTACAGATGGGTAAAGTGATTATGGAGTAAGTGCTGGCATCTACCAGACTGAAGAAAATCCAGAGAAATACTGATATTGATATTTGGGGAGTCGACTAATGAGAATTTATAAAATTTCAATTGGCTTCTTCATTGAGGACAGTCTGTCCTTGAGGAACTGTCCTTGTGCTACCAAGGACATTTTAATGGGAAACAATACTTGGTAAAACTCTGCTGAAAGTCTTTGTTTCTGGCTAGGCCTTGGTGCTTCTTGTTTTCCCACATTTTGTGGTCAGCATAAGCAACTATGCATGACTAACATATCTTGCATTCCATAGAGATACGAACATCTAAATGAACATACTTTCTGCTATCTTGTATTTTCTCTTATAGGGCATTGATCAGCACAAGACACATAAATTATCATGCTTCTTGGATGAGTCAACAACTTGCTATGTGAACATTTACACATCAGATTTTTTTTTCTCCTCAAACTTCAGGCTGCAATTCCTACTTGGGAATAATTCCAAGCAAGACATCTGCAGCAATATACACAAAGTTTTCTTGATGGAGTGAAAGATTCTTTCAAATGATACAATATACAGGGATGACCTCTCTCTATTTTTTCCCTTTTGACTGTGGGGTGTAGGTGGGATGTACATTGATACTCTATTGCTCACTTCTGTCATGCTTTATGACATCACCACCTTCCATAATCTTAATATAGTCCCTTCAAGATCCTTCGAAATGTGGATGTTAAGTTACCCAGCAACTGGGCTATATTTTGAGAGAAGTTTGGCAGGGAGATATCTACCTCAAATTTAGAAAGTTACCATCTTTCACTAAGAAATGGCAGATCTTTAGAGCAAAGGTACATTTTTCTTAGTTCAGGAGTTTTCCTCAAGCATGAATAACTCATTAATATACCATAATGCATTTGAGGATTTAATAGTACATGCAAGTCAAGTTGCCCAAAGTTTTTGATAATTGATCTGCAAATGGATTCCAGCATTGCTTTCTAAGAGCGCTGTTAATTGACATAACCATATGTCCCATTTTAAAGAGGAATGGCTTACATAAGAAGCTATTACGAATGGAAAGCAAAGGTCTTGAACCTGTTGAAATTACGCACCCAGAGTTATCAACTGGACAGCAGATTGAGTAACTCGAGGGCTTAAATATATATTATTTCCCTTTAAATTATTTCCAAAATGCACAATGTAACTTTTATCTTCAGTGTCCTTTTTGGGGGACGGTATATTGCAGTTTGGCTGTACTTTAACAGAAAGATTGTTTCACTGTTCCTTAATACCCCATAGAATTAAAACCTTGTTTGTGTGTGAGCTTTACATAAGGTATGATTTAGAGGCCACATATAATGGCTCTGAACGGAGCAGAACAAAGATCTAGATAAAAACAACCAGGATCAGACATATGGCATACGGAGCATCACTTTTTAAAACATGAGCGTACATTTCTAACCACTCCTTGAGGTGCTGATCAAGAACAGAACACTGCACAAGTTAATCAGTTTGGTTGAAAAGCTAGGGAATAAATGACATGTCTTCCTCAAACATCCAGAGTGAAAAACATGCTGCTCCAATAAAAGATCTAAAGCTCCCTTTTGCCAGTTTTTATTCAGATCCTTATTTCATCTGGAAACAATATTAGCCACAAGGAAAAGAAACTTCAAGGAATGCATTTTTCACAAGATCCTACCTAAGAAAGAAATATTTCTTCCCAGCCAGCCTAATTTAATAATTATGACGGAATAAGAACTTGGTCACAATTACCATCCCCACAAGCAGTAGATGCATTTGGTCCTTATATTCGCTATCTATATTGGGTGGGTTCCTGCCAGTTCTAATCTACTGTGCCGTTTAGAACCGGTTCCAGCTCCCTCCCTCCGCCCGTCCTCACATCATAAAGATGAAGAGCGAGAGGAGGAATTCTGGGAGTTGAAGTCCACAAGTCTTAAAGCTGTCAAGTTTGAACACCCCTGGGGTTTTTTTCTAAAGGGTTGGGGGTGTAAGGGTCTTGTAACTTAACAGCTTTAAGACTTGCATGCTTCAAATGACAGAGTTTCTGAGCCTACATTTTGGTTGCTAAGCAAGAGTGTTGTTAAATTATTCTAGCCTTATCTTTCCTTCAGACTCCAACTTCTCATGCTTGTTCTATAGAGACTTTCAAAACTAATGGCTGAGACTGCTCACTGCCCTTAACATGCAACAAAGTAATTGTTCCTTGAAGATTTTGCAGCTACACAATGTTATTGATTTCATTTTCAAGAAACCATCCAACCCATGTGAAATAGTAATATAATAGTAACTCTACTCCTCTGCTCACAGTAGAATCCCTTAGGCCACCAGGCTCAAAATTTTGGGTTTGGACAATCTGGAACTGTGCCACCTGCGGTCAGACCTAAGCATAGTAAACAAAATTGTCTGCTACTATGTCCTACTTGTCAATGACTACTTCAACTTCAACCATAATAATACACGGGCAAACAATTGATATAAACTCAAGGTAAACCATTCCAAACTCAATTGCAGAAAATACGACTTCAATAACAAGTGGTCAATGCCTGGAATGCTCTATCCAACTCCACTGTTACATCCTCAAACCCTCACAGCTTGTCTACTGTGGACCTCACCCCACTCCTAAGAAGCAGAGATGGGTTACAAATACTGGCGCTACTGGTTCACTTATGCTCATGTGTATGCTCATGCATGATGCTTCTGTGCATGTGCAGAAGCGTCCAGGTGGGTGGGCGGAGCATCCTGCCACCGCCACTACTGGCTCGGCCTATCTGGGCAGAACCAGGAGCAACCCACCTCTGCTAAGAGGTCTGTAAAAGGGGCATGCATAAGCGCAGCAGAGTGTCTACCGTCCCTATCCTACTGCCCCCATTTACTTGTATTCATTTCCTTTGTTCATGTTGATGTTCATACTTATACCTGCTATCCTGTACATGTTTGACAAACTAATAATTAATTAAGATGGGGCATTTATTGAGGACTGTTCTTTGTACTGTCCAGCTGGTAAGCTGGAAAAAAACTTTGATTTGCTCAATATGTTGTCAGTATTTGAAGAGTAAGGGGCAACAAGTCAGTTTCAAACCATTTTTGAGGGATTGGCAAATGCAAGTGGTGGTGTTTTGAAAGTGTGCTTTGTTGCCTACTTTGATGTATGACAATTTCTGATTCCAGTAACCTGAGGTTAGTTTGTTTGTGCAGCTGAAATTCCCGTAGGCTGCTGTTTTTTTAGTTTGATATACATTCTAAAGAAAGAAAACCTGTTTATACATTGGTGAGAGCACCTCAAAAGCTCTGGATATTTAGGTTGGGTAAACATTGCGATGTTGAGAAATTTATCTACAGTTAATCTATTGAGGATTTAATGGAATGAAATCTTTGGCATCCAACTTTACGTGCACTTAATTTGACAGTGGCATACACAGAATTTTCAATTCTACAGATTCTGGGCAAAATCCGAACAAATGGATTTTTGCACCTTTTCCCCCACTGATAAAAAGGGGATATTATCCTTTCATATTCAACACTTGACCAATTCAGTCATGTCAAACGCAACCTACAAGAGAATGCAAGTACACAGAGTTGCTACAATTTTCACACTTTCTGCTATGATTTATTTAATTTCTGTAATTTAAACCCTAGGGAGTTTAGTATAGCATTAAAAGGAAATAATGTGTGATATACAATAAACAGTACAGAATAAAAATGCACATGGCAAAAAATATGAATTGAAAGTAAAATATTTATTGTTGCATGTTCATGCTGGCATAATCAAAGTTGACTGCCTTGTTTTTACATAATTATAATCAACAAAGCAATTTATGCTGTGGCCCTTTGATTCTTGGCTATTGTTTTTTTTTCCTCAGGAATTTTTTTATTTTTTATTCTCTTACATACCATTTTAAGTATACATTCACAAAATTGTTATTCTTCTTTACATTTATCATTCTTATATATTTATTATTTCATTTAATAGGTTATAATATACAGCTTGGGTTGCTTTGTTTACCATCCCTTCCTCCTGTTGAAACACCACCTTATTTTCCCTTTCTTTTCTCCCTCTCTCCCTTCTCTACTTTCTTCCTTCTTCCTCTCCTTCCCCTTCCTTCTTCCCTTACCTTTCTCCTACTCCTACTCTTCCTCTCCCTTCCATCCTCTTCCTCTTCTACTGCAGCCCCGGTGAGTAAAACAGCTGAGGTGCAGCAATCTGCTTTGCCACATCTATCAGCTGGGCTTCAAACAAAGGAAATATACGACAGACTAGAGCAGGGACCGGTGGGCAGGGCCAACTGATTGCTGGAACTACCGGTTCGCGCGAACCGGTCCAAACCGGCTGAATCTCACCCCTTGTGTGGAGCCTTCTTGGCTGCAGGTTGTTTCCTCCCTGTGTCCCTTCACTTTTGAAGACAGGCGCAGGCTGTTGGGGACGAGTCTTTGTTGTCTGCATCTCAAACTGAACTGCGAATGGTTCATGTAGTCCGCAATATTTCTGGAAATCCATTCATAGTAAAGTAGAGTAGAGTAAAGTAGAGCTCTCAAGGGAGCCAGTTTGATCTTGTGGCTTAAATGTAGCACCAGAAACTGGGAGACTGTGAGTTCTAGTCCTCCCTGGGAAAAGGAAGCCAACTGAGTGACTTTGGGCCAATCACTCTCTCTTTCTCTCAACTCAACCCTTGTCAAAGGATTGTTGTTGTTGTAGTGAAATTGGGAGGTAGGCGCATTATGTAAATATTCCAAGTTGTCCAAAGTAAAGTCTAAACAGCTGGCTGATAAATATGAGAAATCATAATAACAACATCATTTCTCCCACCCTATCACTCCACCCATTTCCTTCTTAAGCAGCTGAATCCCCTCAAAATTTTTCTTGTTGCAGCAGTTAGGGAAGTATATAATGGACATATAAAGGAATTCCGACTGTCACATCTCATATATGAGTATGTGTATTTCAGTGGCGGGTTGTAGGTGGTACGCCCCGGTACGGGTGTACTGGTGCCTGCCAGGAGCACTGGGTACCGTTCTGGTATGGTGCTCCAGAGAGGCAACCCACCTGCCCGCCCTCCTTACCTGTATTTCAGCTCTTTGGCGCTTCTGCGCACGGAGCATACAATGCCTGCATGACGCTCTGCTGAACAGCTGGAACATTGTGGAGGTGTCACAGAGCATCTCAGGAGGTAGGGACGCATCTGCATACTGTGCATGTGCTGCGCACATTCATGTGGTGGACGCCGGGCCCTGTTGCACCGTACCGGTTGTAACGGGATCTGGAACCCACCACTGGTGTGTGTGTTTATGTGCAACTGTGTCTCAGTGTGGGTGTCTATGTGTTTGGAGGATTTCTTCGCTAAGGGATCATCTTCCAAATCCTAAATGTTGCTAGTGAGTGGGTGCTCTTTCTCACTCCTATCCTATCTAGCCATTCAAAATGAGGCTATTTGCAGGTTGTCCATAATTAAAAGAAAGTTAATATTATTTTTTATTTATTTTGTGAGCTAACGTCGATCTTAAATCTCGCTAACACATGCAGCAAAATGAATGGGGTTGAGTTGATGACATTGTAAGACTCTTCTGCACTGTAGCCTTAAACTCCTGAATTTCCATGAGGAAACCAACTAGAAATGTGGCTGGCTCAAGACATTCCTTTTCTGGAATTTAACTCCTGTCCAGACTATATTTATCAGGGCCCCTCCTTGGTGGGCTTTCCTTCTTTCTTGTCCTACCTGTTAAAAAAAGAGTAAGGGTATGTGTATATGTGTATAATTTTATTTATTTATATCCAGTCTTTATTATTTTTATAAATAACTCAAGGTGGTGAAGATACCTAATATTAATATCTAACAATTTAACAGGTCAGAAATTGTTCTCATATCTGAGTATAAGAATTCCTTCCTTCCTTCCTTCCTTCCTTCCTTCCTTCCTTCCTTCCTTCCTTCCTTCCTTCCTTCCCTCCCTCCCTCCCTCCCTCCCTCCCTCCCTCCCTCCCTCCCTCCCTCCCTGAGATAGAGTGAGTGGCCCAAAGTCTCCCAGCTGGCTTTCATGCCTAAGGTCTCCTGGTTTTCAGTCTGATGCCTTAACCATATATAGACCCATATATAAATCTACCATTTTTCTGTCACTTAAACTAGGAATGGAAAATGGCAGATCTCTTGAAACTTGGGTCTGCAAGAGGGCTGGGTTCCAGCTGCTGCTACTGCCGATTCACTCAGGGATGCGTTGCGTGCATTGTGCACTCACACACATATGCGCAGTAGTAAAAAAATGTTTTTGCACATGCACAGAAGCCAAAAACAAGATGGCGCCACCTACAGTGCTGCCAAGAGAACTGGTTCGGCTAAATCAGTCCGAACCGGTAGGACCCTACCTCTGGTCTGCAATGAGAAAGGCCTCTCTATGCCAGGAAAAAGAAAAAAATACTCTGAATACAAGAAGCTGAATAGAGAATTTAGAGCTGACCTTGGGAATATGGAAGGAATTAATGAGTGTTTATTTATAACAGTTTGATTTATGAAGGCACCCATCTCAAAATGTATACCAGTGGGGGGAGGGCTTACAATTTACAATCGCAAAAAGATGGAAATACAGGTAGCCCACAATTAAGGCCAACATTTCCATGACTAAGCAAGGCCGTGGCTGTTAAGCTGTTAAATCTGAATCACTGCCATTAAAGAAGTAACATGGTTGTTAAGTGAAACTGGTTTCCCCATTGACTTCGCTTGTCAGAAGGTCGCAAAAGGTGATCACATGACCCCGGAACCCTGCAACCATCATAAATACCTGCTATTCAAGCAACTGAATTTTGACCCTGGGGATGCTGCATTGGTCGTAAGTGTGAAAATCGGTTGCAAGTCATTTTTTTTCAGGGCTGTTATAACTTCAAATGGTTAATGGTTGTAAGTCAAGGACTACCTGTACAAGCTTAAAATGTATAAAAGAGGCTATAAAACAATATACAAATTCAGTAACAAAATGCACAACCAAAGCAGAGGTCACCAAACTTGGCAACATTAAGACTTGTGGACTTCAACTCCCAGAATTCTCCAGCCAGCAGGAAGTTGAAGTTCGCAAGTCTTAAAGTTGCCAAGTTTGAAGATCTTTGGTGTAAAGAATAGTCTGGATTCAGCAAAATCACTATATAGGCTTTATTGTACAAAGGAGAATCTTACAAAAAAGATACACAATGCTGAGAAAATAACCCACCTGGATTTTGAGAGGAGAAACTTGGGTGGGCTTTCAAAAGTTATTCTTATACCCCTTCAGCCTTGACCTGACCAACCTCAAAGGGCTGACAGGAACAAATCCTAAACCATTTTTTACCCAAAATACAAGTTGATCCTAATTATGATCCTGATGATGATATCCTGCCCCTCACCCCTCACAAAAGTTTAAACAGAACCTCCCTAATCTTCCAGGTAATGTTCTCCAAGCCATTTCGCCTGTTTTTAAGATAAATTGTTTGAGAGGGAAATTATCTATAAAAGCCTTTTGTTCAAAATAGACAAGAAGGTATCTAGCTTTCTATTTAAAGGATGCTCTTATGTAGTTCTATTTTGCAAAAGGGAGCTTTTAAAAATGAGGTGGAGAAAGCCACTTTACACTTTCCCTACCTCTCTTCTATTTTATATTAAGACATTTGAAGTACAAAAATAGTGTGAAAATGAATTGTCTGTCTTACCTAGAATTGGGGGATTGATTTAAAAATTTGAACATATTCTTCATGAGATATGATTAAGTAGAAATATCTATTGGCTCATTTACCTGATGCCTTGCTTTATATTCAAAGGTGACACTCCTAGAGGATAACAAAGTTTGGAAAAGCATAGAAGTTATGGAGATAAACCCATTCCAATGGAAATGGAATTCCAAGTAAGCAAATTCCTGGTTTACATCTTGACATCTTGATAACTTCATTTCCCATCTTTGTTGTTGTTGTTAGTTGCAAAGTCGTTCCGACCCATCATGATCCCATGGACAACGTTCCTCCAGACCTTCTTGTCCTCTACCATCCTCTGGAGTCCATTTAAGCTCATGCTTACTGCTTTGATGACTCCATCCAGCCACCTCATTCTCTATCATCCCTTTCTTCTTTTGCCCTCAATCTTTCCCAGCATTAGGCTCTTCTCCAGTGAGTGTTCCTTCTCATTAGGTGGCCAAAGTATTTGAATTTCATGTTCAGGATCTGACCTTCTAAAGACCAGCCTCTAGGACTGACCGGTTTGATCGCCTTGCAATTCAAGGGACTTGCAGGAGTCTTCTCCAGCACCATAGTTCAAAGGCTTCAATTCTTTTGTACGCTTTAATGTCAAGATATAATCCGTTCTGTTTAGAAATAATATCTTTGTGCGGTTTGAGAGGAGAACAGTTAAAGGGAAAATGGAAATAATTACTTGGGTGTCATGTTTTCCTTTTTTTTCCTTTTTCCATTCAATGCTTGCTTATGTCACTTGAAAGCTAACTGAGATGGCAGCCCAAGAATGTTCTGTTTTGCTTTCCCTGCTTTACTTCAACCCTCTGATGTTTAACTTTCTCTGAACTGTGACTTCTTTGCAGTCATTAACAGACGCGAGCACATTCTCAGAAAGCGTCACTGGGTGGCCCAGGTTTAAGACGGGTGTGAGGAATAAACCCTCATCCCCGCTTCAAAGCCTTCAGAGAAAATTTTAGGGCCTGCAATTTCCTCCCTGCTTCCCCCTCCCTGCCCCAATATGTTTCTACAGCCTGTAACCAGACTCCGTAAAAACAAATCATCTGGTACTGGCTGGGTAAAAAAGAAAAAAATAATAAGAGGAACTGTGTTCAACGTACTCTGCCTGTAGGCAAGGAGGCCCGTTTGTTTTTTTGTACTGCGATGCTATTTGGAATGTACCCATATGGCCTAAAGCAGATTTCTTTCTTTCATTTCCATTTTTTCCTCTTTCTCTCTCTCTCTGTCTCTCATAACCTCTCACAGGAAACTCATACTGGCTTTTGCCTTAGGGCTCCCCCGTATGGTACATTTGATACCTCCGAGCTGGTCTTGTATTTGAATACACATAAGAGAGAACTGTGTGAAAGAACATTTTGACTAGAGTGCCAATGGATGCTGGGCTTTAGCTAGCAATTTCTGTAGATTGGGGTGTTGATTATTCATTTGTGCAGAGTGTTTCTTCCGGGTGCATTTTACCCCTGCAAAACCCAGAGAGATCTTGGGAGTGTGCCTATGATGTAAATTCAACATGATTTAAATATCAGTGATCCAGTTCAGAAGTAATTCATTGTTGGGAGTACAAACTGCATTCGATGTGTACTGAGGCATAACCAGTCAAGGAGCTGGTAGAAAGGAGTGCAGGCATAAAGTGTGCTGTTGCCGTTGCTGATCCTATTTTGTCTTGCTTTCTTTTTCCTGCCATTGAACATCACCTGTCAGTGGAAAAAGCAACACCTATTAACTCTCCTTAAGGTGTGGTGGGGCAGGAATGGGTAAAGGGTTGGTGAATGGCAGTTGAGCCACCTGTTGGGATGCTCAATTAACAAGCTCCAGGTGCAGAGGTATTCTGTTGCCCTGTTACTGTAAGTCAGTCGTTTGAAAAGGGGCTAAACACACATCTAAAAATACCCGGGCTGACAGGTCACAGATATGAAAGAGAGGGACAACATGAGGCTGGAAGGATCATTTACAATGCTTCTGCTTGAGCAACCCTTCCTCCTTGCCTGTCAGGTGAGTTATTTTGAAACATGGGCCTGGTTCTTTTTAAAACATTGCAAAGGCTCTGTTCAGAAGTAGCTCAACTGTCAGGTAAGAGTGGTAGAGATGGGATCGAGAGATGGAAGTAAAGGGTTGATTGAGAACAAGTAAAGGGACCAGCAGGTACACTGAAGACTAGCTCTTTGTAGGATAACTGTGCTGCCCTGCTCTCTCGCTCTCTGTCTCTCTCCCTCCCTCTCTCTCTCTCTCTCTCACACACACACACATACTTAACTGTGGTTTAGTGAGTTGATTAATATTCTCCAGCAATTCCCTTGGCCAAAACCCAGAACTGTCCCAAGGTTAGTTCACAGAGCAATGGCCACATAGTCCACAAAGCACTTGAAAGTTGCTCGAACAAAATAACCCCACCAGACAAACTTAAATCCACACACAAGAGAGCTCACAAGGCAAGAAAAGTCCAGAGTTTCCAAGGCATGATTCAATTCCAAACATGGTGTGAATTCAAGTAAGGCAGGAATCATGACGCCCATAAAACACACAGCAACGCATCCATCTGTTTGCTGTGATAAATAAGCAGTTTCTGTTGCAACCCATCAAGATGGGCGAGGCTTTCTCCTCTTGAGTAGTCTGGCTTATTTTCTCTGCTCCTGCATTTTCTCTTCCCTATGTGTTCTTAAATCAATTGCAGAAGGCAGTTCCTCCTCCTCTTCGCTGATCGCCTGCAATCACAAACTTTTCCCAGCTGGAGTTTCAGCCAAATCTCTTTCGGACAGCTGTTCGGCACCATCAATCAACTCAGTTCTTGACATGCCAGGAATTGGCTCATCCTTCTTGAGCTGACATCTACAGACGTATCTGGGGGATCGTCCAAGGGAGTCATCTCAGATGGCAATGAAGATAGTCAGATGCTATGACATCTTTACATCTACAAAGAAAAGAATTGTGCAGACAGTGTGTTGAGGTCTTTTTTGGTGACACTAACACAAGGTCCCTTGGCTGGAAGCAGGATAGAGAGAGTATTGACATTTCTGAAGTCTGGTATTGGAGAAGACTTTGGAAAACACTGTTTCAGAAAATAAAAATAAATAAATAAATAAATGATAAAACCAATTAATCTAGCGATCTTACACAATATCTCATATTTGGAGACATTATGTAAAGCTGTGATTTTCTTGAGAAATAATTAATACTGGGGAAGGTGGAAGAAAGAGAAAAAATGACTAGGTAGATAGAATCAGTTACAGTGCCAAGAGTGTTCTTGCAAATCATCATGAAGAAGGTTTATCTATGAGCTTGCTAAAAATTGATATCAACTTAATAGCACACAATCATCTTCAATCACTATAATAAATGTGTTAAAGAAAGGTATGGATGAACCCTCAGATGTTTGGCTTCCTTCTTCCGTGTGTACAAGACTGGAGTCTCTCCATTTTATTTTGAATAAGCTAGATTTTTCAATAGAAACTTCACTGTTTCTATAAGAAAGAACAGTGATTGTAATTCTCAAAACAAATGCCAGAATTTGATATTTTGCATGACTTTAAAGTAAACAGGTCATTGTTTCCTGAATTAAAGCATCATTAGAAAGTGTTATTTCCTCAAAAAATATACTTTTGCATGAGAAAAAAGAGGCTTTCACAAAAAATCCTTAAACGTAACTCTCCCATTTAGCCATTTTACATGTGTTTACACTGACAGATTGTTACTTTTTTCCCAAAAGTTTTAAGCCATTTTTTCTTTGTTCCTTCGTAATAAAAAAAAAGTAACTTACCAAGCAAAATTTAATCTTACTGCTTGGAGAATCTCTCTTTAGCCATAAATTAATTCCTTTGAAAGGGATCAAGAAGTGAGGTTCATATTTATTTAGGTTGCATTATGACTGTGAGCTTGGTTGAAATCCCTTGACTCCCAAATCCTCCACTCATGAGCCAATCACAAAAAACGCAGTTCCTGCACTCTATTCTATGATGAGCAAGTGTTTGGAGAGCAAATGTGTGATTCATGATCTTTCCTTACTCATGAGAAACTGCCAGAATTTACCAGCTGGCTGCCAATCTGGCTCCAATGCCATAGTGGTGACCTTTTCTTATCCACCTGGAGTTTTTGGGTCTCAGTTGCTTTTATCAATGCCTGCTTGACATCCCGCAAAACTTCCCTCAAGTTATCCATCCACTCCGTCAGGCTGACTACTGAGGGGGCCTCCTGACGGAGCTCGGGAATAGGAATGAAGTCTACCCTACCACCTTAAAGGGTGTCTGTCCCGTACTGCTGTATACAGCATTATTATATGCCACCTCTGCAAATGGCAGAAGCTCTGCCCAATTATTCTGCTGATAGTTGACATAAGATGGGAGATGCTGCTCAACCATCGCATTGACTCTCTTCAGGGACATAAAGGAGTAAAATTGAGGTGCTGCCTGCTCTTTTCAAAAATAGTTATATTAATGGTATCAGTCATACTATTACCTTGGCATCATAAGCATATCCTCAAACTCAAAGTTTACATCAGGCACCAGAAGATGGAGCAAGAAAATGATATTACTCTATTGTTGTTTTTAATATTATTATATTATGTACTACATTTATGTAAAATGTGATTATGATATTAAATATCTTATGTTTTATGATATTTGTATTGATTAAATTTATCTATTCATATGTTTCCATGTATCATTCTAAGGACTTCATTGATTGGCAGTGTCGGAATATGACATACAAACAACAAAATGCTGTTTATTTTGAGCAGCTTCTGCTTCCCAGTGTCTCTAGCAGAGGTTCTTTCAGATCATTCTCCACAGCTTTCTTGAACTGAATGAATCAAGGATTCAACCTGCATGCAAATGTGTCCACTTCCCTTTCTACAGAATGGTGGGCCCTCTTCCTTTGGTCCTCTGCTTGTATTTATATGTCCCCCCTCCATATTCTCCTTACATAGGTTTTTTTTTTGGTCAACCTATTCTCCAAAGCTGAAGGCAGGACAAGAAGCAATGGATGGAAACTAGCCAAGGAAAGAACCAACCTCGAACTAAGGAGAACAATTAATCAGTGGAACGACTTGCCTCCAGAAGTTGTGGGTCTCCAACATTGGAAGTTTTACCAAAGAGATTTGACAACCATTTATCTGAAATCGTATATAGGGTTTCCGGCCTGAGCAGGAGATTGGACTAGAAGACCTCCAAGGCAGGGGTGAAATCTGCCAGGTTCCAACAGGTTCTGGAGAACCAGTAGCAGAAATTTTGAGTAGTTCAGAGAACTGGCAAATGCCACTTCTGACTGGCCCCAGAGTTGGGTAGGAAAGGAGATTTTTACAGTATCCTTCCCCTGCCACGCCCACCATGCTACACCCACCATGCCCACAAAGCCACGCCCACAGAACTGGTAGTAAAAAAAATGAATTTCAATACTGCTCCAAGGCCTCTTCCAAGTCTGTCATTTTGTTAGCCTGTTAATCTCATTTGCCCACTGCAAGCTGTTTATGGAGTCTTTTCATCAGGGTTAGTTAGAAAAATACAGAGGCACAGAAGAGATTAACACAAACATATTTGCCAGGGAACCAAGGTTATGAAGTCATACAGAAGCTTTGAGTTCTCTAAAGATGCCCCCCAATCGAAAAATGTGACACACATAATTTCCTTTTCACCTTTCATTCCTGCTAATTGTTTCAGTGTCTTTATCTAATAATCATACACTCCTCATGCTTATTATCCTTTGATTGAAATAGCTCCGCTTGCTAATTCCTTTCACTCATAATTTCCTAATTTTTTAAAAAAATGTTTCTTTCTTCTCTAGCTTCCTCATCAGGATAAAGAGCTTAATTCTTTCTGCTTGATCAAACCTCTTTAAAATCTGAATATTTCTCATAGCCTACCAAGAAATCTACCTTCTTGAAATCTTTTTTTTTAATGAGCAGTAAATGTATGCCTTGGTGGTTTATGGATTCATTTAATGTATTCTTTATGTTAAAAAAAATAAAACTCATTGAACATGACTTGCTGCTGAATAATACAATAATGGCACAGGTGTGCTTTGTTCTCTGTTTGAACTGTGAGAAAGCTGTGCCTTCTAAAATCATGATATCCTGTTAGTACCACTATGGTATTTCTTATGGGAGAATTTTTAGCAAAACAGCACACAGTTCAGAAAAATTGGATTCAGATTTGGCGGAATTATAGCAGCCTTAATATCAGACATTGATTTTATTCAGTGCTATATTTATAGCCTGTTCTTTTCTCTAGCGCTCAATGATGTTTATATGGGAATTTCCCTTAATTTCATCTTGCAATAACCCTGTGAAGTAGGTTTGGCTAAGAAGCACGATTGACCTCAGATCTTCCAAGGAATTTCCATGGCTGAAGATTGAACTTCTGTCTCCAACACCTTAACCTGTATACTATACTGATTCTCTTAGGACAATTCTATATAAGGGCTTTATGCCAATTTGGGGTCAGTTCCAGATATCAAGTGGTTTTGAGGGCTGAGCCAATTTTTTTTCTGGCTCTACTGCAATTTCTTTGAAATTGGAGCAAAGCTGGTGTTTTCTTTGAAACCCAGAGGCTCTGGAGAAATTGTTGGAGGTCTGTTTTCCAGTTGGTGGGAATTCTTGCTCCACCCCATCTCCAAAAGACAAATATTATGTTAGGCAATTATTTTCTGTACTCACTAGGCCCAGGAGTTTCTGCATCAGATTCCTGATGTCTGCATGTTGGCTTTGTTTAAAATCTATCTCCCATTCTCCCAACCCCACTTGGAACCACTCTTAAAGCCACTAGGAAAATAGCCAATGGAAAAATGGCAGCATCTATCACAGTTTGTAGCTGGAATGGAATTTTTGCAGCCAACTTGGTTATTAAAACTACTGGCTAATTTTTTTTCAGCCTACCGCTACTATTTATACTTCTGAATTTTCTTTAAATGTCTACTTATTGCCTTCTGTTTTTGTTCACGGCAGCTGACAAAAAGGAAAATATAGAATACAAAAAAGAAAGATCATGAATTACTGCTAATACCAATCAACAGTCCAAGGTCTGGTAAAGGGATGCACTTTCTAAAGGCTGAGAAAGGAGAAGCAGGGTGCAACTGTCAAGGTTTTGTAGCCTAAAAGCAAAGAAGAGGAGTGTTGATTCTGAAGATGGCCTGACTGAGGCCATCTTTGGGGCTTCAGGGTTGCCACAATGGAGATGAGGGTTAGGGGGGTGGTGGAATAGAGATAGCTGGGGGTTTGTAGCCAAAACAAAATACTTTCCCTAGGAACCAAGGACATTCCAACAGGTGGCTGAAGAGAGGAGTGATGTCACCAAGCAACTGGACAGCACCCTGATTGGACCATGTGACTGTTTGGGAAAAGAGGAATTTTTACTTTTAATTAAATAAAAACCATGGGAACCTTTAGAGTCAGTTTTCACCAATCTGTGGCAGTAGGATATATCCAATAAACTTGTTCTTTGAGGAATCTGCCTGCCTCGGAGTTCTGTGTGCTATGGGTGTATTACTTGGAACCCTGTCAAAGAGGAGAGGAGAAGACAGGAGAGAACTTCTTATATGTCAGAAACACCGCGCCCCCTCGGTCCGGCCTACCTGTTGTGGTGAGCGCGCCTTCTGGGCAGTCCAAAGATGGCATCGCTCGGAGCTCCACTCCCTTTGGGGAGGAGCTTCAACGAGCAGGTCCTACCCCTCCGATGACTGAAGGCGAACTGAGGAGATCTGGGCGGGTCCGGCGCCGCCCCGCCTATTTGGACGACTACGCATGCTCCACCTGGGGGCATGCACAGAACTGGGGGGAAGGGGTGTAGAATACTCCACAATTATTCTAAAGGGCCAGCAACAGCCTATGCTGCGCCCTGATTGGCTGGGACGCAGCATAGCCTGTTGCTAGCCAGCTAACACCCCCTTTGGCCGAGGTACTGCGTCAGCAGTTGCTGGACAGTACTCGGCTCCTGATTGGTTCTAACATTTACAAATTCCCTATAAATACCTTGGTGTGGTTCCTGTGGGTTTGAATCGCTGTCATCTATTCTATGTATTCAATAAACTGCTTGACTTCTTGAATCCTGGCTCCTGCGTCTTCCATCCGCCCTCAATATACAAAATTCAAATCTGAATTTTGGGAATCTGAAACAAGAAATAGGAGAAAAGAAAAAGATAGTACAGAACTATTATAGGAAACTATATAAACAAGACGAAATTAATGAACAGGACATTAGAAAATACCTTATAAAGCAGAAGCTTCCAGTCTTGTCGGAGGAGATGAGAGAGATGCTTGATAAAGAAATTACACAAGAAGAACTGAAAAAGGCCATTCAAAAACAAAAAAACAATAAAACACCTGGGCCGGATGGGCTCCCGTCGGAAATATATAAAAAACTTCAAAATACCATAGAAGACAAATTATTAGAACTATGTAATGATACATTGCAAAATGGTAGGGTCCCAAAATCATGGGGGGAAGCTTACATTACCCTAATACCAAAGGAAGAGGCGGACAGTAGCAAGGTCCAAAATTATAGACCCATATCCCTGTTAAATGCAGATTACAAAATCTTTGTATCAATATTGGCGGAAAGACTAAAAATAATATTAAATCAAAGTATCCATTCGGATCAAAACGGCTTTCTCCCAAAAAGACATATTAGAAACAATACAAGAATAATAATGGACACCCTGGAATTCTATCAAACAAGATCCGAGAAACAACTCGCATTAATCTTTGTCGACGCTCAGAAAGCCTTTGATAACCTAGATTGGAACTTTCTAATCACTCAACTAAAAATGATGAAATTTGGCGATAAATTTATTAAGATTATAGAATCTATATATTCACGGCAATCTGCAAATATTATAGTCAATGGGGAACTAACGGAGAGGATACAAATTGGAAAGGGTGTTAGACAAGGGTGCCCGCTCTCCCCACTACTATTTATTACGTCTCTAGAGGTCCTTTTAAATCGGATAAGATCAAATCAGGAAATTAGGGGCCTGACCATAAAAAAAGAACAATATAAAGTACAGGCCTTCGCGGATGACATGGTCTTTATCGTGGAAGACCCCTTACTTTCAGGACCGAATTTGATGAAGGACATTGAGAACTTTGGGTGTGTGGCCGGTTTAAAAATAAACAAGGAAAAAACAAAAATGATTATAAAAATTTTTCCCAAAAACCAGATTGGAGAACTAGAGGAAACAATGGAATTAAAGGTAACTAAAAAAATTAAGTATTTAGGGATCTGGCTGTCTGCGAAGTGCTCTTCCATAAAAGAAGACAACTATGATAAGTTGTTACAGAATACCCAAAAGGACTTAAAAACCTGGTCAAAACTACAACTATCACTGATGGGAAGAGTCGCAGTAATTAAAATGAATGTTCTCCCAAAAATCCTCTACCTATTTCAAACGGCACCGGTTAAGCTAGGGGAAAAATTTTATAATGATTTGGACAAAATGATTCGAAACTTTATATGGAATGGTAAAAAGCCCAGAATAAAATATATGCACCTGCAGGATAAAAGAACTCAAGGGGGAATGGGATTACCGGAATGGAAAACATATCATCAAGCAGCAACAACTATGTGGATAAAAGAATGGGTAATGTTAGCTAATAAAAGAATCTTAACAATAGAGGGCCACGACCTGCAATACGGGTGGCACAACTACTTATGGTGCGAGGGAAATAAAATCCACAATTATTTTAGTAGTCACCATTTAAGGGGGGTATTGATTAAGGACTGGCTCGAAATTAGAAGGAGATACTATACGCAACTACCTAAATGGATATCTCCGACGGAAGCCCTGATATACCCGAATTTGATAAACTTGGATAAAATTGTTACCTACCAACAGTTGCTAGACGACCAAAACAAACTAAACCCCAGGGAAAATTTGGCTGATAAGGGAATAAACATCGATTGGTGGCCATATCTTCAAATTCAAAACAAACATAAATTCGATCTAGCACAACCTGGCTTCCAGAACAAGAACCAGGAATTAGATAAAATTTTAATTGGACCAGATGAGAAATTAATTTCAAAAATATACAACTGCTTACTGATTCGAAAAACGGAAGCAGAAAGAGTAAAAGAAGTCATGGTAACCTGGGCCCAAAACATCGGCCACTCAATAGATCTAGACGACTGGGAAAGAGTCTGGGAATGGAATCTAAAATTGACAAAGTCGACGGCCTATAAAGAAAATATATATAAAATGTTCTACCGCTGGCATCTTCCACCGACAAGACTGGCGAAAATGTCTTCAGAAGTTTCAGCCATATGCTGGAAATGTAAAACGGTGCTGGGCACGTACTACCATATGTGGTGGACGTGTCCGGTAGCCAAAGCATATTGGAAGCAAATACTAGGATGGCTGAATGGAATCCTGTCAATTAAACTATGCTTTAAGCCGGAAACTTTCTTATTAGGAATAATAGATCAAAAAATTTGCAAATCTGACCAATACCTCCTAGTCCATATTCTGACAGCGTCAAGGATTGTTTACGCACAGTGCTGGAAGAGTGAAAATGCCCCCACCAACACTATGGTGATGAATAAAATTTTAGAACTAGCAGAAATGAACAGACTGACGATGCGAATTAATGACAAAGAAGACACAGACTTTTATACAGTCTGGGAGAAGCTATACAAATGGCTTGATGAGTCAGTGAAGACCTAGACATAAAAGAGATAGCTAACTAACCTATCACGATTAAACCAATAACTCAAATGAACAATATACAACAACTGAGAGATAAACGAAAGGAGAAATGTATCAGGGGCGAGAACCCACCGTCGAGCAATTTTGTCACGCTACAATGCTGGGAAAACTTTAAAAAGCTGATAGGAAATTCGCTATAATTACCTGCATGAAATTAGTGATCAAACTTCATTTTAGATGAGGCGAGAAGACGTATAATCCTTGCCTCTTCAAGCAAGGAAAGGGAAAGAGAACCAGATTGTCCTCAGCAGAGGAAAATATGCAAATGTAACAAAGGTTAGAAGGGAGGGAAGGAGGATAGTAGGGAAGTCAGGATGGAGAGGAGAAAGGAGAGGAATAGGAAAGGCAGAAGAAGGGGGGAAGAAAGAGGAGGAAGAGAAAGAAGAGAAGGGAAAGAAGGTGGGAAGAAAGAAGGAGAGAAGAAAGAGAAGAAACTGGGGGAGGAAGGAGGGAGGGAAGAAGAGAGGGTAGTAAAGAGGGAAAGAGGGAGGGAAAGAAAGAGAGAAGGAGAGTTGAAAGGAAGGAGGGAAGGAGGGAGGAAAGGAGGGAGATTAAGAGAAAAGGAAGGAGGAGGGAAAGAGGCAGGGAAGGAGGGAAGATATGTGTGAAGGAGGGGGGGAGCGAGGGAGGGAAAGGAGGGGGAAGGAAAGGAGAAAAGGAGAAAAGAAAGGAGGGAAGGCAGGGGAGAAGGAAGTAAGGGGGGAGGGAAGAAAAGAGGGAGGGAAAGATACCTAACCTTTGATGTTTATAATGATTTGATAGTATGGGAATATCTCGAAATGTAGTTGTATTGTTTGTTACAAGTTATGGATGTTGTATTTTCTTTTTACCAATAAAATCTTAAAAAAAAAAAAAATACAAAATTCATGACTAAGTACCGTGTTTCCCCGAAAATAAGGCATGCCCTGCTAATAAGCCCAATCAGGCTTTTCAGAGCATGCGCCATAATAAGCCCGAAAATAAGCCTGCCCCCAACTATTTAAGCACATGCGCAACCAGTCCCCGCCATAACCACTGTACCACCTACCAGTACAGCTTGCGGGGCAAAAAGAGGGCTTGCCACAAAAACAGTGGCAGGCGAAGCAAAGTGCTTCCACCTCCTGCGCTTCTCTCCCACGCAAAAAGAGCCCACCGTAAAAACAGCGGCAAGGCAGCAATGTGATCACCCCTCCCGCCTGTTCCTTCTCGTGCAAAAAAACACCCCCCCCCAAATGGTAAAGGCAGCCTGCCTGGTTCCCTTCCCCGCCGTCCCTTTAGTGAGGGGTAGCAGGTGGGGGGGGGGGGGAGAAGTGAGGCGCGCCTCTTACCTTTCCAGGTCTGTTGCATCCTCGCCCTTTTGTCCAGTGAATCCCCTTGTAAAAAAAACCCGCATGAGTTCAACTCGAATTCCACTACCGATTCGGCCGAACTGGGTCTAACCGGAAGCAACACATCTCTGATCACAAGTAGCCTATAGCTGGATATCAGACTTTTATTTATACACAGGGATTTGGATTCATCTTGTAGATATTCTCAGAAGAGATTTAAAGGGAAATCAGAGTTAGTGAGTCAACAGATTGGTACAAATGGAATTAAAGACAAAAGTATTTGTTGCAGTTTGCTGTCACCAGGTGTTATCCCATTAGTACAAATTCCTGCTTTAATGACACTAAACTGAATCAATATTGTGAATGTCACATAAAAGCCAAGGAGTCAGGTTGCATGTATAAAATGTGAGCATGGAAACGTTTCATAATTATGAAAGATTAAGTAAAAAAATAAATGGTTTAAACAGACCACTGGGCTGGAGGCACAACTCCATATTCTGTGTTGAAAGAGCTATTCTTATGTTAGTCATTTTCAAATATTTGGATGAAAGGCAAAACTGCTTCTTGATCCCTTTATTTCAGACTCCATAATCTGTCAATTCATTGTACAACATGAAAACGTGCAGACCTAAGTGATGTAAGAAACAGCTTCTCTGCTCTGTAAACCTCCCATATTTTATTCAGAGCCGCAGCAAAGTTGATGATCTCAGCTACAGTGGTGATGAATGCACCGTTGTTAAGATTTGAAAGAAGAGGTTAGGAATGGATTTTCTTGGAGAAATTCGATCAATATATTGATAGGAGTTAAAAATAACCTGATGGCATATAATCAATTAAAAAACATATTTTAGCCAAGTGCAGCAGTGGTGTCTGCAGAAAGAGTCAAAATATTCAAAATAGCGGCTATGACTGCATGACTTACATCTTTTTAATGGCTATCCTAAAACAAGTGGGGCTGTGATTGTGTGACCATGATCATCCTCTTCTGAACTTTTGACCTACTGCCATGAACACCTCTGACAGCTCACAGTGAATTTTCATGGGCACTTATTAAAATATTAATAGATAAAACCACTGTAATAGCAACAGCTAGAAGTATTAGTAATAAAATGGTTAAGATGGGTCGGAATATTTTATAATGGTTTCAATAAAGCAGCCATGAAACAGATAACACAAAATGTATTGCTAAACCTCTCCTGAAGTCGCCTTCTGGATCACTGAAAAATCTGTTCAGCAGAGCCTTCTATTTCTGTGCTTCAGCTGCCAGGTGGTTCTGGAACACGCATAAACAGGTTACTGTCCCGTCCCATCTGTCCTTCGTAATTGGCGAATGTATTGCAAAATTGTATGGATATAGAATGAGTGATTCTGTTAGCTGCATTTGCATGAAGAATAGCTGAATGATTGAGAGACCTGGTCACCTTTGGGCTGATATGCAGGACGGTGGACGGTTTTTTCCCCCTTTAATATCTGCCTTTCTTTCATGCTTATTTTAGCTAATCAGCAGATTCTGCTGATTAACATAATTTGCATCAGGATGCTCAGTGCAAGGTCCCATCTTACCAGTTGAGCTTTCAGACCAGCTGTGCTGACCAACGCTTTTGATCACATTTGCCTCAACAGGGTAGTCACAAAACTAATAAAAATATGAAAAATGAATGCATAATCCATCCGTTGCCCTGAGTTAATGGTTGCCACTGTAGCACTAAATATGCAATAATGGCCAGTTGTTCAAAAGCAAAAAAAAATGTATAATGCCATTAATGGAAGATGAGAGTAGCTAGCATTGGTGGTTTTTATAATGTAAAGTCTCCTTCCAGTAATTTTAATATTTTCATAGGTGTCCCTATGTAATTTCTTTGGCAAGACTAAAAAGTACTTAACCCCTGCCCAGTTTTAGGATGCTTTTCAAACTTTTGGTTATGCTTGATCTAGAATATATTTAAATTGGTACTCCTATGCATATTTTTTTTGGGGGGGGGGAGTCAAGATTTTCAAAATAAAATTCTGGAATAATTCTGGGGAGGATAATTTAAAGAAAAGGTGGTTAGTTATGGAAATGATTTGCCATTGCCATCTAAAAGGAAGGCCCTTTTGTTTGTTTGTTTTAAAAATTCTCTCCTTGGAATTAATGGTTTCCCATCCCAATCCTAATCAGCTTTAACCTTACCTAACTTTGGAGTCAGCTGAGGTCCTGTAGATACTGCCACCTCCTTGAGAGAAATTTATACATTGATCAATTAATCTGGCAAGAAAAGAATGGGTTGTTTAACATGGTTAATCCTAAAATCGTAAAAGGAATATGACTGCAGGCCTGGCACAAGGTGGTACAGTGGTTAGAGGGCAGTACTGCAGCCTTCCATCCTTCTGAGGTAGGTAAAATGAGGATCCAGATTGTTGGGGGCAATATGCTGGCTCTGTAACCCATTTAGAGAGGGCTGTAAAAGCACTATGAAGCTGTATATAAGTCAAAGTGCTATTGCTATGGTTGCTTGGATCGAGGGTGTCACTGATTTCCAACTATCTGTTGCAGTTAATAAAAAGAGGACAAGCTTAAAAAATGTTATTTAAAGTTATTCAGATGCATTCTGATGTTACTCCGCATTCGTGTCAGAGGCACTGTTTAAGGCACTTCTGGGTTGAAAGGATTAGCCGGTGACATCACCAGTGTCTAGGGGATGCCCATGAGGGCTCTTTTCATCTCCCTGTCAAGGAGCTGGAGCAAATGATGGGAGCTCACACCATATGCAACAGCACTTGGGTCTCAAACACTAACCTCCAACCCAACATGCTAACCATCTGAGCCATCATGCTTCTGGAGTGGTGCTTACCTTTTAATTAATTCTTTTTTAAATTCTTTTTTCCAAAACTGCACTTGATGACAAAAATCATCCTGGAATCAAATTCCTGACTGACCTTTTGCTCCTACCTGTGTTCAGTTGTAGAGCAATTTAATTTCAGCTCACTTGTGATATCACTGAAACTGAAGCATCACTAGTTTTTGTTTAAAAGGTTGAAGCTCCAGAGCCCCCATAAATGGTTGATTTTGTCATTTGTAGGAATTGTTATCTCACTATGTCTTCTACCTCTACCTACCTTCAGCTGCTCCAGGAAGGCTTTCAGGGGGGAAAGATGGACTGAAGGCTTAACAACCTCCCCTCATAGGAACCATTGGGTGTGTACTGCATTTATTTATTTATTTATTTATGCCTATGATCAGAAAAATACAGAACATGAAGGAAAGATGTAGGTAACAGCAAAAAACAAGCAAAGAGAATAGGCCGGAGGTGTTTGGTTCTGTAAGACCTGTAGCGGTATAATTGCATTAGGGTTTCTGTTCAGCATTTCAAGGTCAACAAAGCTGAAAACAAATGCAAATAATAACCAAATCCCTTTCCAAATCCCTAACCCAAATCCCTAAGAGCCGAGGTGGCGCAGTGGTTAAATGCAGCACTGAAGGCTACTGCTAGATCAGCAGTTCAGCGGTTCAAATCTCACCGGCTCAGGGTTGACTCAGCCTTCCATCCTTCCGAGGTGGGTAAAATGAGGACCCAGATTGTTGGGGGCAATATGCTGACTCTCTGTAAACCGCTTAGAGAGGGCTGAAAGCCCTATGAAGCGGTATATAAGTCTACTGCTATTGCTATTTTAAGAGCAGCATGAAAAAACCCAAATGGTTTATGAATGTTTGTTCAGTTTCTTTTAATTGACTATAGCGGACTTGTAATAGTTAATTAAGCAGAGATGGATTTATAGAATAGAATATAGAATATAGAATATAGAATATAGAATATAGAATATAGAATATAGAATATAGAATATAGAATATAGAATATAGAATATAGAATATAGAATATAGAATATAGAATATAGAATGGAATGGAATGGAATAATGGAATGGAATAGAATATAGAATAGAATAGAAGAATGGCATGGCATAGAATAGAATAGAATTCTTTATTGGCTAAGTGTGATTGGACACACAAGGAATTTGTCTTTGATGCATATGCTGTCAGTGTACATAAAAAGACAAGATACATTCGTCAAGAATCATAAGGTACAACAATTAATGATAGCCATAGAGTACAATTAAGTAATCAGGAAACAATCAATATCAATATAAATCGTAAGGATACAAGCAACAAAGTTAAGTCATAAGTGGGAGGAGATGGGTGATAGGAATGATGAGAAGACCAATAGTGTGTGTGTGTGTGTGTGTGTGTGTGTTTGTTTGTGTGTGTGTGTGTGTGTGTGTGTGTAATTGTTTTGTTAAAATGAACATTTTTTTGGACCTCTGGCCAGAGTTGCAGATAGAATATTTTATAAGTCATGCATTTAGTTTATTGCATGTGCTGATTCTGTTTTTGTGAAGATTCTCCTTCAATCCACATACAGTATATTGCCAAAAATTTGCTCCAAAGAGTTGCAAATCCCTAGTTTCACAGGTAGAAGTTCTCCAGCATAAATTTAATGCATTGAATATATCGGGGCTAGGAAAGGAATTGCAGTTTGATAACGTGCTCCAATAGTTCAATCAGTGATGTGCCTTCAATGCCTTCTTTGTTCATCCAAAACCTTTTTGGTACAAAGGAGCTTTTTTTTTAATGCTTTGGGAAGAAGCATAATCTTATGCCTTATCACAGAATGGTCATGATGGACTGGTATGATCTTGTTGAAAAGCAAAACAGCTTCTCTGTGCTTTCAGCTGCAGATGGGCCTACCTAGATGCTTTTCAGCCATCAATTCAGATTCACGGGTTTTTTTTTTTTTGTCTTTTTACAATGAGAAGGATTATTTGCGAAGCTGTAAAATGTCAAGCATGTCTTCCATCAGCCAGGAATTCTACTACTGCTCAGTCCCTTGAAGGAAACTGTGAAGCTGTTGTTGTAGACCTTGGCTGACCCCTTTTCTGGAATCCCTTCAATCACCTGTTTGTACGTTGGCAAAAAAAAAAAAAGATTGTGGACTAAATAGCTACAGGTACTGTTTAGGACGTCTATGTTAAGAAAAGTCTTTTTAGAAGAAGAGGGCCCATTATGAATCCTGAAGACTGATCCATGGAACCACGCCACCTGTGCTTCAGATAAAGCAATTTAGTGTGAGAGATTTTATAGTAGTTTGTTTTGCACATGGAAAATGGGTTGTAAGTGAACTCTGAATCAACCCCAATTCTTTGTGCGTCTGATAAATTTCTCAAATACAGTAAATTGGTTTTCTGCCCATTGCATATACCATTCTAAACAAAAAAGCAGATGGTCTTCATGTTTCCTTTTAATGCACACTGTATTTAGCAAAAACCTTTTTTCTTGATTTCCTAAAAGTGTTTCTGCAGCCAATAAGATAAAGGTAAAGATTCCCCTTGCACATATGGGCTAGTTGTTCCTGACTCTAGGGGGCGGTGCCCATCTCTGTTTCAAAGCCGAAGAGCCAGTGCTGTCCGACGACATCTCGGTGGTCTTGTGGCTGGCATGAGTAAACACCGAAGGCCCATGGAATGCTGTTACCTTCCCTCCAAAGGTGGTTCCTATTTTTCTACTTGCATTTCCACATGCTTTCACACTGCTAGGTTGGCAGAAGCTGGGACAAGTAACAGGAACTCACTCCGTTACACGGCACTTGGGATTTGAATTGCCTAATTGCCGACCTTTCTGATTTACAAGCTCAGTGTCTTAGCCACTGAGTTACCATGTCCCTTTGCAGCAACCAATATATAGGAGCAAATTAAATTGGGCCAATGAAAATAGAATGATAGTAGAATAGGCTGTATTTTATCTTTTTTTCCAAATTATCTTTCTTTCTTACTTCACCAAAGTAACCACCTTACATGGAACAAGACCACTCTTGTGTTTCCCTGCAAAGCACCCAACTGGTTGATCTTGTTGAGTAAAACATATTTTGAAAGATTCTCCCCCATTCACAGATGGTATGTGGGATTATGTCCTTCCTTCCAGGGCTCCCTTACTGGAGGCATAGCTTCTCCTATGAAGTTCTGAATGACATGTCATGCTTTTCCTCTCCCGCATTTTAGATTGGGGTGGGCTTCTGGGGGTTTGCAGGAATTTGGGAGAACCTCTCAAATTTGGGAGAGCTAAGATTCTGTGCAGTTTGGAAAACCTCCAAATCCTACTCCTGGCTGGCCTCGCCCATCCTGCCCCTCCCCTCTCAGGAGTCCCTACGCAGCCCATTTTGGATGCAGGTAAGTGCAGGATGCATGCAGAGGCTTGGGGAGAGTGAAAAACGGGCCTACCGGAAGTTTGGGAAAGCATCTGGAGGCTGGGGAGGCTGTATTTGCCTTCCTGGGGGCTCAAGGAAAGTCTCTGGAACCTGGGGAGGGCAAAGACACTGCCTCCTGCCATGGTGCAGGAGGCCAACTGGACCATGCCCACCATGGCCACATCCACCCAGCAACCAGGCAGAGAACCCCTTGCTAAAATTTTTGAAGCCCACCGCTGTTTTAGATCCCTTGTGCAAGAGCCAATTTCCAGGTTCTGCTGTGCTTTCAGAAGCAAGTTTCCAGATCGGCCTTCTTCCTGCCACTCCCCACCATCATTTTTTCTCCCCTCCCTCTTTATAACCTGCAACCTGTGCTTTCCTATCCCTGCTGGATCTGGATCTGCATTATTTGAAGTCAAGTATAAAATGTCATTCTGTTCTAAGGAATGCGATACATTCCACGGCTATGTAAACAGAGTTTCTCGTAGTGTTTGCAGTGTGCAGGAGATTCAAATGGCAGCAATCCCTGGTCCTGGTCTTCCACCCCCCACCCCTCTCTCTGTATCTTTCTTTCTCCCCCTCCTTCTCTCCTAATGGTTTCCAGCTGTGTGTTCTTTGGACATATCTCCTCATCAGCTTTTTCCACAATGTGGAGCCAGCCCACTTCCAAACCCCAGATGTGCTATTTTATTTACTCGGCAGCATCAGTCTCGCTACAGTTCTGTCACTGCAACGTGGCAAACTTGTGAAAAATCGGACCGGCAGCCAGTTAACAAGCAGCATTTCCCTGTGAGAACATTTCAAAGGAGAGAGTTAAAAGCCAGGCAAGAGGGGGCAAGGGAGGGAAGGATGGAAAAGGGGGAAAAACAGACAGAGTTTTTCTGTGCTGTGTTTTATAAGGTTACAGATGACTGGTGGTGTGTTGACACTGAAAACTGAGGATTTTGCTCTTTTGGGGAAGATTCCTGTAAAGTCTTTTCATTAGGATGGTCTTTTGGAACTGCATGATTATCCCCAATCAGACAACGGTTGGGATGATACCAAGAGAGGTTAGTTCTTGATATGAATACACCTTGATTATGCAATTTATTTCATATCCAGTTATAGTTGGTGCCACATTTCACTTGCTTGGATTCTTTCCTTTGGGTGAAGGCATCTGGTATGGGCAGGAGAGTCCAGTTCTTTCAGATAAGACTTTGCCTATAGCCACATGTCAACTCATTGGAATTAGCCAGAAAGGAAACATGACCAGATAAGCTAATCCTACTTTATTTTAAAGCTACATAGCAGAACCTTGCAAGTCTAAAAGTATAAACACCCTGATGTCATATTTAATTGTCTGATCAGTTAGGGTGGGTTCTTCCTAAATTTCTTTGTCTGACCCTTCAAGGGTTCCTCCCACTTTTGTCTGATTATTCCTTACACAGCATCTCTTTCCCTCACCCTTAATGGTCATTTCCATATACCATTGCACTATGAGATCTAGGATACTGCATTCAGTTTTGGTCACCACACTATAAAAAAGATGTTGAGTCTCTAGAAAGAGTGCAGAGAAGAGCAACAAAGATGATTACGGGACTGGAGGCTAAAACATATGAAAAGTGGTTACAGGAATGGGCTAGTCTAGTGAAGAGAAGGACCAGGGGAGACATGATAGCAGTGTTCAAAATTTGAGAGTATGTATTTGCCACAGAGAGGAAGGGGTCAAGCTATTTTCCAAAGTACCTGAAGGCCAGACAAGGAATAATGGATGGAAACTGACCAAGGAGAGATATACCCTAGAAATAAGGAGAAATTTTCTGACAGTGAGAACAATCAACCAATAGTTGCTTGCCTTTGGAAGTTGTGGAAGCTTCATCACTGGAGGCTTTCAGGAAGAAATTAGACTGTCATTTGTCAGAAATGGTGTAAAGTCTCTTGCTTGGGCAGGGGGTCGGACTAGATGACCTACAAATTCCCTTCCAACTCTGCTAATCTAATCTATTCTAATATAATCTAATCCCTGTTCTGATAATGGTTCAAAACCCCACACAGGGTTATGATTCTTTGGCAGAGGAATATTTTATTTTGTCATTGTTTAACCTTTGGCTATTTCTGGTTTTTTTTTTTTTAATCCCGTTGCTGTATTGTAGAATTGTAAACTGCTCAGAGACAGGTGATGATTGGAGCTGCAGAGAAACCTAGTAAAATATTAAATACCTAAAAGGGCTAGGACATAGTGGTACATATTAATTAGTATTAATTAGCATTCATTGTTTTTAGAATTGAATTTTCTTTGGAAAGATTTGGCAAGGTGTTGGCCGCTGCCTCCTTCTTAGAATGAGAGTGACTTGCTCAAGGTCCTCCAGCTATCTCTGTACCTAAATTGGGACTAGAACTGATAGTCTCCAAGGTTCAGGCCTGATGCTTTAACCACTAAGCACATGTGCATACACATACCAAAAACCTGATGGACTTGCACACACGCAAACCCATACAAACCCATATGCAAACACACTCCCAAAATGCTTTCTTACATGTATATAGACACATAAACACTCACACAGGGAAAGATGCTAGATATAAAACCTCAGTAAATATAAGTCTATACCGGGGTGGGTTCCTGCTAGTTCTAACCTCTTCTATAGAAGAGGTTCCACAAATCTACAGTGCCGTTTAGAACCGGTTCCAGCTCCCTCCCTCTGCCCATCCGCACATCATCAAGATGAAGAGAGGGAAGAGGAATTCTGGGAGTTGAAGTCCACAAGTCTTAAAGCTGTCATGTTTGAACACCTGTGGGAGGTTTTTTTTCTAAAGGGTTAGGGGTGCAAGGGTCTTGTAACTTGACAGCTTTAAGACTTGCGTGCTTTAAATGCCAGAGTTTCTGAGCCAACATTTTGGTTGCTAAGCAAGAGCGTTGTTAAGTGAGTTCCACCACATTTTACAAGTTGGCCACACCCACCCAGTCACATGACTGCCAAGCCACTCCTACTCGGTCACATGGCTGGCAAGCCATTCCCACCTGGTCACATGGTGGCAAGCCACTCCCACAAAGCAGGCCACACCTACAGAAGAGTTTCTTAAAAAATTTGAAACCCACCACTGGCCTATACATAGTACATACATGTGCCTTCAGTCCATGTTGACTCTTGGCAGCTGCCTAGACTAGAACCTACAGTTTTCTTAGCAGGATTTTGGTAGTGTTTGCCATTCTCTCCTTCCTAGGGCTGAGAGGGAATGATTGACCTATAGTAAATCCCACTGAGTTAAATAGGTTTTAGTCCAAATTAAATATGCGTAGGCTCTTGCTATAGAAGGGATTGAAGTGTTTATCCTACCTTATTGGATATTGCTGAGTTGGAAATTCAAGATCCTTTCGATATTGAGCTCTTCCTCCTCATTTCTGGAAAATCCCATTAAAACGTCATACTGGTAGGCAGGTATCTATACATTGACATCAAAAGCTAATAAAAAATGATGTCAAAATGATAACATGCACTTAATGATGTCATCATACATCAGGCATCATTATCTACTTGCTTCCTGCATTTATTCAAGTATGTCAGGCATAGAATTTGCATGATGATGACATGGACATTTGATGTCCCTTGCTCCTTCTGCAAACATCTATATAAATGTGTAAAAAGGGCTTCTATTTTTGCAAAAAACCCTTGTTAGCCCAACCAACATCCCTTCCTCTTCTCATTTAGTGTGAGAGAGTCTATTATGGAGAATATCTCCATGAAAACTCTACAAATGGAGGTTCTTGAATGCCTATAAGTTCAGTTGCACCCAACACCATAAGCAAAGGAGACTGTCCATTTTCTCAGTTACATAGGTTTTTATTGGACATTTGTATCCTTCTCTCATCTTGTTTTCTTTGGAGATCTATGATCATATATTTTATATCTTCCCTGAGGGGGAAGATGCAACATTTCCCCAAGCCATTTACTCAGGATATGAGAGAAATGAAATCTGATATGAATAGAAAACATTGGTTGCCTTTGACTTGTGTATAACCAATTGATGTTTTGCTGTAGCTCATGAATTACAGTTATACATTGATTGGGAGAACAACTGCATATGTGAACAAGTCTGTAAATATATATATATCTTAGTTTTGAAAAGGGAATTGGGGGTTTGGTTATTCCTTTTTAAAATTAAAAAATCCCCTCTAATTCCACATGACACAGAGTCCTCCATTTTTCTTTAAATAAGAATGGAGGCAGTCAGGGGAGGCAGGGGAGGGAGGGGAGGCAGAGCCTCACCACTGTCATCATGAAAAGAAAAAAAATGTAAAAGGAAAAAGGCAAGAGCTGAGGTCAGGCTGAGCTAGTTGCTGCCAGAGTCACCATGGATGACTCTGCTTAGTGCTTAACTGTTTAAAAAAACCTCTAAAAAGCGCCCTCTACAGGAGGAGGCAGGAGAACGAGGTGCCTCATCTAGTCTGACTTTTTATGATCACTCGAGCAGAGTTAAGCAAGGGTTAAAAGCTGAAAAATTCCTGATGTAGATGAGGCATGTCATTCTCCTGCCTCCTCCTGTAGAGGGTGCTTTTTTAAACAGTTAAGCAGAGTCATCCGCGGTGACTCTGGCAGCAACTAGCCCAGCCTGACCTCAGCTCTCGCATTTTTCTTTTTACATTTTTTTTCTTTTCATGATGACAGGCAAGAGCAGAGTTGAAATCCTCTCTGAAACAGCTGGAAAAGGTATGTGTGGGTCGTGGGAGGGGTAGGAATTCAAACTTCATCCTCCTGGTGCAACTTTGTGTGTTTGTGTGTGTGTGTGTTTGAGAGAGGGGGGGAGGGAGGGAGCGAGGGAGGGAGGAAGGAGGGGAAGGGAGAAGAAAAAGAAAAAGAAAGAAGGAAACTTATTTAGCAAAGGAGAAAAACAAATGGTGTCACTTTAAATTGAAACTGAGCATGCCTGGCTGTGGAATTCTGGGAATTGAAGTCCACAAGTCTAAAAAAATTGCTGCCTCACCAGCCATAAACCTCACCGCACGTCACTGGAGGCCACAGAGTTTTTAACTTTAAAATGAATTTGATCTTAGCAGCTTTTCAAAGAAAAGACACTTTCCAGACAGAAATGTTTTTTCAAAGCCTTCAAAGTGAGTTGTCCCTTGTAAAGCAGATCCATTCTCAGACATTATGTAGCTGAAATTATTATTATTATTTTTAGGACAGTCTATTATTTCTTATTTTCCTACTTGGATGACATGGATCATTTTCTCGAGATATCTTCCTGCCTATAGGGAATAGTTTTAGTAAACAAGAGCCAATACCTGGAGATAGTTCTCTTTCTGCTAGAGAATAAGGAGACCTTGTTGTTAATATCTTCCATCTAATGGTCTACTGGTAGAGCTCACTGGGGAAATGTCTTCAGGAAATGAACATGTTTTTCTATCATTCATCTTCCTTCCCAAAGGTCTGGATGACCAGACCTGCTGACTCTATTTTTGCTTTTATTTGGTCCATCCTTGTTTGGAACAAAATAGTAATTCTTTTTCAACTGCATCTCCCACCTTCACCCACTCTGAACTTTAATTGTGTAAGATTTTGGCCTCCAGGAACTGTCATAGTGGAAAGCAACTTAACTAACACTCCTGTCTTTCTTCTCTTGCCTTCTGTATCTACGTTAGTGTTTTGCCTTTTAGTTTGCTTCCTTTTTTTAAAAAAAACACTCTAGCAGGCTCAAAAAAAAAGAACAAAGAAGAAGACAAATTATTAGTTGTTTATGAAGGATGTAAAAGGAAACGAAAAAAAGCCTCACTCCATCCATTTTTACTGTACAATTTAGATGGGTGTTCCTAAAGATTTTATAACATATATAAGGGAAATAGATTTGTTTAAATTGGCAAGATAGCATTTATTAGTGACTAACATAATGTTTGAATCTATTTTGTTTTGTTTTTTAAATTTACTTCATCCAAATGATGCCTTACTTCCCCCAGCTTTGGTTTATATATGGATAGTTTTGGCTGTCAGCGGATGAGTATATCTAGTTCAGGGTTTAAAAATAATGCATATTTTAAAATAATTAGTGAAGACAGAGTTATAATCCTGGGGGATTTTAAACAAGAATTTTGAAAGCTTTTATGAAGTATGAAGTTTCTCAGTTAATTTGCAAGAAAAGAATCCTACTGTGAACAGTCTGAGGCAAAGTTTAGCCTCTGAAAATTTAGCAGAGATTTTTTTCCCTTCCAAATATTAAAACTGCTTTAAAAATCAGGCTGGACAAGAGGTCTTGTCGGCAACATGGTAGCTGTTAATGCTTGTAGCCATTAGCTAGGTAAACCAATGATCTCTCTCAGCCTCTCAGTTTAAATTTTAAGTTCTAAGATTTAATGGAAGCAATATAATTCCAATGTCTAAGATGAGTCCAATAGAAATTTTGGTCAGAGCCAGATGTTCAATCCATTGCTTCTTGAAGTATATAAAATTTGCTTGCCTAGTTTTCAATTTTGCCTTAATAAGTATGCTGGTATGTGACACTACCCTTGAAGTTTTAATAAGGAACAAATAAAAAAGTGATTTATGGATTTTTCTGACTTCATGTCTTCTTCTGTTGAGCATTACTGGCAGGAAAACAACCATAATTGCTCTTCCTAACATGGGGATAGGCTAGGGAAGGAGAGAAATTTTGATAGACATATGTGAAAAAGCTGGTAGCATAGCTGTTCTGTGGGTGAATGAGGACAGCCTTGTAAAGTGAGGATTTCACTTTGCATGCTGGTACAAATTTGAAACCTGGTGGATAAAAAAATATTCTTTCTCAGATCCTCCTACCAGTCATCCTCCCACACGGGGCAGCAGGAAAAGTGAGGATGGACCACCAACTGTTTGCTAATCTGAAAAATAGCTAATAGGTAGTTGGGGCATAGTTTGATAAAGATTCTCCTCAGCTGCTCTTAGGTGCTATTTTTGAACACAAATGTAGCATCCTTCACAAAGAGCGCTAGATTTATATTCTGGCTGATTAATATGGATCTAGACCTCTTTAAGAACTGTGCTAGATCCATGTCTAGGTTATAAGGGGAGGGAGGTTGCTTGGTGCAACAGGAGAACTCTTTCCCATCTTCACTCGCAGTCTCTTTGTTTCCTTTCAATTATTTTTCAGCACTTTTAAAACCTGGGTTTGGTGCTACAAGTCATGGGAAACAAGCTCTTTTCTCTCATTGGTGGGTTGAGATAGAATAGAATGACAGAGTTGGAGAGGACCTTGGAGGTCTTCTACTTCAACTGATTAATAGCAGATAAGCAAAGCAGGGCGACATTTTTTAAAACCGACTTTGCATTCATGTTCAAAGCACTAAGGTGCTTCCTGATTGGAACGATTAACCAATGACATCACTGTTACCCAGCGGACATCCAGTTGGGGGCTCCTTTCATGTCCCCATTAATGTACCAATGTGGTACTTATTTATCTACTTGCGATTACATACTTTTGAACTGCTATGTCAGCAGGAACTGGAGAGAATGATGGGAGCTCAGCTTGTTACTCAGCAGCACTCAGGTCTCGAACACGGACTTGCTGATCACCAGTCCAGTGTCCTAGCCAGGTGAGCCATCATACCCCTTTCATTCATTAGCTATTAGGGATCTGGTGATAAAAAGCCATCTGCTCAACACTTTAGCCAATGATTGGAGGCCTGATAGACCGGTATAATGTTAAGAGTTCTCTCCTGCTTTACTTACCTCTTTTGCCATCACCAATCAACTTCTGTTAAAGTAGATTCAGATCTCTTAGTCAGAGATTGACTTAGAGAGCTCAATCTGGAAAAAAACACCAACCCAGACACTCCCACAGCCAAACCATAATGGCCCTCTAAAGCTGAACCCAGAGTTTATGGAGCTAAGCAGGTCCCAACCCCTGACCAATCATTAACCTTATTAGCAGTGGAATGGTTAATGAAAACATAGCCAAGGTTATTTCAGGAATAGAGGGAACATGTTAAACACTTACGGAAGATAGCGACAGCGTATACATTTAATAAAAAAAATTAAAAAGTAGAACAGCTAAAGGTAACTTGAAGCTATCTCGGCTGTGGGTGGGGCAGGCACTACTGCCGGTTCACTCACATGCTCTTTGCACAAGTGCGCACATGTGCATGCATAGTGCAATAAAAATTGTTTGCCGCATACACGGAAGCAAAAATGGTGGCGCCTACAGCGTTGCAGGTGGGGGCATGGCAGGCCCAGGTCACTGCTGGCTCCAGCAACTCAGGCCGTCAAACCACTACCAGTTCGCCCGAACCAGTCCAAACCAGTAGGAATCCACTACTGGGGTGGGGACGAGAATATAGAGAACCTCATGAAGGGAAGTCATATAAAAATGGTTACTAAGAATGTTCATGCCACAGTTAAATGGGCATGAGCTGTTAGGGACCATTTTGTGTAAACATAATATCTCTTGGTCTAGATCAGTGGTTCTCAACCTGTGGTTTGTGGTTCCCCTGGGGCAATGTGATGTCATCACAGGGCGTCCACAAAGGCTTCAAGAAATGCTATGATTTAAATCTCAAGTTAAGTCTTGGAGGCCCATGGCCATGATCCATGGCCACAAAAAGTATTGGGTCTGTGGTGAAGAAAAGGTTAAGAACCACTGGTCTAGATTTCATTTCTTCTGAAAATGCACTTATTTTTCCTGAAAAAGAAAAGGAGATTTATTTAATCATGGATGTGTATTTGTTATCGATTCATTTTCTTACCCCAAATGCCTGTGACCACCAAAATCAAAAGCTGGGTATCCTTACTATAGGGACACCCCCCCCCCAAAATCCTCTATCTTTCGTTTGGTTTGGTTGTGAGGGATTTCCTTTTGCTGATGCTGTGAAGATGTATTTCAGAGTTGCCAGTGAAATATTGAGTTTACATTCATTTCTAAGATATAATGCATTTAAGTGTTTCATGTAAATCCCAAAGTATTCCATTAAGATCTGTAATTTTTTCATTCACTGAGAATGAAAAAAGCAATCTATTCTTTCAGTGCTTTTTAATTTGAATATATGAAATGTCACTGTGTTAGAAACTGTGCCCCAGCGCTCTTTTTCTGACATTTACTAGTCCCTTGTTTAAGAACAAAAGAAGGCCCTATTGAATCTTTGTAAGTAACTCACCCATAGACTTTTTTTCTTCCAATGAAATGAACTCGATATCTCTGAGAAGTGTATTACCATTATAAGCTAGGAATGTAAAATAATTCTGTCAGGGATCATAAGGAGAATGAATCTGGGTGTTTAGCAGTAACATAAAGCCAGCAAGGATTTGTCTTTCACTTAAAAAGAAGTTATTTTACACGTGGCTAGGTATCCTGACTTTTTCTTTCCTCTAACAGTAGAAACAATCAGTATATAGTTCTATTCATAAAGATTGCTTCTTCTTTTTCTGTGCTTTTTGGAATGACCAAGTGATTATGCAAAGTCTGAAGTACAGAGAAAAAGAGCATAAATCTACCTTGCTAGAATATAGGAAAATGGACTAATCGGCAATCTATCTGTATATTCCTAACATAGTTCTATTATTTACCTAAGTACCAGTGGTGAAATTCAAATTTTTTTTACTACCGGTTCTGTGGGTGTGGTTGGTGAGCGTGGCAGGGAAAGGATACTGCAAAATCTCCATTCCCACCCCACTCCAGGGGAAGGATACTGTAAAATCTCCATTCCTACCCCATTCCTGGGGGAAGGATATTGCAAAAATCTCCATTTTCATCCCACTCTGGGGCCAGCCAGAGGTAATATTTGCCAGTTCTCCGAATTACTCAAAATTTCCACTACCAGTTCTTCAGAACCTGTCAGAACCTGCTGAATTTCACCCCTGCTAAGAACTATTATGACATTTAAGTTTTCTTAGAAGCCAAATTAGCTGACATATAGCTGAGGAAAGGCTCTACAACCCACCCTTAAAAGACAACTTTGAAGGACAGAAGTCTATCATTTTCAGTTATTGGAAAGCTAATTCAAAAAAATTAAGGGCATCTGGACATGTAGCACACCAATGAAGGCATCTGGCTAGGTACTCTGAGTCTTTCTTATTACAGCTTCCAATGGTAGGCAGAACAAGGACAGAGGAAGACATGCATGTAAGTATTAAAATAATTTGGGGGAAGTTTATGGTGCCCAGAATTGACAGAGAAGAACATTGAGGCATATAGGAATGGGATGCTAAGCATTTTTATCATTTGGGTTTTCCCTCCATAATTCTTTCTGGAATCCTATACATACATAATGTAGGAAAAGTAACAAACAATAAAATGTTATTGTTGGATAGGATAAGTAAGTAACAATATGTCGTGGTAATGATTTAAGAGCTGATCAGATGCTACAATGATGTAATGCTAGGAATGAGTCAGCAAGGTTTTGTGGCTGATATCACTTTAAGAACCTGTAATAAGAAGAGCTCTGTTGGGGCATATCTCTCTCTGTGTGTGCTTCCATGCTGTAATTGCTGATAGCTGTTTGTTTGAGGTCTGACTAAAGTACGTGTATGTATATATTCTTTGTAGATAAAGCCACTATTTAAATACAAACCTCTGTTTACTGTATTTGCTTTTGGTTGTCTCACATAGTCACATTGTGCACACTCTGTGCAGAATAAAATGACTTTCCCTCACCTGCGTGCCCTCCAGGTGTGCATCTAATTCCCCAGCCAATAGGACCATAACTGTGTTTCCTTTTGCTTATTTTGCACACAGCTCTAGATGAAACAATCGTAAAATAAACAATTATTTTCTCCTCTGCTGCACATGTGTATCCATCATTCCATTTCCTTTCAGGACAAACAACTTTATATAAAGTGCAGAAAAAGGAGTAAACAAAGAAAATTAAGGACATGAAATAAAAGAAAAGAAATTTAAATCTGGTTTACATCAACACAAAACATTCACTGTATGTCTCCATAATTTTCTACCCTACAAACCCTCCTTACTTCCCTCAGCTGTCTATTCTGTAAACTTCCCACTTCTTGCTTTTCTACCCGTTGTTGGCTGGGATGGCTGTCCTTCCGATTCCAGAGAAGATATGGGTGACAGAATCCAGTTTGAACAAATTATTGATTAATTTTGTATACTTAAATAAGATAGTTCCTTTTCGAATCAGTTGCACTGGGTTCAAGCAATGATAGAGGTTGAAATCGTCCATAGGGGGTTGCCTTTATTGGGCAAGTTCAACTCCTATTAAAGTTCAGTTCTTCACTTTCCCCTTCCACCCATGCTGCAGGTTGCTTAAATTGATTTGGGAAAAATCAGTAAAGACATAGCCACACAGTTTAGACATCAGCAAGGGAAAGTTACATGGTACTGAAGATTAGCTATCTTGGTAAATGCCTAATGGAGAATGGGTTCCTAGTTAAGACAAAGCAGAAGATAATTTTCTACATGAGGTCAGAGTGGGAAGCTCCTTATCATTTGTTGTTGTTGTTGTTGTTGTTGTTGTTGCTGTTAGTTGTAAAGTTGTGACCGAACCATTGCAACCCCATGGGCAATGTTCCTCCAGGGCTTCCTGTCCTCTACCATCCTCTGGAGTCCATTTAAGCTCATGCCTACTGCTTCAGTGACTCCATTCAGCCACCTCATTCTCTGTCGTCCTCTTCTTCTTTTGCCCTCAGTTTTCCCAGCATTAGGCTCTTCTCCAGTGAGTCCTTCCTTCTCATTAGATGAGCAAAGTATTTGAGTTTCATCTTCAGGATCTGGCCTTCTAAAGAGCAGTCAGGGTTGATCTCCTCTAGGACTGACCGGTTTGATTGCCTTGCAGTCCAAGGGACTCACAGGAGTCTTCTCCAGCACCAGAGTTCGAAGTCCTCAATTCTTATCCTTATCATTAGGCTTGTGTAAAACAAGGAAAGTACCTGGGCTTCATTCTAAGGTTTTGTGTGCTGGTCAGAAGTGCAATTCATTCACAATACATGACACAACCACAAATTTCTTATTTTTCTTTCCTCAGTATATTTGTTCATTCATTTTCTCCATACCTTCATCTCAATATTTTTCTTTCATACTACTCACTCACTTCTAATGAACGAGAATGTTTGTAGCTGAGGGTTGAGTTGTAGGGCCCTTGGTATTTTCTGAGCTTGGTGGTTTTCTGCAGACATTTCATTACCCAATTATGTAACATTATCAGTGCTGGAAGGGTTTGCTCTGAAATGACTTGGCCTGTCATTGTCGGGAGAATTCCTGGTAATTCCAGAAGAAGCTGGTTGTTTATTGTCGCTCACTTCTGTATCTAATACAAACTCATTCCTAACCATTTTTGTTTTTGATACTCACTTCTTAAGTAACCCGTGAGCATTGCTGTATATAGAAGAATGAATATAAATTTAAAATTCAACTCTGCCTGAGTTATTTTTATTTTTATGTTTGTCCTGATATAATGAATAAGCATAATTGACTTCAGGCACATTGTAACAAGTGGGAATCAGAAGGGTTTTTTTTTCTTTTTTCTCCAGTCACAAGAAATAGGTTCTGTTTGTCTGTTTAGCCCCGGAGTCTTTCTTAAAAGCTTTTTTCAAGTCTCTGCAAATGGTCTAAGAATTGGTTAGACAGATACATCAGCTTCAGTCTTGCTATCCTAATGGATCTATTCAGGTTTTTGTCTTCTTGACCCTGACTCTTTTTTTCCACCTAGAGAGCCCTCAGATTACCAACATAATTCAGGTCACCCTGAATTTTCTGGCTTTGGTCCATTAATGTCTGCACACAATGTTCCTAGTGCTAAGTAAAAAGTGAGTAATGGAGAATTTCAAGTCAGAAATGGGTTTTGAGATTTTAGTTAGTTGTTACCTGGAGTAAGCCCTAGGAAACAATAAAAATGGAACAGGAAGATATCATTATGTATATTCCCACCCCCACCCCATGTTGGTTTGATGCAGTTCAGAGCGACAGATTGTTTTCAAATATCACAGAGCTGTCTAGGGGGGGAAATGAATCAGGATAATGCAAGAGGCCATTTTCCTAGGTGCAGCTAGTTATGTTAGTTAACTTTGAATCCTGTAGGACCAAAAGCCCATATAGGAAGTAGATAGAAGGTAGCACCACCACCTGGGTCTGGGCCAAGTATTCGAATTTCGGGTGCATAGGGGGCCCCTGCAGTATTTAGTCATTGGAAAAGGTACCCCATGGCTCATGGGTGAGGAGCAGTGGTGAGTTATGACCGGAACAACCTGGTAAGGGCATACGGTACCTGCCGGGAGCACCAGGCACTGTTTTGATACGGTGCTCCAGAGAGCCCACCCACCTGCCTGCGCTCCTTACTGGTATTTAGCAATAGCAATAGCGGTTAGACTTATATACCGCTTCATAGGGCTTTCAGCCATCTCTAAGCGGTTTACAGAGTCAGCATATAACCCCCACAGTCTGGGTCCTCATTTCGCCCACCTCAGAAGGATGGAAGGCTGAGTCAACCTTTTTTTTTTTTTAAACAGAACTTTTTTATTTTTCTTTAAAAAAAAAACACAAATATGTCATCATTTGTCAATCATTAAGACATTGAAGTACAATTTTTTTGTTGTTGTGTGTACCCCTCCCTCCCTCCACCCCCCCACCCCCCCTCCTCCTTCCCCCGCCGACTTCCCAGAACCCGTACACGGTACGGATTTTTAACTAACACAGTCTAAAATCTATTGAGAAAAAAGAAATAAAGAAATTAATGACATTCTAGATTGACCTTAGCTTCTTCTTACTGAACTGACTTTTAACAGTTTAAATCATTTCTGATCTTAAGCATAGGCTAACTGGAATTTCTTAGTCCCGTATTTATTTTGTATATAGTCAATCCATTTTTTCCAGTCTCGTTTATATATCTCATTTGAATCTGAGTCAACCTTGAGCTGGTGAGATTAGAACCGCTGAACTGCAGATAACAGTCAGCTGAAGTGGCCTGCAGTACTGCACCCTAACCACTGCGCCACCTCGGCTCTGTATTAGAAGTTTTCAGGGCTTCCGTGCAGGAGCACGGAGTGCACAGCGCCTGAGTGATGCTCTGCCGAGCAGCTAGAGTGTTGCAGAGGCATCACAGAGTGTTGCGGGCAGTAAGTACGCATGCACGTGCTGCGCACGTTCATGTGCTGGGTGCCCGGCCCCGTTGCACTGTACCGGTTGCACCAGGATCTGGAACCCACCACTGGTGAGGAGCCAAGATGTATGGGCGGAAAGACTGATCAACAAGTTTCATAATCCCTTGAGGCCTAGGCAGGACAGCCGGGGTAGGCCACAGGTCCACTAATCTGTGCATGTGCTTGCTCTCTTCCAGATACGTTCCCCTTGGTAGAGGAGGCACTTGTCAACGTCCAAGACAGCATGCCATTCAAAGTGGCCACAATGTACTATTTTGGAATTGCCACACACGCGTAGGGGGAGGGGGATGCATGGGGCCACAGATGGGTATTGGGTGATGGGACTCTTGCTGGGAGAGGAGCCAGGTGCGGTTGGTTCAGAAGCCATCCAGGCCTGAAGAGTATTTGCTGGACTCAAGCAGAGAGCAACTGGACTTGAAAAGAGTGCTTTCTGGATCCAGGCCAAATAAGTACTTGCTGGAGGCAGCCAGGAGCAACCAGAAAAGGAGGGAGGAGCATATAGCCAGCAGTAAAGTATTGTTCACCACATGCCAAGCTGAGACTCTGGTAAAGAGACCTGTTCTACTCACAGTGTGGCCTCTTGTTTTGCTGGCTTGATTTGGAACCACGACAGGCCATAGTCAGTAGCTCAGCTGCAGTAATATACTGTAGACTGAACAACTTTTGCTAACTCCAATTTCCATGGCTCTTCCTGACCTTGATGGAAAATTTTGGGAGTTGCAATCTGGCATGTTTGAACAAGAAGGTGCTATTATTTGTTTACTAGCTGATTTTGTACTTTCCGTTGTGCATTGTATTGTCACTATATCTGATTTTGTATCAGATAAATGTGATCCATTCTGCCTTGCACTGCAAAGTACTGCCTATATACCTTCCCATAATCTGCAGGGCCATGCTTTTGCAAAAACATTGCCAATTTCTGCCCCCGCTTCTCTTAATGATGTTTTTTTTCTCTACTAGATGAACAAGATGCACACTTGTAAGTAAAACTAAGGCAAAGGAGCAGAGACTTGAAGAGTTCTAGAAGGGTATCTGTCTCAAATCTCAATACTCAAAGGAAAATGAGTTACAGTTGGATCTTTTTGAATGTAGATGAGATGCTTCCATATCATTGAATATAATGAAATGTGTAGGTGGAGAGAATCATGCTCTTCTCTTAGTCATGAGAAAGAAGAGAGGTTATCAAATTCTTCCTTGGACCAGTTCACTTTTGATTAAGCAGGAAGAGAGACGCTGATTTTCGAGCCAGTTCTGAACTTTTAGTCTTTTGGGATATGGTTTAATATTTGTATTCCAGAAATGAAACTGACGGTATTTGTTATTTTTCTGACATGGCTTTATGTCTATTCATTAATTGTTTGATAGGTAGCTGCCAGGAAGGGAACAGCCAATGCATCTGTATTTTCATTGCTTCCTTTCCCCTGAATTGGAATTAAAGCCTTAAGAATTATTTGCCTTTGGAATGCATCAATGTCATTAAGTGTTGAGGAAAGCATAAAAATATAGGCAAATGTGAAAAACCAAATGCAGACTCCAATCAGGGGACAACAATTGTCTTATATTTGTTATGAACTTGGGCTTCTTATAGGTACTGTTGCAGGGGTGAAATCCACTTACTTTTGCTACTGGTTTGGTAGCAATGTGAGCATGCGCAAACATGCTTCAATCACATGCGCCACCTCTGCGCATGCACAGAGCATCAAAATGATCTCCGGGCAAATGGGCGGAGCCTGCTACCAAGCACACCTGGCAAGCGAGTAAGCGAACAGCAAGGTAAGCGAACAGCAAGGAGGAGGGGAATCCTCTGTGCCACACAACTTATATTAGCTAGAAAGCAGGAAATCCTGCTTTCTAGCTAATATAAATCACACAGCACAGCTGATCGTCAGAAAAAACGGTTCGCCCGAACTGGTAGCATTTTTTTTACTACCGGTTCAGGCGAGCAGCTGGCATCTTTGCAAATTGGTCTGAACCCGTAGCATTTCACCTCTGTACTATTGGAACCAGACACTAAAGATTGCTATGAAAGACAAAAGAAAGGACACATTTGCATGCTATTTGAATAAAGCAATTTTAACTAGATATGATCAGATGGATTCACATGAAGAGGCTTAGTGACATCATTTTGAAGGAAGAGAAAAAATTGAGTATATCAATATTCAGTAGCTCCAATAGAAGCCAACTTAAAGATCTTAAACAGTTAACAATATTTGATGAAATTAGGCCATTTAATTCAATAAAAGAAGAACAAAGAGCAGATTATTCACTTTAACAGACCATGCAAAGAATTTTTATAGATGGAGAAAGCTGATAAATAGTATCTAAAGGCATTGCAAATTTCTTACCAAAGCAGTAAGAGTAGAGCTCAAGAAGACTGGAAAAATTTGGAAGTTTATAGATGTAGCATTCACTTGCAAACCTATATACAACTTGCACAGACCCAGTTTAGAAAGAACTTGCTTTCCTATACAGAAAGAGGGGGGAAATGATTTCTGGATAAAGGAGAAATCTCCCTTTTTAAAAAGCAGCTCTGAGTTGCTTGAGCTTTGTTGCTATTGGAAAAAGGCAGAAAAATGAAACTGTCACAAAAATAAAGGAGATCCTAAGTCCTCAACTTACAACCATTCAAAGTTATGGCACTGAAAAAAAGTGACTTAGAACTGGTACTTGCACTTATAACTGTTGCAGCAGTCACATGATCAGAATTTGGGCACTTGGCAACCAGCAAGTATCTACAAGTGTTGTTGTATCCCAGGGTCACATGATCACCATTTGCAACCTTCCAAGCTCATTTCCAACAAGCAGTCTAATGGAGGAAGCGGGATTCTCTTAACGGCTGCTTGATTTACTTAACAACTACAATGATTCGCTTAACCATCATGGCAAAATACATTGTAGGAAGTGTGGGTGCCTTGTTAAATAACCATCTCAATTGTGGTTGTAAGTTGAGGAACAGTGCAATGGAGGTGGTAGATTGAGTAATAACAGATCCCACCCATCTCCACTCTGCCCCTTCCCTCCTCCATGTCTCTTTGTTTTTAATGTCTGATTTTAACTTTTTATGTTTTAATTGTATATGTAACTGTAAGCCACCCATATTTATAAACACACAAACAAACAAACAACCTGCATATAGGAAGACATTCATGGTCTCTGTCTTTTCAGTAATGCTGTTATTGAGGACTTTGAGACACAGGGATTTAGTTCAGGAAGGCACCCTTTCAGAAATGATGGTGGGAAAGGCTTTGGGCCAGGTTTCTGATCTGATGGATGGCATGAACAAAGGAGTGACCAAGATGCAAATCCTCTTGGGTCAACTATATAAATATTGAAATATTCATGCAAGCCTATGTATATCTAGATCAGTGTTTCTCAACCTTGGCAACTTGAAGATGTCCGGACTTCAACTCCCAGAATTCCCCAGCCAGCATTCGCTGGCTGGGGAATTCTGGGAGTTGAAGTCCGGACATCTTCAAGTTGCCAAGGTTGAGAAACACTGATCTAGATGCCTTTTACTTGGAAGAGCAAACGGGTTATTGTATGGCACCTACTAATCTAGCCATTGTTTAACAAAGATGTGGGAATTGACAATGTAAAGAGTGGGAGGCTTAAGACATATCTGCACAACTTTCCATTCACTCAAATACCATTTTACCTCATAGCACTGCCAGAATTTGCAGTGCTTTTCTGCCAATCCAGAGTCCTTTTCAGACAACTGGGCATCTTTCTAGAACCCTGTTTTTCAACCATCAGAAATTCAGTTCCTAAAATTCTTGGAATCGAAGTCCATACAGCTTAAAATTGCTAGGATTGAGCGCTATACTAGAGAATAAGAGCACCAACTCCACTTAAACTATGAACTACTTACTGTAACCAGTACGTTTGTATGGTTCGGTTAGCATTCTTCAGTGGCGTAAACATTTTTGTGTCACATTATTGGGTACAATTTGGAGAAGAGGAAGCAACTCAGGTAAAACATGGATTGCCTTCCTTTTCTGAAGGAAAGGGAAACCATTTTAAGATGCCAGCCTGCAATGAAATTTGAGCCAAAAGATTAATAGGAAACTGACAGGTCTTGTTTAAGAACATATTTATTCTGTCAAATTTCTTGAGTTGTAGCTATTTCTCAATTCAAGCTGAATGGTGGTATTCAGGCTATATACTTACTCATCTTGACAACTTGCAAGATAAACATGTCATTATAAGATTCATTAAATAGTTTCCCATGGAATCTAGACAGATGTTGGCAGCAGTGTTTACTTCGAAAAGGGGGATCATGACTTTGGAAGCCATAAAGGATCTCAAATGATACCAAAGAAATGCTTTTAAATCAAACAAGTACTTCGCCGACAGTCACACTTCCTATTCCCACTCTGATGGATCTGCAAAATGTGAATTGGGCTTAGTGATAAAATCTGAACTTGTTCAACTTCTGTGCTTGTTGGATCACATGAATTATTATGTAGACCACCTATGCCTAAAAAGACTCTATTCCAGTTTGTAACTCATGTAACATGAGAACCAGATCAAATTGGGGCAATTCAAGAGGTGTGTCTGTGTGTCTGTGTGTGTGTATCTCACCCAATGAGAGACAGCTATAACTCACCCATTTCCAACTCAAAAATATCTCTGAAATGCAACTCTGATGCATTGATTGGGGTAAAACTATTGCAGCTATGACAAGAAGAGGCTTCAGCTGGGAAATAAACCCTTTTATTTTTGCGTGTGTGAACCCTTTGCTCTTAGAGGAAAGTCAGGCAGATGTGTAGGTTCAATGATTGATAGATTGGTCCTTAGCTCAGTGTCATTTTAGATATCAGAGAAATCCTAGAATCCAAAACAGAACCTTTGGATATGGGGTGAGATCATGAGGAAAGAGTCCCTTGGACAATAGTACAGAAAACTGCAGAAATCAAGAGAGGAACAGGATGAATATTAGTCAAATTGCATAGCAAGGAGTTATTGGGAGCTCTGAGGAATAAAGTTTCAATTAAACAGGCATGGCTGCCTTGTTGACTTTTCTTATTCCTTTTCTAGCCAACCAACCCTCTTCTCCATGAAACTTACTTGATCACTTTAGACCTGTCACTTTTTCAACTTAACCCACAACTGTTGCTCTGAGCCATTTCATGTGGACAGGAAAACATTTTAAACAATGAAAAAATATTGACTAGGTATAATATTTAATGTTGTACTCTGTTAGTTACTTCTTCCATATAATCAGGGAACAATTCTAATAGGTATTCTGTATATTATCCCCTGGAATTAATGGGATTTGTCTCATTTCAATAGTTTCTCTGTTTCTTTCAGTGATATTTGAAGAAAATAAAGAGATAGTGTAAATTAATTTAAGATCACAGAGAATGAACTTTCATCTTGAGGAATATAGGTATGTTGATTTTCACGTTTTTTAAATCTTGAATGTCAAATTTTAATGTTATTATTGAGAAAACGATAACTACATACAATTTTCTGTAGTTGATTTTGATGGGGTCATTTTCTGCCTGTGTACAATTAAAACTATTAATTCGCAGCTGGAACTGGAAGATAAGAACAAAGGCAAGTAAGTACTGGACAGGAATGACTGAATTATGATGTGATGTTATTAAATATTAAAAAAAAGATTAGTATATTAGCCTTCAAATATTTGAGCATTCATCAAGAATCCTGCAAAAAGGATTTGCTGAATCTTATTTGCTTGATTAATGAACCAATGATTTAATGATTAAGAGAGACATTTTTGGTTCATCTATAGTAGAAAAAGAATAAAACACTTTAAAACTTTCACACAACTGGTTCTTAAATTGCCAATGATTTTTATAGTCAAAGGAAAAGCAAAGCTTGTATTTATGCTTGTCGAATGCACATACAATAAGTAAATTCCTCATTCACTGTGTGAGAATCCAGAGAATAAAAAGTAGGTTTTCTGTTATGCCAATATTACATTTTCTCAATATTCATTTTTCAATATTTGGTACTTGAAAATAAGCTTTTCCTTTTTTCTTTTCCTAAGTAAGTGGGCTTTAAAAACCACCTTTATTAAACATGGAAAAAGAAAAGAAAAGCTCAATAAATGAAAATCTCAATATGATTTAACCTAAAAATATTAAAATTGCAAGGCTAATATAGAATATATGAATGAAAGCAAAAGAGAAAAAAAACAGGAAAAAAATCTAAATGTTACTCACAGGATAAAAGCTATTATATTAGATAAAACCTGAAAGTCCTGGTTTATTTTTTAACCTTAGTCTTAAAAAAAACAAAAGAGAAAAAGCCAAGACAATTGAAGCATTGAGAGAAATCCTTTTCAAAATTTAGTTTATTAACTTCACGAAAAGCAAAGAAAAAAGAAAAACAAACAGCAACACAAAGTGTGGCTATTTAATGATGACTGTTTCAGACATTAGACATTGCCTTTTTCATCCTTAGCTTAAAGCAATAACATCCATCTGTGCCAATTCTATTTTAACAAATTTGTGGGGTTTAATTCTTCAAGAACAAAGTTTAAAATCAGGTATTGAAAGCAAAGCATAAGGCCCACTCCTCTCCAAAACCAGTACAAATACATGAGATTCCTGCCCATGAAACACCAATTATACACACCTTTGGCTCCTGTGGTTACATGAACATGTCCATGTAGTTATCTTAGAGATGATGCAGAACTAGTCTTCTCTGAGGTTTATTGGCTTCCACTCTACTCTCTAGTTGAGGGTCGTGCCACGCTGCTGGTTCCACCACAAAACCGCGCGCGACTAAAGCGCGCTCGACGAAACCGCGTAGCTGACATCATCACAGGGCGACAACAGCGCGGAGACAGCACGCTGTAAACGCTAAACCTAAAATTAACCCCTAAACCTAAACCTAACCCCCCTAAACCTAAACCTAATCCTAAACCTAACCCTAAATCTAACCCTTAACCTAACCCTAAACTTAACCCTTAACCTAACCCTTAACCTAACTCTAACCCTAACCCTCAACCTAACCCTAACCCTAACCCTAACCCTTAACCTAACCCTAAACCTAACCCTTACCTTAACTTGAATCGGCTTGCTTTCAAAGCGCTATTTAAAGCGCCCTTCTTTCTCTGCGCTCGCTGTTGTCACCCTGTTGATGACGTCAGCAACGCGGTTTAATCGGGCGCGCTTTAGTCGAGCGCGGTGTTGTCGTGCCACGCTGCTAGCTCACCCATATGAGAATAATGCTTCATCAGTTTGGCACAGGGAATCCAAATCTACAAAAACATGTGCTTGGTAAACATAATGTTTATGGTGCCACAAATACGTTCATTTTTTTGCCTCAAACAATGCAAATTCTCTGCACATTTTAATGGAACCCTTGGAAGCAGAAGACAGGTAGAATATAGTGTCCATATCTTTCCAATGCTTTACGTCAATTTTCCCCTCCTCCATATTCATTGTTTTTAAAAGAATAAATATAATTATTTTATCAGGCTAATTAATGGATATGTTTTCATACACATAATAGTTAAGCAATATATTGTAATCTCAAAATTAATCATTTATGTTTATTTTTTTAATGTTTTACTGATTTTATTGACATTTGTTTTGATTTTGTGAGCTGCTAGAGTCATTGTGAGTTGGGTAGCACACTTCTTCCTCCCCCTCCTCCTGAGTTGACAACATCACTTCTTCCTTTCCTCTTTTTCTTCTCAAAGGATAACAAGCAACAGGTACAAATAGTTAATCACTACTACTGCCAGTCATATGTGAATTTATCTTCTAGTGTTCTTGAATGATGCCAAACCTCCTGCCCTGAGGTACCAGAATTTTTGATGTCTTGATGAATTCTAAACATAGAATTTGTGCTTTTTCAACATACAAAAATGGATACAAAATAATTTGATATCAGCCCCAAATGTGGCAGTAATAGGACAAGCCCATCATGTTCCAAGTCCTATTCTGTAAGACCTACTGCAAGGCAGTTGCAACCAATAATTATCAAAAGAGATCCCAAAGGTGCTTTTTCAAGAGAAAACAGGAATTTCTGGTTTTTCTTTGAAGGCGTTTGACTTCTCATCTGAAGAAGCTACTTGGATGAGAAACAAAACATCTTGAAAGAAAAACAAAAAAGTCCAAGTACCTCTTGAAGAAGCACTTTTGGGATAACCATGACCTGGACAATTGGGAATCTTCATAGGCATTTAGCTATCAAAAGATATGTCCACTATGCTTATGTGGGAGGGTTAACAACACTGTGATAGTTGTTTAAAGGGCTGTTTCTTTCAGGATAGGTTCCAACCTATGCTTTTTATTGCATTGTTAATTAAAACATACTTCTACTTCTTGCAAAGAAAAACTGTGTTCTAATACTTGCAGCAGTTTAATTGTAAAGATTTAAGTACAGCGGAACTGTAGCATTGTTTAAAATGTGTATACAAAAAGCTGGAATGAACTATGAGTGAAGGGGTGAAGAGGCTCCTGAAACAGAGAAAACTGTTCAAGGCTGCTTGTTTGGATATATGTCCTTCTACTGTTTCCATGGGAATGTATATAATGCTTGACCACCAAGCAATTTTGTGGGTGTATATTTATCTGCTATTGCACAAGTTATTTAAAATGCAAAGCCACAAACTCTCCCTGACCACTCTGTTAACTAGACCAATGACTACTTGGGTTCTTTCATGTTCTCCTTTCAATGATCGGTTCCGGGCGGTATGGCCCGGTACGGCCGTACCGGTAGTAGCCGAGAGCAGTGGCCACTGTACCGGTATGATGGCTCGTTTGGCCCACCCGCCCGCCCACGTTCCATAGCTGTTTATAACATGACTGGCCAATTGTGCATGCATGCATAGCGTGTGGCACTTGTGCGACCTCCCCGAGCAGCTGGGTGTCGCAGGGCAGTGGTGTGCACATGTGTGCACAGTGCGCATACACTATTAGGACGCCCGGCCCCGTGCACAGAGTACCGGTTGCAACAGGATCCGGAACCCACCACTGTCTCATTTGTTGTCATAAGTTTCACCAAGCAGAGCCACAAACCCATTCATATAACAAGGAATTAAAGTGGAAGTTTCAAAACAAGAAGTGTAACTAGCTTTCAAGGAAAAATACCAGCAATAGGATATAGCACTTGATTTGAACCATTTTTAAAAAACTAAAACCCATGTTAAAAATCGATCCATTTTAATGGGTTGCCTCAATAGGTAATTGAAACAGATCAACTAAAGGTCTGTGAGATATAAAATCACACTGATTCAGTTGGCCTGCTTTAAGTATGGCTTAGGCTGAATTCAATGTTATGTTTTCAATGTTTATTCTAGTTTATTCTGCATCACTTTCTTGGGTGGGGCCGGGCGGGGGCGTTATTGGAGGAGAAATGTTGGAAGTAAAAACTACAAAACACATTAGCCACTGTTGTTTCATATTTGTTTTGGTTCTTAAAGAAAACTTGGAAGTATGTCTGGCTGATCCTTATCTTAGTATGACATAGTGCTTATATATTTCTCATAGTTAAGTCTCTCGTAATTATGTTTTCTTTATCTTCAGTTTCAGATTTCATCCCATGAGTCATTTTAATGTAAGATTATTCATATTTTTCCCAGAGAGAGAAAAGAAAGAGTATGTGTGTATGAGAGGATACCAAACTGTAAAGCATTTCCCTCCATTCTGACTGGATATGAAAAAAACTATATCTGGGAACAACAGTTTGAGGAAGCCTGCTATATACATTCTTTAATTTTCAGCCCAAGACTGTAATGCTTGAAAAAAAAACAATTCATCCTCAGTGAATCATAATATTGTAAAATTTGGCTATTTCATTACTCTAGCATTCTAGCAGTCTCTAAACCTATTGGATGATCTCTCCTGCAATTTGCAAGTCTTACAGCATTTTTATTCATTTATCAGTATTTATTTTACTTTGATTTCTACAAAGCTGAAAGCTGAATAGACTACAGGAATGCAATTAAAACAGTACACTAATTCCCAACAAAACTCCAACATATCAATAACCTGTTCCCAATCCATCACATTATTTCATCTTCATCTCCAGGACAAATCAATCTTCCACCTTATCCTCAAAGGCCCCCTGAAAGCCCTATCTTTAGAGCTCTTTGAGAGCTTAGTAGGGAAGGGGCAGTCCTTCCAAACAGAATCATAATATTTCAAAGATGGAATTGATTACTAAAAAGGCTCACCCTCTGGGTCATTGATGAAAACATCCCTTTGTTAGAATCTCTTTCTGCCCAAACTCCTTCAAAAGATATGTTTAAAATGAAGACATCCTATAAAAGTCATGCTAAATCAAAGGGCTCAGTGGCTAAGGCACTGAGCTTGTCAATCAGAATGGTCAGCAGTTCGGCGGTTCGAATCCCTAGAGCCGCATAACGGAGTGAGTGCTGGTTACTTGTCCAGCTTCTGCCAACCTAGCAGTTCAAAAGCACGTGAAAATGCAAGTAGAAAAATAGAAACCACCTTTGGTGAGAAAGTAATAGTGTTCCGTGCGCCTTTGGTGTTTAGTCATGCCAGACACATGACCACGGAGACGTCTTTGGACAGCACTGGCTCTTTGGCTTTGAAATGGAGATGAGCACTGCCCCCTAGAGTCAGGAACGACTAGCACATATGTGCAAGGGGAACCTTTACCTTTAAATACAGATCAGGGGAGTTATACTCTAATAGAATTAGAAGTTTGCCGAGAGCTGGGCATATACATTTAACTAATAATATTTAATCATATTTTTGTCCTGAGCCATCACTAAATGCGCTTCTATAATGTACATTCTTTCATGTGTTCCAACATAGTATCTGTGAGAGTGAAGTAGGGAAAGGATATGCTTCCCCATATGCTCTCTGTCAGTGCAAAGATAAATTTTACAAACAAATGTTTCTAGATTAGAGGTTCCTGGTGTGTCCCACTTGATTGATGCATGTTGTGTTGTGATAAATAGTTACTTCCATCCATCTGAAGAAAAAACTGTGCAAACTCGGGGCTTCACTTGAAAAACTTTAGAAAGAGATGCCAGACTTTTATTCCTGTTGATAAAAATGGTTCTTTCCTTGCACATCAATAAACATTGGCTATGTGGTGAGAATATAAATCTCACTATTTTTGTTTGTTTTGAACTTTGGGGATATAGAAGGTGTCATTTTATTCTTTAATGTTCCAGAATGTTCCTCAATGCAGGGCTTGGTCTCATCTGCTTCTGATGTAGCTTCTGTTGTGCCATATTAGTTTTGGTACATTTCTTAAACCAACAGAACTTTCCTGCTGCTAATGTATATAATGTGCTGGGTATTAGAACCTCACCTTGTAAAGTTTGCTAATGGCTGATATTTTACCTCTAATCTATTACCTTAAATGAAAACTTTAAAATAATACATGGAATCTATGTCAGAGATAGAGGAAACCATAACTGACAATACAGCACATCAAATAAATATTTGTTTACCCCCCCCAAACTTTGGAGGCATTGTGAATGATGTCAGTATAGCTCATTGGTGTTCTGTCTCAGTTTAGTAATGTCCAATGTAATGATACATTATAGGAAAATATTGAATTTTACTGATAATGAAATGTGATGACAGCATCTAAACAGCACCTCCAAGGCTAAAAGGTATCCAAGTGGGGTAATTATTAATAATATGCAATTTCAACTCTTTTGTGTTATGAAATGCTGACCCAGGAACGAAGGGTTTGAAAAATGACACTCTGGAACAACCCATCTCATAAATCACCCATCAGTTTCAAACAATTACTTAAACAACTAAAACAGAACAAAAAAAAAAAAAAACACAACCCAAACTATAAAAGGAAAGATGAAGGAATTCCTTCCCCCACTGCATTTCTTTAAACTCAGAAAAATAAATATGATTTCAATGGCACATGGGGAATATTATGAAAAGGGAAAGTGGTTGATGCACGTGTCCATCCACCAGCTTCCCCATCATGATTAAGTTGATATTTACCTTTATCTTTAATCTTTCATAGCTTTTTAACAATACATGTTGACTCTTTGCTCATGCTTGACGGAATGCATAACGGAGACAATGCATTGGATTACTTATATCTACTGACCCTTTGCCAATGTCTTTGATTTTTGTGTGGAACACGGGCTGAGGGAAGTTTTACTTTTGTGTAAAAGTGTACATTGTGTACACTTTTCTCTACACCACAGAGGGGCAAAGAATGGGATGAACAGGAAATGTGAGACAGACGATGGGTTCAGCATTTGCAGTCTGGTTCTCTATACAATGTTAACACTCTCCCCCAAGCATTTAGTTGAACATCTGAATTTGAGGGATTTTGTAGATACCTATAAAATACAATTTATCTTAAGATCTGCTATTATATGTAGGTTCCTCAGTACCTATACATTGAAGCCAGGGTATTGCTTCCACCCAATGTCACATATAGCATGATACAGTGGTGGGCTGCTGTGTGGTTGTGCGTGCCTGGGCGAACCCTTAACTTTGATCGCTGGCTGGGCACGCTGACCCACCCTTGTGTTAAGCTATCCATTTATAATTAACTTTCTGGCTTCCCTCTGTCCTCGCTGCCCAGCTGAGTTTCACACCGCCGCTGCTTTATTCACCCGAGTTGATCACCTGCTTCTTTGAAGCTCAGCTGCACTCTCAAAGGGCTGAGGGCACGCTCACACCAGTGAACTGCTTGTGAACATAAGTGTATGATAGGTAGATATGTTGACCTGCAATTGAATCATTCCAGGTTCAAACTTCATCCCACCCACAAACTTCAATCCATGAACCTAAATCACTTTTAAAAATCTTTTTCTAAAAGATCTGTGCCATTTCAAAGACTGTTTTGGACTAAGGTACAAACTTGCTATGGTTTTTAAGCATCTTAAATGACCTGAAGTACTATTAATGCATATTTTTTTGTTTCCATTAAGGAAAAGAAGGGATACTTAGGAAGACAAGGATCATGCAAGTAACGAGAGTAGGTTCCAAAATTGGACCTCCCCCTCCAAGATTAAATATTCTTTGTTTGCGGAGGAGACATCTCAAACATTCTGCTGGTCCAGAGCCAGGGTGTTCTCTGGAGGGACACCAGTAGAATTACAGCTTGAGAAATTGTTTACTAAAGCAATCCACTTAAATGAAGCTCAACAGAAAAGTAATTGCCATTATTGCAACTGTCATTAGGCACAAATGGCCTCAGATAAGGAGCATGAGATAAGAAAATGTGTACGTAAGTGGCTCATTAGAACCAAATAGTCATGGATAAGTAAATTTAAAATATTACCTAGCAGAAAGTACAAATTATACTGTAAAGAGAGCCAGAAACATTCCTCCTGATCCAAGCAGGAAATGTATATTCAAGCGTAGCCAGCTGCAGCGTGTCAGCTGAATCACAATTATTGTGACAATTTGGCATAATATCATAGCTCCCCAGTGCATAGGAATTTCATTCCTAATTTATCAGAGTCCTTTTTAATTAAATAAAAAAATTACAAATTTACAAATAAAAATAGAGTTTATGATGAGGGTGGAGACGGCTAGAAGACCTGGTGTGATCAAAGAACCCAAGAATGAAGAGCAAAATGCCTTCATTCATTAGAAAGCTAAACTGGCTTTGCAATAAAATATGTTCAGATGGGACTGTTCTGTTGCTCTGTGGCCTTAGAAGAGCAAGGCCAAACATTTCTGGCAAAAGTAGAACTGCCTGATAGATAGAAGATAGAACTAAAGTGCTCTGTGAAAAATCCTAATTATTATAAAGAAGGAGAAAGTAGAAATTCTTAAATTTCATTACATTAACTGGCTTATATAACCAGAGAACATGTACCAATAAAGCTTAAAATATTTTGATACAATAGTGTATCAAATGCACCAATGCACCAATTTACTCTGCAACCTATTAATCGGTGGAAAACTTCCTTTTATAAGGTTGGAGGAGGTGGTGGTTAAAGTAGAGCAGATTCCTTTAAGGATACCAGAATCTTGGAAAGTCTTTTTGTAGTGTGGGTTTGGAAAACAGAAGTTGTGCCCTCAAACAGCAATAGCTTCAATGGCCTGCTAGGTGTTCTCAGATGATGTTTGAATTATAAAAAAAAGAAACAAAGCAGTGGTGGGTTGTAGGTGGTACGCCCTGGTATGGGCATACCGGTGCCTGCTGGGAGCACCAGGTACCGTTCATGTGGTGGACACCGGGCCCTGCTGCACCATACCGGTTGCAATGAGATCCGGAACCCACCACTGAAACAAAGGCTACATGTCACCTATGAATTTACCATCTTGTGTTAGATCAAGTGAGGGCTTGATCTCAGGGAGAAGAGGTTGAGACAGAAATGAAGTGAGAGCCATGTACTATTCAATCTGCTTCTAATCTAGCATCTGGTTAGATGGAGATATGCCAACATCATTGCTCACCAGCTATTTTTTTTCAAATGGAATGGAAAGAAAAATGATCTTGTTTTTTGCCTCAGCCAATGAAAAATGCCTAGCATTGAACCATTACTCAATTTATTTAAATAATGTAGTAGTAGCACATCACTGACTGAATTAAATTTGCATTTGACATAGTTTGTTCAACAAGTGCTGCTGAATAATGGACATTCCTCTTCTATTATAACAAAAACATTAATTTGATATTTCTGAACCAGAAAAAAAGAGTGTTTGAATGATAGGATAGAAAAAAAAATCAAGATGGCAGCTGCAATGTGGCATTGAACAGCTTTGCTTGAGTTTTTTGTTGTTATTGTGGATGGGTGCATTGCACATGCAACACACATAGAAAAAAGGTAAAGCTGCAGTCACCAGAGGTGGTACTCAGCCAGTTCTCTCTGGTTTGGGTGAACCAGTAGCGGTGGCTGCGGGAGGCTCTGTCCATCTGCCCTGACATAATGTGCGAGCACTGCGCATGAGCAGCATGTGTGAGCGAAGCATGTGTGCATGCTCACATTTGCAAACTGGTATGGAAGGTAAGTGAATCCCACTGATGAATCCCACCATTGTGATGATGATGATGATGATGATGATGATGATGATGATGATGATGTTGTTGTTGTTGTTGTTGTTGTTGTTGTTGTTGTTATCCAAGCAGTTGAGTCCAACTCTTGGCAATTCTATGGGCCAGGACTCTCCGCGTCTTCTGATTTTGCCCTATTTCTTTGATTTTTTTCTATGCTGTGGCTGATGTCAGCTTTGATGTGTCTAGCCACCATGTTCTTTGGCAGCCTGATTACTTTTTACTGCTAACTCTTCCAAACATAATTGGAAGATAATTCCTAACCCTAACCGTAACCCAAACATAATTGCTTTCTCCAATGGATTCCCCCGCATGACATAGTCAAAATAAGTGAGATTCAGTTTTGTAATTCTGCCTTCTACTGACAGGTCTGGTGTTATGCGCTCCAATACTTGTTAGTAACCTTTGCTATCCAAGGAATACACAGGAGCCTTCTCCAAGTAGACCACTGTACTTGTCCTGTGGACACCTTGACCAGAATGAAAACTGCAGGCACGTAAGTAACATTTTTTTATTGAAGAAATGTCTTGCATTTATGCAATGCATCTGGGAGAACAGAGACATTTGCTTTGTTAATTTTTATGCAGGAAACATTGCTCACTTCAACTGGCAATTAATGGTAACATTTCTTTCTCCTGTTGTCATGAGATTTTTATTATGCTAATCAATAAAGAGCAGAAAATTAGTCATTTGGGTACAGTTGAAGCGAATGTATATTTCATGAGGCAGCTATGGATGTTGCAAATGCTTTGATGCCCACTGGCAGTAATGGATAAATGGAAGTGGCCCAGATCTTTGTGAATGAAGCTTAAATACATGCACAGTTGGAGATTTAGGGGCTAACTGATGCCTGCAGCACTGAGGTATGTGACTCATACGTTTGACTTTTAGCTTAGGCAATAGTTTTCCTAACATGATATAATTTTATATAATTAGGTGAAGTGTTCAGATCTCAAGTCAGAGGTGAAATTCAGCAGGTTCTGACAGGTTCTGGAGAACCAGTAGCAGAAATTTTGAGTAATTTGGAGAAAAAGCAAATACCACCTCTGGCTGGCCGCAGAATGGGGGAGGGAATGGGGATTTTGCAGTATCCTTCCCTTGCCATGCCCACCAAGCCACGCCCACAGAACTGGTAGTAAAAAAAATTGAATTTCACCACTGGCTCAAGTAATTTGAAAGTTCCTTGGACCAAGGATAAGTAAGTCCAGCTATAATCTATCAGAATAAATACACAGTGCGAACATTGAGCTCATCGTCTTAATTTCTCCTTGAGCATAGTTGAGAATGCAGTTTCTTTCTGAATAAAAACATCCAAAAGTATGCATAACTACTTTTTCTACAATCCAGTTATGATTGTAGAAAATGGCGCAGTGGTTAGAATGCAGTATTGCAGGTTGTTTCTGCTGACTGCCAGCAGTTTGATTCTCACTGGCTCAAGGCCTTCCATCCTTCCGAGGTCAGTAAGATGACGACTCAGACTGTTGGAGGCAATATGCTGACTCTGTAAACTGCTTAGAGAGGGCTGTAAAGCACTGTAAAGCGGTATATAAGTCTAAGTGCTATTGCTATACCACAGTGTCCCACACTAGATGCTTCAGTGTGTTTTGAACTTTCAAGGGCTGGAATTAATTTCCTCAGAATGCCTTTGGCCAGATAATGTCTGAAGGATGAACTTTGGGGAAAGCAAACAAAGGAAAGGAAACCAATTCTTGAAGCCCTTCACGCTCTCCAGACTTTCGTCTGGTCTACAAAGTGCCCTATTTTCATGTATCTAAATAAAGAAAAGTCAATATTTGCAAAGCTAGTGCCTGGTGGTCTAGTTGGGATGCCTCCAAGTGTCAGCTATGGCACCTAGTGATGATTGTGGAGGGTGTGGAGCAGCTTTGCTGGAATCCTTATGTCCAGATGGATTAACATCATAGGCCATAATAGCTTTTGGCCCACAAGGATCCCAACTTTGTTTTAGGTTTTGTTACACTGACAGTGTTCATTACTCTAAGGATTTTCTTCACTTCTCAATGTGGTTAGGAAGCCAGTATTACCTGGATTTAGAATCTGTGTACAGGTCATATTACCATTCCCAGCAGAGGTGGGTTGCTTCCAGTTCGGCCCAGTTGGGCCAAACCGATAGTAGAATTCAGGCCTGGGTCACAGTACTGGCAGCGACCCAGGCCTGCCACACTCCCAAACTGGTTCCCTCGCCGCCACTGGACCACTGCCATTTTGGTTTTTAGTAACTGCACATGTGCAGTTCACTGTACATTTTTCTGTGCATGCGTGAAGAACAATGTACATTGAACAGCGCGCGCATGTGTTGCGAACCAGTAGCAAAAGTGGCAGCAACCCAGCTGATTCCCTGATTTTGAGAATGGCAAAGCCCAAGGATTCTTCCAATTGGACTTGGCAAGAATTGATGTTGCTGGATTGGTTGATAATGGCATTTGCAGAGTGCGTTCCTCTTTGGAAAGCCTCTCCTCTTATCATCAGCTCTCCATCTAAGTATCACTTTTAGCTATCAACACTCATCCCCCCCATCTTTGCATCAATGGAAATGTTCAGGGGTCGGTTATACTTATTTCAACCCATAAATGTGGGAAGGGGGAACTGTAGTTTTCCCTTAAGAAAAATAATGGGCATCTCTTCCCTGCAGAAAATAAAGTTTACTTCTGTGGCTGGCTTTATGGTTACTGGAAATTTCTATGGTAGCATTCACTTCTCATTTCATTTTTTCATGTTAGTATGAATTCCAAATTGTAACTGGGATACAAAACAAGAGTTAATATTTCCAGAACTAAACTTGTTTAAGGAAAGGCTGAATCCATCAAACATAAACTTTTCTCCCATTTTCCAGAATGGAGGAAAAGAGAGAACATCCATTCTTATGAGTTTTCTATAAGGTTAGAGTAAGTTTCTTTTTATTTGTCCATTTCAGAAGAAGACAGGATAGATACAAGATAAAACAAGATGCTGCCAAACAACATGAAAATATGGTACTCTGGCTGACGTACATGTGTCACTTCTTGTGTAAAGGTAAAGGTTCCCCTCCCACATATGTGCTAGTTGTTCGCGACTCTAAGAGGTGGTGTTCATCTCCATTTCAAAGCCAAAGAGCCAGCGTTGTTCGAAGATGTCTCCGTGGTCATGTGGCTGGCATGACTAAATGCCGAAGGTGCACGGAACGCTGTTACATTCCCACCAAAAGTGGTTCCTATTTTTCCACTTGCATTTTACATGCTTTCAAACTGCTAGGTTGGCAGAAACAGGGACAAGTAACAGGAGCTCATTCCATTATGTGGTGCTAGGGATTCGAACTGCTGAACTGCCAACCTTCTGATTGACAAGTTCAGCGTCTTAGCCACTGAGCCACTTCTTGTGTAGTCATGTGGAGTTGAAATAAGTTATTAATGTAAGAACTGTTTAATTATCCTATTTTGGAAATTCAGCTCGAATTTTGATTTAAGTAATATCAGTAATGCAACATGATAAAATATGCTTGTAATGAAATGAACAATGACAATATGATTACATGCATTATATTCTTACAAATTGGATTGAATCATGATGAACCACACAACTTAATTATATATTTATACATATTACGTAAGCAAGGCAATAACATTTCAAATATGTGACACTATTGAAATTAGTGACTCATTCGCAGTTGATGTCATACGGCTTTTCACAAAAATAGTTGGCTATGAGGGAGCTTGCCAACTCAAAAAATAGCTGGTTTTCTATGAGTGGGTAGCATAAAATGCCTATTTCACAAAGTGGTCAAACTGAAAGAAATGTAAGCTCTAGTTCCTTTTTTTGCCTGCTGAAAAGTTTTCCCCTCCAGTCAGTTTCACGCAGTAATTGTTTATGTCTCCTTATTTCGGCTATCTCCTGCTTTCGTCACTCCTGCCAAATGGGTTAGAGTTACCGATAGATGGTTGACAGGTACCTCTGAAAATTTATACACCCATGCCATAATCACAACAATATCACACCAATTGATTACATTCACTAAAACTAGTAGTGGACCAAAAAGAACTGAAAAGTAACTTGTGAGGAATCTTTAAGAGTTACATTTAGTGGGATCTAAGTTCAAACATCAAATTGCACAGTTGGCTGCTATAAAGCACAACATATATAAATATTATATATTATAGACGGGTGACTGGGGATACTCAGAAAAACATGCACAGACTCAGACAATGCATAGAATTGGGGTACTTACCAGTAGCGGGATTCATTTTTTTCTACCGGTTCTGTGGGTGTGGCTTGGTGGGCGTGGCATGGCTTGGTGGTCATAGCAGGGGAAGGATACTGAAAAATCTCCATCCCCTCCCCATTCCAGGGAAAGGTTACTGCAAAATCCCCTTTTCCTCCTAATCAGCTGGGATTTGGGAAGTAGAGAATAGATGGCGGTGGGGGCAGTCAGAGGTGGTTTTTATCGGTTCCCTGAACTACTCAAAATTTCTGCTACCAGTTCTCCAGAACTGGTCAGAACCCGTTCAATACCACCTTTGGTACTTACGCTTAAAGAAAAATCAGGAAAAATATATTCATGCTATGAAAAAGCATTCAGAGTAATAATGAGCAAATAGGCTGTCCTATCTGAGCTGCCGTCATCCAAATGATGACTAGGTGGCAGCAGAGAGCGTTTGTGTTCTCTTTGCTACAATCTTGTGACTTCCTGGATTCTTGCAGAGCATGTATGAGAGCCCTACGAACAAGCTGTAGAAGATTTGTATATATTTTAAAACATGAAATACACAGGCTGTGTATATGTTTGCTCTATGGCTAGGTGAAATCACTTACCTTTGTTAATTCTCTCCAGGCCAACCATACTTAATTGCATTTTTCCTTGTTGTATTCCTGGAAAGGTGGATTGCACTGACAGTTGATGCCACGTTTTACAGCATGCCAGCCTTCCAAATATTTTCATTTATTAAAACAAATGCACAAAACCCGAAGGAATGGGAACCAAATAACACACAGGGATTGTGGTAGCAGGATTTACAGCACCATGGCGAAGACCGCAGACATAATATCATTCTCTAGAATCCCATCAGCATTTAAATGATATAAAGAATAACATGTTCATCTCACTACACACTCTTACAGTGTAGGGGGACCATGTGTTAAGGGACCTTTGTGACATTTAGTGGCTGGGCAATCATCCAGGCAAGCAAAAAGAAAACAAGATGTGGAGCCAATGATTCAACCCCAGTTTAGAGTTTATTTAGATGTGGGTATGCAAGGGCAAGGAAGAAGAGTCAGCTTGTTCAATGGACATTCTGCAGAGGATCAAATAGTTACATCTTTCAGAAAGTTTAAATAATAATGTTTGGAGATGAAAACATGGCTCAAAGAGAGGCACTTACATTTTGAGTATAGTTGAGAAAGAGATGTTGAACACAGAGCTAAATCCATCTCTACTTGTTAAGATGATCTCATCATTGAAGAATAGAGCCAGATAGTAGATACTATCTCTTGATAGTAGATATTTCCTTATGTTCTGACCTAGGCTTCCCCAAAAAAGCACGAAGCAGATTCCTGGTTGCGACAAAACCCCTTTTATTAAACAAATGTGAATTCCTCTCATTCATATTCAGCAAAGGCCTGGTAAACAGTCTTTCAAAGGTGAAGTTATGACCACAGACCTTACCTATCTTAGAAAGCTGCCATGTAAATATTTTCCAAGGCAAATGCTGTGCAAGGAAAGACTTGGCACAGAGTCTCTGAGATTCACAGACAGATCTAACAAACAAATGAACGAATTGTTTCCTGCAAAAGCCCACTCCCCTTTCACTCCTCTTTTATTTCCTGTAGGAGAGGCCATTCACCGGTTTTACTCCCAAGTCAACCCTGATTTCTTAGCTGTTCTTTTCTTCTGGCAGCTCTGCACATGTGCACACTGGGAACATGCTCTAGCTGTTCCTCTGCTTCACTGCTATCTAGCTGCAAAGGCAGCTGAGAAATGCCAGATGGCCTTGGCCCCATTTCTGCCTCTGATGCAGAGCCCTTGTCTGAGCCTTCTTCAGCCTCCAGGACTAGCCCATGCACCTCCCCAACCTTCTCTCTGTCTAATTCTGCTGCCAGCTCTGCTGGCCGCTGGGAGGCCACAACACCTTGGTACAACTACTCTAGTGATAGCCTTTGGGCACAGTGAATCAGTTTAATAAACAATATATGTTATCCCACCATAATATTTGCTGAACTTTTTCTCTCAGTAATGAGTCCAGTTAGTGGTGCTATCCTTTACAAAGGGACAGTTTAAGGAAGGTGTTGGTGGATTGCTCTGTCTTTATTTATCCTTTCACTGAGCATCCCCTTTCTATCAGTAGAAAAACAGCCACAGATTGCTCTGTCTAATGTGGGGTGAGGCTGGGGGAGGAGGCAGATTTTGACAGATGGCTAGACTCAGGAGTTCATGCATAACACCATATTTATTTTAAGTATTTAGCAGATAAAAGGGTAACTTAATAATCAGTGACTTTTATGATATTGCTGAGTAAAGATCAAGAACAATAAGAACAAAGCACTGAAATGAAGCATCAGGAAGTTGTCCAAAGAAGAAGGTGTTAGACCCACAATTCAAAAATACGTATACATGATAAAAGGACATGTTCTGAGTTGAATCAAGAAAAGTTTAGTTTTTGGAAGACACCTAGAGTTTCATCACAGAGTTAGATCAGATACATTCCTGTTCTGTGCTAAAACAGTCAATACTTTTTATTGATTTATTTTTGAATTACACTGGTACCTTCTCCTCCATATCAGCAATCACATAAGACACAACAGTCCAAAGAGCAGCACAGAGATTCATTTTGACTGGATCCTGAACCGTCATTGTGTCACCTTGCGAATGATGAAACCAGAAGTATTTAGTGATATCGTTACTCAAACTGGCACCTGTGGAGAACAGCACAAAGGTATTTCCTTGTCATGTGAATGTTATAAATTTAGACAGAATCTTTTAGATTGTGTTTCATTAACTCTGAAACAGTAAATCTGTAAACAGATGGTCTGAGTTAAGAAATAGAAATAGAGAAGGAGATAACCTAGAAAAGAAAGGATGGAATCCAGTAGTATCCTCTCAGCTTCTATTGTTACATTTTTCTGAGGTCAGGAAATCCTGTGATCCTAGCCAAACTGGACATAGGTTGGCAATAGATTAGGATTAAAAGCATTCCACACCTCCCAGGTCTTTTCCATCCCTCCTGATCCATTGGGGAATTTATTTTGTTGTTTAAATCAGGGGTTTCCAACCTTGGCAACTTTAACTTGTGGACTTCAACTCCCAGAATTCCTCAGCCAGCTTTGCTTTGCTGGTCTAAACCATGTTTTCTTTACGTTTTAAGCATGACGGTTGGGGAATTCTGGGAGATGAAATCTACACATCTTAAAATTGCCGAGGTTGAGAAACACCAGTCTAAAATTATCTTCTTCCCAGTACTTGGAATGGGAGGAAATCTTAAGAAGTTCCACAAGATGATGGGTAGGTTGTAAACATATGGTTATGACTTTCCTACTTTCCATAAGGTGTGTGAAATGTTTTTAAGTCACTCTGTTTTTGTCACTGTATAATGACTTAAATAATTTGTTGTCAGTCTTGCAAAACTAAATGCAAATGCAAATGCAAATGCTGGCTAATTATTTTTAAAATACTAATAATTCTATTTATTATTTTATTATTCCCCATAGACTAATTTTAGGGAATACTGTTCTCAGGGATATTAGACTTTGAGACATGTTCTGAAGTTAAATCTCTTTTGCCATCTGTGCTTGAGCAAATAACAAAATCCCTCCTCCTCCTGCTCCTCCTCCTCCTCCTCCTTTTCCTGATATTTTAACACCCTGCCCCACAAAAAACCCAAACTCAACCTCAAACAAATACATTATGCAACAAATCCCACTAAAGGAGGGAAAATTGAGAGAAATCGAAATTGGCACTTTCACAAAAATGGCAAAATTGAAGGAAATAAAACGGACAGATTCATTCATTCCTAGATGTTTGACCCCTAGCCAAAGTGCTTAATTTTTCCTTTACCCTGATGTTAAACGTTTCTCCCCTGAAATAAATGAAAATATGCCTTTGGCTTTGAGTCGCTTAATAAAATCCTGGTTAAATTGAAACCATTATTTGCTGCAATCCAAGAAATTCTTGGCATGTGTCATGAATGATATTGTGGTCTGGACCAAAATCGCATCAGCTTCCAAGAGTTTACTGGGAGCTTAATGATTCCATTGCTCAGAGCATCTGCAAAACTGGGAAATATGACACAAATCAGCTCCCAAAAGATGTTGCAATGAAGAAAACTGACAGGAAGCCTGAGATGGTGCCTAAAATATCTGTTTAAGTAGAAGAAGAGTTTCCACCAGATGCCACATGAGCAGTATCAGGCTTCTGTGTACGGATAATGGGATGGGTTCAAGCCAATGCGCAATAATAATTACATTTATTGGTTATTTGGCATCTAAAGGTTGCACTGCATTTCTCTTTTAAGTGCTTTAGTATTTTGAAATATGGGGTGAATTCATGCCTATTGCACACCATCCTAGCAGAGATTGGGTGGTCTCAAAAGCTGCATTTCAAATACATTCAAAGGAAAACAGAAGATGAAAAGAGAAATGAAAGCAACTATTAAAATAGCCAGATGGATGGATGGAGGAAACCACAAAGTTCCTCATGGGAGATAGAGAAGGAGCATCTTCCTAGGGGAGCCCAGCCAATAGGAGATGCAAGATGAGAGAAAGTGGTTCCCTTCAACTTTCTACTCCCAGGGTACCTGACATTTAGAGCTGAGTATTCTTTCCTTTTACATTAAAGTCAAGGTACTTTAAGCTATTTCCTCCTGCATAAGAGAAGGAAAGGCAGAATCATCGACAGTGATAGAGGATATATTTAGCAGGTTCTGAAGTGCAAAACCTTGTTTGTTTTTCTTCACATTATTTTTTACTTGTGTCCTAAGATGGTTCCGCATTAAAGGCCCCAGATTCAAATGCAGGCATTTAAAGAAAGGGGGCAGAGAGGAAAGACACATATCTTATCCATTGGTATGCAATCTTCATCAACATGGAAACATCCAGATGTGTTGGCACTGAAGCTCCCAGAATTCCCAGGTAGTATTTTCAGCCTCCCAGCATTAATTCTAACATATCACAAACACCAGGTTTGATTTTTTTACATAGAGCCTAATAAATAGAAATATTGTAATAAAACAATCCATGATTTTCATGGAGAAAAAGTATATTGTCATGTAGAAAATCAATCAATGTAGTTGCTAAGACTTCACACCAATCGGATGGCACATAATCAATAAAAGGAAGGGAGGGAGGATCATAAAATGTGGGAAAATGTCGTTTGATAAATCTGAATTTGCGTTATCTACTGCTTTCAGAAAATAGGGCTAGCAAGCTGTCTTGAATGTTTCAAGAGCATGGAACTCTGGCGAGAGATTTGAGTGTATTGATGTTGAATAGTAAGTAGATGACTAAGCAGCTTCATTTTTAAATGATTGGGTGTTTGAAAAGCCAAGCCATGTGCCACCCTAACAATGACTATTTGCGCTCCAAAGTGCTTGGCAGGTTCTGCAAAGCCAAGAGATAGCTTATAATGTAGTAAGTAAATTAAAACCATTATGTAGGAAGTCTGTATACTCAGAATCACTGAATGTCAGGCATGCCTCATTCAGTAACCAAGAAAGAAACCTCCATTGTTTAAGAATTAAAAGTACTTTTACTAGTTATGAATAGATAGCAGCGAAGTAAAGCAAGGTCTGAGGCAGAAAAGTGCGAAATCATACATATCAAACATTTGCCCAGCTCCCTCCCTCCAACAACCCCCACTCCATTGCCCAATCTGCAACTCCCTTAGGTGTCATGTGGGCTGCATCTCCAAGAAGCATCATCAGGTTGGTACGCAGGATGGTTGGCCTTAACCAGGTCCAAATATCGACCATCAGCATGCGCAGAAGATGGTGAGAACAAAACTCCCTTGGTGATCTATCACTCCTGTACTATGGTGATCGATCACTCCTTGACTATTACTCCTGTACCATTTATTCCTATCCCAAATGCCATGCCCCCCCCCATTGCCATGGCAGCTGAAAGCAAGTAAGCGAAGCAGAGGCTGACACTGAGAGATAGGAAAACATTTAATCAATCAATCAATCAATCTTACCATTTCTCCCTGGTAGTAGCCAAATTCTAGTCTTCTGAAGGCTTCAAACAGTGAGAGTGCGAGCGTGAACGAACCCGTAGCACCCGGATTTGAAACCCACCTCTGGCATAGTGGTAGTAGTGATAGTGATACTCGGAAATCACTGCCAACATTGGGATCTACATTATATCACTTTATCATCTTTTTCAGAGTCCCTGCCTTGATGAATGTTTGTTTATTTAAAAGTTTTATACGGCTGGCCATCTGATAAAACACAACCCTGATTGGCTCACTACAGGTAATCTTTGACTTTCAAGGGTTCATTTAGTGGCTGTTCAAAGTTACAACATATTTATGACGGTTACAGTATTCTGGACTCATGTGAACTTTTGCGACTTTCTGGCAAGCAAAGTCAAATGGGAAACCGAATTCACTTAACAACTGTGTCACTAACTTAACAACCGCAACGATCCTCTTAACAACTGCGGCTAGAAAGTTTGCAAAATGGGGCAAAATGCACTTAACAAATGTCTCACTTAACAATATAAATTTTGGACGGCATGTATCATTTCAATTTTTTTGCTTCAGATGCAGCCACCTCTAGAACTGGCATCATTCCATGAGATTAAGGGAGCCAATTTGTGCCTTCAGCAACAGACAATACGCTAAGAATTTTTGTCAAATCAAGCCAAAGTGATCAAGAACTTAATGTAGTTCCAGTGCCATTAAATCTGTCACTGTGCCTCCACACTTGAAATTACCGAGGAAAGTAAATGGTGCTTGAGTTATCCTGCTACAAACCTTGAAATAGTTTCCGGCACTGAGTTTATAAATAACACCAGAAGTCCTGCTGTTTTACCTCCTGATTCACTCTTCTCCAAAGCTTTTAAAATTCAAGATTTAAACAAAATGGAGAAAAGGAAAGCACTTATTCAGCTGCCTTGTGGTTAATTAAATGAGGGTTGCCAAAGGGGAAGGAGGAAAAAAATATGTTGCGAGTCCAACGTCCCTTTCTGTTTAATCCATTTTTTATTCATTTGTATTGATGCAATAAATAAGTTGAATTATAGCTCAGATTATCACAGTTATTTTGCAGCACAACCTTCGCTTTTGTGTCACAGAATCTGCTGCAGCAGCTGGAGAGAAAAACTAGGCCTCTGTATACAACTGGTGTGAAATCAGGCTTCCGTGAAGGAAGAGGTTTCACTCTACAGCACAAATGTGGGATAGGAATCTAAAATAATTTATCCTAAAGTGCTCCCAAGTTAGCCAAAACAAATGTGGGCTTTGTTTTATAAGAACACTCTGGTGGCATTCTCCATTTCTTCCAGGCATTGTAGGCAAAGATTTTCTACTATTAAACAGCACGGATTACCCACTGCGAAACTACTGGATTTTGGAGATTTATACAATGGTTAAGTTTCTCTTTTCTTTCATTTCATGACCTGTATTTTTCAATTCTCTTTCCATCTGGGATAACATGCAGTACTGTACAAAAATGGCAGAAACTTATCATTTCATACAGTTCTAACTTAGGCTTCTCCAAAAAGCATGAAAAGGAAAAGCATTATGCAAGGAAAGACTGGGCACAAAGTCTCTGAGATTCATGGACAGATCTTCACATTCCTGAAACAAATCTAATGACCGAAGGAACAAATGATTTCCTGCAAAAGCCCTTTAGCTCCTCTTTTATATTTTATGGGAGGAGCCAATCACCTTCTACCTGTGACTTTACTTCCAAGTCTACCAGTGGTGGGTTTCAAAATTTTTTAGAACCTATTCTGTAGGTATGGCCTATTTAGTGGACATGGCTTGGTGGTCATGTGACCGGGTGGGAGTGGCCAACTTGTAAAATGTGGTGAAACTCATTTAACAACACTCTTGCTTAGCAACCAAAATTTTGGGCTCACTTGTGATCATAAGTTCTCTTTCTTTCTTTCTTTCTTTCTTTCTTTCTTTCTTTCTTTCTTTCTTTCTTTCTTTCTTTCTTCTTCCTTCCTTCCTTTCTTTTTCTTCCTTCCTTCCTTCCTTCCATTCTTTCTTTCTTTTTTCTTGTGTCTCTCTCTCCCTCTTTCTTTCTTTCCTTCCTTTCTCTTCCTTCCTTCTTTCTTTCTTGTCTCTCTCTTTCCACTTACTTTCTCTTTCCTTCTTTCTCTTTCCTTCTTTCTCTTTCTCTTTGTCTCTCTCTTTTTCTCTCTCTCTACTTCTTCCTTCCTTTTATTCTCTCTTACTCTTTCTCTCTCTCTCGCCCTGCTCTCTCTCACACACATACCTTCTAGTTGGTGAAAATTTCTGTTTTGCCAGCTAGGAAGCTGGCAAAGAAGCCTCATTTTCCCTGCCACCTGCAGCTCTCGGAGGAAGGAGGCAGGGAAGCAAGCCCCAGGCCTCATCTCTGCCTCCTTCCTTGAGAGCTGGCTTTGGGGACGACCAGCCTCTCCCGTCACTGCGCCCTTCACTTACCTTTCACCCAGAGGCTCTGCCAGCAGGGCGCCTCCCATTTCACCTCCTGAGAGAAGCTTTTTTCTCTTGTTGCGCATGGAAACTGCGTTTTGCCTTGAAACTTGCTGTTCCGGCAACCCGAAGGGGACATTCTCCCAGCGGCGTCTCAGGCAACTTTCTCTCTTGCCGCACAAGGAAGTGAAGCCAACTTTATTTATTTGGTTGGTTGGTTCCCAGATTGTGGGAGGCAATCTGACAGCACTTTTTATGCCCGCGGTGATCCATATTGTCACTTGTGTCTTGCCCTGTGGCTCTCGCTCGAGATTCCACCTGATTTTCTCCCAAGCAGCGTCCGTGGATGCGAGCATCGGGAAATCTCCCTCTCCAGCCTCCCCTGCCCTACTACATTAAGATCCCCGTGCTTCCCATTCCCGTTGGAAGCACAAAGGCCATGCGAGCGAGCAGGCACATGAGGCCAGGAGGCACCAAACTGGGCCCAGCTGTCCTCACTCCCTCCGGACTAAGGGTGGGAGCGCCTGAGACGCCACTGGGAGAATGTCTCCTTCGGGTTGCCAAGACAGCACATTCAAAGCAAAACACAGCTGCTGGAATTTGTGCGCCTGCAACTTAATGCTCTCCAAAAAGTCTGCATTACCAGAAGCAGCAGAAGCAGCAGCAGTGGGCACCACCGCCACCCCCAGTGTCCAGCGTCCTCTTCAGAAGCCTTGAGTTGCGACCATTTGCGCATCTCTCCCAAGCTTCTCTCAGGAGGCAAAATGGGAGGCACCCCGCCGGCAGAGCCTTCGGGTGGAAGGCAAGCGAAGGGCACAGTAACGGGAGAAGCTGGCCGTCCCTCTCTCGAGGAAGCCAGCTCTCAAGGAAGGAGGCAGAGATGAGGCCCGGGGCTCACTTCCCTGCTGGGCATTGGGGAGGGGCTTTCTCGCACATCTTTGGAAAAAGAAAGAAGGCATGCGAGAAAGCCCCCTCTCCCACTGCCCGAACGTGTGAAGGAAGGAAGCTGCAGGCTCCTTTGCTACGCAACCTCCTTTCGTTCTCTGCTGCCTGAACGAGTGAAGTAGGCAGACAGAGAATGAAAGGAGGTCATGTAGCCGAGGGCAAAGGAGCCTGCAGCTACCTTCCTTCACACGTTCGGGCAATGGGGGGAGGCTTTCTCGCATGCCTTCGGAGAAAGAAAGAAGGTGTGTGAGAAAGCCCCCCCCCCCACTGCCTCTCAGAGGCAGGGCAATTGGTGAGCCAGCCAATCAGTGAGCAGTGGCCCGGGTAAGCGAGCAGCTACTGGATTGGCGGGGCGAGCAAGTGAGGTGGGGAGGCAGGAGGGAGCATTCCGGTACTGTGCCACTGGATGAACGGGCTCCAAAAGGTATGCTAAATTTCACAAATGGGTTGTAGCATACCGGTGCGAACCGGCTGAAACCCACCCCTGAAGTCTACCCTGATTTCTGAGTTGTTCTTTTCTTCTAGCAGCTCTGTGCATGCGTACATTGGGAACAGGCACTAGGTGTTCCTCTGCCTCACTGCTGTCTAGCTCTGTAGGCACTTGATCACCGCCAGACGACCTTGGCCCCTTCTCTGCTTCTGACACAGAGCCTTGTTCGAGCCTTCCCCAGCCTCCAGGACTGGTTCATGCTCCTCCTCTGGATGGCCACAACACATTCGTATATCAGTTATCTTAATTTATCACCTATATAACTAAAAGTTTAAATGTGCAACAAATGCCATAAATTGAATCCCCAATAATTTAAAGCAAAATGGTATCTTAATTTCATCATTGAATTTAGTCTATCCTGAACACATGTAAACAACTAAAAAGTTATATCAGATAAGATGGCAATTGCAAATACGAATATATACTCAGACAATTTATTTCTTACCTAAACTAGTTAAATGGTATCTCCAGTATGTTGATATATAAAGGTTACATTAAGTATTGAATGAAATGGATTTTCTCTACCTGACAAATATATATATATATCAAGATTTCTAATTTATAGCCCTGTTATCTGGAGAAGAAACAAGAATGGACAGATGAATCTATTTCTAGATTATATCATTTCTATATGTATTAATTCTTAGTTTGCTTGCATTCCGACACAAATCCATAAGGTTCCAGGTTTTAATGAATCCTGCAAGAAAATTCACATTTTATTTCCTATATAGTTTCTCATCAAATATTTGTTTAGAAATATATTGTCTTATTTTTAATTATTTATTATTGCAGCAACTCAGCCCCATAAACTGGGCTATTTACAAATATGAAATAATAAAAACTGTTAAAACCTACAACTCCTTAGGCAGTGTGGACAAAAACAACCAAATAATAACCAATCCAATCAAACCAGTATACTAAGTATTTCCACTGTGTGTTGAAACCACTTAAAGCATGGGTGTCAAACTCGATCACATCACATAAGGTATCGTGATGTATCATGATGTTTTTTGCCTTTATGGATCCAGAGTGGGCGTGGCCTATGCGTGACCAATTCGGCCTATAGGCTGCCAGTTTAACAGGCCTGATTTTAAACAACTGATTTCCTTCTGTGACCATGAGGACCAGTGGTGGGTTGCTACCGGCGTTACTACTGGTTTGCTGAGCGCCCGCTACGCGCGTTGTACATACATACACAATGGAACAAAAATTACTCAGAAAAAGAGGAAAACAGCTGAGAGGCGGCAATTCAAGCTGCTGCCCCAGATCAGCTGGGCTTCAGAAGGTGGAATAAAGGTAAGTATAATCCAGGGGTGAGCAGGTCGGCCCACTTTAAAAAAAAACAGAGAACCGGTTCGCTCTCTGTTTGAAGGCAGCACTACCAGTTCGGGAAAACCGGTCTGAACCGGTAGGAACCCACCACTGATGAGGACGCATTTCACTGCAATTTATATTCAGCATTTCCCATATATTTGCAAATGCCTTGCTCTGCATTTCTCAGGCTTGATACCAGATGGTAGTTGGTTTTTGTCATAACTTACATTCCTGTCTTGGGAAACTTCAGCTCCCAATATATCTTCCACAGCCCCAGTTACTGGATCAAGGTGAAAGAGGTGAGTCGGTATAGGCAATACAGATATGCATGGCCAAGTCTAATACCTAGTACAAATGATATCATCAGCCTCTGAATACATAACTCTCTATCAGTCAGATTGCCAATTGCATGCCATTCAATCTACTCTGCTGTCTTTGATCAATTGATGTTTCATTTATTTTGCACATATTGATATACTTTAACACACAATGTCCCATTGGCCATTCACTGTGGGCATGATTAGTTCTTATTATTCATCATTTATGCTGAACACTTTGATGTTTAGTCAAAGTGCCAAAACTTTGGTTAGAATTCCAAGGATTTGACATTTCTCTGCCTCCCAGTCTTGTTCTTCTTGACTCACATGCTACTTTTAAAATTTATTTTAAGTATCTTAGTCCTTTGAAGCTGCCATATTCATTGCTTAGCAGCATATTTTCAGAGTGTTGAGAACTTTTGTCCACCCTTTTCCTTTTACAACCCAGATGCATTCCCTAAAATTTCCTAACATTTTGAAGGTTTCCTTCTTCTTTAATTCCATTTAGCTAAAGTATATTAATTCCAGCAGTATTCAGGGAAACATCTAAGTAGGCTTTTTTTTTGGTCAACAATATTGAAGCACTATTGCCTTGAGATGCTCAGTTTACTAATCTACCCTAAAACTCCTAAAATTCTTGGTGGTATCTCAGTTGATGATTAATCAGGTCAGAGTGTATTTAGCTTTGCAAAATTAAACAGGGCCAGTAAGACATGCAAATTTTACTCAACTAATAAAACAGAAGGTTCTTAAATACTTCTAATACTACTACCAATAATAATAATAATAACAACAACAACAACAACAGCAACAACAACAACAACAACATCATTATCATCATCATCATCAGGTACTGGGACTTGCAAATTGAAGTTGAGCGATTGTGGCAAAAGAAATAGTGTGTTGTTCCGATTGTAATTGGAGCCCTTAGAGCAATACCTAAAGGGCTAACTCACTATTTGGAAATTTTAAATTTATCAGACTTGAACATTCTGATTCTATAAAAAACCACCCTACTTGGAACAGCTTATATCATCCAACGTTACCTTAACAGTTCCTAGGTCCTTGGTTAGGACTCGAGCTGTTGAGCTACCAACCAGCCCCAAAGGCTGTGAATCTCACCAAATATTAACATAACAACAACAACAACAATAATAATAATATCAAGTGAGGAATTTTCCAGGGTGATTCACTTTCACCTCTTCATCATCGCAATGATCCCACTATCAGTAATCTTAAAAAAAAATGAAATTAGGCTACCAAACAGCCAAAGAAGCTGAAAAAATTTCGCATTTACTATATATGGATGATTTGAAACTCTATGGAAAGTCAGAAATAGAAATCCAATCATTGACAAACACAGTCCGAGTATTCAGCACCGATATTCAATGCAGTTTGGCATGGAAAAATGCGCCACTGTATCCATAAAAAGGGGCAAAATCACTGCATGTGGGGGAATTGAAATGCCCAATGGCCAACTAATTAAATGCAACGAAAATGAAGCCTACAAATACTTGGACAGTGAACAAACTTGGTTATGGTTAACAACAGGTACATTAAAGAAAGAAACGGAGTCACTAATCCTGGCTGCGCAAGAACAAGCTATCCGCACAAATGCCATTAAGGCCAAAATCGAAAAATCCTCTGGTGATGCCAAATGCAGACTTTGCAAAGAAGCTGATGCAACTGTTGATCACATACTCAGCTGCTGTAAAAAAAAATCACGCAGACTGATTATAAATTGCGGCACAATTCAGTAGCACAAATCATCCATTGGAATTTGTGCAAAAATTATAATATTAAAACAGCAACAAACTGGTGAGAACATCAGCCTGAAAAAGTCTCTGAAAATCAGATGGTCAAGATCTTGTGGGATTTCCGTATACAAACAGACAAAATACTGGCGCATAATACACCAGACATCACACTGGTTGAGAAAAATAAGATCACAATCATAGACATAGAGATTTAATATTTTCAGATGCTTATATTCTATCTTTATCAAATGGGAGTTGGCTTCTAGACGAAAAAAAGGGCTTACAGCCGAAAAACTTGCTGTTTTGCATGGAAAGGCAAACAAATGCGTCAATTACTAAGTAGTTTGCAGTATTGATTAATATAGGTGAGCTACTGATGAATGGAATAAATCACGTTTCAGTTTATTAACATATGTATGTCTTTAAATATGTTTTTGTTTTGTTTTACAGATGTTTTTGTTACTTTTCAGTTTTTTTCTTTTATAATATTGTTGGTGCCTGCCACATAGCACCCCTAGACTTAATTCTCAATATGAAAGACAGAAAAATAATTGGATGGTTGATGTAGCAGTCACTGGAGAGAGCAGAAAGAGAAGAAAGAATAGGAGAAATAAAAAATACAAAGATTTGCAAACAGAAATGGAACAACTGTGGCAAAAAAGGAAGGTCCCTTCCAACTCTGTTATTCTATTCTATTCTATTCTATTCTATTCTAATTCTATTCTATTCCACTCACAACAATAATAATAACAACAACAAAACAGCAGGATCAAACCAGGGCTACATAGATGCTGGTTCCACCTAGTTGGAACTCCTTCTGGTTTAGAACTCATTTTTCTCCAAAATAAAGTGTGCAAAAATGCTCTGTGTCACAATTTTTATTTCATTCTGTGGAATAAAAGATTGCATTTCCTTATAGAAAAAGCCCGGACTTCAGCATTTTAAAGAATCTATTTAGAGAATGTACGGTTGGAAGGGATCCAGTACATAATGTCCCAGCGATAAACCAATAGATGGAGCATTTTGTCACAGATAAGACTTCATGAACATGTGAGTCTTTTGAATATCCTTGAATCTATTCATTCTTCTTTTAGGGGTTGTTTTTGTTTGCTAATGTTCTGTTTACTCAGCAAGTCCCAGCAAAGACGGTCAAAACTAAATGTCGAAATTTGCTGCGTGACAATTACTAATTTCTTGCAGCCTGCTATACATAATTGTACTTGACTAAAGACAAATGTGTGTTAAATTGGTTCGCTGATGATTTGGCAGCTTAAGGACAACATAATAATCAAATCAATCAGTTGCAATGGTTAGTTTGTGGGGCTTTTCTCACCAAAGACAAATGTTTGCTGGTTTTCTCCGTTGCTAGCAACTGTCTTTAAAGTCCAGTGGAAGAGAAATATCACAATTCATTACATGGCAGAATTCATGGCAGAATTCTATCTATCTCCCTAAGGAAGGCTAGTAAATTAAGCAAATCATGTTTTGACTACAATAAAAGAAAATCATAAAAGGAAGTTGACTTTTATACCTAATCGCTATTTTCCCCATCTCCTCTAATGGGTTTCAAATAGGTACTATGATGCTGTGATTCAAGATGCTGTGAAAGCATTTTGATGTTACTATTCAATATATGGTTGGCCATAGCATAGCAGTGGATAGAAAAGGCTGCAGATGCAATCATGCTCATCCTCACCATCCACCTTGGGTCTTTGTAACTCAGTCTGTGCATAGTTCTTGCACCTACTGTTGTGACTGAGACTGAGATATGAAGACCAGATGTGGGTGATGGAGCAGAAAAAAATTTCTTAACATGAGAGTATGTAAGGTGGCAAAATAGTTTCCTTCTTCTCCCTTATAGTAGTGCTGCTTTCAACAAGAGCACTTCCTTCAGCTTGGGGGGAAATTTTTCCTACCTCAATAATGATAATGAGAATACCTATTAAATGAAATAATAAATGTATAAGAATGATAAATGTTAAAACGCCTGTAACCAAATGACATGCAGGGGAAGTATACTGCAAAATCTCCATTCCCATCCTACTCCAGAGGAAGGATACTGAAAAATCTCCATTCCACTCTACTCTAGGGCCAGCCAGAGGTGGCATTTGCTGGTTCTCCAAACTACTCAAAATTTCTGTTACCGGTTTTCCAGAACCTGCTAGATTTCACCCCTGTCTGGAACTCCTCAAAATCATGCAAGAATGGGGAACGATTTACTATGGTTTTAGTGTGCACCTTTAGTGGCATCCCTTGAAGCTGCTTCAAGAACAAAGGTGGTATGACCTGGAGCATCCCCAGGTAAGCCACAGGGGCCTGTCAACAGAAAGAAAACACCCCTGAGAATAAGCAGAGTGCACAGATCTTGGGAAACGCTGCCAGGGAACTTGTGTGAATTTCAGATTTTCAAAGCAACTTAATATATGTCCTTTCAATGAAAACAAGGTATGTTCATTTGTTTTGTGTGTGTATTAAACAGATTTAACGTTTTTTTTTAGTTCTCTAAGTGCTAGGCAATTAAAACTGCTCTGTAGCATATATTTTATCAGATGTGCAAACTCTTATTATGTAAGTAGTTTAGGGAAGTTTGTGTGGTTCATGGAAGTGGGCGAAATGCTAAAGAAAACACGCAAATCTTTTTGTAGTATTTCCAGAAATTAAGTCCCCAAATTCTCCTTCCAGAATTTTGGACTTTCCGTTTGTGGTGGGGAGTTGAGAATGCTAGAGGTCTGGATGTAGGCTGGGAAATGCGAGTTAAAATGTTTAGTCAGCCAGTTTATTCCTAATAAGGATACCAGGAGTGATTCAGTCATGCATTACTAGTTAAAACCATGTGGAAGTTATATATGAAAGAGTGTGAGATCATGGTCACCATTTGGGTCCCATGAATACCATTTATTTTATCCTTAAATTATAATATTAAGGTTAGGAGTACAATTGGTATCGTTGAATCAGTTTGGCTGGGAATATTTTCTCTCTTCCCTACCTTCTCATTTTCCTTTTCATTAGAACATAAGATCTATGTTGGATCACACCACAGTCTTCTCTTATCCAGTTCTATGTCCCAATCACTGCCAAACAGATGATAAAAAGAAATCTATAAGAAGGGCAAACTAAATAAATGTCCAGAGAAGAAAAGTATAGCCCAGAAAAATATTAAAATGCTGATAGAACCTGTTTAGAACAGAGTTGAACTGTGGAGTCCTTGGTGTTTGTATTTTACTTGCAGATGTTTCATCACCCAACTAGGTAACATCACCAGTGCTGATTATGGGAAGACTGAGAGCTAATTTTTGTATAGTGGTTAAATCAGAGAAACTGGAGACAAGAGGCCCATCAGCCCGAAACCAGGTGGGTGACATTGGAACAGTCATTTTCTTTCAGCTCTAGGAAGGAGGCATACCATTTCTGAAAAGTATTGCCAAGAAAACTGCAGGGACTTGTCCAGGCAGTGTCCAAAAAATTAACCCAATTTAATAGAAGAAAAGAAATGAGAAAATTATGAGTAGGTTCATATCATGGTAATCTCAGTCTAGGACATAAGTTGTATATAGCTCCTGCCTTTAAAAAATGGAGGCCTTCCCTCATGAAATCTGGGTCGTCGCCACCCACCCGAAGCCTCCCGAGTCCCGCGCCGGGGCTTAGTTGCTTACCTGAGGGGGAAGCAGCGAGCTCCTGGAAGGCGAAGGCCAAAGGGAATTTTCAAATGGAGGTCAAGCACGAAAAAAGCTTCGCTTCACCTCCAGCCCGCTCACTGATTGGCTGGTCTCTAGCCAATCAGTGAGCAGCAGGCTGGGCTTAGTGCGGACGGGCAGGGGAGCGAGCGAGCGAGCTGCGATGCACCGGCAAAAAGGCGCTTTGCAGCGACAGGGGCCAGGACCGGAATTTAATTTCCCGGAAATTAAATTCTTCTCCGTTCACCGACCAACCAGTACGTGCGAACTGGGGCGAACCGGGAGGTACCCACCCCTGCCACCATCCCACACACAGACACATGGACGGACACACAAACACACATTCTGCATATGTATGTTTATGTATATAATAGTAAGAGCCGAGGTGGCGCAGTGGTTAGGGTGCAGTACTGCAGGCCACTTCAGCTGACTGTTATCTGCAGTTCAGCGGTTCTAATCTCACCTGCTCAAGGTTGACTCAGCCTTCCATCCTTCCGAGGTGGGTGAAATGAGGACCCAGACTGTGGGGGCGATATGCTGACTCTGTAAACTGTTTAGAGAGGGCTGAAAGCCCTATGAAGCGGTATATAAGTCTAACTGCTATTGCTATTGCTATGTGTATGTAAAATAGTTAGATACATAACCACACACAGAGTTGCACTTGTGGTTCATTACAGTTACTCCAAAAACTGAATATATTACATTCTCTAAATTCAAAGGTAACTACTAACAGAACTCAGCCTTGCAGATTCTTCTAATTTATTAGTCATAAATAGTTCCATGTATAAATAGTAACAATTAGTGTGTTGTTGCTGTTTATTTGGATCATAATGAAAGAAATGTCAGATTTGTTTAAAGGATGACCAGAATTCACACAAGTTTAAATTTTTCCAGAGTTGGTTAGTAAGTCAGCAAAGTCCAAAAAAGACAATGTTGATTATTCAGCAGTGTCTGGGAAAAAAATTAATGATTTTTCCCATAACCTGCAAGGCTGAGTTCATTTAGAAATAGGAAGTGAAGCTCTATTAGTGTTGCAGAAAATGAAATTGGACAGCTCAGTCAGATGAAAGGTGATTTTGGAATTTCTGGTTAAGTTGTTTTTACACACACAAACAGACATACCCAGAGACATACAGAAGACCTTATGGAAGCTGTTGTGCAAAGCGGTACAGACCACAATCTGTTGGAACACACACCGCAAACACGAAATACTTTGTATTTCGGGACTACAAAATCCCAGCATTCTCACCACGTTGAACTCCCAAACACATATCGATGGCAGTAAAAAGTAATAATGAAATTGGATTCTTGAAATTAGAACTTTTCTATTAAACTATGGTTTCAGGAGAAATACCTGCTCTTTCAAGAAAACATGGGACATAGTTTAGAGTTATCTAGTAAAGTGGAGAAAAGTTTATATGGAACCCAAAAAGTACAGCTCCAATCTTCCATGCTTTTCAGAAGCAAGACAGAAGTATTTTAGTAGACTCCATCTTCTTCCATCCTATGATGCAAGAACCATAAATGTGTGTTTAGGGATGTAAGCACTGTAAAGTGCCAGGAACTTTTGGTCATTTACTGTACTCTATTCCTGTGATTAAACTTACTTCTGTTTCATGACCCAGCTCATGCCTTGAAAAGTCCAGGATGAAAATGTAAAATGCTTTTTAACACAAAGGGTTCAGATCACTTATAGCTGGAAGCCCATCCATATGTAGGAGGTCAAGTCCTAAATGGAGAGAAGACTTCTCCATTCTTTCTGTGGTTGAGGGTAGGCTTATAAACCAAATCTTTCCAGACCTAGTTCCATCATCTTAACAACTACACCCAACTTGATTTTGGAATGATAGTTGAAGGGGTAAACCACCACCTGTAAGATATAAGATAGCCTAGGTGGCTCAGTGGCTAAGACGCCAAGCTTGTCGACCAGAAAGGTTGGCAGTTCGAATCCCTAGTATAGTTCTTCTGCGTGAGCAGGGGGTTGGACTAGATGACCTCCAAGGTACCTTCCAACTCTGTTACTGTTAATGTTGATGAAGAAGAGATATAAAGAGACACCATTCAACAGAGAAGATGCAAAGAACCAATACTGCTGGGATGTCTCTAGTAGAAGGATCCAGAGAACTAATACTATATTCTTATCACCAGGAATTCCTATTTAGTCTATGTAATAAACAACAATTCTGGCTGTTCAGTGGTGAAATGCTGTGATCTTTTCAATTATTGCTGAAATCCTTATTTAGTCTTTGAAGTAAACAACAATTCTGGCTGTTCAGTAATAGGATGCTGTGATTTTTTCCCCCCAATTGTTGCTGACATTCTCCTCTTACCATTTCAGGTGAGGATGCTAAAATGTAATGATATTCAGAAAGTCATTGAAAAGTTTGAAAATTCTACCAGGCCTTGGGGTAAAGTGGATGAGCCACTATAATTTGTTTCATTATTATTTAGAGTTTATCTTCTAAATATGATATAAACATTTTAAATGCACCTAATTTTTAATCTAAGTTGCCCAGAGTCTAACTGAATGAAGGACTAAATGAATACACGAGTAAAATAATTTTGCCACGTTTGGAAGACTAAAATTTATCCACCTCTGGCATAGGTTTCAGTGAGTTCTTTTGGGAAAACCAACTGGAGAGAATTTCCCAGATCTTTACAGGATTAGGGTTGCGTAAATCACTGTCTAAAGTGAGTTCTGTCTCCAAGGGCTGCTTTTCAGAATTTGGTGTGATGGTGAGTAAGGGATAAGATAAAAATGTTATAAATAAATATCCCTGTCAGAAGTGGTAATAAATCGTTCTAGACAACCTTCCTTTTATTCTGTTAATAGTACTTGTCATTTTGAGAGAGGAAATTATGGCTTCTCTTCTCTTCCAGTGAATGTAGCAATTTAAAATGGATTAGACTGAAAGGAGATATTGCCTGAGTAGAAAGGGTGAATTGAAGGTCATAGAGCTATTGTGCCTTTATACTACAGAAGTTCCCTTGTGGAAAAGGGAGTTGCTCAGCATTAATAACCTCATTCTTGCTACAATGAACTGCTCACCTTCAGTATTATTGGCTTCTCCATTGCGTGGCTTCATACCAAAGACCAGCAATCTTAGGGATGTTCCGGAATCCCCAGATAGATTTAGACTAGCTTTATGTTTGTATCTTGTCACAGTTTTCCCAGTCTCAAAATAAAGAGAGGAATGGGTAGAAATGGTATTCTTCTATTCTTAGTCACTTGCCAGGATTTGATTCTGTTTTTTCATAATAGGAAGGGAAATGATTCAACATCCTTTTATCTTTTCTAGAATTCTCAAAGCAGCCATGTCTTTTTTTTTTTAACTACCGTTACTTCAAAAGTTTCTATGGAGGCTTCAGAAAGCATGTGCACACACAGTCACTTTGTCTGGGAAAATGTTTGCATGAAGCTATTTTATTTATTAGATTTGTAAAGTTGCTCAAATCAAAAGCAACTCTATAGCCTGTACCTAGCTGGCTACTCAAACAAGAACTCTACAGCTGCAAACGACTTTTTTTTAAAGGATTTGCAAAACCCGGTTTCTGCTTCCCCTATGGGCAGAAGTGCCATTCAGAAGACCATGAGCTGCTGGGAGACTAAATTAATGTTTTTAATGAGTCTCTGGAGAACAGACTTTTACAGTGCATCCCATTAATGTAGCCTTCAGTAGCTTGTCCTATATAGGATAGTTGTGTTTGTATAGCATGGCTTCAGGAGTACTATTGAATATTCTATGCATTGATTATCGCTTGGCTACAGGTAAATAATACAGAAGGTCAGGGGTGAAATTCAGCAGGTCCTGACAGGTTCTGGAGAACCGGTAGCGGAAATTTTGAGTAGTTCAGAGAACTGGCAAATACCACTTCTAGCTTGGCCCTATGTGGGGTGGGAATGGGGATTTTGCAATATCCTTTCCCTGCCACTCCCACCAAGCCACTCCCACAGAACCGGTAGTAAAAAAAATGAATTTCACCATTGTGAAGGGTCCAATTACTGGTTCAGGCTTCATGTTGGTCATAGTTATAAGTTGTAAGTTGTTTATCTGATTTGTGATATATCGCAATTGCTACCGTACAGTAAGAAAATTGTGACTATATAAACTACTTGTGCAGTTAATGACATAGTTTAAATTGATATGGAAACAGGGCTGAAAACAACCTCTATTGCATGGGGTAGAAATGAACCAGATTGATAAATAATTCAAGCACTGTCAGCAGCTTCTTAAAAAAAGAACCAGGTTTTTATCAGGAAAGATCTAGTCTTTCCATAGTCCTGGAAACTTCCAAGGTCCTTTCAGGTGGGCTGAAGAGAACTGACCAATCACCAAGTCTGATATTACGGTAGATAATGCATTATGTAACCCAGCCATCATACTATTAAGGAACTAGGTGTTTGTACTCACCAGAGTTCTGAACAATCTTAAACAGATACCAATCTACTATGTCACAGTCCACCTGTGACATAATTAAACATGTACCAATACCAGCAACTATGGACTATGGTGCTGGAGAAGACTCCTGTGAGTCCCTTGGACTGGTCAGTCCTAGAGGAGATCAACCCTGACTGCTCTTTGGAAGGCAAGATCCTGAAGATGAAACTCAAATACTTTGGCCCCCTAATGAGAAGGAAGGACTCACTGGAGAGGAGCCTAATACTGGGAAAGATTGAGGGCAAAAGAAGAAGGGGACAACAGAGAATGAGGTGGCTGGATGGAGTCATCGAAGCAGCAGGCGTGAACTTAAATGGACTCCAAAGGATCGGAGAGGACCGGAAGGCCTGGAGGAATGTTGTTCATGGGGTTGAGATGGGTCAGACATGACTTCACAACTAACCACAACAAAATACCAGCAATACTGCTGAATCTCCCTTTCTCACTTTATCTGTGTCTTTTTTTTCTAACCGTTTTTATTTATTTAATTAAACAGAATAGGAAAAGAAAATGAGAAGAAAAAGAAAGCAAAATAATAAAACTATATTATAGACGAGAGAGATTCTTATACACACACACAAACACACACACACACACGTATCTAAAATTGTATAGCTTCAGTAGAAGATGATAATCTTTCATTATTGTTGATGTAAGCCTCTTAGAGACCAATGACCAGAACATCAAAAAAGATCATTCACAATCATTCACAAACAATTAATCATTCACATGTAATTTATGCCTGTTAACAAGCGATTTATCAATAATATTCTCTGCTTCTGTAATTTTCAGGTTCCTATTTGGATGGTCTAGCTATAGCATATAACATTAGGTAGAGCTAGTTTGATATAGTGATTAAGGCATCCAGCTAGAAATCAAGAAAGCTAACTGGGTGGGTGACTTTGGGCCAGTTATCTACTTCAGCCCAACCACTTCACAGGGTTGTTGTTATGGAGAAAATAGAATGAGGAAAGAATATTACATATATCCACCTTTTATAAACATAATAAAAATGGAGCATAATTAAAAATGAATGAATGAGTGAATGAGAAAGAAAAAGAAGAAAAAGAATTGTAGTCAGAAATATGAGAACAATTTCTAACTTGTTAAATTTAACAGGATTTTGTCTTGCTCTTTGTAATGGTATCGTTGCTTGCTCACTAAATAAAAACACTGAAACTTATTTTGAATTTTTGAGCTCGTACTGTCTCCATGGATTACTAAAAGTACTAAGAGTGCACTATGAAGAGTTACCTCAGAAACAAGCAGCTGCAAATTAGGCAAGAGTGTTGTCTGTCACTTAGTTAAGTATTTAGTAAGTTCCTTGGAGATGATGGAAAAGATGCTGCCTAGGGCAGTGATGGCTAGCCTTTTTTTTGTTGGCAGCCAAAAATGTCAGTGTGTGCATGCGATGGGCAGCCTGGCACCCATATTGTAAAGCGGGCCCACACATGTGCATGCGCACACAATCCCCCCCACTGTCCCCCACACGCCATATTGCTCACTTCCAAGCTGAGCTTGGTATTTCCTCCAGGGGCCCCAGGGAGGCTATTTTCACCCTCCCCAGACTCCCAAGGCTTTCCTGAAGCTTGGGGAGGGAGGAAACAGCCTCCTGCAGCCCCCTAGAAGGCTGAAAATCAGTTGGCGGGCACGTGCATGCGTGCTGGATCTGACAGCTAATGTATCAGCAGATATGCTTCTTTGTGCCACCTGGGGCACGCATGCCATAGGTTCACCATCACGGGATTAGGGAATGGTCAGATAAGAAAGGCCATAGCCCACAACTATATTATGGTAGAGAAAGAGGCTCAGAAAGGACCTCCGCAGCAAGTTCTCCAGATGTAAAGAAAACAGGAGGAGATTTGTAATTTCAGACTTGCAAGATTCTGTTAATGTAGCCTTAAGATAAAGTAGAATTAGCATATGTGGTTTTATTTCCAGTCTGGTCTACCTGGGAATGTTGACAGGTATAAAAGCTTAATTAGGGCTATGATGATGATGATGATGATGATGATGATGATGATGATGATGATGATGATGATGATGATATAACAACAACAATAATAATGGACTTTCGAATATAGATGGATCGTCATTTGGAGCACAACATGCCAGATATCACAGTTGTCAAAAACCGAAACATACAATTTACTGACATCGCGGTACCAGGTGATTCCAGAGTCGAAGAAAAAGAAAAAATCACAAAATATAGCGACCTGACCAAAATGACAAAAATATAGTGCAGATGAAAACCGTGCCATAATGGCCTGTTACTACAACTCAGAGCCAGAAAAAAGAGGTTATTTAAAGCGAATGTATGAATTATGGAAACAACAATATCCAGATTCAAATGTTAGTGAACAACGACTAGCAGACTAACAACGGAATAAAGTGTTTAGTGAAGTTGAACTTGAGGAAATTCAGGCAAATTGCAAAACCAAAAAAACAATATCACAAGCGGAAATAACTGATATTCAAGACATTATAGTAGAACTCCCAGAAGAAGCTCTCGGGGAGGAAATAACACCACCACCACTAGAACCAGTTGTCACTGAACCAACTGATGAACTAACTCAAAAACAAAAAGAATTGAAGGATAAGATCATGGAGCATTTTCTGCTTAATGAGGAAAGGCAACGTTTACTAAAAACTGTGCCTAAGAAAATTTTGGCCCCTATCATGAAAATGGTTAATGCAGTGTTTTCAACAATTGAATTGGGATCCATCTTGGAAACGAACCAGTTAATGTACAGCGCAGCTGTAATAGTCACTAATGAACTAGGCATTAAAATCAAAGTACCTAGTCACACAACAGAAAAAGCATTAAAGTCAAAGTGGAAAATCCGATTAGAACAAAAAGTCAAAAAATTAAGGGCAGATGCTAGTAACTTAAAGAACATGCATGAGCAACGGCTTAAAAACGACAAAATCATAGATTGGCTAATCAGAAGATATAGATTGGATACAAGAAACATCAATGAAGCTGTAGAGATTGTAAAACAGCAGATAACAGCAACAGCTAGAAAAATTGAAAGATATGAGGCATGAATCATCCAATATAAACAAAATCAGCAATTTCGATCAGACCAACGGCATTTTTATCAAAGTCTTAATGTGAATGGTAACACCAAAAGTGAAAAACCAGAAAAGCAGGCCACAGTTGAATTCTGTGGGAAATTGCAAAGGACTACAATAAGGAAGCAAAGTGGATACATGACTTTGAGAAAAGCATTGGTAACAAACAAATGCAAGTATTAGAAATAACAACTGAGATGGTCAAAAATCAAGTAAAAAAGGTAAAGAATTGGACATCACCTGGAAAGGACCAATTACATGGTTTCTGGCTCAAATATCTGACCACATGCAATATTGGCCAGGCAATGAATGAAATTTTACAAAAGGGCCAAATTGATGAATGGTTGACAACTGGAAAAACATACTTGATTCAGAAAGATGCAACTAAAGGAACAACACCTGAAAACTACAGACCAATAACATGCTTGCCAACAACCTTCAAATTACTCACAGGCATTATTGCAGATAACATGATGGATTATTTGGAAACAAACAACATCTTGCCAGTAGAGCAAAAAGGCAACAAAAGAAGGAGCAGGGGCACAAAAGATCAGCTTCTAATTGATAAAATGATATTAGAAAATTGTAAGAACAGAAAAACGAACTTGAATATGGTCTGGATTGATTACAAAAAGGCATTTGACTCACTGCCACATAGTTGGATCATAAAATGCTTAGAAACAACTGGCATTAGCAAAAATATTACATCCTTTACTGAAAAGGCGATGAAACAATGGAGAACTGAGTTGGCAGTAGGGAATGAGATCTACGGAATGGTTAATATCAAGCGAGGAATTTTCCAGGGTGATTCACTTTCACCTCTTCTCTTTATCATCGCAATGATCCCACTATCAGTAATCTTAAAAAAAATGAAATTAGGCTACCAAACAGCCAAAGAAGCTGAAAAAATTTCGCATTTACTATATATGCATGATTTGAAACTCTATGGAAAGTCAGAAATAGAAATCCAATCATTGACAAACACAGTCCGAATATTCAGCACCGATATTTCAATGCAGTTTGGCATGGAAATTGTGCCACTGTATCCATAAAAAGGGGCAAAATCACTGCATGTGAGGGAATTGAAATGCCCAATGGCCAACTAATTAAATGCAATGAAAATGAAGCCTACAAATACTTAGGCATTCTGCAGTTGGATAACATCAAGCATGGAGAAGTAAAAACTATTGTCAGGCGAGAGTACACCAACAGAGTTAGGAAAATTTTGAAATCTAAATTGAATGGTGGAAATACAATCAAGGCCATAAATACCTGGGCAATACCAGTTATAAGATACACAGCTGGTATAGTTAACTGGACACAAGCTGATTTGGACATTTTGGACCGAAAAACCAGGAAACTAATGACAATGCACTACAGTTTACATCCACGTGGTGATACTGATAGACTGTACCTGCCCCGAAAATCAGGTGGCAGAGGATTATTACAAGTGAAGCAAACAGTTGAAGAAGAAAAACATGCACTGGCTGATTATTTAAAAGAAAGTCAAGAACATCTATTAATCGAAGTAAAGAACAAAAATCTACTGAAGGCCCAACAGACAAAACAAGAATACAGAAAAGATGTGATAAAATCAAGAATGGAGAGTTGGCAGAACAAAGCACTGCATGGCCAATTTCTGGAAAAAATAAAAGATAAAGTGGACAGTGAACAAACTTGGTTATGGTTAACAACAGGTACATTAAAGAAAGAAACAGAATCACTAATCCTGGCTGCACAAGAACAAGCTATCCGCACAAATGCCATTAAGGCCAAAATCGAAAAATCCTCTGATGATGCCAAATGCAGACTTTGCAAAGAAGCTGATGAAACTGTTGATCACATACTCAGCTGCTGTAAAAAAATTGTACAGACTGATTATAAATTGCGGCACAATTCAGTAGCACAAATCATCCATTGGAATTTGTGCAAAAATTATATTAAAAAAGCAATAAACTGGTGGGAACATCAGCCTGAAAAAGTCACCGAAAATCAGATGGTCAAGATCTTGTGGGATTTTCGCATACAAACAGACAAAATACTGGCACATAATACACCAGACATCACACTGGTTGAGAAAAATAAGATCACAATCATAGACATCGCAATACCAGGTGATAGCAGGGTCGCTGAGAAGGAACATGAAAAAATCGCAAAATACCAGGACTTAAAAATTGAAATTCAACGACTATGGCCCAAACCATAGTAATTCCAGTGGTAATTGGCACACTGGGTGCCATTCCAAAAGCACTGGAATTACATTTAAAACAGTTAAAAATTGACAAAATCACCATCAGTCAAATGCAAAAAGCTGCACTGCTTGGATCTGCACGCATATTACGAAAATCCGTTACAACGTCCTAGGCCCCTAGGTGGGGCCCGACTAGTAACCAATGCCAAATCTGGCGAAACAACTGGCCGCTGTGATACAATTGTATAATTTTGCACCTACAGTCTTGATTATTTTATATTAGAATATTTGTCTACTTGAAATTCTAGCATGCATTTCCTACCAAAGAGCAACAAGTACTGTAAGTTAGATTCCTTTACAGCAGAATGCACAATGTGTTCTCAACTCAGACACTGTGGGTTAGAATACATGTGGAGTAGTAAATATATTTTTATGTTTTTATGCAATTGAAGTTCAGAAATGAAAGAAAAATGGAAGGAAATTGATTGAGGAGCACTTCCTGTTAATGAAGTTCTGTATTATAGGACTGACAATCTGTAAAAATCAAAAACCATCAGATTTAATTGAGTTTTTTTTTGGGGGGGGGGAGTTTCACTACATTTGGTTTGCATTTGGTAGACAGGAAAAGACCACCCATATGTACATACTGTGGACTATTTCAATTAAATTAAGAACAGCATTTTTGTAGTTTCATGTAGCTATATGTGTAAAAGATTGCCTGATTATAAGAGTTCTTCAGCTCTTCAAAAAAGAAGTGGGCTGTTGAACATGACTCTGTGTATTTACTGTAAGCAATTTTATTTAGTAAGATAAAGGTAAAGGTTCCCCTTGAACATATGTGCTAATCTCCTGACTCTAGGGGGAGATGCTCATCTCTGTTACAAAGCCGAAGAGCCAGCGCTGTCCGAAGATGTCTCCATGGTCATGTGGCCAGCATGACTAAATGCTGAAGGTGCATGGAACGCTGTTACCCTCCCACCAAAGGTGGTCCCTATTTTTCTATTTGCATTTTTACGTGATTTCGAACTGCTAGGTTGGCAGAAGCTGGAACAAGTAATGGGAGCTCATTCCGTTATGCGGTGCTAGGGATTCAAACCGCCAAACTGCTGAGCTTTCTGATCTACAAGCTCAGCGTCTTAGCTACTGAGCCACCGCATCCCTCCAATTTTATTTAGTTTTAAGTAAATTCTACTGATGTACTACTATAGCTTTGTTTGGGTTAAATTTGGCACACTGACTTTTCCCAACAATACCTGCTTGTTTCCCACCAAGTCTGATTTAAACTGGTAGCTCAGTCAGAGTATCTTGGCCAGAGAGCCTCTTTGAGATTTTTTCTCTTAACTCTCCCTTCCTTTTACAAAGGCCTTCCCTTCACCCAATGATTATATGGCATCCATCAACTAGAGAGACCAGGAGGTCTAATCATGAAACCTCCATTCATATCAGGTTCTTGGGAATCTGAAGTGGCAACTTCTGAGACAGCACTCATTTTCTTTTCCTTTGTCATCTATCTCCCTACCCAATGATTCTCATATCTGAGATCCTGTCACAGACACACACAGAGACATACTTCAGGAACAATGGATGACTCTAGGAGGAAGTCCTGTAAGCACTGTACATTAAAGGATACCTACCTATTCTGAAATCAGTTTATTTTCTAAATAGAGAAAAATGTGTCCAGGCCAGGGGTGGGATTCAGCTAATTTTACATCTGGTTTGCTGAACTGCTAGTTGAAAGGACTGGCTGGCCCCGCCCACCCCACCCCGTCCCTCCCAGGAACTCCATGTGGCCTGTTTTGGATGCCAGATAAGTGTGGGGCCCATACTGAGGCTCTGGGAAGCCAAAAATGGGCCTCCTGGAATTTCCGGAAGTCCAAAAATTTGGCCCCTGGAGTCTAGGGAGGCTATTTTTGTCCTCCAGGAGGGTCGAGAAAAGCCTCCAGAGCTTGGGGAAGATGAAAACACTCCCCCGGTGATGCAGGAGGTGAAGTAGGCCATGGCCACCATGGCTATGCTCACCCAGAAACTGGGCAGAGAACCGGTTGCTAACATTTTTCAATTCCACTCCTGGTCCAGGCCATAAGACATGGCTCATAATATGACTGAAAAAATTTCAAGACATTATTCAATGTCTTTTAAAAACTGTTTGTAGTTGTTCATTTGATTTTGTAAGTCACTTAGGCTTCTAGAGTGAGCAGCCATAAGAAATTTGCTTAAATTTAAAGCTTAAATTGCTTAAATAAATAAGTTTAAAAAATACCGTCCTGTGTTTCCCCAACTTCTGAGCTATTTTAGTACAAATCTGTCTGACTTTGAATCTATTTTTCTGCGGGGATTTCTTTTTTTACATGTACTATATTATATTGCTGTTATAAACACACTCCTCATTCAACCAAGATTGTATGACTTTAAGCTTTCATATAACAAAATGACATATATCCATTCAAACAAGGATGAAGAGGAAATAGGGAATAGCTTATTTTTTTGGGGGAGAGCAATTTTGAGAGCGGTAATGAGAAAAGCAGACATGACAAGAGCAATTCTTTTCTTTTCCTACCCTGCAATTCAAATTTCAAGTATTGTAACCTCTCACAAAACCATCTGTGAAAATTTGACATGGTTCATTCACTAGTTAACTAGGTGGTGATTTGATGTTTTGGAAAATCTGATGTTCTGGAAAATGAACAGAAGGAAGGCTCTATTTTAAACTGGAATCAAAATGTATTTTTCAGTCTGAATGTCTGAATTAAGGTGAGCCACACAATCTGAAACACTGTACAGAATTACAGAGTTGGATGGGACTTTGGGGGCCTTCTAATTCAACCACTTGCTCAGGTAGGAGACCTTATACCAGGGGTGTCACTGAAGGGAGCTTGGCCAAAGCTATCTTGGAGGCTCCAGGGTTGCCATACACCGGTGGGAGGGGGGGGAAATAGTTAGATGTAGTTTTGTAGCCAAAATAAATGAATAAATAAAATTTCCTGTGGGAACCAAGGACATTTGCACAGGTCAGAGGAGGAGACAGTAACCAAGCGACTGGCCAGCACTTGAATTGGACAACATGACCAGTGACTGGGGGAAGGGGGAGAAAACGTTCACTTTTAATTAGGTGAAAGCTGCGGGAAAAACTCTGAGTCAGCTTTCACCAGTTTGTGCCAGCTGTCAGGATTCCAACCGATGCCCTAATGAAAGCAGGAGCCTCAAGCAAAGTTTCCAGCAAAATCCAATTGTTTATTAGGAGCAACATGTCGGCATAGACCAAGTGAAACCAGCTTTGACCCCATTCAGTTGCCTCTGACGCTGTTTCCCCCTCCCCCCTAGGTGTGTTATCAGTTATGTTCCCCAACAAAGCAATTTCACAGGTCATAGAAGTCACTCCCTCCGGCCTTGTTTCTTACTGGTTTCTGTGGAGACGGCCTTGACTTTTGCCAGTTAGGAGGTGCGTTGTTTTGACTGAGGTGCAAATTCCTCAATGCAGCTGCGGTGCTTGATTCCCCATCCCCCTGTGTATGGCAACTCGGGAACAGGTTAGGGAAACTTCGTGAGTTGACACTAATATGGTGTATCCAATAAATCGTTATTTGAAGAACTTGCCTGCCTCAGAGTTTTTCTTTCTATGAGTACATTACTTGGAACGCTGACACTTGTGGCATCACATTGCCGTCATATGATGTATCGTGACTTTTTTCACCTTCACTCAAATGGGGGGTGGGGGTGGCCAGCGCATGACGTATCTGGCCTGCAGGCCACAAGTTTGACACCACTGCCTTAGACCATACCAGACAAATGGCTGTCCAATCTATCTTTTAAAACCTCTAGGACTGAATACCAACAATCTGTGCAGAGCTGCTGTTCTGCTGATTAATTGTTCTTATTGTCAGGAAATTTCTCCTTAGTTCTAGGTTGGATTTCTGCATGTGTACTTCCTTACAAAATGACTGAACATTCAGAGAATCCATTCTTTTACTCAAGTCTACTTCATGAATCAAGGCACCAAAACGATATGAAGCACAGAAACATGGGCAAAAGCAGTTTTTCTAAACTGCTTCTAATTCAGTCACTCCAACTCAACAATCTGAAACAGTTCAAATCTATTCACGGCTGATTCACTATAAAAAACAACAACATAGATGCCATGGGAGGAGAAAGATTTAAATATGTAGCTTTTATAATTATTATAATTACTGGTAGCCCTCAACTTACAACCACAATTGAGCCCCAAATTTTTGTTGCTAAGTGAAACATTTGTTTTGACTCATTTTATGAACTTTATTGCCACAATTGTTAAGTGAATCACTGCAGTTCTTAAATTAGAAACACGGTTGTTAAGTGAATCTGGTTTTCCCATTGCCTTCGCTTTTCAGAAGGTCTCCAAAGGAGACCCTGGGACACTGCAAATGTCACAAATGTGAGTCAGTTTCCAAATGTCTCAATTTTGATCAGGTGACCATGAGGATACTATGATTGTCATAAATGTGAAAAACGGTCATAAGTTATTTTTTTTCAGTGTTGTCGTTAACTTCCAATGTTCTTGAAGTGAACTGTTGTAAGTTGAGGACTACCTGAATATAACATTTTTATAATTAATAATTAATAAATATTTTAGAAAGAACTATATTCTTGTAGCCAAATTGGAAACCCAACTTGTTCTTGTAGGGCCGTGTCTGACTCTAAGGGTGGGGGCCGGAAGGAACGACTGTTTGGACAGGTTTGGGCCAAGATCTTGCTTCACTTTCACTGGCTTCATTTCATATCCAGTAAAAGTACTTTTTCTCTAAAACAATGGAATTGGGGGTTTCCTTTCTTGGATTTTGAAGGAGACACGCTTGACATTAAGCAAGATCTGAGGCAAAAAGGCATGAACTTGTACATATCAAACGTTTACCCAAATCCCCCCCCCGCCAGTTACCCCAGCTCAAATGTCCAAACTCCGATGGTGTCTAGCTGTTATGCAGAGATGGTTGACATTGACCAAACCCAAACATGAGCCTTCAGCATGCGCAGAAGATGGTGAGAATAAAACTCCCTTTCGAGATGTCTCCACCAGCACGATTCCCCTCCCAAATACCATGAAACCCCTCCCTCCCCGTTACTATGGCAGCTGATAGCAAGCAAGCGATATAGAGGCTGACACTCATCTCTGTTTCCTAGCCAAGAAAACCAGTGATGTCTGAAAACACTTCTGTGGTCTGTACACCAAGGCACACTGAATGCTGTTGCCTTTCACCAAAGTGGTACCTACAGTATTTATCTACTCGCAGTTGCATGCTTTTGAACGGTTAGGTAGGCAGGAGCTGAGGTAAGAACAGGGGCTCAGCCCATTGTGTGGTGCTTGGGTTATCTAATTATTCCATATGATGTTTTAAAACAGAAAAAAATGTCATTGCCTCAAAGTGGAAGAAGGAATGTCAAGGTAATTTTAAAATGAAATTGTGCAGGAAAGAATCCTTTGGCCTCCAGCCTTCTCACAGTTGAATAGTATACAAAATGGTCCAGGATTCTGGGACTTTTTCTTTAGACACCAGCAGCACAAATGCTATGAAGAAGGCGAGCTCATTCATTCCATGAAGTCCCTGTTCAGAACACTGATAGATGTCCCTGTTATGAGTTTTTGTTTTCCTTGTGCAGTTTTGAAAAGGAATGAGGCCGCATTGTGTAGAATTCTATGCAACTCTGTGCATTATATCGAAAAATCCAATGTATGTTTTCATAAATGCTTATAGCTCGTCAGGAGGAATACAATGGAACTAAACTGGAATCCTTTCTGGGGAAAAAAATGATATTTCACCTCAGAACTACCATCTTTTCCAGTCTTTCTATAATATCAAGCAAGAGCTGTCTATAACTGTTATAAATTTTCCTTAGGGAATTAGCTAAACCGATCCTTTGAGAGAACGTCACATCTCCAATGATGAATGGAGAAGTAAAGATGTGCATTGTATCTTGATTCCTTTGTTAGTCTTGCCACTTTACCTTCTTATTCTCAGCAAGCGGTCCCACTTGATTTTTCCACTTGTCCTTCAGCTTTACATCTTCTTGTTATGACTGGTGAATATATATATATATACAATATTTCATTTTTTGGGTAGTTCAACTGGTTATTTTCCTTTCAGCTAATGAGTGACACCTTTTGAGCTGACACAGTCAAAACAAACCTTTCCATGGCACCAACTTTTCATAATAACTTTTCATTATTTGATTTTTATTGGAAAGTAATGCCAGATGGCTGCTGTTAGTGGAGAGGAGAAAAAGATTTAACTATGCCATCAGGATGGTACCATGGATTGCAAGAATTGAAGGAAAAGCTGTAAAAACAATCTGTGAAATGATTGAACAATCACAGAATACACTACAGGTGTGCTGCCTGCAATAATTCTTTTTGGGTCTCACCTAGGTAAAAGATTGTCACAGTTGTTGAAGCTCGAGACAATTTATTTTGCTCATTGATCAGCCTGACTTAATATAAAGAATAAAATAAAATAAGTAAAACAAAATGCAATAAAAATAAATTGAAGACTGTCAGCACTTTCGTAGTTCAGGTAAATCATTTTGAATATTGAGACTATTAATGCTAAGCTTCGTTTAAGACCTTCACAAATAAAGCTAGGAACAGTTAAGAAAGAGGGTTAACAGTTATTGTTACTTTTAAACTTGGAAGAAGTTTAATTAAATTAAATTGTGTCTAATAAAGTCACTATTGAATCTTGCTGGCTATTAAACAAAACCTGGTGACATTATAGGGGTATGCATCAGAGGTGGGTTACTCCTGGTTCGGTCCAGATCAGTCTTTGAAACTCTGTTATTCTGTTCTGTTCTGTTCTGGATGGATGGATGGATGCAGGGCTGAAATCCACTTAACTTTGCTACCAGTTTGGTAGCAATATGAGCACATGCTCGCGCTTACTTTGCATGTGCCACCTCTGCGCATGTGCAGAGCATCAAAATGATGTCCAGGAGGGTGAGTGGAGCCTTCTACCGAGTGCACCTGGCAAGTGAGTAAGCGAACAGTAAGGTAAGCAAACAGCGAAAGGGGGGGGGGGAATCCACTGTACAATGCAATTAAATTAGGTAGAAGCAAGAAATCCTGCTTTCTAGCTAATATAAATCGCACAGCACAGCTGATCGTTGGAAAAACTGGCTCACCTGAACCGGTTGCATTCTTTTATACTACCGGTTCAGGTGAACAGCTGGCATCTTTGCTACCGGTTCAGGCGAACCGGTCCGAACCAGTAGCATTTCATCCCTGGATGGATGACATCTTTCTTTATACAGAGGAATGACAGTATCAGGGGCCCAAAGAGAAGCAGCACCTTGACTGAGGAGAAATAAAGGGAAAAACAAAATAGCTTTGTATACTACTCTCCAAATTATCCAATTAGGCCACCTTGCAGTACCAGCCCTGCTGCAGGGAATAACAAAGCTGATTTTAACAAAGCAGGCCTATAGGCTACCTGCTATCTAGACAACAAAACTGAAACATTTTTAAAATTTCAGAACCACACAGCATTCAGAAGCAGCTCAGGCAGACACCGCCAGAGTTCACTGAAGTACTATATTTTTTGCTCCATAAGGCACACCTGACCATGACGCACCTAGATTTAGAGAAGGAAAAGAAGAAGAAAAATATCCCACTCCGTCGCGCCCACTCAGCTGAGTGACAGCTGGATCCTGGCCTCCTTTAGCCCCACCAATCAGTGGGCTGGCTGACCGGAAACGCTGCCACTGCTGCCCCCGCTGGGGAATGCTGGAGCCTTTGGTGCCAAGCAGCTGATTGGCGGTTGGATCAGCCTCTTGGAATACTGCCGATCATCTGTTCCAGGCAGCATTGACACATATTCACTATATAAGATGCACAGACATTTCCACTCACTTTTGGGGGGGTGGGGGAAGTGCATCTTATGGAGCAAAAAATACAGTATATGGAGGAGAAGAGGAAAAGATACAGCACTATCAGACTTGCAAAGTTTTGTTATTTATACCCATTTTCAGTAATAATAGTTTTAGCCTTCTTGTGGCGTTAATTTCCTGGTCTGGTCTATCTGATGGGGCTGCATAGATAATATCCCATTAGAATGACTGCCCAGTTAAGGACTAGCTGGGAGGGAGGTGGGGAAGCTCCTTTGGTATTATTATCTATTTCTTTGAAGGCAGTGGTCAGTCAATGGGTCTTTCTAATGCTAGAATGATAGCTTTTATAAATCTTATAATGTGCAATCTCTGCTGTTCAGGAAATAAAGTAGATGTGCAGATATGAAAAAGAGTTCTGGGAGTTTGGAAGAGACAAGAAAAAAGGGAAAATTGAAAGTGGGGGAAGGCAGAACATTTAGAATTCCTCAATGGGATTAGATAACACCAAGATAAATCTGAGATTGCCAATTTGTAGGGCATCTGCTTTCTATATTGCTTGGCACCAATACAATACGATAGCATAGTTGGAAGGGACCTTGGAGGTCTTCTAGTCCAACCCCCTGCCTAGGCAGGAACCCTATACCATTTCAGACAAATGGCTATCCAACATCTTCTTAAAGACTTGCAGTGTTGGGCCATTCACAACTTCTGGAGGCAAGCTGTTCCACTGATTAATTGTTCTAACTGTCAGGAAATTTCTCCACAGTTCTAAGTTGCTTCTCTCCTTGATTAGTTTCCACCCATTGCCTCTTGTACTTCCCTCAGGTGCCTGGGAGAATAGTTTGACTCCCTCTTCTTTGTGGCAACCCTTGAGATATTGGAACACTGCTATCATGTCTCCTCTAGTCCTTCTTTCTATTAAACTAGACATACCCAGTTCCTGCAACCGTTCTTCATATGTTTTAGTCTCCAGCCCCCTAATCCTCTTTGTTGCTCTTCTCTCCACTCTTTCTAGAGTCTCCACATCTTTTCTACATCGTGGTGACCAAAACTGAATGCAGTATTCCAAGTGTGGCCTTGCCAAGGCATTATAAAGTGGTATTAACACTTCACGTGATCTTGATTCTATCCCTCTGTTTATGCAGCCTAGAACTGTGTTGGCTTTTTTGGCAGCTGCTGCACACTGCTGGCTCATATTTAAATGGTTGTCCACTAGGACTCCAAGATCCCGCTCACAATTACTACTGTTGAGCAAAGTATCACCTATACTGTACCTGCGCATTTTGTTTTTGTTGCCTAAATGTAGAACCTTACTCTTTTCACCATTGAATTTCCACTCATCCTATAAGCTGCATATTTTCAGATAAAGCATTTGATGCAGAATTATATATGAACTAGGATAGATTACACCATAATTTTTTCTACATGCTTGTCCTCATCTGCAGCCATGTGAACAAGTGAAGAAAAAAAAAAGACAGCCTATGCTATTTTTGGTTTGCACCTTTCCCCCCTTTTAGAGGGGATGTCCTTTATGTGGGATGTTATTTTTAACTCCATCACTGAAGGGAAGATTAAGCTAAATCCTAAAGCTTAAAAGAAGATTGCAAACATATTGTCCATGTATCATCTGAATTTTTTTTTAAAAAAAAGTCCTTCAAATGTTCATTATGTAGCCAGGCTTCTGTAGTTAATCCTGACATATGTTCACACATTAAATTTCTGCTGCAGTTATTCAAGAAAAAGACTTCTCCCCTCCAATATTAGGCTCCAAAAAGGACATCACCTAAGAAAGGGAATTCAATTATACCCCTCCTAGCAATTTGTAAAAATCATTGAAGAATCTCACCTGGTATTCCTTCATGAATCCAGTAACTAATGTCTGTCCCTCCGCCATCTTCAAAAACACTGGTAATGTTAAGAGGCTTCAGATGTTTCATTATTTCCTTCATGATACAACGAGCCTTAAGGCTGCCCGTGAAAGCCAGTCCAGTGGGCGTAAACGTTCCTTCATCTGATTCCATAACCATATCAAAGTTGGAAATGTTTACCTGAAAAACAGTAAGTGAATTTCTGTTCAAATACAGATGATGTTGAAAGGGCAATTTGGCAAATACACTGTGTCAATGGTCACTTCACTTCCTGGGATGCCATGAGATTAGACAGGAAAATTATCTACTGCACATTGTTTTGTTAAACTGCAATTTTAATTACATGACTAAACCATGAAATTCTTTCAATGTTATCTATGATCCTTGCTTACAGACTAGATTACATTGTACTTCTCAGTCCTTGCTTGTAAGAGCATTTAAAATCCCAGTTTCTAGGTTTGGACATAAACAGTGATTTCTGCTTAGGAAATTATTATACTGGATACAATAAATGTAAACTAGGTCAATAAATTTTTACCTTTTCAAGTGATAAATAATATGGTATGTATCATCATTTATTAAACAAATGCAGGGATATAAATTACTGCTTGCTGCATGCCTTTTCTAAGTTCTATGCAAACATTAATTACATGAGTTTCAAAATGATATTAAGTAGCAAGTAATTATTAGTAAACTGAACACTTCCACTATGGGAGTGCTGATTAATTTCTTGGATGCCCTAAGGGGAAATGTGGAAGTTTGGATTTAGGAGTTGCATTTTTCTTTTTGATCTTGAAACATATAGATGTTTAGTTGCAAAAAAAAGAGACACAATTGGCATTGCCACAGCCATATAACGGTCTTGGCTCTGGAATCCCAGCTTATGTTTCACTTAATAGCACAAGGAGATTTTTAGCTCATTATGGCGGCCTTTCCCAACCAGCTGCCTTTCAGAAGTTTAAAATTTCAACTCCCATAATCCTCCAGCGACAATGGCATACCAAATGGTCTATCATACTATGCTGGTAAAAAGCATTCCTTCGCTGCTGCAATCAATATCTCCCCAGTTAGCACTTGCTCAGATAAATCTCTAAATTGCAAACTTGGTTCTCCAGAAGGCATGCAGCCTATTCAGGACTGGTAGCCTTCTCTTTTCAGTCTGGTCAGATTTCCTACTTAAAATATCTTCATTCCAGTGTGTTTGTCCTTATCCATTCCACAAAGAAAGGGGAAAAGTAGATTGTTCAACCCCTCCATCCTCCAGGTTTCTCTGTACAAGGCTATGGGCATATGGTGTCTGGTTTGCAAAAAATAAGAGCTGGTAGGAAAGAGAAAGTTACGTGCCATCCTAATGTCATTCTTCCTGCATCTAAATTCCCACTGAAAGCTATGATGATGCCTCAAAATTTCAGTTTTGCAATCAGGTATTTTTTCCTGACAGCTGTGACCTTGGTTGTAGGTTATAGTATATAGTCCTTACAGGTAAATATTGTAGATATATATGTGTGTGAAGGAGAGGTTAGGCAGTGGTGGGATTCAGCTAGTTCGCACCTATTTGGGAGAATCAGTTATTAACTTTCTAAGCAGTTCGGAGAACCAGTTGGAAGAAATCTCATTTTTTCCCCATTTTACAGGGCTAATCCTGTAAGAAAGGCAGGAAGGAAACATTCTGGTGTTGTTTCTAGCCTAATCTTAATTGCTCTGTTTACAGAAACTGCCTCTCTTGTTAACCCCTATTTATATTGTAACAGCTAAGGGGAAGCGCCCATTAATGTGAGTGACATTCAGTTGGCCACACCACCCAGTCACGTGACCACTGAGCCCCGCCTGCCTAGCTTGTCATTAGGGCAGAGTACCGGTTGTTAAATTATTTGAATCCCACCATTGATTAGTTAGGATGTTTGGTGAGGCAGGTACATATTGCATATATAAGCAAGAAAAATCAAGGTGGTTGTTTTTCCTGGAAAAAGTTCAGGGTACAAGAGGTGGGGTGAGGCTTTTCACAAATGAGAAAATAGCGTTTCCTTGGGTCCCACTGAGCTTCAGCATTGCACATTGCAAAATGGAATCGCAAGTTTGGACGGTCACAAAATGAACTGTTGTAAGTTGAGGACTACCTGTATAAGAAATACCAGATGAAACATCAGGGAGTAAGTGAAACAAAAGTATTGGTAGCAGAATTAAGCAAATCTGGTGTCCCTGATGACAAGATAAGCAACTAATGGCTTCTCGGATCTTAGTGTAATTGGAAAGAAGGAGAATCCTTTACAACAGTGGGATTTTATAAGCTGGTGACAACAGCACATTTCTCATTTGTTAACCTTTTTTGTTAATGGCTCACATCTTTCTAGTATCAAATCCAGAATGGGAAGACCATTAGTATATGATATGGCTCTACCTCTCCACCCTTCTGTTCCTTGTTCTAATTGCTTAATTTGGCACATAGGTTGACAATACCTTAAAAACAAGAAAGCTTCTGCAAAAACAAAAAATTAGAATAAAAAAAGAAAGCAAAACACTGGAAGTTTTAAAGAAAAGATTAGATAACCATTTGTCTGAAGTGGTGTTGGGTTTCCTGCCTAAGCAAAGGGTTGAACTAGAAGACCTCCAAAGTCCCTTCCAACTCTGTTATTCTATTCTATAGCTACTGGAAAGAATAATTGTTTGACGTGCACTCAGATCTCTGATTAACACTGCATGGTCTTATAGAACCTTGGTATAGATAACTCTGTGAGTCATTTAAGTTGTAAAGCACATCATTAAGTTGTCTCTTCAGTGTTTCTGCTGTACCATTCCATTTTTTTCAACCTCTGGATTCTGTACTTGTTGGAAAAGAGTGATACAACTAAAATCATTAAAGTCACATGCAATCTTCCCAAAGCCTTTGGTGAGTTATCCAGAACTTTTTAAAAGGTTGTCACCTATTTGTAATTTTTAATGCAGGGAAACTGATTAAATATAAATGGCGTAATCATATGGAGTACATTGAACTTAACTCAACCACCATATGGTCCCATTCATCAACCATATGCTGCTCCCAAGCCTGGATAAATGGGGAGAGTTAGGGAAAGCAGTAGTGAACTACGCTTTAAAAATCTCACAAGAATACTGTTTTATGGCAACATGAGTCAGATGTGGATACCAACAGCAGATCCTCCAGGCTGGATGATAGCATTGAATTAAATTAGTATAATTTCAGCAATGCTGGAATTAAACTGAATTTATTTTAGTTTTTGTTCTGGCCACATTGTGTTGAAATGTTTCCCTGTTACTCTATTCATAGTCCAAATGTTGCCCTTGTACTGCAAAGGAAAAAAAAACCATCCCTATGATAAACAGCAACCAAAAAACCAAAACAATATAATATTTTGGAGCTCATGACTTTTTTAAAAAAAGAAATGCCCAGAACATTTACAGTTTTGCATCTCAAAATGAAATCATGGCATATAATGACTGCAGGGCAAAAGTAGTTTATTGCTACTGTTCTAATAGTTACTTTCATTTGGGAACAAGCAGGTTTTATTGCAGAACAGATTATTAATATATATTTCATTCTAAAAAGAATGCTGAGATCATCTATAATTTTGTGCATGCCTTGCTATTTGCCTTCTGCCTATAAATAGTTTTGAAAGATATGAAAGATTGTTGGTGAACCCAGCATTTAGCTTCCATGAGATTCAGTAACTCTTCAGTAATTCTTGAGGGTTTTTGCCAAGCCTGTTTATTGCTTTTCTTATTTGCAGCTGATTTCTAGGTGATCACTTGGAATTTCCCCGAGTGATAGAACCCCGAGTTATTTTCCTGGGGCAACTGGAAAATGTTGTGTTGTACATACAACAGTTCCCTATTAAATCTCATCGAAGTATATATGTGGACATATGTGTGTCTTTGTCTCTGCCTATCTCTCTTCTGTTCCCTCCGGATAGCAAAAAGGTAACCACTGATGTCAAAACAAGTTCAGATCAAACTGTGTTCTCTTAAGTAATTTAAGTCAAGACTGACTATCTGAGGCATATATTAAATGTGGGCTCAGCTGTTTCTTCCACCTCTTCTCATATTGGAAGATTCATTCAAATATGCAGGCTCATTAAAATATCAGTCCATTGAGGTAATCACTTTTGTCAGGGAATAATCTGGGCACTTGGCTCTAACTACAATGTGCAGTGAAAGCTTCCCCACAGGAGATGTCAACAGTATGGGGAAAATAAGTCAACCAAATTGGATTGATAGGTGTGGAATTTCCCCAAAGTCAATTGAAACGGCTGAGGGATGAACATTGCAACCAGATCTGAAGCTGTAGGAATATTCTCTCTGCCAGAGCTCCAAAATCAATAGGAAAACAAGTGGAGGTCAGCAAGTTGAGGGTAATACCCTGTAAACTAAGGCAGAAGAAGAAGAACGGCTTGCCAATTTGTAAAAAAATGACTATATTATATACTACCTGATATTACACACCTGGACACTTCTCCTTAATACTTGAATTAAATGTTCATTGCACATCATGCTGGCTCACTAGGCTAAATTCCAGACCTAACTCCTTAGAGAAAGGATTTATAATAACTTGCAATACATTTTTCATCTGAGTTCAGAGTGTTAGTAATGATTTTCAAAGCTATAAATGGTTTGGAACCTCAATTCTGATTGAGTACCTCACCTTGTCTAACTCCCTTTTTATGACCCTGAACTTAAACCTTAAAATCTGCTGAGGCACAGAATAATATATGTGAAGACACTTGAGGGGGAATATGAGTGAACATTCTCAAATGGTGAGAAACTCAGTTGGGGTTGCTTCTAGGATTAATGTCTAAAAGCAGTCTGATCCAGAGAGACAGGCCTGGTTAGCCCCTCCAACTAGTAAAAAACATTAGAGAACCATATACCATTATCCCTTAGACTCCAGCAATGGAGTTCAAAATGACAACTGGTCTTTTTTCAGCGACTCTTTCTCTCCAGCTATTTTTCTTTGACAACTTTGAGTAGGCAAAAAGGGTCAGGAGTTTCAATATAGCTGATTATGAAGCTATGTACAAGATTGGGTCATTGAATCTCTGATGGCCTTTTAAATGAATTTTAATTGTTGTACATTAAATGTTTTTCACTGTCTCATTTCATTATTGATTTTTTCATCAAACTGTTTCTGCTGAAGATTGTTTCATTACAGCATTTTTGCATACTGCTAAGGAAGAACAATACACAAATATTCTGTTCTACTACTAGTAATAGTAGCAGTAGTAGCAGCAACAATATATGTGTTAGGATTATGCCTGTCAATAGCAATAGCAATAGCAGTAGACTTATATACCGCTTCATAGGCCTTTCAGGCCTCTCTAAGCGGTTTACAGAGAGTCAGCATATTGCCCCCAACAATCTGGGTCCTCATTTTACCCACCTCGGAAGGATGGAAGGCTGAGTCAACCCTGAGCCGGTGAGATTTGAACCGCTGACCTGCTGATCTAGCAGTAGCCTGCAGTGCTGCATTTAACCACTGCGCCACCTTGGCTCTTCTAGAGAAATGCTGACAAAGCTGCCCTGTTTCAAAATGCTATTATTTTCTTCTGAACTTCGTTATTGTTGTGAATAGAATCCCAATTAAGCTGCAGAGGCATCATGGACCTGTCCTTCACTGTTTCCAGGGCGGCCCCACTGGTCATATCTAAGCACCTTGTGGGCCGGATATGGCCTGCGAGCCTTGAGTTTGACACCCCTGATCTATATTCTACTAAAACTCTCATACTCTCATTGAATTTATGTTTGTACCTGAAGCTAGTACAAACAGTGTATTATAACTTTTTGAATGATCTAAAAATCTTAAAGAATGTTAAAGAACTTAACGGATGTGTCAAACATCAGGGATCCATTACTTCTGTGGAACTGAAATGTCCACAAAGTTCACACCAGTTTTATTTGCAAAGTTGAGGCTGTTGCAGCATTTCCATGGTCACTTGATCATGATTTCCAATGCTCCCTGCAAGCAAAGTCAATGGGACAGCCAGAAGGAAGTTAGAAATCACTTTGGCATCTACTGTTTGGTATATCCATGATACCTTTGACTGTTTAGGTAAGTAAATATTGACCTATTATTATTGAAGGGGACAGCATTCTGTATGCCTTTGACATTTATTCATGCTGGCCACATGATCACGGAGATGTCTTCAGACAGCACCGACTCTTCGGCTTTGAAATGGAGATGAGCACCGCCCTCTGGAGTCAGGAACAACTAGCACATATGTGCGAGGGGAACCTTTGCCTGTACCTTATTATTGAAGCTTTTTGTCATTACAATTATTTTTCTATTTATGATATATGCTCTTTTAGACGAACTTGGGACTGTCGAGAAGTGGGGTATTAAAAAAAACCCATGGTTAGCCTAAAATTTAGTGTTTATATTGCTCACATCAGATTGCAGTACCTTTCTCTCAAAGGATGATTGATGGTTTACAAGGTTGTCTAATATTAATTAATTACAATACTATTTATTTTAGGGGATTTACATATATACACAAGCAAGAGAAAATAAAGAGAGGACTGAACTTTGTAAATAAAGGAAGATCCAGTCTACCGTATTATTGATGCTTTGTCATAGCCTCTATTTCTTGCTTATCATTACTCCTTTAAGAGAAAAAGAATCAGTTATGTTCAGTTTTGTACTCTGCCAAGCTCATAATAAAACCACTGTGTTTAATGAGCAATCCAATCATTTTTTTAAAAAAACCTTTAAAATGTAAAGATTTCAAGTTTAAATGATGGATCATATGCCTCTTCAATTCAAGTAATTACCGGTTACAAGATGTATTCTGTTCTGAGAATCCATTTCTTAGAAATATGAACTACATCTCTGCAAAAAGTTAAGAAGTTTTTAGTGTGAACAGATTATTTACAACATTAATCTGTTGTTGTCGTTGTTTTGCTTATTAGATGTTCCTGCTTGTAGATATATGGCAAAATATACCATAATTATAACAGATCAAATTTGGTATCTAAGGAAGGATTGAAATATTCCTCTAAAAGTACATTTTTTCCTTGATCATTTTTTCCCTTCTCCCCCAGAGCATCTTTCTCCCCCCTTTCCAATGCATGTTTGCAGCATTCAGATTTGATTTAGAGACGCCTAAGGCCTCTTTCCTAGCCCGCTCTATTATTTAGGCAATTCTTTTCATACTTAGAATATAAAATGGAACTATTTATAACATTTTCCTGTCAAATTTTCAACAAATAAGATTAGAAGCAGCACAGAAATACAAACTCTTTGGCAAGCAAGAAAAAATTAGTCTACTAGAAAGTGATGGCAAGGGAAAAATTCAATAGCTGTGTAGGGAAGAATAAATATTGTACACAAATGAATGTAATAAACCCTAGCATCTTTATGTTGTTGTGGAGAAAAAGGGCTATTGGTGCAGGGAGAATTTGGAGAAGAGATGTCAGGAGCATGCTCAATTTTTTCCTTCTCAACTTCTGGTCATACATGCTTTTTTGGTACCATGGAAGACAATTTTTCATGGAAGACAATTCATGGAAGATAATTTTTTCATGAGCCAGAGGGGGAGCATGCAACCTAGATCCCTTGCACGGGCAATTTACAGTAGGATTCACACTCCTGTGAGAATCTAATGCCATGATGGTGAACCGTGATGGCGTACTTTTGTTAGGGCACGGAAGGCATTGCCCTGTCAGCTCCAGTGAGCATGCGCGTGCTGGTCAGCTGCTGACTTCAACCTTCCTTTTTGGCCGTTTTTCACCCTCCAGAGGCTTTCCTGAAGCCTCTGGAGGGTGAAAAACCACCCAATGCGCAAACCAGAAATTCATGAATGGACTTCAGAGTTGAGTGTTGGGCCATTTTCCACTCTCCAAAAGGCCCCAGAGGCCTTGGGGGGGCTGTTTTCACCCTCCTCAGGCTCCTAGAAAGCCTCTGGAGCCTGAGGATGGAAAAAAAAGTGTGCCAAAAGCAGGGTGGGGTCGCACGTATAGTATTATGGGTGTGAGTATACCCGCACACTACCCTCCTGCGCTTCCCCCACTTTTGGTACGCGATCCAAAAATGGTTCGCCATCACTGATCTAATGCCTGATAATCTGAGGTGAAGCTGAGGGGGTGATCTTCGTGCTGGGGTGTGGCTGCAAATACAGATGAAGCTTCGCTTGCTCACCCACTGCTCATGTCTAGCTGGGCAGCCCAGTTCTTTTTCTTTTTTTTCCTGTACAAGTCCTTTTCTTTTAATATGGTTTTTTTTTTCAAATATATTTTTATTATTTTTACATTTAAAACAATGCAGTACCGCGAAGTCGAAGTGACCGTACATTCACATTATATACAGCTAATCTCAACCATTAACAATTAGCCTACTTAATACATTGTCTATCCTTCGTCCAATCACAATATATACAGTTTGTCCCAGTCTTGTCACCTTGTCTTATACCAGTCATAAAATCTGTTCCAGACTTCAAAATATTCTGATTCCCCTTTATTTTTAAGTTCAAGAGTGAGCCTATCTGCTTCCGCACAGGCCAACACTTTTCTGATTATATCTAGCTCTAATGGTGTATTTTCTTTTTTCCAATATTGTGCACAAGTTATGCGCGCCGCAGTTAATACATGTATAATTAAATAAAGTGTATCTTTCTTAAACCCCTCTGGTATTGTACCTAGGAGAAAAAATTCCGGTTTAAACAAGATTTGGTCTCCCACTATTTGTTCTAACCATGATTGAATCATTTTCCAATATTTTTTTGGGGCAGACCAGTTCTTAACTGGCCACAGACTGGTACAGGTCCATGGCCTGAGGTTTGGGAAGTCCTGCTATAGAGGGTTCATCCATACCCTTTTAAATGTTAAAAAATATTTGCCTCTACATGCCACCAGAGACATCTATTGGGTGGCATCACTGGATATAGAACATATTTTTGGGGGCCTTTTGGGTCATGGCAAGGAAAGTGATCATTTCAAAACATGTAAAATAGGTGTCCTATGGGCATGGTGCTTGGTGATTTGAGATAGAGGCATTAGATGCAATTCTCTTCCATCTTTCCATGAGTGCAGTTTTTGGATTTTTGGATTCTGCTTGGAACAAAACAGTGAATGAAATATCATTTCAATGTTATAAAGCCAATCAGATTTGGCCAAATTGGGGGAGGGGTGATGAGGTTGAGTCCCTTCTGATGTTACTGACTACAATCCTCATCAATTGGATTGCTGACCATACTGGTTGAAGAAATTCAATTCAAGTAATCTACAGGGCCAGAGGTTCATTTCTCTTGGCCTAAGCAATGTTACTGAATGCAAATGAAGTCATTTCAAAATGAGGAAAAAGCTTTCCAAACACAAACTTTTAATGAATAAAATGTGGATGTGTATGCGTGTCTGTTTGAGTATTTATGCTTATTAGAAACAGCAAATTGTTTTGTCTGAGCCTTAGAATCACAAACAAATATTTTGCAACCATCAACGAAACATAAAGACACTTATGCCGAATGTTTATTTCTTTCATGTTTGAGTAAATATTTGAAATAATTAAAATCAAATTAAGCTATGGAATGTTTATAAACTAATCATATTTAGCTCTGAGACAATTCTATTAAGTTATCCCTCATGTCATATCATGCTTTGAAGAGATAGTTATGAATAAATGCTAGAAGGATGAGATGACATCCTATGGTTGTTTTAGCTCATTCTTAAATTTTAGAAATAATCATAAAAATATCAGTGATGTTAAGAATTTGCCTCATTTTCTACAGATAAAATGCACATTAAATCCTCATAAAAAACTCTATTGAGTTCAATCTAACATGTCATAAAATGTACTTTTAACATAAATAAAATATATAACATATTTACTCACCCCCTTTTCCATTCACAAATCATAAGAACTTAGTTATTTGTGGAAAATGCTGATGATAACTAAAATATTCAGGCACAACAGAAAACCCTTTTTAATTTTCAAGGGATGTCATATAACGTATGGACCTTGATAAGATTCTTTTTCTCCTTGCAAGCCTAAATCTAAATTAGCCAGTTAAGGCCAAATCAAATATTTATTTTAATAGTTTTATTATTAATATATTTTTAAAAAAATTAAATAACAAGTGAAGGGCCTGTTGTTTTATTTGGTACCTTATGCAAACTGTGTGTAGGGTTATTCCCCAAAGAAAATTATATACCAGTAAACAGTACTAGAACTCTGAATAGTAATAATGGACATGTTTTCCCTCTAAGTATTTTAGCTAAGGGGGTCAGGATTTTCATCTGGATTATAGCTCAAATCCTCAAAATGAATGTGGGAGAGCTGTAAATATTGTTGAATATTACATTGTGACTGACAAACTAAGACCTCGAAGAGGATTCTATAGAGGATTTACTCTATAGAGAATTACTCTTTTGTACTGATGAGAACACCAGAAGTTTAGAGAACAAATATTTCTTGCAAAGTGGCTGGTGAAGAGATCTTGCCAGCTGAGAATGATAGAAAGAAAGTAAGCAGCTACAAGGCACACTGTTCCCAGAATATTACCTGGCACTCTCATGGTGTTATTCCCAACCACTTTTCTTTATCTTCTTTTTGTCTTCTATTGGGAAAGCAAACTTCCAAAGCACCGGTCTTTATTTGTATTTTTGAAGGAAAATTACAATATCCATTTGGTGTACTTTTGGAAATCATTGGTGCTGGAGATACATACTACAGCATAGCACTTTTCCAGTTATTTTAATTATTTTTGCTCAATGTGTAAAAAGTTAAGTGGAGCAAGAAGCTGGAGTACTAAGGGAGGGCCTATAGGCAGCCTGGGGACAACATTGAGAATTGCAGATTGAGTTGTTACTTCACCCTGGAAGACTATTGTTTGAACTAATGGGGAGATTCTCAGGGAAAATAGAAAAATGAGAACACTTGTACGAATCATGTTTTATTAATACGATTGCAGCGGAGTGCATTGGGAATTAAATGACATTTAATGCAAATTGTAATTTGGAAGTCTATCATAAATAGCCCCTTTTTAATTCCATAAGGATGATGTAGATTTTGATATTTCAGTGCCAATCCAGATTTATCAATTTGATGTCTGTGTTTACACAACACATGGGAGACTAGCTAATGACGGATTACTCTGGCATGTTGTAAAATCCCGTCTGTGTGGTTAGTTTAAAATTCAGTGTGGAATGTGACACCAGAATGTATGTTGAGTTACATACATCCTTATGAAGTTTATTAGAGGTTAGAACAATATTAACTTTAGCCCAGGGGTCTCCAACCTTGGCAACTTTAAAACTTGTGGACTTCAACTCCCAGAATTCCTCAGCCAGCAAAGCTTGTGGACTTCAACTCCCAGAATTCCCTTGCTGGCTGAGGAATTCTGAGAGTTGAAGTCCACAAGTCTTAAAGTTGCCAAGGTTGGAGAGCCCTGCTTTAGCCTATTGTTCACTATATTATAGTGTATTTTCTCTGAGAATATGAGCAGAATTTCCAAATTAACCATAATATCATTATGGCTGCTTGATTTCCCTCCCTTCCAAGTCTACTGCTCGCAAGTGAAAATTGCAAGAAGAGTGCTAACGAAATGAAGTACCGGTAATATTCATTTTATTCATCATATTCATATGGCTGCCCATCGCATGAAAAACATGACTCTGGGTGGTATAAATAAAAATAATAAAACAATGATATAAAAAAGCAATGAATCCAAAGAATTAAACATATTGTCCCATCAGGTTGCTTACTTTATGTAGCTTGTAGTATTGTTCAGCTCCGATTCCCCCTTGCTCTTCTCCAGTCCAAAGCACCAAGCGCAGAGTTCTTTTGGGCTGGAGTCCTGTTATTAGGTAGAAAATAAGCAAAGATATTTCTCATCTCAGCACTGAAAGCTTTATTTTTAGCATCCCAAGAAGTCTGTCTTAGGGCATTAGGAGAAAAATAACATTTTTCCTATCTTTGAAAGTAAAACATTTATTTTAAAAGCATCTCCTGCCAATCTTTTTGTTTCTCCTTTTTTCTTCTCTCGGCACTATTTCTGAAATCCCCACCCACACTCCATCCCGTTCTGGCTTGCAATCAAGCTAATTTCTCTCTCTTTTTGTCTCCCCATTTAAGCACACATACACACCAGGCAGGGCCGGATTTTCCTATAGGCTAACTAGGCTTCAGCCTATGGCCTCAAGATCAAGAGGGGCCTACATTCAAATGGTTAGCAAAATTAAAATTACACTATTCTAAAAACAGTGAACACTAAAACACTGAACCGAAAATAAGGAGAAATTCTACGCATATGACTAATAAACAAACATAAAAATGTATTGGTTAAGATTGTTCCAGCGTCGCGGCAGTTGGGAAGCCTGCCCACGTTCCCGGCACCGGCGGTCGGGTGAGAGGCACGGCTGCTCCCAGTAGCCGCCCCATCGACGCGGAGCCCACCAGTGGCCAGGCAAGTGAGGGCGAAGGGGCCGAGCCAGGCAGCTGAGCACAGCAGGGGAGGCGGCTGGCCTCGCTGCCTTTGCCACAGAGCAGAGCCGCCCTCCGTCGGGAGGCCAGCTATATATTTTGATATATATTGATATATATCACAGTAATGATGTATTTTATTGTCTCTCATGTAATTTACAAACTTAAAAATGGGAGGTGAAGTGGTGGAATAGTGGAATAAGTGGAATAGCCTAGGGCCTCTTTTCATCTAAATCCGGCCCTGACACCAGGTATGGGTCCTGTACCGATTGGTACCAGTTTGCTTTGCACACACTTTGCACGTTGCCCACACATTGCTCACGCATACGCAGTTGACTGGAAATTTTTCTGTGCATACGCAGAAACATGCCGGCAACGGCAGAAGAAACCGGGAAACCAGTTCGGGGACGTGGTAAGCATGGGTTGCTGCTGGTTCTGCGACCCAGGCCAAATTACCACTATCGGTTCACCCGAACCGATAGAAACCCACCTCTGACACACACACGTTTTTATGTTTCGTTCTATCTGCTTTCTTTTTTCCCCGCAGTCCACTTCTGCATTCCTAGCACTGCTATTCCATTCTGATTTTTTTCTTCTCCCCATCATTTTTCTCCATCTTTCAGAATTTCTGAACGAACAATTTATGGCAACTCCTGGTCATTGTAGAAAGTGATCCAATGGTCTGCAGGAGGTCTGCATTAAGGATTTATGTGAAGGCCAGGTGATACTGGAGTGGAGCGCTTCCTTGCTTTCAGGCTTAAGCTGCACACAAAGGCAACCAATTTGTTAACAAATGTTAGTTCCGACAATTGTGTAGGAATAATCTGTTTGGCTTTAGGTTTTAGCTGGAGAAAATGGTCTGGGGAGGAGGAAGAGATAAATAACTCTAGGAAGGGTATGTTTTAGCACTGCTGCTGCCTGGTTCACAAACTGTGAACTAATCATAGGGTCCCAAAACAAAGAAAGCCTTCTAGAACAGTTCCCAAAGGCACCTGTTGCACCCCCCTCCCCACTGCTGTTTGCTGCCTCTATGGCTGCCTGCCAAAAATTCTGTTTTTCTCCCATGCGCTTCTGCACCAAGAGGAAAGGTTGCGCTTGTGCTGTTGCCTTTCAATATCTCCCAGAAGGAAGTTTGCGAACTATGGCAATGAAAGACAAAAGATATGGAACCCCAGGAAGTGTGTTTGTTTGCATCCCCAATGGTTTTTTGTGTGACAAGCAGATAATCCCCTGTCTTCCCATCTAGATTCAGAAAAAAGAATCTATGGATTGTTGAAACCCAATGTTGAAAAGCTTTAAAGCAGTGCTTCTCAACCTTGGCCCACCAGAAGATGCGTGGATTTCAACTCTGCTGGCTGGGGAATTCTGGGAGTTGAAGTCCAAACATATTTATATGACCAAGGTTGAGAAACACTGTTTTAAAGCCTTCCTATAGTGCTCTTTAACTGAAGAGACAAGGGAAGGCCACCTGTGTTTTAATGATATTTATGAAGGAATAACCTTAAAATTAAATATAAGCCATTTGAAAGCCACCTAATACATTTAAGTCCATCTATATTAGATTCAGCTCAAGTGAGGCATGTACTAAATTCTTTTACCCTTTCAATAGTTACTGTGTATGGAGAAAAATTTACCCGAGATGAGAAACACAAATAAAAGGAATCCATATTTCATACACAGCAATAACTGGGTTTTCATTTGAACTAAGCTATGGTTTCCTAAATATATAGCTTGTAACATAAAGTAAGTATCCAAAACATACACATTCTAAAGAGATGTTTGATACACCAACAGGAACACTCATAATCCAAAATCATTTATGGACAAGTACATTGAGTGGAACTTGTTGGGCAGTAGAAATAAGAAGCAAATTCTTCTCAGGATATAAAAAAATGTACTGACTTTTCAAAATCCATGCAATTCTCCCTTTTGTTGGCTGGGATTGAAATAGAGCTACACATATGGACAATTAAACTGTGTATCATTATTAGAAAAAAGATTAACAAATGGAATTGGTCCATCTTTTTTTGAAGTTCTTACTTTCTTTTATTACAGATCCATGAGTTGATTTTTTTAAAATCCAGTTAAAAGAGTTGAAGTAAGCATATGACATGTTTCATGAGGATTGCTTATTTACTTTTGGTAGTCTGTCATTTCCATTCGGGGGTCATGTTGATGGTGAAAAGAGTGATCTGATTTCACAAGGCATAGGAAATTCCTTGAATGCTGCTAGTATTTAACAGTCTTGAGTGGAAATGTATTTGACACCTTTTAAAGACCACCTCATGGCAATGCCCCAATCTATCTATAACTTGCATGCAGAAAATAACGCCCAGTAGCTACACATTTAGACATATATTTTATTACAGCAGCCTTTGCCTCATGTGTCAGATACAAGAATAAATCTATGCAAGGAATGCAATAAATAAATAAAAGCTTTCCCACCATATTCAGAATCACAAATATTATTGTGATAATTCATTGGGTCAGTGGAAATACTCCAGCCAAGTGCTCTCTTTCTAACAATGTAATCCAACTTTCTAAATTTATACTGTAAAGTAAAATGTTGTTTTTGCCAGAAAGGGAGACAACCATTTCTCAAGACTTAGCTAGGAAGATCTCAGTGACAAGCATGACTAAGGATGGTCCTGATAGTATTAGGGAACACATTTATTACTCATGGTTGTGTTAATTAAGATTTTCAGGTACTGTTTCATTTTATGTTATTTTTCCGGTTTTTAAAATATTTTTTCTATGTTTGATTCTGTTTTTAAACAGTTAGCCAGAATCATGTATATGAAATGGCTGGAGTCATTCATTCATTCATTTTCAATTTCTATAGCCATCCATTTTCACCAACTGGGCAGCTTACAGTTCTAAAACTATAAAATTAAAAACAGTAAGAGGAAACATCTAGAAATGCAGCCAAGATAACCAACCAGGGGTAGGTTTGGGCAGCCACTACTGCCAGTTCGCTCATGGGCGCGGGGCGCACACACGCACACTTGATGTGCGCTGTAGGAGCATGCGCAGTACAATAAAAATTGTTCTGTGCAAGCACAGAACCAAAAAACAAGATGGCAGCGCCTATGGTGTCGTTGCCAGTTCCAGCGACCCAGGCCGCCAAACCACTACTGGTTTGAATCGTAGGTACCCACCACTGTAACCAACTAACAGTAAAGCCATTCTGATCCCAGGCCAAGATACATAGCTAATTTTTTGAAGTCTTATGAAATGCCAGTAGAATTGGAGCTATTCTAATCTGAGGGGGGGAATGTTCCACAAAGCAGGGACTACAGCAGAGAAAGCCCATCTTCTAGTTTCCATCAGTCAACACTCTGGCTGATGGCATGTGCAATGTGTCCAATCTGCTGGATCAAACTGGACAGAAAGAGACTCTTGCAAAAAGGTGGTCCCTCAAGTCAACCAAGAGCATGTGGCGCTTAAGGTTACCTTGAACTGCATTTGGAAACCCACCAGCAACCACACCTCACATACCATGTATCTGGTACCATTTGCTACCCATTCAGCTTCATTCTGCACCAGTTGAAGTTTCTGAATACGCTTCACGCCCTTGTGACCTCTAGACTGGACTACTGCAACGTGCTCTACATGGGGCAGCCCTTGAAGAGCATTTGGCGACTTCAGCTTGTCCAGAATGCAGCCGCGCGAGCGATCGTGGGTGTGCCTCAGTTCACCCACGTAACACCTATCCTCCGCGAGCTGCACTGGCTGCCTATTGGTCTCCGGATACGCTTCAAGGCGCTAGTCGTCACTTATAAAGCCCTTCATGGTATTGGACCTGGGTACTTGAGAGACCGCCTGCTGCCAATTACCTCCACTAGACCGATTAGATCCCACAGATTAGGCCTCCTCCGAATTCCATCTGCCGGCCAGTGTTGACTGGCGACTACCCGGAGGAGAGCCTTCTCTGTGGCTGCTCCGACCCTCTGGAACGAACTCCCCATGGAGATTCGAACCCTCACCACCCTTCAGGCCTTCCACAAAGCCCTTAAAACCTGGCTGTTCCGACAGGCCTGGGGCTAAAGAACTGTTGCCCCCGTCTCGAATTGGTATGACTGCTGTGTGTTTTTAATTATGTATTGTTTTGTGTTGTTTTTAATTTTTTGTTTGTATCCCCCTTCCCTGGTTGAGTTGTGAGCCGCCCTGAGTCCCCTTCGGGGGAAAAGGGCGGCATATAAATAAAATCAACATTCAACATTCAACATTCATTCAAAGGCAGCCACATGTAGATGTGTTTATTAAATAAATGAATAAAAAATTGGATAAATAAAATTCCTGCAGGCTCAAGGCACTTGATTAAATAATCTAGTTATAATTTCAAAGATAAATCTGAGAAGCAACATGACATATAAAGGGAAAATGGATATGCCAAGAGACAAGCTCAAGATTTTTAGTCCTGGACAACTTACTTTTTTAGAAAAGTAATCAGACAATTAAAGATTAATAGACAGGAATAGACATAAGCCTGGAAAAGGTTAGGAGTACACTTGAGAGTAATTGGTGCTGAGACAATAGCTGTGCTCTTTGAGAAGAAAAAAACAACAATATGTGAAGGTGCTGTGGAGAATGTTTTTAAGACAAAGATGTCAACATAGAAGAGAAGATTAAACTTTTGAACTCTCAGCTTGACAATGGCTATTGCAAACTAAAAAAAGGAAAATGAAAACGATGCCTTCAAGTCTAGTTTGATTCCTGGTGATGGTTAAGAATTTCTACTTCCTTTCCAGCCTTTGCCCTCCAAATGGATTTGATTTTGACTCCCTAGCTATCATGGGATGCCCTGTCCAAATCATATAAATCCTGACATTGAAACCTAACATCAAATGGGAAAAAAATAAATCTTGCCTAAGTATTTACTTCTGATTCGATAACTCCTCAAAGCATTTTTATCAAGCACCTGGAGAGATGATAGGCAAATAAATGATGCAACCGACTCTTATTCGGTTTTCCAATATACAACTGCCTTCCTTATGACAAATGTGTTGGCCTGTTTAGTACCCTCACTTGCCCTCAATGAAATCATCCCACTGCCACACTTGGAGACAAAGGACTATCATGTCATTTAACACCATACAAAACTCCATTTGTTGCCATCTAGCGATGATCAGGATTGTTGCAGCCCTAGATATGGTAGCCCTACCCATATAAATATTGTAATTTTCAAAGTATAAGACGCTCTGGAGTATAAGATGCACCTTAGTTTTTGGGGAGGAAAATAAGAAGAAAAAACATCCTGCCTCTGCCTACCAGCATCCATGGTATTCAGCTGACACATGGTGACATGGTCAGCCAATAAATAGGCATAGCAACTAAGTCAGCCAATGAGAGCTATTTGGATTCTGAAATTTGCTGTGTGAGCAACAAGGAAACAGGAAGGAGCCTGGCTTAGCCGAGAAGTGAAAATGAAACTCTTGTGTTTTGCTTGTATTTACGACTATCTTGGAAAACCTGCTTTTGGTAATGTATTGTATATTATTATTATTTTGAATCCTGCTGAATCAGTTACTGTGCTTTCTGAATGTGATTGCTGCTGCAAACTCTGACCAGCCAGATCAGCTTCAGAACTTATTGCAACTTGATTCAGTACAGCTGATTGGTGGGTGGATCAACTGCCAGAACAACCCCAATCAGCTGATCCAGGCTGCAGGGATTGCCATAGACCATCGCTGCCTCCATGCCTTGTGTTTTTGGCCTCTGGTGGGAGTGGATGTGGCTACACTCGGTATATAAGACACACTCAAAGGAAAAAGGTTATATTCTGAAAAATACGGTAAGTTCTTGGAGGTAAAGAGTGATAGAACAAGCGGGGTAAGTATTTTTGTTTGGTTTCATTCTTGCCTCTCTTCTCTGATCCTTTGAGTCAGAGTTCATCCGCCTGAACAATTAACAACACCAATTCTGTTGGCTTTGAAATGTCTTCCTGCCTCTACCCTAAGATGAAGGGTAAGAAATGGACCACCACAATTCTACATAAATTTCTTTCTCCGTAAAAATGCTCAAATTTACTCTTCTTTCTTCTTAGCCTAGTGGCCTTAAGACCCGTAGACATAATGTAAGACTGTCTAGAGCAGAAAAAACATGTTACCTTTATCCTTATTTTGACAATTAAAATAACACTTTTTTAACCTTTAAGCTATACCGCTCTGACATTGTCATTATGTTCCTGTGTTTTCTGAGTGAAATGTAGACATTTATATTCGGTTCATACTTTTAATATAATTTTCTCTTCCTCTCTGTGACACCATCTTCATCTACTTCAATGCCTCACATAACATTCTTTCCAGTGGCGGGATCCTGCCAGTTTAACAACCAATCCGATGATTGCACGCTTCACAATTTAAAGAAATATTAGCTTCCGCATTACTTCAGAAGAGTAACACAGCTGAGATGTAGCAATCTGCTCTGCCGCACGAATCAGCGGTAGAAAAAGAACATGGGTGGGCAGATGGGCACATCTGATTGTCAGAGTGAACCGGTTTGCTCTTAGCTGATCGTCGGAGCTACTCGTTTGCCCAAACCAGTCCGAAACGGTGGAATCCCACCCCTGATCTCTCTCAAACTCCATTTTTATATAATTGCAAACACACACAAAGAGAGATAAAACAATGATGGCAATGGCTGCTTCTGAATAGAAAGAGCTATCTAGTATAGTTAAACAGGTGAGTGAAAAGACTGCAATTCCTTCAACTCCAGGACATCATGACATGTTCACCAGGGGTGCAGAATCCATACTCAACTATATAGTGACAATTTGTATATCACTACTGAACTCCCTAGAAAAGAGTCAGTCAATTAACCAGTAAAACAGCTTGCCATCAGAAGTTGTGGGTGCTTCATCACTGGAGGTTTTAAAGAAGAGACTGGACAGTCACATGTCTGAAATGTTATATGGAGTCTCCTGCTTGAGCAGGGGGCTGGACTAGAAAACCTCCAAGATCCCTTCCAGCTCTATTCTGATTGATTGATTGATTGATTGGCCTATGTTGAGAAATGTATGTCAAAATACATGAAAATCATAGTGCAAACTTTTGCAAAAGCATTCACAAATTCAAAAAACCAAGGTGGCTACATTCACAAAATCAGACACTGAAACTGTGTTTTTCCCCCACTCTTGGGCTTCGTCCAATATTTTACTACAGATATGATATGCCCCTAGCAGGAACATCTTCCCTTCTATTCTAGTAAACATCTTCTCCCCTATATTGACTCAGCCTTCCTACAGTTTGAGGCCACTAATTTAGAAAAGACAACATGAGAACTCAAATAGCTCATCAATGAAGGGCACTGAAGCTGCCTCCCCATTCACTTCACGCTTGGAGCAGAAGAATCTTTTTTTAAATTTTTTTTATTTTATTTTCAAAACGAACACAACACATAAAATCTTCCTTCTTTACATACTGTAGAAAGTGTACCAGTTGGTTACAAAAAAAGCTTTCGTGCATCTCTTCCACAGTCATCAAGCATAATTCATATTAACTCAAGTATTTTAACTCAGATATTTATACATGTTACCATCATCATACCTCCATTTGACTATAATTGTTTAAATGTCCTTCATCATAAAATATATCAACATTTAATACATAACCACATACTGGCATTTCATTTAATATTTCTAAAATCCTCCAATAACACTGAATCCTTATGTCCTATTCTAGCTAAACATCCATAATATTTAATAACAAAATTTTCTAATCCTCCTTTCCAAATCAGTTTAAAATTTACATCCAGTTTCCTTATGTTGTACCCATACATATATATTCGTTGTTATCATTATCCCTCCATTATTTAACTATATCCTGTATCATAACATTTTTCCCCTAATAATCAAGACTTAACTATATCCAACAGTTCTTTTTTATTAACCTTTATATATAATCCAAAATGATTTCTAATCTTCCTTTCATGAGTACCATTCAATATTCATATCCAATTATTATTTATCATAATACTACACATTGTATACATTATTATCATTATCAATTATTTATTTAACTATATCTATTGTCACTAAATTTCACTAAATTTAAGTAGTTTTAAATTATACTTTTTCATCTATCAACCTGTATCTTTCCAGTAGCAAAACAGTCTCATATCTTCTGCCATTTGTGGTGTCAGTCCTCTAATCATCTCCTTAATCAACTTTGTATGGACTCCTCTTAGCAACTCCTTGCTTATCAAAATATCTCATGTAATTTTGATGCCCTTCTGTTTTCTTAATCAGCTTATCTTTGATAAATTTCTCTCTTTGAATCCATAAATTCTTTTGTTTTTTCTTTTTCTGTATCTTGCCAGCTGGGGTAGAGTTCCCCTCCATTTAATTCCTCTTTCAGTATTCCACTCTTTCCATTTTCAGAGAGAAATCAATCACCATAAATATCAGCAAATTTAATTTCTTTACAGTCATTTTCCTCTTCGATTTTTAGGATTTTAACCACTACTTTTTCCACTTGATAAGCATCTCCAACTTCTTTATCATATTTTACTGTTAGATGCTCTAAGTCTTCCAACTTCTTCTCTATCCTCCAAAAGTGTTTGATAATTTCTTTATTTCTGAGAATATCTTTTGCAGACTTAAAAGTTTCTTTCTGCTGTTGAAATTGTGCCATTATCTCCAGTTAACAAACACTGCTGCTCTAGCTTGGAAAGTTTTAAACAAGATTAAGCATAGATTCACAATAAAGTTTTATTTTCACTTTTCTCTGGTTAAAGATATACTTCAAGGGGACATCTGTATGCTTTTCTTCTTATCACTCTCTATAAACAAGCAGTGAGACCTTGGAGCACCAATCCAGGATAATCAGTAAGAAAAGTAAGAGTGTTTCGTTTCCAATACACAAACCTCCAGCCTCCGAGTAGCAGTGTTATTGTTGCAATTTTCTTTGCTTCTTTTTGTATCTTTTCTGTATTTCAAGTTAAAAAATAGCCCGATTCTTGAATGAGTTAGAAAAACACTCACAGTAATGAAAGATGAGAATTTTAGTCCATAGGTTACAAAGAATAATAAAAGAAAAAAAAATAGAAGAAGAAAACTTAATCCATTCGTTTTAAAAGGCTTGCATAGATTCCATCCATGAAGATAGCATTTAAAAAGTAAGATAACCCACTGTCCAAAACCATTCCAAACTTAATTCTGCCACTTATTTCTTCTGTTCTCCAATTTAAATTAATTTTAAGTTTTTATAGGCAGTCTCTTTTAAAACGGTAAAAATTCCTCACCAGCTGGAAACACTTTCTCTTTCTGTATCCTTCCATTTTGGAGCCGCCCCGACTTCATCAGCCTAATGGCTGGATTTTTTGTTGCCGGCTTGAAGAACTTCTCTTGGATCTATCAGGGACTTTGCGATGTCCCTGAGATCAGCAAGACGTATTCTTCCTGTTCACCATCTCTGCGGGACTGTTTAGGTCCGACTGGATCACCCAGCGGCAAAAGTATTGGCTGCGGCCTCGGAGCATTGAGACCGCACGTCCATATCGTCGCGACGTTGGCTGCTCCTTGGAGAAGAAGAATCTTAATGCATGTAATGAATCTAGTGTTGTGAGAAACACAACTTTTCATAGGTAAAGACACGCAAAAACACTTCTGGAAGTTAAATAATTAAGGAAGACTTCATCCCCAAGTATGGTCCTTTCATTTTGTATCCATTTTCTGTTCGGTTTCCATTAAAGATGCACTGTGATATGTATCCTTTCACCTTGCTGCCAAGAAAGCATCCTCTAAAGATGAATGCTCTTTGCAGCTATTAATCTCCAGGACAGTCAGTTCTGAGGTAAAATGACCTCTGTAATTAAGGAATTGGAACTTCAACCCAGACTCAAAACATGGTTTTCTTCCAACCTCTGTTGAAAGCCAGAGCAGTAGAGGGGGAAAAAACACCTATCTAAATCTGATAGTTTGAATCTGAATTAAAAAAACATGGCCTTATTCCTTTGACTTTTGCACAGGTACATTCAGCCTAACTACTGGTATGACGATTTTTTTTTAAAGAACACTTCCCACTTGGGTGCCAGTGTGAATAAATGAAATGTGAAAGGTTTAGATCAGTTTTCCAAACAAAGGAACAACATGAACACAATAAAAATTTGCAAAACTCTCTAAGATTGTTCCAATGATGTATGTATTGTGGAATGATTTGGCCTTGACATTTCCTCCATGACAAATAAAAATACACAATAATTAAAAACAATTCTGCAATGGTCAGGGTACCCACAGATGACGAATAATTCATTTTGACCACCCATGACATATTCTGCTGAAATTTTAAATGGACATGCATCTGCCTTAAGCAGCATTAGACATGTGGCTTGAATGAGGGTTAAAAAAAAAAATCACAATTATTTCAAATTCAAATTACAGACTTTTGTGATTTCCTTTCCTTCTTTAAACCCAAGCAGGAAATTTCACTTCCTTACACATCTTGGCTACTTTCTGGGCAGTATTCTTATATATACCTTCTTAATATGGAGCAGGATGAGATTGTTCCTTAGAATGTCAATGTGCTCTGGACCTCCAGCATAGGAAAATGACAGCAGCCTTTCCAGATCTTGTCCTAGTTGTGTGCTTCTCTAAGGCAGGAGATCATTCTTTATCCTTAGACAGCTAGATCTGATATGCTTCATCTTTCGGGGAAATTTCATGGGATGACTGAGTTATATTCTACCAAAATAACAGGTGAGTGTAATGCCTTTTGACAGCTCACTCCACTGCTGTCTTTGTGCGTGTGAGAGGGAGATGCTTTCAAGCCAATCTACTGGTGACTGTCTAGACAGGTTCTACAGGTTTTTTGGCAATATTTTCAAAAAAGGTTAGCCATTGCCTCTTTTCTAGGGCTTAGAGAGAGTAACTGTCCAAAATAATCAAACTAGCTTTATGATTAAGGAAAGGCTAGAACTCATGGTATCCTGGCTTCTAATATCGTGTCTTTCATCATTACACCAAACTGATTCTTGCTGTCTTCTTTAGAGATAAAGGAATTTGGTGATCTTGTATATACCCTACAAGATCACCAAATTCTAGATTGTAGAAGCTATCTGGAATATTGGATTTCCCCAGACATTTGGGTCAGATGTTGGATTAGCTCTGTTAATTGATATAGAACTGTTTGGGATTTTTTGTGAATGGGACTATTGCCCATCCATTGATGGTGGGGGCTATGTATGGTGCATTTTTCTGTGTTTTAATCTTTGTAAGCCACTCAAAGTCATTTGGAAGACATGGATGGATGGATGGATGGATGGATGGATGGATGGATGGATGGATGGATGGATGGATGGATGGGTGGGTGGGTGGGTGGGTGGGTGGATGGATGGATGGATGGATGAATGGATGGAGGGATGAATGGATGGATGGATGGATGGATGAATGAGGGTACCCAGAAGTGATGACAGTAACAAGCAGGAATGAATCATAGCAGATCAAGAAGAAAACCGAAAAACACACAAGAAGATGAAAGAAGCCAAAGCATGGAAAGCAAAAAGCTTCTGGGCATTCTATATATACCCTGCAGTTAGTAAACAAATAATTTTGGATAAAACTATAATGAATAGGTTTTAGAATGGGCTCCATATGCTGAACACATAATTGGTTTGAGATTCACATCTTTATATACACATCACCTCTTCCATTATTTTGTTTGCAAGCACAATGGAATTTCTAACACTGTAGTGTCAGTTTAGCTGATTGAGCCATTTTTCATTGTATAGGGTTAGCTATAAGGTTACAAAAATAATGAAACTGAATAAAAAGCAAAATCACTGTATTAATAATCTATTATATATTACCATTATATATAATTCATTATAATTATAAGCTTTTTTTAAAATGAAGAAAACCCTCAATTTTATTATGTAGGTTTCTTCACATTTCATCCATGTAGAAATGAAACATGAGGGGACAATTTGATCACATTTCCACATTTGTTGTCTTTATTTAGGCCTATGAACACAGCAAAGATACCTCTGAGATGTCTTCAGCTCAGTTTTGTTTAAAGATTTGAAGACACCTATTTATCTTTCTGTCTTTTTATCTCCTATTTGTCTATTTATCTAACTATCAGGACAAACCAGGAGGCAGATTCCTTTCCTCATTCTACATAATGTATTTCTCTTAGAATTAGTGCATAAACAATGCTTTTCAGACTCAATCCTAAAATTTTATTTAACTTATTCAAGTAATGTCAGCATTTGTGGAACCTGCTATGTAACTAAGTTTTTTTTAAAAGTGGTGTTGGCAATTACCAGCTTCAATAGCCATGATTCAGAATGATTTTCATTAGAAATGCTTCGGGTATTTAAAATTAAATTAGTTGTGCAGAATCTTGGCGGAATATTATCCAATGAGTGGCAAGTTGAATAACTTTTACTTTGTGTTCTGTTGAATCGCGAAGCTGAGGGCAAAGGTTCTTGGATAAATCTTTCATTTGTTCCACCACTGTTCAGTTTCTTAGAGCTGTTAAAATCATGGCAATACTCTTATTTGTGGAAATGATTTGTAGAAATTTTTTACATATTTAATAAAACTAAGATTTCCTTTTAAGAAATGAAAAGTGTTGGTGGAAAAATATACCATCTCTCTGTTCATCTCCTCATCACCATATCTTTATCTTACATCATTATCGTTACCTCTATTTCATAAGTGTAATATCAATAGAGGTGATGGCCTCCTCTGATTCTGTGACCGGCATACTTTCTACTGACAGTCCAGAACAGGGGTGTCCAAACTTGAGAACTTTAAGACTTGTGGACTTCAACTCCCAGAATTGCATGCATGGCTGGCTGGGGAATTCTGAGAGTCCACAAGTCTTAAAGTTCCCAAGTTTGGACACCCTTGGTCCAGAAGAAGGCAATAGACCACCTGCAAATGATGTGGATGACTGAATGCAAGTGGCTGTTGGTTCATAATCTGAGCCTGGTTTAGGGAGAATGCCAAGGCCTCAGTCATGCTGCCACCCAAAGAGGGATGAACAGCAGGGCTCAGCAAGTTTATTTGAGAGAAAACAATGTTAACTCTCTAATTAGACCTTTGATTATATAACAGTGTTATCCAGATACAATCTTCAGGTTGAAAACAATTATTCTGCTCCTTGACTTGTTTTCCTGAAATGTTGAAGCTGTCAGGGTTCCAAATTGCATCCAAAAGTAAATCAGAATCCAAGGCAAAGTATTGCTCAAAGTTCCAATTTATTAAGAGAGCCATGTTGGCTCATCTGGGAAAACCCGAATCTGAAAGCTTCCCGGTTTTTCCCACCCAGTTGAAAGTTCACGATCTTGCCTCCACACCCACAAGTCCATCACATGGTCCAATCTCCCATTGCCATGCTGGCAGTTCCACCCATCCAATTTTGGTCAGGTGCAGAGGTGCAGAAACAAAGGATGACCTTGGCTTTCTAGAAAGAATTTTGTTATGGCTTCATAGTATGTAACTCCTTACAATTCCGCCTTCCATTTTCTCACAATAGAAAATGCATAATAAAATAACAGAAAGTGTGGCAGGCCAAAGATCTTAAAGAAAAGATGGCTGCAGGCCTGACAGAAACAAAAAGGCCAAAACACCTTCTCACCAGCAATCAATTCCCACATGAGCAGTGATTAAAACCAAGATTAACACTAGACGAACAATCAAGATTTAAACAATACCCCAATCAAGGAAGGACCAATCCAGACAAACAAGATAATATTAAACAACAGCCAAATCAAAGAACCACCAAGATTTACTCCCACCTACAGGAGAAGCCATTAATATATAAAAAAGGAGCCAACTGGACTCCTTACTATCATGAATGATTTTATCTAGTCTGGTAATGAAACATCTTCAAAATAAACAATCAAACTCAGAGACCATCAAGGCCACTCCAGTTCAACCTTGAGCTATAAACATTCTCTTCTAACCGTAAATTACCAGCTCTTAACTTTTTGTCTTGGCTATTGGTGGAACCTTTACAACATGCTGATAACAGATCTTGGACCTGTAATTGCTTTACTTTCTGTTTAATACTTTCAGTATTAAGGTATGGGTAAGACAAGAGGAGCATGAATCCTGTAATTAGTACTATTCTTATCAACTAAAATGCCACAAACGAATGCAATATTTTGAATTCTCCATCTCTTCACCAGGCTACATATTATAACAGCAAGAGATGCAAGCAAGCCCCAAAATCTGGTTACATGCTTCAGTTCAGAGTTTGTCCCAAGATGGAGGTTGTAGACTGAAAGCATCATTGTTGATAGTATTACACCCTCTTCTTGTATGCTAGCAAAATTTTGTTAATACACAATTATCCTTAATATCAGTCGCTGCATCAGCGATTCTGAAATTTATCAAATTATTAATTTGGCCATAGTATTAAAGACACATGATATATTATGCCTATTAAAAACAAAAATGTTTAGTTCAAATATAGATTTTTAGGAATGTTGAGCTATTAATGGTATTTATTTGTAGGAAAGAAAGAAAGAAAGAAAGAAAGAAAGAAAGAAAGGCTGAGCACCAAAGAATTGAGGCCTTCAAACTATGGTGCTGGAGAAGACTCCTGTGAGTCCCTTGGACTGTAAGATGATCCAACTGGTCATTCCTGGAGGAGATCAACCATTACTGCTCTTTAAAATGCCAGATCCTGAAGATGAAACTCAAATACTTTGCCTACCTAATGAGAAGGAAGGACTCACTGGAAAAGAGCCTAATGCTGGGAAAGACTGAGGGCAAAAGAAGAAGGGGACGTCAGAGAATGAGGTGGCTGAATGGAGTCACTGAAGCAGTAGGCATGAGCTTAAATGGACTCCAGAGGATGGTAGAGTACAGGAAGGCCTGAAGGAATGTTGTCCATGGAGTCTCAATGGGTCAGACACAATTTCGCAACTAACGTAAGGTGACCAGACGTCCCGCTTTTGGCGGGACACACCCGCCTTCCAACGCATTTTCCCGCGTCCCGCCCGCCTTTTTAAAAAGCACGCTTTTTTTGGCGCTCGCAGCTCCCGCCCATCAGCTGCTAGCTTGCTGGGCTGGCTCATCGTTCTGTTCTCTATCCTACCTCCTACCTACAAATTTAAGCCAGCCCAGCCTGCCGCTCACAGATTGGATTGGCCTGGACTCCAGCCAATCAGTGAGCTGGCTGGGATGGAAAACGCGGCATGCTTAAAGTTTTCCATCCCAGCCAGCTCACTGATTGGCTGGAGTCCGCTTAGCATGCCGCATGAGTCCCCTGCCCATCCGTTGCCGCTCGCATGGGCGGGGTAGCGTAGCGAGTGAGCGGGGAGCGAGCTCGCCTTTCCAGCTCCACTTCCGGACAAGCTGTGGAAAAACCTCTGCGAAAAGTGCCACCTGGGGCCGCCGCTTCTTCTCCGAACTCAGAGTAAGTGACGGGCAGGGCGAGTGAGGGGGGGGGGTGGCGGGATCGCCACCCGCTGCACTGCAGCTGACTCACCCCGGGCCGGGCGGGCTGGGAGGCTCTGGGCGTCCGGGCGGGAAGAGCACAGAGAAAGGCAGAGCGGCGCTCGACGCGACTCTGCTATTTCTGCTGGAGGAGTCCCTAGATAGGGAAGGCGGGTGGCGAGGCAGAGCAAGGGAGCGCAAATGGCGGATCCCGGGCTCATATGCAGAGGGAGCTCTCCAGGCACAGGAGCGCTGGAAAAGTGCTCCGCTCATGCACCCACCGGGATGGAGCACGCTCGCTCCAGCCCTGCCTGCCGGCACGACTTTGAAGTGTTGGCTTGCCGCTTGCCTTCCACTTCGGCCCGCGCGGAAGGCAATCCAGCCCTTTCAAAGTCATGCCGGCAGTTTAGAACTCGCCCGCCATTCAGCGAAAGATGTTTCGCTGAATGGCGGCTGAGGGGCACGCTAAAGTGCCAGCATGAGTTTGAAGGGCTGGCTTGCCACTTGCCTTCCACGTCGGCCCATGCAGAAGGCAATCCAGCCCTTTCAAAGTCATGCCGGCAGTTTAGAACTCGCCCGCCATTCAGCGAAAGATGTTTCGCTGAATGGCGGCTGAGGGGCACGCTAAAGTGCCAGCATGAGTTTGAAGGGCTGGCTTGCCGCTTGCCTTCCACGTCGGCCCATGCAGAAGGCAATCCAGCCCTTTCAAAGTCATGCCGGCAGTTTAGAACTTGCCCGCCATTCAGCGAAAGATGTTTCGCTGAATGGCGGCTGAGGGGCACGCTAAAGTGCCAGCATGAGTTTGAAGGGCTGGCTTGCCGCTTGCCTTCCACGTCAGCCCATGCAGAAGGCAATCCAGCCCTTTCAAAGTCATGCCGGCAGTTTAGAACTTGCCCGCCATTCAGCGAAAGATGTTTCGCTGAATGGCGGCTGAGGGGCACGCTAAAGTGCCAGCATGAGTTTGAAGGGCTGGCTTGCCGCTTGCCTTCCACTTCGGCCCGCGCGGAAGGCAATCCAGCCCGTTCAAAGTCATGCCGGCAGTTTAGAACTCGCCTGCCATTCAGCGAAAGATGTTTCGCTGAATGGCGGCTGAGGGGCAAGCTAAAGTGCCGGCAAAGTTTGAAGGGCTGGCTTGCCGCTTGCCTTCCACGTCAGCCCATGCAGAAGGCAATCCAGCCCTTTCAAAGTCATGCCGGCAGTTTAGAACTCGCCTGCCATTCAGCGAAAGATGTTTCGCTGAATGGCGGCTGAGGGGCACGCTAAAGTGCCGGCATAAGTTTGAAGGGCTGGCTTGCCGCTTGCCTTCCACTTCGGCCCGCGCGGAAGGCAATCCAGCCCGTTCAAAGTCATGCCGGCAGTTTAGAACTCGCCTGCCATTCAGCGAAAGATGTTTCGCTGAATGGCGGCTGAGGGGCAAGCTAAAGTGCCGGCAAAGTTTGAAGGGCTGGCTTGCCGCTTGCCTTCCACGTCAGCCCATGCAGAAGGCAATCCAGCCCTTTCAAAGTCATGCCGGCAGTTTAGAACTCGCCTGCCATTCAGCGAAAGATGTTTCGCTGAATGGCGGCTGAGGGGCACGCTAAAGTGCCAGCATGAGTTTGAAGGGCTGGCTTGCCGCTTGCCTTCCACGTCGGCCCATGCAGAAGGCAATCCAGCCCTTTCAAAGTCATGCCGGCAGTTTAGAACTTGCCCGCCATTCAGCGAAACATGACTTGCCGCGTTTCCCCGGAGCGCTCGGGCTCCTTCTCTGGGCAGAGTTGGAGCCTATCCTCCACCTCCTCCCAACGGAGGGGCGCCCTAAAAAAAAAAAAGGAGCCAAGCCGTTCCAAAGATGTGAAGGGAAGCAACCAGATCGCAGCGAGGAGAAGGAGGAGGAAGTAAATACAAGTATAATAAATACAAGTATTTATTATACTTGTATTTATTATACTGTGGATTTGGTCTGCATCAACCTGCCGCCTCCCCTCACCAGGCAAATCGCGGTGAAAACTCTGGGTGAGTCTCTGCGGAGAGCTTGGCGGGCAGCTGGCTGGACTTCTAAGAGGTGGGGGGGAGGAGCGGCAGCTCCTTGAAATGGAAAAAGGCTTGCTTCCCCCTCCCTAATGAGACGCCTTCCAAGATAATAGGAGAGGAGAGCTAAGAGAACAGGGCGGGGGTTGGGAGAAGGCATGGGACCGGGCTCGGATTTGCCATTTGAGAGAGAGAGAGAGAGGAAGGGGGAGAACACGAGTGTGTGTATTCCTCCTTCCTTCAGCCCAACACTCTAGCCCGGCTTGGCTCCCGCTTCGTCTGTCCTGCCTCTTCGCTTCTCTGTTCAATTGTTGAAAGTGGGAGCCAAACCGGGTCATTCCTTCCAAGAGGCAAGTTTCCGTTCTCTTAGCTACGTTCTGCCTTGTGATTGCTGTCTCCAGGCTCTCCTCTCCTATTATCATGGAAGGTGTCTCATTTGGGGGAGGGGGGGCAGGCCTTTCTCCATTCAACAGATCCAATATACAGAGTTTTATTTTTTGGCCCTAAAAATATTGTCACTGAGGATGACAGAAATTTCTTCATCATTGCTATTGGCCTCAAGTAGCAAATAATTAAACATGGTTTTTAGTGTACTTAGTTAGCTATCTGCTTTTTAACATTACATGGTATCAGTTTCAAGAATGCATGCAATCCTGAAAATTTGTAACAAACTTGTTGAAGGGCCTATGAAATATTTTCTAGTTTAGTGTAGAATAAGTATTCTTAATAAAAGAAAAAGTCATTTTTATTTAATCAATTGCATTCCTGTTTATAATGGCATTAATTAACTAAACTGGAAATAAATCTATGTTTTGCTAGAGTTTTAAAATTACCGTATTTATCGGCGTATAACACGCAGTTTTAAAACTAAAATTGTAAGCTGAAACCCTGCCTGCGTGTTATACGCCGATACTGCGCGTTATACGCCGGGTCCACTGTTCCCTCTAAGGTGCGCGGCCGCAAGAAACCCCCGCGCAGAGGTTTCTAACTCCCGCGCAGAGGTTTCTTTCAAAGCAAACGTGGGGAAGTCCTTTGCAGGCAGCTAGAACTGGCTGCCTGCAAAGGACCTTCCCAAACTTGTTTCAGCGGCAGCTCTCAGCCTGGCGGCAGCGTCACACAGACTGTGGAAGGAGGGGGAGGAGGAGGGAACTAAAGAGAGCTTTTACCGAGTCTGCGCCCCACAGCCAGGACTGTCCTTGCGCCCCTCAAGCCGCGTTTCTTCCCCGCAAAGCCCTTCGGGCAACCCGAGAGTTCCGCTTGACGCCAGAAGGGCTTTGCAGGAAGAAACGCGGCGTTTCTTCCTGCAAAGCCCTTCTGGCGCCAAAAGGAACTCTCGGGTTGCCCGAAGGGCTTTGCGGGGAAGAAACGCGGCTTGAGGGGCGCCAGGACAGTCCTGGCTGTGGGGCGCAGACTCGGTAAAAGCTCTCTTTAGTTCCCTCCTCCTCCTCCTCCTCCTCCTCCTTCTTTCTGGAGCCCCTTCCTCAAAGATTTGGTACCAAAGCAATGGCGGTGAGGAAGTTGTGTCTTTTGGATTTTGCACTGTTGTCTTTTCAATGGTTCTCAGACTGGTTGAACCTTTAGCAGCTGGGGTGATATTCTTTACTGTTAAGGTTACAATTGGATGTGTTGGACAAATCTTAAAAGATGAAACTTTTATTAAAACGTTTGACTTAACTAAAAACGTCTTCCTTTTTCTTCTTCTTCTTAAATATGATTTATTTATTTATTTTTACTTCAGAAGTTTGATGACCATTGTACAAACTAATCCAACCTAAATGTAGAGGAGGAGAAGAAGGGGGGGGGATTTAAAAAGAGCAGAGGAAAAAGAAAAGAAAGCATGAAGAAAACATAAAGAAAGGGATGGGAGGGAGGGAAGGAAGGAAGGCACTTTATGTTGAGGAGTTAATGTTATAATTCATGTTCTAATGTTATAAATTTTAATCCAACATTAAGTTCCGAGCTTCCAAGTCATTTATTTTTAATGAAAAAATTTTTTACTCAAATTTTTGTGTTAAAATGGGGGATGCGTGTTATACGCCGGTGCGTGTTATACGCCGATAAATACGGTAAAAAACCTTACATTTTGTTGCTATTATTTTAATCAGAGTTTTGCCAAGTGAAATTATATAATGGTTCCTCATGTCTCTGTAATTTTCTAAATCTCATCCCGAAGTACCACAGAATCTGGCATTTTCAGCAGAATGATGCTGATGCTAATAAAACATCCTGATTTTTGGTGAAAGGATGGAAAGAGGAAGGAAGGAGGAAGAGAGATCTAAAGAGCAGAAAGACAGAAGGCAGATAGGCAAGAGGAAGGAAGGAAGGAGAAAGAATGGAAAGGAAGGAAGGCTAGAAGGAAGAAAGAGGGAGGGAGGGAGGGAAGGAAGGTGAAAGGAGGAAGGAAGGAAGGGTACTTCCACTTGTAGGCCTGGGACTGAATGCAGGAGGAGTCTCTCCATAGGATCAGCTGCTCCTCTGATCATGGTCTATGAAAATGTTACTGCCTGCCTGATGCAAATTTAGACAGATGGTGCTTTGGGCTGCCCCTCAAATCCCCCCTTTACTCCTCCCCCTGTAGAATTCAGCCCCCTGAGTTTTGCCTTTGAGGGGCATGTGTGGTTATGGCGGATGGCAGAGTCAGCTGGAGGTTGAGAGGGGATTGGGGCTTTCGTCCGCCTGTGGAGTTCTCCCCATGGACAGGATGGGATGTTGGCATGAAAGGGATCCGGGCACAATCTCACCTGTTCCAAGTAAAGTTGCCTTTTGCAATTGGCTACCGGTAATCCTCGACTTACGACCAGGATTGATCCCCCAATTTCTGTTGCTAAGGGAGACGTTTGTTAAATGATTTTTGCCTCATTTTGCGACCTTTTATTGCCACGTTAAGTGAACCATGGTGGTTGTTAAGTCAGGAACATGGCTGTTTAGTGACCAAAATTACAATGGCATTGAAAAAAGTGACTGATGACCATTTTTCACACTTAGCGACCATTTTCACACTTAGCGACCGTTGTGGCATCCTCATGGTTACGCGATCAAAATGTTGATGTTTGGCAACAGATTCGTATTTCTGATGATAGTTTGAAATGGTGACAGTATAAATTATTGCTGGTGTAATACTTAACAATGGTTTTTAAGGATTTCTTTTATTTATAGAATACCTTTTTTATTATTTTGGGGGGATTTTTACTTTTAAATTGTTTATAAAATGTATTTACTACAAGAAATGTTCCTTTTTGCAAATGTGATCTTTGCAAATCTTTGTGATGCAATATGTTCAGACCAGGTTTATGTGTCTCAAAGTGGCTGCTATTCTATGGGCAGGCCAGGTTGGTGCAAGGCAGCTTTGCCAGATTTGGTGTGTTTCACCCTCATTGAATTTTATATCGTATAAAGAATGGAAGGAGGAAGGAAGAGAAAAAAGGAGGAAGGGAGTGAGTGAGGAAAGAAGAGGATGGAAGGAGGGAGGAAGGAAGGAAGAGAGGGAAAGAGCAGAAGACAGATAAGGTGAAGGTAGATAAGCAAGAGGAATGAAGGAAGAAGTGAGGAGTCTCGAGGAGGGGGAAAACATTTAGTGACCAAAGTTACAATGGCATTGAAAAAAGTGACTGATGACCATTTTTCACACTTAGCGACCGTTGCGACCATTTTTCACACTTAGCGACCGTTGCGACCATTTTTCACACTTAGCGACCGTTGCAGCATCCTCATGGTCACGTGATCAAAATTTTGTTTGGCAACAGATTCGTATTTATGCTGGTTTCAGTGTCCTGGGGTGACCTTTTGACAAAAAAATTTTTTTAATCAAGCCCCCCCCCCCCCCCCCCCCCCGGTCAAGGGTGTCCCTCTTTTCCAATCTGAAAATCTGGTCACCTTAAACTAACAAAGAAACAAAATTTGTAAGTATTTTGATTTTAAACACCCATTCTTCAACTGCTGTAGCAAATATTTCTAACATTGTAACTAGTGAAAAATTAATAAAGGGGCACTATAATCTTGTTGGACAAATATTTCTAGGATGATTGGAGAAATATGGGAGGGAGAGAATGTAAAACTAGAATGATTAACAAATTTAATTATATTCTTGTACTATGAAAAGCTACTTTTTCTTGTTTGGATAGTCACTGAATTCATATGTCAGGCTTCATCAAGGATTCATATTTAATGCTCTAGGCATATCCAGATTCATATACCAGCAGTCATATTTCACTTTGAGTGGCCATTTAGTTTTCACCTGAGCTTTGGACCAAAAGGATTGGGACCTGAATATACTTCCATTCCAGAGGTGGTATTCAGCAGGTTCTGACCAGTTCTGGAGAACTGGAAGCGGAAATTTTGAGTAGTTCGGAGAACCGGTAAATACCAACTCTGACTGGCCCCACCTGAGTCCCAGCTGCTTGGGAGGGAATGGGGATTTTACAGTATTGTTCCCCTGGAGTGGGGTGGGAATGGAGATTTTACAGTATCCTTCCCCTGCCACGCCCACCAAGCCACACCCACAAAGCCATGCCATGCCCACAAAGCCACACCCACAGAACCAGTAGTAAAAAAAAATGAATCTCACCACTGTTCCATTCATTTTGTGCATTTACTGAAATAGTCTCCTGTTTATAGCATCATTATAACCCAGGCCATTCATTCTGTTGAGAATTTTGTGACAGAACTCCAAAGATTTTAATCCTTAATTGCTGTTTAACCACAGCAGTTTCTTTGACCATATTTGTAATAATTGTATTTTAACATTTGTTAACCATGTGATAATATTTTGTTTCCAGACTTCCCCCTGCCTTGCACTGCAGTAATTCACTACCAAACAATAGAAATACAGGGGAAACAAATTTTCCCTTTTTGGGTGAAATCAGTAATATTATTGTTAATAATAATAATAATAATAATAATAATAATAATAATAATAATAATAATAATAATAATAATAATCTCCGCCATTGCCGGTCCCAAGCCCGGATGAGAAAGGAGGAAGGTTGGGATCAGGTTGGCATCTGGTCCCGTAAAAAAACCCCCGCCAACCCATACAATATGGTGAAAAAAACAAATAAGAATTCCATACCGCATCGGTCGTCGCGTGGGTTAACAAGGGCCGCGGCGGATGTTGGGGTCCCTGGACATCCGTCGACAAGTGGGCTACAAGTGGACCAGCCAACAAAATGACAAAAATATAGTGCAGATGAAAACCGTGCCATAATGGCCTGTTACTACAACTCAGAGCCAGAAAAAAGAGGCTATTTAAAGCGAATGTATGAATTATGGAAACAACAATATCCAGATTCAAATGTTAGTGAACAACGATTAGCAGATCAAAGGCGATTTATTATACGGAATAAAGTGTTTAGTGAAGTTGAACATGAGGAAATTCAGGCAAATTGCAAAACCCAAAAAACAATATCACAAGCGGAAATAACTGATATTCAAGACACAACTAAAGACATTATAGTAGAACTCCCAGAAGAAGCTCTTGGGGAGGAAATAATATCACCACCACTAGAACCAGTTATCACTGAACCAACTGATGAACTAACTCAAAAACAAAAAGAATTGAAGGATAAGATCATGGAGCATTTTCTGCTTAATGAGGAAAGGCAACGTTTACCATCACTAAAAACTGTGCCAAAGAAAATTTTGGCCCCTATCATGAAAATGGTTAATGCAGTGTTTTCAACAATTGAACCAGGATCCATCTTGGAAACAAACCAGTTAATGTACAGCGCAGCTGTAATAGTCACTAATGAACTAGGCATTAAAATTAAAGTACCTAGTCATACAACAGAAAAAGCATCAAAGCCAAAGTGGAAAATCCGTTTAGAACAAAAAATAAAAAAATTAAGGGCAGATGCTAGTAACTTAAAGAACATGCATGAGCAACGGCTTAAAAACAACAAAATCATAGATCGGCTAATCAGGAGATATAGATTGGATACAAGAAACATCAATGAAGCTGTAGAGATTGTAAAACAGCAGATAACAGCAACAGCTAGAAAAATTGAAAGATATGAGGCACGAATCATCCAATATAAACAAAATCAGCAATTTCGATCAGACCAACGGCGTTTTTATCAAAGTCTTAATGTAAATGGTGACACCAAAAGTGAAAAACCAGAAAAACAGGCCACAGTTGAATTCTGGAAAGAATTGTGGGAAAATGCAAAGGACTACAACAAGGAAGCAAAGTGGATACATGACTTTGAGAAAAGCATTGGCAACAAACAAATGCAAGTATTAGAAATAACAACTGAGATGGTCAAAAATTGAGTTAAAAAGGTAAAGAATTGGACATCACCTGGAAAGGACCAATTACATGGTTTCTGGCTCAAATATCTGACCAGTTTACATGCAATATTGGCCAGGCAACTGAATGAAATTTTACAAAAGGGCCAAATTGATGAATGGTTGACAACTGGAAAAACATACTTGATTCAGAAAGATCCAACTAAAGGAACAACACCTGAAAACTATAGACCAATAACATGCTTGCCAACAACCTTCAAATTACTCACAGGCATTATTGCAGATAACATGATGGATTATTTGGAAATAATAGAGCAGTAGAGCAAAAAGGCAACAAAAGAAGGAGCAGGGGCACAAAAGATCAGCTTCTAATTGATAAAATGATATTAGAAAATTGTAAGAACAGAAAAACGAACTTGAATATGGTCTGGATTGATTACAAAAAGGCATTTGACTCACTGCCACATAGTTGGATCATAAAATGCTTAGAAACAACTGGCATTAGCAAAAATATTACATCCTTTACTGAAAAGGCAATGAAACAATGGAGAACTGAGTTGGCAGTAGGGAATGAGAGCTACGGAATGGTTAATATCAAGCGAGGAATTTTCCAGGGTGATTCACTTTCACCTCTTCTCTTCATCATCGCAATGATCCCACTATCAGTAATCTTAAAAAAAATGAAATTAGGCTACCAAACAGCCAAAAAAGCTGAAAAAATTTCGCATTTACTATATAATGGATGATTTGAAACTCTATGGAAAGTCAGAAATAGAAATCCAATCATTGACAAATACAATCCGAGTATTCAGCACCGATATTTCAATGCAGTTTGGCATGGAAAAATGCGCCACTGTATCCATAAAAAGGGGCAAAATCACTGCATCTGAGGGAATTGAAATGCCCAATGGCCAACTAATTAAATGCAAAGAAAATGAAGCCTACAAATACTTAGGCATTCTGCAGTTGGATAACATCAAGCATGGAGAAGTAAAAACTATTGTCAGACGAGAGTACACCAACAGAGTTAGGAAAATTTTGAAATCTAAATTGAATGGTGGAAATACAATCAAGGCCATAAATACCTGGGCAATACCAGTTATAAGATACACAGCTGGCATAGTTAACTGGACACAAGCTGATTTGGACCTTTTGGACCGAAAAACCAGGAAACTAATGACAATGCACTACAGTTTACATCCACGTGGTGATACTGATAGACTGTACCTGCCACGAAAATCAGGTGGCAGAGGATTATTACAAGTGAAGCAAACAGTTGAAGAAGAAAAACATGCACTGGCTGATTATTTAAAAGAAAGTCAAGAACATCTATTAATCGAAGTAAAGAACAAAAATCTACTGAAGGCCCAACAGACGAAACAAGAATACAGAAAAGATGTGATAAAATCAAGAATGGAGAGTTGGCAGAACAAAGCACTGCATGGTCAATTTCTGGAAAAAATAAAAGATAAAGTGGACAGGGAACAAACTTGGTTATGGTTAAAAACAGGTACATTAAAGAAAGAAACAGAGTCACTAATCCTGGCTGCGCAAGAACAAGCTATCCGCACAAATGCCATTAAGGCCAAAATCGAAAAATCCTCTGATGATGCCAAATGCAGACTTTGCAAAGAAGCTGACGAAACTGTTGATCACATACTCAGCTGCTGTAAAAAAATCGCGCAGACTGATTATAAATTGCGGCACAATTCAGTAGCACAAATGATCCATTGGAATTTGTGCAAAAATTATAATATTAAAACAGCAACAAACTGGTGGGAACATCAGCCTGAAAGAGTCACAGAAAATCAGATGGTCAAGATCTTGTGGGATTTCCGTATACAAACCGACAAAATACTGGCGCATAATACACCAGACATCACACTGGTTGAGAAAAATAGGGTCACAATCATAGACATCGCAATACCAGGTGATAGCAGGGTCGCTGAGAAGGAACATGAAAAAATCGCAAGATACCAGGACTTAAAAATAGAAATTCAACGACTATGGCACAAACCAGCAGTGGTAATTCCAGTGGTAATTGGCACACTGGGTGCTATTCCAAAAGCACTGGAATTACATTTAAAACAGTTAAAAATTGACAAAATCACCATCAGTCAAATGCAAAAAGCCGCACTGCTTGGATCTGCACGCATATTGCGAAAATACGTTACGACGTCCTAGGCCCCTGGGTGGGGCCCGACTAGTAACCAATGCCAAATCCGGCGAAACAACTGGCCGCTGTGATACAATTGTATAATAATAATAATAATAATATTAATTTGCTATTCATTGTCTGTTAGATCAGAAATAAGTTTCTAAATGTTATGGACATTAAGTATTACAGCCTTTATAATCCAACTCATAGAATTAATGTTACATTGCTTCAGTGATGTGCGGTGAGGTTTATGGCTGGTGAGGCACTGACACAGTGGTGGGTTTCAAATTTTTTTAGACTTGTGGACTTCAACTCCCAGAATTCCACAGCCAGGCATGCTCAGTTCCGATTTAAAGCGGCAGCATTTGTTTTTCTCCTTTGCGAAAAAGTTTCCTTCATTCTTTTTCTTCTCCCCCCCTTCCTTCCTCCCTCTCTCCCTCCCTCCCCCCTCTCTCAAACAGACACACGCACAGAGAGAAGTTGGATTGGACTATCTCTCCTACCCCCTTCTTTCTCTCACTCACTCTCTCTCAAACAAATGCAAACACAGAAGTTGGATTGGATATATTTTCCAGTGGCTTGAAAGCAGCTCCTCTGCCATACCCTCCCCACACTGTCTGGGTGGGAAATGCCTGAAATGCAATAAAGCCCACCCACCCATTCACTTCCTGCTTGCAGGCTGGGGTGAGAGAAGAGGCAGAGAAGCCGGAGGGGAGCCGATCCCAGCCTTTGATTGCAGGTGGAGTCACATTGCCTTTTCAAACTTGTAATCAGTGAAGCTGGGCTTATATAGTTTTATCCAGCTCTCTCTCTCTCTCTCTCTCTCTCTCTCTCCCTCTCTCTCTCTCTCTCTCTGTGTGTGTGTGTGTGTGTGTGTGTTTGAAAAGGCAACGTGGCTCTGCCTGCAATCAAACTACACTTGGGGAGGGATCTACACTTGAGGATGAAGTTTGAATTCCTCCCCCTCCCTCCGACCCTTTTCCAGCTGTTTCAGAGAGGATTTCAACTCTGCTCTTGCCTGTCATCATGAAAAGAAAAAAAATGTAAAAGGAAAAAGGCAAGAGCTGAGGTCAGGCTGAGCTAGTTGCTGCCAGAGTCATCGTGGATGACTCTGCTTAACTGTTTAAAAAAGCCTCTAAAAATGCACCCTCTACCGGAGGAGGCAGGGGAATGCGTGCCTCACCTATGTCAGGAATTTTTAGCAATAGCAATAGCAATAGCAATAGCAGTAGACTTATATACCGCTTCATAGGGCTTTCAGCCCTCTCTAAGCGGTTTACAGAGAGTCAGCATATTGCCCCCAACAATCCGGGTCCTCATTTTACCCACCTCGGAAGGATGGAAGGCTGAGTCAACCCTGAGCCGGTGAGATTTGAACCGCTGAACTGCTGATCTAGCAGTAGCCTGCAGTGCTGCATTTAACCACTGCGCCACCTCGGCTCTTGCCGAGGCTTTTAACCCTGCTTAACTCTGCTCGAGTGATCATAAAACGCCTAAAGTCAGACTAGATAAGGCACGTTGTTCTCCTGCCTCCTCCTGTATAGGGCGCTTTTTAAGAGGCTTTTTAAAACAGTTAAGCACTAAGGAGAGTCATCCACGGTGACTTTGGCAGCAACTAGCTCAGCCTGACTTCAGCTCTTGCCTTTTTCCTTTACATTTTTTTTCTTTTCATGATGACAGTGGTGAGGCTCTGCCTCCCCTGCCTCTCCTTACTGCACATCCCTGCGTTGCTTATCCATAGCCTAATTTATCATCCAAAACTCTTTAATTAAACTACTTTGAGAAAAGATAAAGTATAAACATGGCTGTCAACAAACAGTCAGATCCGTCTTTTACATTCAGAAACTAGCCTTATGGTCAGCAATGGTGTTACAAACTGTTTTTATCATGGACCACCAGGCACTAAAAAAAAAAAAGATTAAAAACAAATAGGATGTGGCTCTTAAATTATTTCAACAAATAAAATTGCACTACTGTCAGAACTATTTTTATTAGGACTTTCAATATTCACAGATACTTTGGATATTCACAGATACTTTGGATTTTCCTAAACCACGAATCGAACAAATAAGAAATGTTTGCTATGTTTGAAAATTAAAAACACTACAGTTCCTAAAGAAATAGCTACTGCCAGAAGGAAATTCTGGAAAAATGTATTACAAGAAATAAAGTTAAGGAAGTCTAAGAAGCAGGATAATTCCATAAGCATTATAGCACTATACTATTTATATAGATACTTACCAAGATCCTTAATGAGTGATAATGCTTCCCATGATATAAATGCTCCTCCACCATCATCCATTGCTCCCTGACCCACATCCCAGCTGTCCAGGTGTCCACTAATGAGTACAACCTAATGAAATAAAAATAATAAGATCTTGACAAACTTGAACATTGGGCACTAGCTAATAAAATGAAATTCAATGGCAAAAAGAGTATGGTTCTTACATTTTGGCAAGAAAAATGAAATGCACCGGTACAGTATAGGTACCTTGCTCAATAGTAGTAACTGTGAGAGGGATCTTGGACAACCATTTAAATATGAGCCAGCAGTGTGCAGCAGCTGCCAAAAAAGCCAACACAGTTCTAGGCTACATAAATAGAGGGATAGAATCAAGATCACATGAAGTGTTAATACCACTTTATAATGCCTTGGTAAGGCCACATTTGGAATACTGCGTTAAGTTTTGGTCGCTACAATGTAGAAGAGATGTGGAGACTCTAGAGAGAGTGTAGAGAAGAGCAACAAAGATGATTAGGGGACTGGAGACTAAAACATATGAAGAACAGGTTGCAGGAACTGGGTATGTCTAGTTTAATGAAAAGAAGGACTAGGGGAGACATGATAGCAGTGTTCCAACATCTCAGGGGTTGCCACAAAAAAGAGGAAGTCAAACTATTCTCCAAGGCATCTGAGGGTAGAACAAGAAGCAATGGGTGGAAACTAATCAGGAGAGAAGCAACTTAGAACTGAGGAGAAATTTCCTAACAGTTAGAACAATTAATCAGTGGAACAGCTTGCCTCCAGAAGTTATGAATGCCCCAACACTGGAAGTCTTTAAGAAGATGTTGGATAGCCATTTGTCTGAAATGGTATAGGGTTTCCTGCCTAGGCAGAGGGTTGGACTAGAAGTCCTCCAAGGTCCCTTCCAACTCTGCTATTGTATTCGTATTTATCTGAAAAGCTGAATTAGACAGTTCAAGGATAACTACAGTATATAGGCTTATTCTTTCACCAGATGTAATTCAAATAATGTGATTACACAATTACATCAACACTATGATAGTGTAATTAGAATGTGCATTGTGACTCTCATTTTGTTCTAATGGGAAATTATGATAAACAAGGACTTCAAGTGCAAAAGGATATCCATCAACTTCTTATTACTTTTAATATGGAAGGTTTGGCTCTACAAGCTTTCAGTTAGTGGGTATATATTGTGAAAATCACGGACAAGAACAGCTTAGTTATATACATTCAATAAGATTGCCTTTATGACTATATATGTTTTTATGAATTCTTTTGAATTATTTTTTTTTCTGGATGTTTGTCTTTTGTGTACTGTTCAGAGTCACAGAATTTGAGTTGAGCAACCATACAAAACTCAGAAGCAGTTCCTAGACATTTGACTTGGTTTGGTCTGTTATGATAAGGCTTAGATTCTGGTGTAGACTCGAGACATGGCAAGGCTAAATAAGAATATTTATTCCATACCAGGATTCAGCCACTAAAAACAACGGACTTTCCTCGGTCACATGAAAGAGCAATCACAGTTTTAATTCCAGCACTTCTTTATCCAATTTTCTTCCCATCCTGAAATGGGCAACTATTAGATGTTTATAAAAAAAAAATTGACATCTCTTTTCTGAAAAAATCTGGCTCTCAGTTCTTAACAAATTTGACATTCTGAATGAAAGTCATGGATGATAAAAGAAGATAGCTGGCATAGAAATTTGCTCATTTACAAAAAGGCAAATGCATTTCTGATTTCCCAGAAGGCAAATTGATGAGATCCTTCTCAATCACCCAATTACATTTTTCAACTCTTTCATTCCTTAAGATCATATCTCTCTGGGATCAAAGGACATGCTTAGAAATGAAGCTGATTCGGAAGCTGGTGCTTTTCTGTCCCTTTTCACCTCTTTATATCAATGCCTAAGGGTGACACAAACTGAGTGCCCAAAGAGGGCCTGTTTTTGCAGGACAACCTAGAGCAGTGATGGTGAACGTTTTTGGCTCGGATGCCAAAAGGGCACGTGTGTGCACGCCCACACCCATAATGCAATGCCCTTCCCCTGCATATGCATGCACACACACACACCTGTGCTTCCCCCTGCCTCACTGAAGCTGCCAGATTTCCAGTAGGCCCATTGGACCATTTTTCGCCCTCGCCAGGCTTCAGGAAAGTCTCCAAAGCCTGTGGATGGTGAAAAATGGAAGTTCATTTCTGAACATCCAGTAGGCCAGTTAGGCCCATTTTTTGCCATCCACAGGCTCCGGCAGCTTTCCTGAGGCCTGGGGAGGGCTAAAATGGCCTCCCCTACCCTACGGAAGGCTGAAAATTAGCTGGCCAGCTGGAGCTGACATAGGGCAATGCCTCGTGTGCCCTCAGATATGGCTCCGCATGCCACCTATGACCCGAATGCCATAGGTTTGCTATTATGTCCCTAGAGACTTGGATGATACTGCTGGAAGGAGTTAATTTACCTCCAAATAAGTTAACTTTAACCCAAGCAAGATTATAGTATTTCAGCATTTCATAACAACCTCACCTATTCAACACCAAGTAATGAGGGGGAGAAAAATCAAAGCAATAACTGCTATGTATATAATCTGGCACAAGTGTAAATTGCTTGAGTTGTTTCATCAAACACAGATGTCAGAAAATGCTCGTAGGTCTTGCAATGAATTATAGGTGAGTTTATAACTGAATAGGGGGAAAAACTATATTTAAATGAGGAGCAATGTCTTCTTAGCAACAGTGAAAGATTGCCCTACTAACACAGCATGATGTTCCCTGGCAACCAAAGTGGCAAAACTATTGCCTGACAGAGAATTATTATTATTTTTGTTCCTAGGAAAGGAGTCACGCTACTCAGTAGGCAATTTTGAATCAGAAAGTGGTGTGATCTGCCGTGGGATTAGACATGTGTGCCTACAAATTTCAAAATGTTGTTTCCAAGACAGGAGCAGTTCTAGCAGATTGAGAAACAAAAGAGGAAAAGCTGCATTTTTCAGGTTAGGCCACTTGTCTTTCTGGCAGTAAACCTCTCTGCTTTGACTGGCAATCCCTCTAGAGTAGTATTTCTCAATCTTGGTAGGTTTCAGATGTGTGGACTACAACCTCCAGAATTCTCCAGCCAACCTGGAGTTAGAGTCCATACATCTGAAAGCTCCCAAGGTTGAGAAACACTAATCTATGTATAATGGTTTCCATGTTCCATGCTGAAGCAAATCAAGATACAGGATTCTGTGTGATAGAGAAGGATCTTGACAGACTTGAACATAGGACGTTATCTAATAAAATGAAATTCAATTTCGAAAAAAGTAAGGTTCTACATTTAGGCAAGAAAAACAAAATGCACAAGTACTGTATAAGTTGTACCTTGCTCAAAAGTAATAACTGTTATTGGAGTCCTAGTGGACAACCATTTAAATATGAGCCAGCAGTGTGCAACAGCTGCCAAAAAAGTCAACACAGTTCTAGGCTGCATAAACAGAGGGATAGAATCAAGATCATGTGAAGTGTTAATTACCACTTTATAATGCCTTGGTAAGGCCACACTTGGAATACTGCATTCAGAGATGTGGAGACTCTAAAAAGAGTACAGAGAAGAGCAACAAATATGATTAGGGGACTGGAGACTAAAACATATGAAGAACGGTTGCAGGAACTGGGTATGTCTAGTTTAATGAAAAGAAGGACTAGGGGAGACATGATAGCAGTGTTCCAATATATCAGGGATTGTCACAAAGAAGAGGGAGTCAAGCTATTCTCCAAAGCACTTGATGTTAGAACAAGAAGCAATGGGTGGAAACTAATCAAGGAGAGAAGCAACTTAGAACTGAGGAGAAATTTCCTGAGAGAACAATTAATCAATGGAACAACTTGACTCCAGAAGTTGTGAATGCTCCCACACTGAAAGTTTTTAAGAAAATGTTGAATAACCATTTGTCTGAAGTGGTGTAGGGTTTCCTGCTTAAGCAGGGGGTTGGACTAGAAGATCTCCAAAGTCCCTTCCAACTCTGTTATTCTATGAGACATTCAACAATGAGTAGAACAATTGTAGTATTCTATAGAAGTGTTCCTATTTGTTAGTTTTTCAGATTTTCCATTATCTGACAGAGGTATTTTATTGTCCCATGACTTTTCTATCAATGAGCCACTCTGTCGTGCTGAGGATTTTCTAAAAGCTTTTAAGAAGCACAAGTACAGCAGGGTAAGGACATAAACTTTGCACAATTTTTTTCATTTATCATTGAGTTTTCTCTTTGAAGAACTCTAGGGAAGCCAGAAATATATATTTATTTTCTTACTTCTTCATTATTTTTGCCATTCCAATATCTTCCCTGAGCAGATGCATAATGTATTCAACAATATTATGGATCAACAAAGGAGAAATTTTAAAACAGCGATTCTGAGACTGAAATTCTAAACACTTCAGCAGAGAAGGATGTCAGGCATTTCTTTGCCTGACATCAAAGATAAGAGTCTGGCAGTTGAGTGAGCTTTTTTGTAGCACCTTTTACAAGTGAGCATGGGAAATGAGATGAATATTTTTTTTTAAAAATAGCTATCAACCTTTTTGGAGAACATTTTACAGAACCTGACAGGCAGATACGGGAAGAAGATTAATTTAGTTATGGCTGATCAGATCAACAGGGATTTGAGATAATGCTACAGCAGAAGAACTAACACCATGGAATTCAGTCAGAAAGTTAATATCTCTGGGCTTTGGTTTAAGTGATTTTCCCATGTCTTCAAAGATAGTGCAAGGGAGCCAATAACCCAAATCCCTGCAATAATTTGTAGTCTGACATTATTAAAACTCACAAATTTCAACAAATATACGTCTCCAGGGGTGATATTCAAATTTTTCCTATACCGGTTCTATGGGTGTGGCTTGGTGGTGGTGGTTTCCTGTGACTGAGTGGGCATGGCCAATTCAATGTCACTCACAGCCATGCTTACTCAGTCACAGGAGCCCCCAAGCCCCGTCTACATAACCTGGTAGGAAAAAATGTATGTATGAGCACAAGAAGGGCTCCTAGTGAATGCTGTAGAGAGAAGCCGATTTTTTCTCTCTCCATTCACAGCAGAGCTGCTGCTCCCTTTCGTGACCCGTCAAAACCGCGGTCCACTAAAGCGCGCCCGATTAAAGCGCGTACCTGACATCATCATCAGCGCGACAAATACGACCGTGGAGAAAAAAGGGCGCTTTAAAAAGCGCTTTTAAAGCAAGCCGATTCACATAAAGGTAAGGGTTAGGTTTAGGGTTAGGGTTAGGGTTAGGTTAAGGGTTAGGGTTAGGGTTAGGGTTACATTAAGCGTTAGGGTTAGGTTTAGGGTTAGGTTAAGGGTTAGCGTTAGGTTTAGCGTTAGGTTAAGAGTTAGGTATAGGGTTAGGTTTAGGGTTAGGTTAAGGGTTAGGCTTAGGGTTAGGTTTAGGGTTAGGTTTGGGGGGGGTTAGGTTTAGATTTACGCGTTAATTTTAAGTTTACCGCTCACAGCGTGCTGTTTTCGTCACCCTGTGATGACGTCACGTACGCGCTTTCGGCGAGCGCGCTTTAGTCTACCGCGGTTTTGTGGTGGAACCGCTCCCTTTATGGTCCCCCCAAGCCCCTGCCCTTCCAGGGGTCGAAGTACCTTAAAGGGACAGGCTGCAGCAGCTGCGCTGTGAATGGAGGCAGAAACATTCGGATTGGGTGGGTGGGTTGAGTGGCTGGAAGGGCCGAGTGAGCAGCTGGAAGAGGTGAGCGGCAACCAGGTGGGCATCAGCAGGGCCGACCAGGAGTGATTTCTACTGGTTCGGGGAACCGATTCAAATCGTCCCTACCGGTTCACCCGAGCCGGTCCAAGCCAGTCGAATTTCACCCCTTACGTGTCCCGGGATAATGTTGCAAGATCCAATCTGGGCCAGTCACCAGGATCAGAGGTTTTGTCTTCCAAGCTCTCAGAAATGAAATTCAAAACGATATTGATAGATTAGAAAAATTGGGTGGAAGTAGCAGAATGAAATTTAATAGCATTCTTCATTCAGAAATGTACATTTACCTGATGGACAATATTGAACCTGAAAATATGGATTGTGAAATAGATTTTGGAAGTAATACAGTAGTTGACTGCAAACTGAAAGTCAGCAATAGGATATGGCATAAAGAATAGCAAATGAAGGGAGGCACAGTTTCCAAATTATGGAAGCAGCTGTTCCATTTTATTCTGCTTTGGTAAGACCTCCTGCCCCCCTCATTGCAACTTGACCCAATACCTTGAGTACTGTGCCTAGTTCTAGGCATTGAGTGTAGCCCCAACACTATGTGCATGCCATACAGTGAAAGAAAGTCGACCATCTGAGTCACTGATTATTAACTCGTTTTATGTTTCCACACACATGTCCTAGCAGAATCCTGATCAGAAAAATAAACTAGCACTGATGAAGTTACCTAGTTTGGTAATGAAACGTCTACAAGAAAACTACCAAGCTCAGAGAGCATCAAGAACCTCAGAGTTCAACTCTGAGCTACAAATATTCACTTCTACTGGTACAGAAGAATAAGTAGGGAGGGGGAAAATTGCTTTTGGGAAAATTGCTTTTGGAGAAGCAATGGTGGACATACATATGTGAGTGGGAGGATGAAGAATCACTTTGTTTAGTGTCCTTGTTTTTATTAAATGCAGCTTGTCTGGATGAGAAAACATCACATGACCAATTAGTGCTTGATAATCACCATAATGTTGACATTTAAGGAATTGAATTAGTCATTGTATATTTGCAATGTACCCAGCATTCAATTTCAAGTATAACATCTTTACTACTTATTTAAGGAGAATTGCTCAGTTGTGCAATTGGAGTGCAATTATGTTTCTTGAAAATAGTTTTAATCCCTGGGCCCTTTTCTATGAGTGACATAAAATCATTAAAAATTTTGGGGGGGGATTTAGACCACTGAGTTCAATCCCTACACTGTATGCTTCCTATATAGTGAAGGAATGCCAGCCATCTGAGTCATTGATTGCAATGTTTTCAATATTATCAAGGGTTGAGTTTGCAGGGAGGGGATCCTCTTACGTTGAATTTAGAAAGCCAGTTTGGTGTAGTGTTTAAGGCATCGTGTTCCCTGGACAAAGGATAAATAAGGGCAAGAAATGCAAAATTTGTATACAGAGATTTTCCACATTATTTACAACTCTGCCCCCATCCCAGGGGTGAAATTCAGCAGGTTCTGACAGGTTCTGGAGAAACGGTAGCAGAAATTTTGAGTAGTTTGGAGAACTGGCAAATACCACCTCTGGCTGGCTCCAATGTAAGGTGCAAATGGAGATTTTGCAATAACCTTCCCCCAGGAGAGAGGAGGGAATGGGGATTTTGGCGTATCCTTCCCCTGGAGTCGAAATGGGGGATTTTGCCGTATCCTTCCCTGCCATACCCATCAAGCCACGCCCACAGAACCAGTAGTAAAAAAAAAAAATCACTATTGCCCCATCCTTTGTGTGTGTGCATGTGTGTGTGCCTTCAAATCAGTGCTAATTCCTATCAACTGCTTGGAGAGGCCCCTGTAGTTTTCTTGACTTCATATTTCAGAAATTTGGTATTGCCTCCTTCCTAGGGCTGAGAGAGGGAACTGGCCCAAGGCCTCCCAGGTGACTCCGAGCTAAGGTTGGAGTAGAAATCACAGTCTCTCTGTTTCTAGCCTGCTTCAACCACTACACCAATCTGGCTTGCTAGTATTGTTACTCATTCTCTACAGAATGAGTCAGCCTCTTTTATCCTGTGGAGGGTAATGAAGATGGAGGATCCAGCATAATTATTTTCCTTGCCTATAAAACTTACATGTTTTTTTTAAAAAAATGCCTTGAATAGTTAGACTTTATTTAATATTCTCACTATTTTTTATCATCATTTTTTAAAACTCATTTATCAGTTAACAGCATCTAATTAGTTGCAATTATCATTAATTGACTGCTAATTACCAGTTTGCACAAAATTCTCACAGGAAAAATATATTCCTCACAGCAATCCATAAATATAGTGGGAATATTATAACATCATTTATTTTAATATATTATTTCCTCCCTCCAGATAACTTCATCAAGTTTGGAAGTGCTGAGAGACACATTAGACAAATTGAAAATTGGATTGGGTCATTGGTAGCAAGGAATGCTTAACTGTTCTGCGTAATTTCTCTAAACTACTCAACCATATACGTTACCTAGAGTGTAAGACAATATTGTATAACAGTAGTAAAAATATTATAGTAAAAAGTATTTTATATCTTCTGACTTGGTTACTAAAAATGCATTACAAAAATATTGTCTTATCCTCTTTGTATATCTCATTTTTCTACCAGTGTCTTAGTAAAAATACTTCGTTTTAACTATGCTGTGGCTTTCATGTGAGAAAATGTAGTTTATTGTCTGCCCAAACCTAACTAGGTTATGCAGGCCCACTATTATTCTTGCACATTTCCTTTTGATTTCTTTCATGGCATGTATAATAGAAATTGAGCCGACGACTTGTTATATTATTATACTTGTTACATTATTGTTATATTATTGTTATCTATTATACATGCCATGAAAGAAATCAAAAGGAAATGTGCAAGAATAACAGTGGGGCTGCATTTTATATATGGGATTCTACTTGAACTTATTTATTACTGTGACAAAAGGTTACCATTTTCTATATAGAGATCTATTAAAGAACCTCAAAGGACCTTTCTGTTTACTTGTTGCTATTCATGAGAAAATACAATAACTCTCTGCAAAGGTCTCTAGGAACATACAATGACAGATGCAACATAATACCAGACATGTTCCGTGCATCATTTCTCATCATTGGATCCAGTACCATAAGCAGAAAGAGAAAGCGGAAATACACAGGACCTCTCTTGTTATTAATAAGCACATACTATTGCATATACTACTGCTGCCTTTTCTTTTATGTAAAGGTTTTTTGACTTGTAGAAATGCACACGTGGGATACAAGCAAGTCCCAGTTTCAAGGGGACCTTTACCAGGGGTCATCCCCCACCCTTGTATTAGTATTGATCCAAGTTGGGCAAGGATGCTCAGGGATTCAAAGCCACCCCACTTCATGGATCCTATCCAGAGGTGGTATTCAGCAGGTTCTGACAAGTTCCGGAGAACTAGTAGTGGAAATTTTGAGTAGTTTGGAGAACTGGTAAATGCCACCTCTGAAAGGTTCCGCCCCCATCTATTCTCTGCCTCCTGAGTCCTAGCTGATCGGGAGGAAATGGAGATTTTGCAGTAACCTTCCCCCAGAGTGGGGAGGGGATGAAAATTTTACAGTATTCTTCGCCTGGAGTGGGGAGGGAATGGTGATTTTACAGTATCCTTCCCCTACCACACCCACCGAGCCATGCCCACCAAGTCATGCCATGCCCACCAAGCCACGCCCACAGAACCATAGTTAAAAAGAATTTGAATCCCACCACTGATCCTATCACATTTTATTTGAAAGGCAACACATTTTATAAAATCTACTCATTGGGATATACCTCTCAAAGGCTGATTAATTCCTTGCTTTTTGAACAACTCAGATGTGCTCATTATTTGCCTGTCCCAAGGAAAGAGCAATTATTTAAAAGTTTGAAAGGGATGCAGGGATGCTTTTAAAGATGTTTGAAGGTGAAACTAATGTTATTAAAACAGTTCCATTAAAGGTTGGAAATGTTCTTTTATGCAGATAAATATTTAGGGCTAATGTCTTGAATGCCATTAAGGAAAATAATTTACTGCTTTCTTCAGGAAGGAATAATAGAAGAGTTTTTCAAATTGTGTTCTGGAGAACCCTAGAATTTCACAATCATTTGATGGTATCATGTGAGAGACTAAGGTGATGATAATAACCAACAACAATAATAATTCATGTATATGTATATGTATATGTATATGTATATGTATATGTATATGTATATGTATATGTATATGTATATGTATATGTATATGTATATGTATATGTATATGTATATGTATATGTATATGTATATGTATATCAGGGATGGGTTCTTGCAGTTCTAACCTCTTTTATAGAAGAGGTTCCACAAATGCTCCCTCCCCCCGCCCGTCCACAACACGCTTGCC